>NC_053035.3:178090135-178783775 GCF_002575655.3 Aegilops tauschii subsp. strangulata
TCAGGGTTGCTCCAGGCCGACGAGTCTGTCAGGACGGCCTGGGGCCGGGCCGAGGCTGCCGCTACGGAGGGCAAGAAAGAGGCCGGCGAAGCCGCGACAGCTCATGAGGCGGCGCTGGCTAACGCAGCGGCTGCCATGGAGCGTTGCAACACAACGGAGGCCGAGCTGAAGGCCCTCTACGAGGAGCAGGCTGCCCACGCCCGTCGGCTCCAGGAACAAGAGGAAGGGCTCAAGGCCCGGGAGGTAGTGCTCGCCGAGCGCGACGGCAAGCTGGCCCAGGCGACCAAGGACCAAGCTCGGAGCTGGACCGCCTCGGCAAGGTGAAGGAGGAGATAGACATGGCCCAGGCGTCCCATGCCCAGCATGCCTCTGAGGAGACGGCCCGGCTAGAGGCCAAGGATAAAGCCCTCGCCGCCGCCGAGAAGGCGGTAGCCACGGGGCACGAAGCCTTCGTCTCCCTCGAGCTGAGGTCCCGCACGGCGCTGCACTCCCTTTACGGAGAAGGGTACGAGAAGCCACTGCGACTCTGGAGGATGGCCTTGCTACTCTTCTCCTCAAGCTCGCCGAGGCGCTTGAGGGCATCGCCCCCGGAGTGGGCTCCATGGTGAAAGGGGAGTGTCGCGCGCTTTTCGCTGTGGCCGCGACGCGTGTCTTCAGCCACCTCCATATCCGGGACCCAAGCTTCGACCTTGGTGCGCTGATCAAGTGGGTGGCTCTTGAGTCCCGCAATGCTGCTGCTGAGGCCGTGAAGAAGCAGGTGGAAACCCTGTTGGAGAAGTTCCTCTGTGTCGACCCCGCGGCTGAGGCGACTAGAGCTGGCGGCGAAGATGGTGGTGGCGTTGTCAATGACAAGCTCCCCACGGCGGGAGACATCGGCAACCGAGGTGATGACGGTGCTTCCTCCTAGTTTGACCCTGTGAAATTTACCGTGCCTCGTGGACATTATGTTTTGTAATAACTTGCTAGGACTCCGCGATTTCCTTTTCATGCTCGATTTCCTTTCTGTTTTCCTTAGTGTTCTGCATCGGCAGTGCCCGGCTCCGCGCATACCTCTCCCGCCGTTGGTGCGTCCGGATCACCAGGACATGGCCAAGGGCTGAGGGGCTACGTGACTAGTGAGGCCCCTGAGTCACGATGCTCAAGGGTCCCCCTTGACGTACGAACAACACTCATGAAGGAAATGTGCACAACTTCTGGGTTAATCCAGAACCCCCATACCTTTCCTCGCCAGCTTTTGCCTGGGAGGGTCGCAAGAAGACCAGGTGCAAGAGACCTGGTGAGGTGGCGTGCGCCAGGCGTGACCTGGGGGCAGCCCCTGTTCCCAGCCCCCTCATGCGGCCCTCCCAGTAGGGAAAGCGGTGCGGTGAGGCCGGACAGCGAGCCTAGTGGCCCTCCTGAGGTTGCTGCAGCCGCTAGGGCGCCCTCAGTTGTTTATTCACCAGCGTGGAGCATGGTCCTTCCACTCTTGCGTGGCCGCTCCTTGACCATGCCGTCCGCCAGCGCGGAGCATGGGGCTTCCACTGGTGCGTGGGAGCTCCCTCTGAGGGGAGACTCTAGGGCGTGTACAGCCCCTTCCTCGCACGTGGCTAGCACGACAAGACTTGAGGAGGTGTATATGGGCACTCGTGAGCCAGCGCGGGACTCATGAGGCCCGACCTCAAGGCGGGTTGCGCCTGAATTTTGGTTCTTAACATTTGTAAGGATCCTGCAAGATGTTTAGGTGGCCTGCACCGAGTGAATCTCCAGAGGACATCGCATGAGAAGGCCAAACACCAACGACCCCCGGAGGTGACGTGAACGGGGCCGGCCCGCCAGATCGAGCTCAGCCATTGGTTTTATCGATGCTGCAAGGATGAACCCGACCACAGATGCCGTGCCCAGTCTTCTCATGCAACAATCCTAAAGAAAGACAACTGGCGCGCGGTTCCCGTGATGGTGAGGCATAGGGTCGCGCGCCCTGATTCATCCACTCTTGATTAGCTCATGTGAGAACAAGGCACCAAGGACCATGAGAGGTGACGTACACGGGAGCTGGTCCTCGAGATAGACCTCGGCCCCTTGGGTTTAGTAGTGCTGCAGGGACGGACCCGAGCACAGACACTGCCAGTCCGTAATCATCAGGCAGTCGCGGGCGGGTTTGTGAGGGCGCACGACATTCAAGGTGGCGAAGCACCAGTCATCAAAGTGATAACATAAAGCAACTCAAGAAAGGGTAAGGGCAGTTCTGATATATGCAAAAATGATACATGCCATAGGGACAGACCCGTACAACTTGAGGATGATACAGCCCGTGGGGCGCCCTCGATTGAACAAACCAAACCTGGCACCGTCGTTGAAGAAGTGTTGGGGTCGCTGAAGATGCGCGCTGAAGAGGTCGTTCTTCACGAGTCGTCTCGCTCCTGAGCCTCGGGGGGCTTCGGAGGCCCGGGAGGCTCGCGAGGGTCCAGCACCTCCTCCGTCTGGATTGCCTGGTGCCTGGCCTCGTGAGCCGCCCGGATGCCTTGCATGAAGCACTGGTGCATGGCAGCCATGTTCAGTAGGCCAAACGGCATGCGGACATAGCTGCGGGGGCAGCCCCAACTCCGGCCGACACGGGATGGCCAGAAGCACTCCTGAGAAGTGGCCCTGTTGAGCCCTGGGTTGTTGACGCAGACGCGCAGCTCGCCACCCATGTCAGGGGTAGCAGCTGCACCAAGCGATGCCAGGCGGCGCTTGATACGTCTCCAACATATATAGAATTTATGAAGTATTCATGCTATTATTTTATGATTCTTGGATGTTTTACAATCATTTTATAGCAACTTTATATCATTTTTTGGGACTAACCTATTGAACCTGTGCCCAGTGCCAGTTGCTGTTTTTTGCTTGTTTCTTACATCGTAGTAAATCAATATCAAACGGAGTCCAAACACCGCGAAACTTTTTGGAAATTTTTTATGGACCAGAACACCCAGAATGGGCCAGAGCAGCACCTTGGGGGTGCCCCGAGGGGGGCACAACCCACCAGGGCGCGACTGGGGTCCCAGGCACGCCGAGGTGAGTTGTGCCCACCTAGGTGGCCTCCCGCACCCCATCTTTACCCTATAAATTCACAAATATTCTGAAAACCCTCGGGGTTAACCTAGATCAGAAGTTCCGCCGCCGCAACGCTCTGTAGCCACCAAAAACCGATCGGGAGCCCGTTCCGGCACCCTGCCGGAGGGGGAATCATCACCAGTGGCCATCTTCATCATCCCGGCGGCCACCATGATGAGGAGGGAGTAGTCCACCCTCGGGGCTGAGGGTTTGTACTAGTAGCTATGTGTTTAATCTCTCTCTCTCGTGATCTGTAGCACGGGCTTTGTTAACATAGATGGATCGTATGATGTTTCTCTCCTCTATACTCTTGTTGTGATGAATTGAATCTTTACCATTTGAAGTTTTGTCTTGTCGGATTGAATATTCAGATATGAGAACACATGATGTATGTCTTGCGGTATGAATACTTGAGGTGACAATGGGGTATCATATTGATTCACTTGATTTATGTTATGGCACTCAACTTGCGGATTCCCGAGGTGACATTGGGGTAATTTATGCATAGGGGTTGATGCACGTTTTATTATCTTTTCTCCGATAGAAACTTTGGGTCTCCTTGTAGTTCTTTGTGTGGATTGAATATTATGATCATGAAGTTGTTTGATGCATATCATAGAATTAACTCACGGATACTCGTGGTGACATTGGAGTATCTAGGTGACATTAGAGTTAGTTGATGTGTGTCATATGGTGTTACTTTAGTATGAACTATTGATTAGATCGATCGGAAAGATTAGCTTACGTTATTTTAGTACGAACTCTAGGATAGATTGATCGGAAAGAATAGCATTTAGGTGGTTTCGTACCCTACAAACAATTTCAATCTTTTGTTCTCCGCTAATAGGAACTTAGGAGTGATTCTTTATTGCACTTTGAGGGATAATCAAATGATCCAACAATGTCAGCATTGTTGAGAGATTGCACTAGCGAAAGTATGGACCCTAGGCCTTGTTTTCAAGCATTGCAATACCATTTTTGTGCCCGTTTACTATTTTCTACCTTGCTGTTTTTATTTATTCAGATTATAAAAATATATTTCAACCACCATATTACACTTCTATCACC
Organism: Aegilops tauschii subsp. strangulata; assembly: GCF_002575655.3. Classification (NCBI taxonomy): domain Eukaryota; kingdom Viridiplantae; phylum Streptophyta; class Magnoliopsida; order Poales; family Poaceae; genus Aegilops; species Aegilops tauschii. Next base: position 178,094,279 of record NC_053035.3, read on the forward strand.
ATCTCTTCGCCGAACTAGTGCACCTATACAATTTGCCATTGTATTGGGTGTGTTGGGGACACAAGAGATTTCTTGTATTTGGTTGTAGGGTCATTTGAGAGAGACCATCTTCATCCTACACCTCTCACGGATTGATAAATCTTAGGTCATCCACTTGAGGGAAAATTGCTACTGTCCTACAAAACACTACGCTTGGAGGCCCAACACGTGTCTACAAGAATAAAGTTGCATAGTAGACATCAAGCAATTTTCTGGAGCCGTTGCCGGGGAGGTGAGTGCTTGAAGGTATATCTTTAGATCTTGCAATTGAATCTTTTAGTATCCTGTTTTATCACTAGTTTGGTTCATAAAAGAAACCTACATAAAAAATGGAATTTAGGTTGCATCATATTATTGATCATCTTTATAATATCTTTCTTGAAAATGATGGTTTGGAAAATTGTGCTCAATTGTTAGAAGAAGAAGTCAACAAAATGTTGGCACAAAATATTTGAATGATGAGCATAATTTAGGTTGCAATGTTGTTAGTGTGCATTCTTTGAATATCCAAAATGCTAATGATGATTGCACAAGTCATGACAAAAATGTTTCTTATAAGCATGTCGCTTTTTGCGGAGTGAATTGGGAGTGCCTTTGCACACCAAAAAGGGAAGACAGATTTTGTAAGAATCATAAATATTTCGAAACAAAAAAGTTGTAAGAGAGGCTAGATGATTGTGCTAAAAGATGTAACTTTTTTGCCATCCTTGTGAACTATGCAATGAACATGGTCATTTAAATCTTCAATGCAAATTATTTCATGATCAAACTGTGTCTAAAAATTGTGATAACTTTATTACCCTTGAGCATCATAAAGAGCTTAGTCTTCTTTTGGGGTATGAAGAAATGAAACGTATAACTAAGGGTTTTCAAAATCCCGAGAGATTTCTTGATTTTGATCTAGAAGAAATTTATATGTTTTGTGCGGTAAATTGCATTGATAATCTTTATATTGCCAACTACCTAAAGACAAGAAAACAAATGGAATATGAAGAGAGGACTAAGAAAGGGAAAATGTTTCCCAATACCCTCCTAGTGTTTATTATGATAACTCAGGTAACAAGGAGGAGCTTCCTATCCAATCAATCTCTTCAACAAGAAGCTTGAAAAAATTAATTAAACCCACACATGATGTGGTGAAGAGAAGAAAAGAAGAAAGAATAAAGGTAAAAAGGTATCTCTCCCAAATAATGTTGCTCCTATCACCGTTGTGCCTCATGAAAGTGAATCAAATATCTCGATGGAGGATGATGATATTGAGTATGATTTTGTGATACCTACTACTTGTTGTAATGATTAGATTGGGAAGACAAAGATATCCATTATGATATTGAAAATCTTTTTAGCACTTGCTTGGAAGAATATGATAATAATGTTTGTTATACTATTGGTACCATTCATGCTAATGATAAGAATGATTGTGATGATATGCAAAACCACAAGATTGGGGACGCTGTGTTTAATGAGTATGATATGTTTGAAGATTTATTTGCTGGAAATAATGCTTGTCGTAAGTTTGGGGATGCTTTTCTTAATGAATATGATCCTTTGATTTCTTCTACTTTCGATAAGAAAATTTATTATGATGATAGCATGCCTCCTATTTATGATGATTACATTGATGGAAGTGGATTTCGAGAGGTCATGACTTTATTTACTGACACATCCACTATTTTGGAAGAGGATTCAATTGACTATGATAACAAAGTTGCTATCTGTGATGATTATTGTGATGACATGTATTCTATTAAGAATAGTTATAACCATGAAACTTGTCATCATGATTTTCATTTTCACTCTCATGAGAAGAAATTTGCTTATGTGGACAGTAGTAAAATTTCTATGCTTTCGTGTCATGAAAAGAATGATTTATCTTATAGCTATATTGTTGAATTCATTCATGATGCTACTGAAAATTATTATGAAGGAGGAACATATGCTTGTAGGAATTGCAATAATATCAAGTTTCCTCTCTATGTGTTGAAAATTTTGAAGTTATGCTTGTTTTGCCTTCCTATGCTAGTTGATTCTTGCTCCCATAAATTATTTTCTCACAAAATCCCTATCCATAGGAATAGGGTTAGACTTAAATGTGCTAGTCATATGCTTCATGATGCTCTTGCCATGTTTCAGTTCCTATCTTTTATGCGAGCATCATTGAAATCATCATGCCTGGCTAAAAGGCATTAAAGAAAAGCGCTTGTTGGGAGACAACCCAAAACTTTTACTTACTTCTTTTGTGTGTTCACATTATTATGCTACTGTATTGATAATGTTTTATTGCTTTTGTTTCAATAAAGTGCCAAGTAAAGCCTTTGGGATCATGTTGGGTGATAATTGATTTGATCTTGCTGAAAAACAGAAACTTCTGCACTCACAAAAATAATTCTTATTTGTAACAGAAGAGTGATTTTGAGTTGATTCTTTTTGCAGAAGTTTAATATACAAATTTCTCACGTGGTCCTAATTTGTGCATAATTTTTGGAGTCGCATAAGTATGGTTTGAGTATAGATTACTACAGACTGTTCTGTTTTTGACAGATTCAGTTTTCAATGCATAGTTTGCTTGTTCCCTAGTTTCTATGGCTTATATTGCTCAATATAAATTTTGGAAATGATATGATACAGTAGGCATTGTGTGGAAACAATTATTAAGCTTGTCCTTTACAGTACCAAAGTGAAATAGCTTGTTTTTTATCATACTAATCTATCTCACGAAGTTTTGTTAAGTTTTGTGTCATTGAAGTTTTCAAGTTTTGGGTGAGATATCGATATGAGGAGAATAAGGAGTGATAAGACCCTAAGCTTGGGGATGCCCAAGGCACCACAAGGTAATAATCAAGGAAGATCCAAGCAACTAAGCCTGGGGATGCCCCGGAAGGCATCCCCTCTTCCGTCTCCAACATTATCGGTAACCTCAATTGGAGCTATGTTTTTGTTAGTCACATGATATGAGTTTTTCTTGGAGCGTCATTTTATTTTAGTTGTATTTGCTTGCTGTTATTTATAATAATTTTTTGCATCTTTATTTTCAATAAAAATGTCAAGGACATCATTCACCTTGCTTATTTTACAAGTCTACATGTTGCTGTTTCAAAACAGAAAGTTTATCGATGTTGCAAAAATTCCCTAGAAAAGTCAGAATGTGGTAAAATGTTGGAACTTTTTGCAAAATAAGCTCTGATAAATTTTCTACAGTGTGGTATAATTTCATAATGTTTGGAGTTGAATAAGTATTGATACTCTTGCATTCTTTACAGACTGTACTGTTTTGGCAGATTGCTATTATGTTTGCATTGTTTGCATATGTTTGCTTGTTTAATGGTCCTATTCGAGGATATGAGTATTAAATATTCAGAGGCATTTAGTATGAAATGTTGAACAATAATTTTAGTGATTTGCTACAGTAGAGAATGATAAGGTTTTTGCATTGGTTTATACTAACTTATCTCACGAGTTCTTGTTGAGTTTTGTGTGAATGAAGCTTTTGAGATTTAGGAAAACCGTGATATGAGAAGAATTAAGGAGACACAAAAACTCAATCTTGGGGATGCCCAAGGCATCCCGAGGTAATATTTCAAGGAGTCTCAAAGCATCTATGCTTGGGGATGCCCCGGTAGGCATCCCACCTTTCTTCACCAACAATTATCGGTTAGTATTGGTTGATCCTAAGTTTATGCTTCTTCACATGATGTGTGCTATCCTTGGATTGTCATTTTATTTTATTTTTGCTTGTTGTTTTAATAAAATACTTAGATCTCATGGTTTTTAAATAAAATAGAGTCCTAAAATAGTTGCCATGGAGGCTAAGTAAGCGGCATTCACATCCCGTCAACGAAGCTCTTTTATATGTCATTTACTCTTGTGCTTCACTTATATCCTTTGAGTAATTTGTTGAATAAATTGAATGTCATGAAGTTGAAATCATATCATGCCTAGTGGTAGCTTCACATTGGGTTTACAAAGTGAAATCTTTTGAGGCTTGACAATCACAATATTGGTCACACAAGCAATTCACAAATAATTAGTATAATGAAGAGAACTTTCACATGCAAATACACTATCTTGGAAATCTTTTGTGATTGTGAGCCCCCATCAAAATATTATATGCCAAAATTGTTGACGTTGGACAAGGAAGACTATGTAATGTTTGTTCATATTCACATAGAAGTTATATTGTCATACATCCTTCAACATGTGGTGCTTGCCCCCCATCTTTGCTAGCCAAAAATTCCGCACCAAGTAGACTTGTGCATCCAAAAATCCTCAAACCCAAATCTTATTTTCAAGAATCCACCATACCTACCTCGGGATTGAATAATATCCTTCAAGTAAGTTGTCATCTGTGACGCCCTCGATTCAATCGTACACTAATCATACACGCAAATGTGTACGATCAAGATCAAGGACTCACGGGAAGATATCACAACACAACTCTAGACACAAATTAAAATAATACAAGCTTTATATTACAAGCCAGGGGCCTCGAGGGCTCGAATACATAAGCTTGAAAACACAAGAGTCAGCGGAAGCAACAATATCTGAGTACAGACATGAGTTAAACAAGTTTGCCTTAAGAAGGCTAGCACAAAAGCAAAATTGATTGAAAAGGCAAGGCCTCCTGCCTAGGAGCCTCCTAACTACTCCTGGTCGTCGGTGGTCTCCACGTAGTATTAGGCACCCTCAGGATAATAGTAGTCGTCGGTTGTGTCGTCTGGATCCTGGGCTCCACCATCTGGTTGCGACATCCGAGAAGAATGGAAAAAGGGGGGAAAGAGGAAGCAAAGCAACCGTGAGTACTCATCCGAAGTACTCAGTAAGAAAGGATCTACACTACATATGCAACATTATCAAAGGAAGGATGTATATGTGGACTGGGCTGCAGAAATGCCAGAATAAGAGGGGGAGAAGCTAGTCCTATCGAAGACTAGCATCTTCTGGAAACCACCATCTTGCAGCAACAGGAGGGAGTAGAGTAGTCTAACATAAGTCATATTTATGTTGTTGTATCAACGCTCCGGGATCCTTTCTCGACTCCTGAAGCAACATATCCAAAACATGCCTCACCATCCAGTTCTAGTTGTGTCGATCGGGATACAACTCCGAGTGTCCGTTACCGTAGGACAGGCTATCGATAGATGTTTTCTTCCCTGCAGGGGTGCACCAACTTACCCACCACGCTCGATTAACTCCGGCCGGACACACTTTCCTGGGTCATGCCCGGCCTCGGCCAAACAATACGCCGCAACCCGACCTAGGATTAATAGAGAGGTCAGCACGCCGGACTAAACCTATGCCCCCAGGGGTCATGGGCCATCGCCCCGGAACTCCTGCACATTGCGAACGCGGCCGGTGAGCAGACCTAGCTACCTCCTTAAAAAAGGCAGGTGCTTACCAGTCCAACCCGGCGCGCGCCGGTCAGTCACTGACGTCTATTAAGCTTCGGCTGATGCATACGATGCAGAACGCCCATACTATGCTCACGTGATGGTTAGTGCTATCAGGCCAGAGGCCCCTCGGATCAAATATCCAAATCATAGTGGATTAGGAACGCGCGGTAACAAGCAGAGACTCACGAAAGATGTGACCCCGTTGCCCCGTCTCGAGGACTTGCGGCAAGGGCTAAGAATGCCCGGCCACGCCTCATAATTATCTCGCGGGCACCCTCCAGGTCAACCCGAATCCTCATCACTCGCAAATATGCTCGCGCGGGTACCCCTCAGGGCCGACCCGTCTTTAGTAACAGGGTTCAGTGAAAGTCATAGTAACCACAGTAACCGTGTGTCTAACACCAAGGGGAAAACCTGAGGAATCACCCTTGACGGATTCCACTCGATGTAATCATCAAGGTGAACGTAAGAGGATCCACCCTCGAGGTTCACACTTGAGGTGTTGCGCGACAAAGTCGTATCGGAAGTGGTTATGGCGGAATCACCCTCGATGACCACGACCGAATAGCTACACTATAGGGTTAACATCAGAAGTGCTGATGAGGTCTCACCCTCCGCACTCTATAGTAACCCAGTAGTGTCGAGCAACTAAGGCGAAAGTGATGTGCGGTGCCGGGGCCTGGTCTTTGATCCCGTTGATCGGGTCTTCATTGATGAAGCAGGGGCAACAAGGACAAGGTGGGGGTCACTGATGGATCACTAACCAACCTATACTAAGCAGTTTAGGATAAGCAGGTAAGGTACAATGAGCAGGTTACAAAAGCAGGGTATGCATCAGAATATGAGCAAACAATAACTGTAGCAAAAACTAATGCAAACATGAGAGAATGGAATGGGCGATATCGGAATGATCAAAGGGGGGGCTTGCCTGGAAGCTCTGCTGAAAAGGAAGAAGTGTCGTTGTCGACGTAGTCGATGATAGGGGCAGCATTGGTCTTGGGGTCTACCGAAGAGAAGAGGGGGGGGGGGAAACAGTAAATACATAGCAAGCAAGTGCATAACAGGACAACAGGCAGAGCTAGACGTGTTCTAACGTGGTGCTACACGATACCGGTGAAGGGGGAACTTAACCGAGAATGTTTTTCCGGTTCCGGACCTGTGTCAGACAGATGACCGAAGGGGGAAAGTTCCATGTTCAGCATGATAGGGGTATGTGACAGATGAACGAACCGCATATTCGGATTCGTTGGATTTTTCTGAGCAACTTTCATATAGAAAACATTTTCATCCAAGCTACGGTTTATTTACTACGAATTTCTAAAGGTTTTAGATATTTTTGGAATTTATTAAATAACAGAAAAGAATTACTACGTCGGTATGACAGCAATGTGACATCAGCAGGCAATAGGATGGCTGACCAGGTCAAACTGACCAATGGGTCCCACCTTTCATTGTTAGTGATTTTAACAATGGTTAAGTTAAACTAAGCAGAGCTAAAATAGAGGGTGGGCCCCAGATGTTATTGTCCATACTAATTAAAAGATTAGTTTGAAAACCTAATTAGCATAATTAAACAATGGGCCCCGCACGTTAGTGGCTGAGCGTGAACAGTAACCCGCGTTGACCGTGGTCAACGCGGTCAAACAAGCATTGGTGGCCCATCGTCAGTGTCTCTGGGCGGGCCCCACGACGTGCCAGGTCAGCAGAGTCGCCGGAGGAGCTCCGGCGAGCCTCCCGCGGCGGCAAACTTGCCGGAGGCGTCGGAATCGCGCCACGGGGCTCGGTTCCGAGCGTGCGAGGGCGCCTTCGAATGGTGAGGCTGGGCCGCATCCAACCGTGGTGGCGGCGCGGGCCGAATCGGCCGGAATCTTCGCCGGCGGCGAAGTCAGCGGCGGTCGGCAACGAAAAGCGTGGGCGGCACCGCGGGCGAGCAGCAGCAGGCAACGCGGCGGCTCTAGTAGCGGCAAGCGGCGGCGAGTTGCCGTGCAGAAGCAGGCAACAGAGCAGCGGCACTCAGGGACGGCAGGGGGCGGCTGTGGCGGGAGCACGGGCCAGCGCGGGACCAGGCCGCTGCGGAGAGAAGGTGCAGGCGGGCGGCGCAGCGGCAACGGCAGGGAGGAGGTGTGCAGGCGCTGGCGGTGCACGACGAGGCAGTCAGCGAGCGTGGGCGGCTCCGCGGCGATGCACCAAGCACGACCGCGTGCTCAGGGGCAGGCTGTGGCCGCGACGGCGAAAGGACAGGCGGTGGCCGGAGTTCGGCAAGTGCGGGCTCGGCACTACAGGTGCATAGAGGAACCAGGGAGTGATGGGAGACGGCGAGGAGCTCACCGAGCGGCTCAAGATGGCCGACGACAGATTAGGAGCAGCAGAGGTGGCGCATTCATCGGAGGATCTCGTCGGAGTCGAGGAAGAAGACGAGCTCGTGGTGCTCGGCACAACGGCTCCCGGCTTGACCTAGTGGTAGCAGGCGATGCGGGAGGCAGTGGCGGAGCGGAGGGACTCGACAAGGAGGCAGGGGGAGCTAGGTGGCCTCCTCTACACCATGGTCATGGCGACGGTGGCGTTCGGCCCCGTTCCAGATCAACGGAGAGGGAGATGTGGAGAGGGGGAGAGATAAAATGATCTGGGGCTGCCCAGGATTCCGTGGTGGTCTTCTTATCCACCCCGGTGCCCTTTAGCGATGCGAGGAGGCGAGGAGGCGAGCTGGTGCGACTGCGACGGTGAGCCGGTCGTCGGGTGCGCGTTCGTGCAGGAGGGTAGGGGAAGGCCGACCCAAATGGGCCGGCCCACACTGTTGGGTCAACTGGGCCAAGTGCACAGTGCACTTTTCCCACTTTCCTTTTCTTTTACTGCATTGCCATTTTCTTTCTGTTAGCAAATTGTTTGGCCACCAAAACATTTTTGAAAAATGTCCAATCTGGCCAAATAATTATGATGCAATATACTGCACTGTCACAACAAGTTTGGGAGCAATATAATTCCATTTTGAATTTTTGCATTGCATTAGAAGAGTCGAAAAGGTGATGTTGGCTCTGTTTTCAAGATGTTAGAGTCATCCAGGTACTTTAGATGATGTTGCTACCCTGAACATAATTCACAATGGATTATTTACAAAAATTATGAACTTTTTAGTTCCTGGATTTGGACAACTTTTATTTCACATCATATTTGAATTTCAATTTGAGTTGGAATTTGAAATGAGATATGATTCCAATGTGATCAAGCACTGTTTAGGAAAATGGTTAGCTTAATCATAGAGGGTTACTATAGCATGACACTGGGGGTGTTACAAATCTCCTGCACTACAAGAAATCACGTCCCGAGATTTAAGTGGGGAAGTAAAGAGTAAATTCCGGAGAACTAACCTTTATAGGGTTAATTATCTGGTGAACAATTCAGGGAAAGAGGCAGAAGTATCTCTCGAGTTGAAACTTAATAAGGCATCGAGAGCAAAGTATGAAGGTACAATAGGAAGTTTCAACCGAATGGACAAATGATTGATACCTGAACAGAGTGTGAGAAAGGGGTTCAGAGCATCGGGAATAGATCATCTCTCGAAAGGTGGCTCGTGACATGATACGAAGCCAAATGCAAGAATATTTCGGAATCAAAGATATACAGGAGAGTCAGATTCCGATCCTGTGGAACTGTGGGTTATGGGCCCACCATGTGGGTTAAAAGTAGAAAGGGCGCCGATAGCAAAGCATGTCAGATGATAGACTGTCAGTTATGCTGCCAACAACGTTGGTACCAAGGGCGATGGACTAAGAGAACTACTTTTCCTGCTCGTTGAACGAGGCGGACCAATAGGCAAAGTTCTCATCCATCGGTGGCTACCGGAATGTCAACAACAATAGTAACAGGGTTTTACTGTAAGACCAAGATGTTTATTTAAGCAGAAGAATATTACTGCTTAGATCATATAGATCACAAGAAAGGCTTAAACAAAACAAGGGAAAGGAAAAATATGATTATCAGATTAAACACAAGTATTTGGTGTATATCCTTCACAAGAACAAGCAGAGCAGGATATACATGAAAGGGCAGCAAGTAGATAACCACTTTGGTAAAGGGGGCGAGGAAATTCATGATGTTACCCATAGAACAGTGTTTGGATAGGTGATCAAGAAACATTTAGCATTGCGCCTCCAATGTGCTTAATGATGTTCGGAGTACCACAGCCATGCTTCGGGATAGCATGGACATGGTCATCAGGTAAAGATCGGACCTTGGGAACACAAAGGATCCATCAGGAATTTCTAGAACATCTCATGCAAAAAAATCAGGAACAAGATGAGGACGTGGCCGATGGGTTAAGCAGCAATCCATCGACATGTCAAAAAGATGTGTTTTCCAAAATTTTATATGAACAAGTTTTTGTTGGGGGGAGGCAAGAATGTTGTCGATGATAACCCAAATCATCGAGGGGCACGGATGGTATTTCTCATCATGAATTCGATTGATATCCTGGAGGAGCATCAGAATGTTGATGATGATCACGACACATTTGTCAAGAGATTTCATGAAGATGTAATCGATGGGCCATGACATCAAATCAAAGGAATGATGAAGCGAAAGGTTATTGGAACCACGGGTACGACACAAACTTGAAATCAAGCTTGTTGTTCAAGGAGAAATGATATGACGTGGAAGATCGACGTAAGCTTAGCTCATCGTCGAAAATTGTGCTCCAGGAAGAAGAACCAGGTAGCACAATTAAAATTTGGCACGATAATGATATAGCCGACCAGGCTAGGAATGACTTGAAGGATTATTAAACTCGTAAGCAATGAAAATTACTTAGAGTTATTGAATCAGAGTGCGGAATCGATTCACTTATCGGTGTTCTGAGTTGACAAACAACCCAGAACCCTTGAAGTGACAAAGACAGGGTAAGGTAGTACTCCATCATAAGTTCATAAGATGTAGTGCAATGGCATGATATCCTCGAGATACCAGGGGTAATACTCGAAGGTAGATCATAAAAGAGGTTGGGCAGGCGTATTGACCTGCAGAAGACAAGTGATTTAACTTGTCCAAGAAATGGGACCAAAGAAGAACAATCATGGTCGAAACCAGGGTAGCGAAGGATCAATTCACCGATACCAGATGAACTTATAACAAGGGGTAATTATTTTTATGAGCAGCTTCCATGATAAGTTCTATGTCGGGTCCATCGGCATGAACACAAAGGTTCAAGGTCGACTCCCACTTCTTCAATGCATAACCTTTCATTCACTCCTCGTTTTCAATGAAGTTGTAGTGTTGAAATTTTATCTGACATAAAAACAGTAGAGTATGACCCGTAGTAGTTTCCGGGTTCACACAGATTAGAAAAGGCGTAGGTTCAATCCATCGGGGGCATCTTAGGAACATATACCACCAACTTAAAGAGTAACTAACACAAGTTCAAAGGTAGAGCATGGTTGACCAAAGCAGAGGATACAATTTAACAATGGCATTATGTATTCGGGAAGAACTCACAAGGTGATTAAATACGAGGAGCACTGTCGGGTAATGATCCAACAAAGGATGTGCTGGTCCACAAGGGATCTGATGTGAACATCGATACTCAACCAGAAGAAGAAAGAATGCAAGGATATCAGATTATAGAAACAACTAACTAATTCGAAGCTCAAATGCAAAGGAATTATGATTTCCAAATCAAAGGATCAGAAGCAGACGCTCTGATTAAGGATGGATAAGTAGAATAGACCTAGGGGCACAATCGATGACAAATAGATTGGTCGAGAACCAGCTCATGTTCAAAATGACGTCTGAGCTGGAAAGATAATTTAGAAGGATCAACTGATGATTGCGTGCTTTCACACACATGTTGAATCCATAGGAACAGAATGACAATCACAAAGAATTTTAAAGAATATTGCTAGACATATGGAATTAATCCTCATGCAAGCAGGCAAGGTGAATCAAGAACAATAGGTTGCTGAGGATTTTTGGAAGAACGAATAGTATTTTGAAGGATTTTGCAAAACACATGAACAAGTGGGGATGAACGGATCCCCGGTAAGTGTGAGGAATTATCCGTAAGGGATCCCCGGTAAGTGTTGTCTGGATCCTAGGCTCCACCATCTGGTTGCGATATCCGAGAAGAATGGAAAGAGGGGGGGTAAGAGGAAGCAAAGCAACCGTGAGTACTCATCCGAAGTACTCAGCAAGCAAGGATCTACACTACATATGTAGCATTATCAAAGGAAGGCTGTATATGTGGACTGGGCTGCAGAAATGCCAGAATAAGAGGGGGAGAAGCTAGTCCTATCGAAGACTAGCATCTTCTGGAAACCACCATCTTGCAGCAACAGGAGGGAGTAGAGTAGTATAACATAAGTCATATTTATGTTGTTGTATCAATGCTCCGAGATCCTTTCTCGACTCCCGAAGCAACATATCCAAAACATGCCTCAGCATCCAGTTCTAGTTGTATCGATCGGGATACAACTCCGAGTGTCAGTTACCGTAGGACAGGCTATCGATAGATGTTTTCTTCCCTGCAGGGGTGCACCAACTTACCCACCATGCTCGATTAACTCCAGCTGGTCACACTTTCCTGGGTCATGCCCGGCCTCGGCCAAACAATACGCCGCAACCCGACCTAGGCTTAATAGAGAGGTCAGCATGCCGGACTAAACCTATGTCCCAGAGGTCATGCGCCATCGCCCCGGGAACTCCTGCATGTTGCGAACACGGCCGGTGAGCAGACCTAGCTACCTCCTTAAAAAAGGCAGGTGCTTACTAGTCCAACCCGGCGCGCGCCGCTCAGTCGCTGACATCTATTAAGCTTCGACTGATGCACACGACGCAAAACGCCCATACTATGCCCACGTGCTGGTTAGTGCTATCAGGCCAGAGGCCCCTAGGATCAAATATCCAAATCGTACTGGATTAGGAATGCGCGGTAACAAGCAGAGACTCACGAAAGATGTTACCCCGTCGCCCCATCTTGAGGACTTGCGGCAAGGGCTAAGAATGTCCGGCCACGCCTCGTAATTATCTCGCAGGCACCCTCCAGGTCAACCCGACTCCTCATCACTCGAAAATATGCTCGCGCGGGAACCCCTCAGGGCCGACCCGTCTTTAGTAACAGGGTTCAGTGTAAAGTCATAGTAACCATAGTAACCGTGTGTCTAACACCAAGGGGAAAACCGGAGGAATCACCCTTGACGGATTCCACTCGATGTAATCATCAAGGTGAACGTAAGAGGATCCACCCTCGAGGTTCACACTTGAGGGGTTGCACGACAGAGTTGTATCGGAAGTGGTTAAGGCGGAATCACCCTCGATGACCACGACCGAATAGCTACACTATAGGGTTAACATCCGAAGTGCTGATGAGGTCTCACCCTCGGCACTCGATAGTAACCTGGTAGTGTCGAGCAACTAAGGGAAAAGTGATATGCGGTGCTGGGGCCTGGTCTTCGATCCCGTTGATCGGGTCTTCGATGATGAAGCAGGGGCAACAAGGACAAGGTGGGGGTCACTGATGGATCACTAACCAACCTATACTAAGCAGTTTAGGATAAGCAGGTAAGGTACAATGAGCAGGTTACAAAAGCAGGCTATGCATCAGAATAGGAGAAAACAATAACAGTAGCAAAAACTAATGCAAGCATGAGGGAATGGAATGGGCGATATCGGAATGATCAAAGGGGGGCTTGCCTGGAAGCTCTGCTGAAAAGGAAGAAGTGTTGTTGTCTACGTAGTTGATCACAGGGGCGGCATCGGTCTCGGGGTCTACCGAAGAGAAGAGGGGGGAGAAACAGTAAATACATAGCAAGCAAGTGCATAACAGGACAACAGGCAGAGCTAGACGTGTTCTAACGCGGTGCTACACGATACCGGCGAAGGGGGAAGTCAACCGGGATTGTTTTTCCGGTTCCTGACCTGTGTCAGACAAATGACCGGAGGGGGAAAGTTCCATGTTCAGCATGCTAGGGGCATATGACAGATGAACGGACCGCATATTCAGATTCTTTGGATTTTTCTGAGCAACTTTCATATAGAAAACATTTTGATCCGAGCTACGGTTTATTTACTACGAATTTCTTAAGGTTTTAGACATTTCTGGAATTTATTAAATTAACAAAAAAGAATTACTACGTCAGTATGACAGCACTATGACGTCAGCAGTCAACAGGACGGCTGACCAGGTCAAACTGACCAGTGTGTCCCACTTGTCATTGTCAGTGATTTTAACAGTGGTTAAGTTAAACTAAGCAGAGCTAAAATAGACGGTGGGCCCCAGGTGTTAGTGTCCATACTAATTAAAAGATTAGTTTGAAAACCTAATTAGCTTAATTAAACGATGGGGCCCGCACGTTAGTGGCTGAGCGTGAACAGTAACCCACGTTGCCCGTGGTCACCGCGGTCAAACAAGCGCTGGTGGCCCACCATCATTGTCTCTGGGCGGGCCCCACGACGTGCCAGGTCAGCAGAGTCACCGGAGGTTCTCCAGCGAGCCTCCCGCGGCGGCGAACTTGCCAGAGGGTGTCGGAATCGCGCCACAGGGCTCGGTTCCGAGCGTGCGAGGGCGCCTTCAAATGGTGAGGCTGGGCCGCATCCAACCATGGTGGTGGCGCGGGCCGAAACGACCGGAATCTTCGCCGGCGGCGAGGTCAGCTGTGGTCGGCGACGAAAAGAGTGGGCGGCACCGCGGGTGAGCAGCAGCATGCAACGCGGCGGCGCTAGCAGCGGCAAGCGGCGGCGAGTTGCCGTGTAGAAGCAGGCAACAGAGCAGCGGCACTCGGGGACGGCAGGGGGCGGCTGTGGTGGGAGCGTGGGCCGGCGCGGGACCAGGCGGCTGCGGGGAGAAGGTGCAGGTGGGCGGTGCAGCAGCAACGGCAGGGAGGAGGTGTGCAGGCGCGGGAGGTAGCGGGCGCTGGCGGTGCACGACGAGGCAGTCAGCAAGCGTGGGCGGCTCCGCGGCGATGCACCAAGCACGGCAGCGTGCTCAGGGACAGGCTATGGCTGTTGTGGCCGCGACGGCGAAATGACAGGCGGCGGCCGGAGTTCGGCAAGTGCGGGCTCTGTGCTACAGGTGCATAGAGGAACCGGGGAGTGATGGGAGACAGCGAGGAGCTCACTGAGCGGCTCAAGATGGCCGGCGACAGATTAGGAGCAGCGGAGGTGGCGCATTCGTCGGAGTATCACGTCGGAGTCGAGGAAGAAGACGAGCTCGGGGCGCTCGGTACAGCGGCTCTCGGCTTGACCCAGCGGTAGCAGGCGATGCGGGAGGCAATGGTGGAGCGGAGGGACTTGACAAGGAGGCAGGGGGAGCTAGGTGGCCTCCTCTATGCCGTGGTCATGGCGATAGCGGCGTTCGGTCCCGTTCCAGATCGACAGAGAGGGAGATGTGGAGAGGGGGAGAGAGAAAAAAGATCTGGGGTTGCCCAGGGTGTCCGCGGTGGTCTTCTTATCCACCCCGGCGCCCTGTAGCGATGCGAGGAGGCGAGCTGGTGCGACTGCGATGGCGAGCCAGTCGTCGGGTGCGCGTGCGTGCAGGGGGTTAGGGAAAGGCCGACCCAAATGGGCCGGGCCACACTGTTGGGTGAACTGGGCCAAGTGCACAGTGCACTTTTCCCATTTTCCTTTTCTTTTACTGCATTGCCATTTTCTTTCTGTTTGCAAATTGTTTGGCCACCAAAACATTTCTGAAAAATGTCCAATCTGGCTAAATAATTATGATGCAATATATTGCACTGCCACAACAAGTTTGGGAGCAATATAATTCCATTTTGAATTTTTGCATTGCATTAAAAGAGTCGAAAAGGTGATGTTGGCTCTGTTTTCAAGATGTTAGAGTCATCCAGGTACTTTAGATGATGTTGCTACCCTGAACATAATTCACAATGGATTATTTACAAAAAATATGAACTTTTTAGTTCCTGGATTTGGACAACTTTTATTTCACCTCATATTTGAATTTCAATTTGAGTTGGAATTTGAAATGAGATAATATTCCAATGTGATCAAGCACTGTTCAGGAAAATGATTAGCTTAATCATAGAGGGTTACTGTAGCATGACACTGGGGGTGTTACATCATCGGTGCAATAAGGCAATAAAAATTGCTTCTAAAAATGTTAGATCATTTAGTGTAAGAGAAAATTGAGCATTGTACAAACTTGTGATGGCAAAGAATAAAAGCGACAGACTGCATAATAAAGGTTTCTATCATAAGGGGCAATATAACATGATGTTATTTTTCACTAAGGGGTTGAGCATACAAACAAATAAGCGCATGGCAACCTCTGCTTCCCTCTGCGAAGGGCCTATCTTATACTTTTCAGTATTTACTTTTATGCGAAGAGTCAAAGTTTTTCTCTCTATTCCTTTTTACTTTTCTATTTTGGCAAGCATCATGTGGTGAGGAAAGATCTGGGCACATATATCTGGTAGGATATGGGTAGCATGGGTTATTATTGTTGACATCACCCTTGAGGTGAATGTGTTGGGAGGCAAAACAATAAGCCCCTATCTTTCTATGTGTCCGGTGGAAACGTTTTGCTCATGTGTACGCGGTGAGTGTTAGCAATCATAGAAGACTATATGATGGTTGAGTATGTTGAGCTCTTACTTAAACTCTGTTGAATAAGTTGAATTGCAATTGCTTGGTGACTGAGAACATAGGTTGTTGGGTTTCAAGAGAATTCATTGTTTGAACCTTAACATGTGAATTGGTTGCTACTTTAACATGAGAAGTTTTATAAGAAAGAGTTGTTGTTATGATGCCAGGAAAAGTGATTGAAATTATCTTTGATCAAACTTGTGCACTTTGCTACAATTCACACTTCATAAATTATTTCTTTTATCATTTACCTACTCGAGGACGAGTAGGAATTAAGCTTGGGGATGCTGATACGTCTCCAACGTATCTATAATTTATGAAGTATTCATGCTGTTATTTTATCATTATTGGATGTTTTACAATCATTTTATAGCAACTTTATATCATTTTTTGGGACAAACCTATTGACCCAGTGCCCAGTGCCAGTTGCTGTTTTTTGCTTGTTTTTTACATCACAGGAAATCAATATCAAACGGAGTCCAAACACCGCGAAATTTTTTGGAGATTTTATATGGACCAGAACACCCAGGATGGGCCACAGCAGCACCACGGGGTGCCCCGAGGGGGGCACAACCCACCCGGGGGCGCCTGGGGCCCCAGGCGCGCCCAGGTGGGTTGTGCCCACCTCGGTGGCCTCTCGCACCCCATCTTTACCCTATAAATTCACAAATATCGAAAATCCTCGGGGTTAACCTAGATTAGAAGTTCCGCCACCGAAAACCAATTGGGAGCCCGATTCGGCACCCTGCCGGACGGGGAATCGTCATCGGTGGCCATCTTCATCATCCCGGCGGCCACCACGATGAGGAGGGAGTAGTCCACCCTCGGGGTTGAGGGTTTGTACCAATAGCTATGTGTTTATTCTCTCTCTCTCTCGCGTGATCTATATCATGGGCTTTGTTAACATAGATAGATCATATGATGTTTCTCTCCTCTATACTCTTGTTGTGATGAATTGAATCTTTACCCTTTGAAGTTTTGTTTTGTCGGATTGAATATTCAGATATGAGAACACATGATGTATGTCTTGCGATATGAATACTTGAGGTGACAATGGGGTATCATATTGATTCACTTGATCTATGTTATGGCACTCAACTTCCGGATTCCCGAGGTGACACTGGGGTAATTTATGCATAGGGGTTGATGCACGTTTTATTATCTTTTCTCCGATAGAAATTTGGGGTCTCCTTGTAGTTCTTTGTGTGCATTGAATATTATGATCATGAAGTTGTTTGATGCATATCGTAGAATTAACTCACGGATACTCGTGGTGACATTGGAGTATCTAGGTGACATTAGAGTTGGTTGATGTGTGTCATATATATGGTGTTATTTTAGTACGAACTCTTGATTAGATCGATCGAAAAGAATAGCTTGCGTTATTTTAATACAAACTCTAGGATAGATTGATCGGAAAGAATAGCTTTGAGGTGGTTTCGTACCCTACAAACAATTTCTATCTTTTGTTCTCCGCTAATAGGAACTCGAGAGTGATTCTTTATTGCACTTTGAGGGATAATCATATGATCCAACAATGTTAGCATTGTTGAGAGATTGCACTAGCGAAAGTATGGACCCTAGGCCTTGTTTTCAAGCATTGCAATACCGTTTTCGTGCCCGTTTACTATTTTCTACCTTGCTGTTTTTATTTATTTAGATTATAAAAATATATTTCTACCATCCATATTAAAATTTTATCACCATCTCTTCGCCGAACTAGTGCACCTATACAATTTTCCATTGTATTGGATATGTTGTCGACACAAGATATTTCTTGTATTTGGTTGTAGGGTCGTTTGAGAGAGACCATCTTCATCCTACACCTTTCACGGATTGATAAACCTTAGGTCATCCACTTGAGGGGAAATTGCTACTGTCCTACAAACTCTGCGCTTGGAGGCTCAACACGTGTCTACAAGAATAAAGTTGCGTAGTAGACGTCAGTGCTGGCTGCGCATGGCTCGCGCCTCTTGAAGCTCTCCGATTGCCTTGGTGAGGAACTCCTGAGCACCTAGCGCCTCGCGCCCTGCTGACGGAAGCGCGCGTTGAAGCATGCCTCCACATTGTGCCAGAATGCCTCCCTTGTGATGCTGGTCAGGTCAAAGGGCCTCCAGAGGAGAGCCCCCGAGCCCAACCTAAGAGGGGCGCCAGGCGCGCCTTCCTATGCGAGAGAGGAAGGCACCCCAGCGGTGGGCGCAGGGCTTGATGCACGATCGTCGGACGCCCCAGCCTCCTAAGGTCCCGTGAGGAGGAGCTGCTTCTTCTTATTAGGGACGGCCTCAGGAGGATGGGTGGCACGCTCCTCATCTGAGTTCTCGACTGCTGCGGCCTGGTAGGCGCGCTGGCGACAGTGATGACGCCGCCGCTTCCTCGCATCTTGAGGACATTGTAGCCGTGGTAAGTCACTACCATGAACTTGGCGAGGGTCAGATATCCGAGGATGGCGTTGTACGATAGACAAATGTGGGCGACGTCGAAGTCGATGAGCTTGGTGTGGTAGTTGTCGTGCTTCTGAAGGTGACAGGAAGGCGAATCTGCCCCAGGGGGACGGTGGAGCCGTCAGTCACCCCTGAGAAGGGCTTGGTGGGGAGGAGCTTGTCGTAAGGCACCTGGAACCTCTCGAACGTCTCAGCAGGGAGGACGTTGAGTCCCGTGCCACCGTCAATGAGTGTCTTGCAGACGAGGATGTTGCTGAAGATGGGATGTACAAGGCCGTCGATGGAGCTACGGCGTGGGCCGCAGGCGAGCAAGTCTATGTACCCTGGTTCCTAGAATGCCAAAAAACGTGCGAAGCTTGCTCTGCGGCGCGCCATCGATCATGTTGTGCAGCGAGCTGCTGCATCTCGGCGCTGACATGCCAATCTTGATCCGCGGCGCTGAAGCACCATGTGCCAAGGGTCTGCACAACCCTGGCGATGACGCGCATCACAGCGTCGTCCATCGCGTTCTCGTTTTCCTCATCGACGAGCTTGATGGCGGAGGCGGCGCTTTGGTGGGTTGGCATGCTTGGAAAAGGTGGATGTGCTACAGGTCGCACTTGTTGGCTCCGTGCATCGCGGGCCGGCTAGGTTTATGCGCAATATCGCTGGGTGGCGGGAAACTGGCGAGGAAATGGCGGGAAACGGTGGCGTGTTCATAAAACGCCATCAATCAATGGAAACTTAGCATAGAAGGAACATCGAGCTAGCACAAGAAGTAGATGATGATTAGATGATCATTTATCCTAGTTAATTATGCATGTAATAGTATACTTTGGTGTGTGGAAATGTCATGTGTGTACTAGCCACCTATGTAGATGTTTGCCACATATTATACACATCTTGTTTATGTGAAACATTAATGTTCTCTTGGGTCAACACAAACACTTTATCACAATGAACCGTATGCCGTATATCGCACACACCTTGATCTGGCTGACCTTTTCTTTTGTGTTGCCTAATCACAAACAGTTCATTCGAGTGAGCTGTATGCCGTATATCACACACACTTCATCTGGCTGCCCATTTCTGTTGTTCTGTCTCATCACAACTAGTTCATCCGAGTGAATTGTATGTCGTATATCGCACACGCCATCATCCAGCTGCCCGTTTCTTTTGTTCTGCCTCGTTGCAAACAGTTAATTGAAATGAACTGTATGCCCCGCATCTCGCACGCAACTAAAATCTGAACCGTGTTTGATGTATCCTTCATCACAAATGTTTTGCATCTTTTTTGATGGTTTTTTTACATCAACGTTTGCGATTAATGCATCGCACACAGTTTCGTCAAAGGGTCTCTTATCCTGCAGTTGTGTTTATATGGCCTAAAGCAAGCCCCCAAAGCTTGGTATGACATTTTGAAGAAGTTTTTTGCTCGACAAGGGATTCAATCCAGGATCCACTGATCCCACACTTTCCACTCGTGCTGTTGATAATGATCTATTCATATGTCAAATCTATGTGGATGATATTATCGTCGGCTGTACTAACAACGCTTGCAGCTTATAGTTCAGGAAAATGATGTCTGATAAATATCAAATGTATATGGTGTTTGAACTAAAGTTCTTTCTCGGACTGCAAATTCGTCAACAGGCAAATGGCATTTTCATTTCTCAGGAGAAATATCTGAAAGAATGCCTGAAGAAGTTCAAAATGCAAGATTCCAAAATGAAGGGCTATAAAACTCATATGCCCACGAATGGTAAGCTGGATGCAGAAGTGTATGGTAAGGATTACGATCAGAAAACTTATCATTCGATGATTGGTTCTCTTTGTTATCTATGTGCATCCAGACCTGATATTATGTTGAGTGTTTGCAAGTGTGCCCGCTATCAAGCTGCACGTAAAGAATCGCATCACCAAGCGGTCAAGCAGATTCTGAGACATTTGGCACACACACCCCCACCTTAGGTATATGGTATCGTAAGGGAGCACAGTTTGATCTTGTTGGATATTTAGAACTAGATTGCGCTGGTGACTTGGTTGACAGGAAATCTACTTCGAGGACATGCCATATCCTCGGTAGATCATTAGTCTGTTTGTCATCAAGGAAGCAGAATTGTGTATCTCTTTCTACGGCTGATGTCGAATATATTGTTGCTGGCGCTTGTTGCGCTAAGTTATTGTGGATGAAGCAGACATTGAAGGATTATGGCATCAAGGTCAAGCATATCCCTCTATATTGTGATAATGAGAGTGCCATCAAAAATGCACATAATCCTGTGCAGCATTCTCGCACGAAGCATATTGCCATCAGACATCATTTCATTCGCGATCATGTTGCTCGAGAGGATATTATCATCAATCATGTCAAGACCGAAGATAATCTCGCTGATATTTTCACCAAGCCTCTCGATGAGAAAAGATTCTGTGTGTTACGGTGTGAGCTAAATATCTTGGACTTCGCAAACATGCAGTGAGATGGACTCGGCACCCATGCTAACACTTCCACATCTTAGAAGGAATGGGTGCATAACACTCGAGGAGTTTGAAAATTTCGACAAAGTGAAATTTTCTTTTTGATAGTGAATACATTAACGAAGAACTAGACTAACCGGGTGCCATGATAACTGTGCGACACTCGGGGTCATATAGTTCTTATACGGTGGGTCACGCCACACAATTTTCTTTCTTTGAGTTTTCGTTCGATCGAAAGCTTTAGTGTTTGTCCAAGTGCATTTCACTCATAGCTTTTTGCTCCAGTGTTTGTGTTTATCTGCCTGAGTGAAATGCCAAGGACCCTATTTTTCTCTCTAATATATCTCTTCCAGTCCATGTTGTTCCGTTACAAATGCTCAAATTTCATCTGGAACGAAACTTTATCTGGTGTCCATGACCATGATTAAGATTCGGTCCGAACATTAATCCATTTTACGAAAGCTACCCAAAATTTGCTTTCTTCCGCCCAAGTCAGGACCACAATCTTTTATGATGATTTCCACGTGCAATACATCAAATGTCATCCCACCCCGACCGTTGAATCGCAATAGTCTCTAAATAGAGGCCATTCGATCCAAATTGACTGTGTGCGGTTATTTCCTCTCGCATATAAAAGCCGCACCCCTCCTTCTTCCAGTTCCCTTCTTTTTCTCCTCGCCACCACTCCACCGAAACCGTCACTGCCCAGTGCTCCACCTTGAGCTCGACGCCGATGACCCTTCGCGGCTTCATTGTCGGAAAGTCCTCACTAGAGTCTTTCTTCGCCGCTGCAGGACATCTTCTTCCCCGCGCCGCCGTAGTTGCTGCACGTCACCAAGCTAGGGTACATGTAGTTTGAACTCGGGCCTCCATCCTTCACGATTCAAGTTTGTCCGCGGTTATTTTCCTCCGATTTAACGCATATGTTAGATCTAGATTTTTACCTATACCAGTGAGGATGTGGTTTGTAGTTGTCCCTCGCATCTGAATCAATTCAGAGCTAGGGTTTGCGTTATAATTTGCTTGAATGAAATGCCTAGCATGCTGACTAGTGTATTCTTCGAACCTACTAGCTCGTTCTATACATTTCCTTCATTCGAAACATTTCTCAAAATATGCATCTAATTCTTCTTCAAAACGTTTTTGTTCGAAAAAAATATTCGCTGTGAACATTTGTAACCCTGTCCCCATTTTCCCTCGCATCTATTCCCATTCACAGGTATATGCAGTCAGTTGAGGATTCTGCTAGACCGCTGAGTATGGCTGATGAAGAAGAGGTATTCATGAGAATAGCTGATGAATCCAAAGCTCCAAACGCCAAGGGCCCAACAGTAGGCCGTCATCCAGCAAAAGAAAGAGATCCGAACCAAATGAAAATGAGCAAGAAGAAGATGCTCTGATAAAAAAAAGGTGCCAGGTAACATTTCACAAATTCAGTTCAGTATATCTCTCATGACAACTACAACACTGTTCTAGGAGAAAATTCAACAGAGAAAAGAAGGCGTCTACAAAAGATTCGATGTCACTGGGTACAGAAGTGGTTCAACTACAAAATGCTTCATCCTCGATTTGCGAAGAACTTTGCCTTCCATCCTCTTTGGGGCGATTGTCGTGAAATTGGACTCCTACTTGCAAGTGATCCCCAGGAGAGGCCTCCGCCACCTCCTGATGCTGATGAGTCATCACTCAAGACACCTGACTCCTTTCTCGATGAAAAGGCCAAGCGCCTGAAGAATGAAGAAAAGAGAGCCAAGAAGGTTGAAAAGGAAAGATCTAGAGAAGAAGAAAATCATTGTCTTATCAAATCAGATGTCGAAATGAAAAAGGCTGAAGGAAAATCAGAAGGGCATTCAAAGCACAAACATGATCCGAGATCAGCCACCCTAAAGAAAAAGAGCGCGCTGAAGAGAAGGCCAGCTAAACCAGTTGAGAAAAAATGATGAAAGTAATTCCTCCGATCAATATGATCCTCCACTCACAAGAGAAGAAGTTGATGCAACTCTTTCCCAGCAAGTGAACATCACAACTTCCACCATACTGCCTGATCTTCGAGCTCGTGTCTTCCCAATAGCACCTCCAAAGAAGAACTCCTTGAAGAGAAAAACACCTCCTACCACTGTCACTATGGTTGACCACGTGGGTACAACCCCTCATCCTGATGCAATAGATTTAGAAGATTCGGTTGTTGATGCCCCAGCAGGCATAGCTAAGCCAAGAGATAATTCCGAAGCAAAAGGTGAAGACAATCACAACTCCTTCTGCTGAGCAAAGTGTTCCATGAGCAAATGTTGTGAAAGAGAAGGCTGCTCAATTTGCTCCAACATTGACACAACCATTGGCTTCTATGGCTCCAACCGAGCAACATCCAGTGCAAATTGCTCCTGTTGCACAGACTGATGACAACTCTAGTGCCCCTCATTACTTTAATCAAGTGTTCATCATGGAGCAGCTTGACAGATTTGTGGAAAACCCATTTGATGGAGAAGTGGCATCTTTTGCCCATTCCCTCTGAACTGATAGCTCAAGCCGATGATCTTATTCGGGAGATGAGAGAGGACTCCGTTGAGATCAACAACCTCACTGCTCAAATTAATGATCTAGACCACTGAATGAAATATGCTATCTCCGGGTTTGTTATCAAACAACTTGAGGAATCATACATGGATGTCAATCAAGCCTCGACTATCTTTCGAAATAGGCAATTGGGATTTCACTCTGACCTCGATTAAATTGTTCGCAAGATTATCTCGATCATCAAGCTCCGTCCACTAGGTATAATTGTCTTGTCAAAGGGCATATTGATCCATCTTCTCAGCTGAAGTAAAAGAAGAAGAAGAAAATTGTGAAGAAGAATGTTCCTCCTGCTCCTCCTTTGAAGGAAAAGTGTCCAGAAGTAGTGCCACAAAAAGAAAATTCTCCGGAGCATGCAATTCCCTCGCCAGCTCATGAACCAGCTACATACGCTCCAACTACGCCAAGGCCAACTGAACCTGTGCCTGTGGCCTCCCCTGTTCATGAAGCAGATCATTCTCAGCCAATTGTATCAGAAGAAGGTTAAATTCCTCAGTCCGAGCATCAAGCATCTCCAGCTCGTGTCAAACCAAATGAATCGGTTGCTCCCTCTGCAGCTCAACCGTGTACCAAAGTATATCCTCATCAGTCCCATGTGCCTGATAAGGTTACAATATCACTTGCTCAGGTGTCTGCTCCCTCTCCACTGTGAATTTCCCTCGACACTGCGAAAAGAAATTCAGATGTTGATCCTTTTACAGTGAAATATGTTTCTAGTCATCATTCAGACTGTGTAGTTTATGGCGATGAAGTGATTTCCGTTGATGATGAGCTAAAATATCCATATCCGCGTGAACAACTGTAGTTATTCTCTTCAGGGGGTTGGTGTCAAAGGGCCTCTTTTCAATCAGAACACTCATCCACTTTTCTTTCAAGAAAGTCCGCACAGCAAGCCTCGCACCTTTGAATATCCTCGGTTCTAGACTCAAGAACACGCTATATTTTACTATCGAATCCTTTATGAGAGCCGCAAGATTTTTCCTCATGAGTTCCCGGATATCACTTCTATGAAGAACATTGGTTGCTTCAATCAAGTCTTGCAAGATATCGAAGATTTTGGCCTCACACATGTCTTTGAATTTCAGCATCCATGGAACACATAAATAATACTCCAATTCTATGCCACTTTGTATATCTCTGGTGATGAATCTGGTAGCACCAAGTGGATCATGGAATGGATGACCGAAGGGAAACATATCAAAAGCTCTGCAATGGACTTTGTCTCACACTTTAATTTCCCTCGGTTCGAGCATGGCAAGACTGAAATTCGAGTTCATAGCATTGATGCCATTTTCCATAAATATTTCCGTTGCACAATGGATCAACAGAAAATTCGTGACTACAATGGTCCTCCCTTGCCCGAGCATTTGACTTTTGACAATCAGACTCTATACCACATGCTCACTTATACCATCTGTCCTCTGGCTAGGATGAATTCCGACAATGCTATATCTG
Organism: Aegilops tauschii subsp. strangulata; assembly: GCF_002575655.3. Taxonomy (NCBI): domain Eukaryota; kingdom Viridiplantae; phylum Streptophyta; class Magnoliopsida; order Poales; family Poaceae; genus Aegilops; species Aegilops tauschii. The sequence goes on from NC_053035.3 coordinate 178,119,216, forward strand.
ATGTTCTCCTCAACACCATTCATGCTATCTCCCAAGGATATATCTTTGATGTCGAAGACATGTTTCTGCGCCTACTTAAGGACTCTGCTCATCATCCGAAAACGATTAAAGTCTTTTCTCCTTGGATTCAGAAAATGGTTTATTATGCAATGTACACCGAATGTTTGGCCAAAGTCAGTCACAAAAGCTTCATTCCTGATGTGCGTGATACGCTGCGAGTCATGCAAGATCTTTCTTCTAGCAAAGTGCCAGTGTCAATCCCTCCAGACTATCACAATACATTTTACGGGCCATGGCTACCTCAGCATGATCGACAACCAAATACTCAACCTCCTTCACACCTTCAAGTGAGCTTGCACACTCAACAACTGCTGTTGCATCATATGGCTGACAATCACTAAGAGAAAGAACATCTGGCTGCTGAATTAAATGCCATCAACGACAGTACAAAAGTTATGCACATGATTACGGCTGAAAATAAGAAGCACCTATGGAAATTGCTTCGGAAGTTCTTCTCCAAGAAACAATTGAGCAACTCCGATCTTAAAGAACTCTATGAGTATATTCATCAACGGTTCTCTGCTGAAGATTTTCAAGATCGTATCACTTCTCCTTTGCCAGCTCGTGAGCCAACAACTGATTTACTTCGGTTTTAGCAGCGCAAGTTTCTCGACGAATCAGAAGCCACCTCGCCAATTGAGAAACCTGCTGAAGAAAATGTGTTGTCTCACAAGAATCAACAAGCCGATCCCAATGTGCCATCATCTTCTCAGCCCCAAGCCAGTCTTGAAGGAGCATATGCTGCTACTGACGATGAAACTTTTCCAGCCACCTCCGAATCAGAAACATCTTCGGGCAGTTCTTCGGGCGATGCCTCTGAGTGAATCAAGTTCACCTATTTTGCACTCATGTTCTTCGTCACCTTTTTGACACTAGTAAAAGGGGGAAATTACATCGAGTACCGATAGATTTCCTCTGATGGATTTGATCTCTGTGTTTACTTGGTTTGGTTTCTGAGCTCTATACCTAAAAGACTATTTGTGCTCTAATGTAAAACTAAACTTCTGTGATGTCAAATTAATAACCCCGCCTGCTACACTATTTCTCTCAAAGCATTTGTTTTGAAGATGGAATTCAGAAGTTAAGAATGATTGCACTATATACTCGATGGATTACATATCATCAGTGCGAATCATTACCTCGAATGATTGGAAAATCCTCCACATGCTTCAATGAATTACAGGGAATTTTATTTCATATCATCAACCTTGCATACATCAAGGGGGAGTATATTTCATCATTGAGTCAACTAACGCAAGTTCACTCTTGTTCGATTGACATTTCACTTATCTATCTTCACTTCGATGATGATTTGTTTTGTCAACAACCGTCCAAAAAGGGAGAGATTGTTGGTGCAATGATAGGCCCCTTGTGTTTTGGAGTTTGTTGACATAAACAGTATGGGACTTATGTGTTTTCTAGTGCACACAGAGTAACAGGTCCCTGAGATGGAGTTTGCTGCAAACAACAAAGATAATCTCCCTGTGTTGCAGCGAAGGTTATCACCGAAGATGATGCTAACAAGAGTGACCCCTAAAAATTGCTGAAGTTCAAGCAATTGGTTCGGTGTTTGTTCAAACAAGATGACTGCGTTCGAAGAAGAATGAAGACGAAGTGAAGACGTAGCATTTATTTCATTCTTCTTCTTCTTCTTCTTTCATTGAGTCATAGGACCACCGTACTATCAAGAGGGGTGTAGCCTTCGAAACTTTGATTCTCTGATGCTAAACCCAAATCCATGAAAGTTGTGAGAGAAATATCTTTGTGTTCCGAGCAAATACTGGCCAGCAAGTGACTGTGATCTTCTCCGCTGTGAGAGATTTGTCTCGGACCGAGGAGTTAGCATTACTTGTTCGTCAAGTAATGTTACCATTGCTCCAAAATCCGACCGTTGCAAATGTGTGGGTTGGCCATTGGCTGGACCGCATGACCAAAATGGTCATTTCCCATCTGGGAAGGCTGCGGCTATAAATAGCCACCCCGCGCCGGCTTTGTCCGGCGGCTACTCTGTTTTGATTCTGAGAAGATTGTTGACCAACCCATTCTCTGAGAGATTTGAGTTTATTATCCACTAAGAGAAAAAACCCTAGAGCCAAAAGAATTAGATAGTGGTTAGCATCACTAGAATCTAAGTCCAGTACGCTCCGCCTATTACTCTTGAGAGCTGTAAACTCTCTAGACGGTTAGGTGTCAATTTCTTCAGAGACTATGAGTGATTGTGGTTCTCGAAGAAGAAGTCTTTAAATGTTCGGAGATCGCCTTCAAGTATCTACCACGAGTAATCGGCATCGGTTGGCCAATCGATTGTCGAGGAGAATGGGGTGAAGAGCATCTATCTTCCGTGTTAAGTCACAGCCCCATGATAGGTCTCCAACGTATCTATAATTTTTGATTGCTTCATGCTATATTATATTCTATTTTGAATGATTAATGGGCTTTGTTATACACTTCTATATTATTTTTGGGACTAACCTATTAACCGGAGGCCCAGCCCAAATTGCTGTTTTTTTGCCTATTTCAGAGTTTCGCAGAAAAAGAATATCAAACGAGTCCAAACGGAATGAAACCTTCGGGAACGTGATTTTTGAAACAAACGTAATCCAGAGGACTTGGAGTCTACGTCAAGAAATCAACCAGGAGAGCACGAGGCAATGGGGTGCGCCTACCCCCCTAGGCGCGCCCTCCACCCTCGTGGGGCCCACGTTGCTCCACTGACGTACTTCATCCTCCTATATATACCTACGTACCCCCAAACCAACAGAGGCATCCATGAAAACCTAATTCCACCGCCGCAACCTTCTGTACCCGTGAGATCCCATCTTGGGGCCTTGTCCGGCGTCCTGCCGGAGGGGGCATTGATCACGGAGGGCTTCTACATCAATACCATAGCCTCTCCGGTTATGTGTGAGTAGTTTACCTCAGACCTTCGGGTCCATAGTTATTAGCTAGATGGCTTCTTCTCTCTCTTTGGATCTCAATACAAAGTTCTCCACGATTCTCGTGGAGATCTATTCGATGTAATCTTCTTTTGCGGTGTGTTTGTTGAGACCCATGAATTGTGGGTTTATGATCAAGTTTATCTATGGACAATATGTGAATCTTCTCTGAATTATTTTATGTATGATTGGTTATCTTTGCAAGTCTCTTCGAATTAGCAGTTTGGTTTGGCCTACTAGATTGATCTTTCTTGCAATGGGAGAAGTGCTTAGCTTTGGGTTCAATCTTGCGGTGTCCTTTCCCAGTGACAGCAGGGGCAGCAAGGCACGTATTGTATTGTTGCCATCGAGGATAACAAGATGGGGTTTATATCATAGCATGAGTTTATCCCTCTACATCATGTCAACTTACTTAAAGCATTACTCTGTTCTTTTGAACTTAATACTCTAGATGCATGCTGGATAGCGGTCGATGTGTGGAGTAATAGTAGTAGATGCAGGCAGGAGTCGGTCTACTTTTCACGGACGTGATGCCTATATACATGATCATACCTAGATATTCTCATAACTATGCTCAATTCTATCAATTGCTCAACAGTAATTTGTTCACCCACCGTAATACTTATGCTCTTGAGAGAAGCCACTAGTGAAACTTATGGCCCCGGGGTCTATTTTCCATCATATTAATCTTCCAACACTTAGCTATTTTTATTGCCTTTTATTTTACTTTGGATCTTTATTATACAAATACCAAAAATATTATCTTATCATATCTATCAGATCTCACTTTCGTAAGTGACCGTGAAGGGATTGACAACCCCTTTATTGCGTTGGTTGCGAGGTTTTTATTTGTTTGTGTAGGTGTGAGGGACTTGAGCGTGGCCTCCTACTGGATTGATACCTTGGTTCTCAAAAACTGAGGGAAATACTTACGCTACTTTAGTGCATCACCCTTTCCTCTTCGAGGGAAAACCAACGTAGTGCTCAAGAGGTAGCAAGAAGGATTTCTGTCGCCGTTGTCGGGGAGTCTACGCACAAGTCAAGACATACCAAGTACCCATCAGAAACCCTTATCCCTCGCATTACATTATTTGCCATTTGCCTCTCGTTTTCCTCTCACCCCACTTCACCTTTGCCGTTTTATTCGCCTTCTTTTTCGTTTGCCTTCTTCTCGCCAGATCTATTGTTTGCTTGTGTTACCATGTGCCTGTTTTTGCTTGCATATTTGCTTGCTAAAAATCTATTGATATGGATCCACTTAAAGTGTTCTACTTGGATCATCTTCAATCCTTATGCGCTCGTGCTGAAACCCCAACTAGCCTAGTTGATGGGAAATCTTTAGATGAGCATGCTCATTTTGTGCGTCACCGTTTGTCTGAAAAAGGGAATCTCTTATGGAATCAAATAAACAAATTGTTGTGTTATGCTTGGAATCTTTGTGAAATTTGTGATATTACTTGTTGCTGTAAGAACCCTAAAAAACACCTCCCCTACCTATGTGAGTTTAATAAAAATGAAATCTTATCTTCTTATGCAAAAGGTGTTTATAGCTACTATGATATCGAACAAATTGAGCAATTTGTTTCTTTTAAGGGTTCTTATGAAGTTGCTTCTTTGATTGAAAAGTATGATATTACTCTTTACGATTCTGAAAATTTTGACATACTTGAATATTGCTATGAAAACTATGCTCATAATGTCTATGTCAAAGAATTTATGGAAAGAATGACCGTTGCTTCTAAAGAAAATAATGATATGCACGAATCTATAGATAATTATGATTCCGATGATTTGATTGAAATATCCCTTGATGAACATGACGCTTGCTATCCTTGAGGCCATGATGCCAATATTTATGAAGATGAATTTGCTATAGTTCCTTACGTTAAACATGAGATCGTTGCTATTGCACCCATACTTGGTAGTTCCTTCGATAAAAAGCATGATTGCAATGATTTTACTATAAGTTCTCTTGATGTCAATTATGCTAATAATATGCAAAACCCTAAGCTTGGGGTGCTAGTTTTGCTATGACTACTATTTGTTGCAATGATCATGATTGGGGTGATTCTTCTTATGATCTTGAAAATTTATTTAAGCCCCATGATGAATATGAGATTGATAGTAGTGTTTGCAATATTATTGAAAGTGGGTTTGGAAGAGTCTCAACTTTAGATCCCACATATTTGGATAGTGTTCAATCTTATGAAGGTTTTGATAAAAATGGGTTTGGAGAGGTCATGACTTTAGTTAATGTTAATCCCACTATTTTGGAAGAGTGTCGTGTTGAGAATGTGTTATGTGATAGCTATTTTGTTGAATTTGCTTATGATCCTACATGTAATTATTATGAGGGAGGAAAATATGGTTGTAGAAATTTTCATGTTACTAAATTACCTCTCTTCATGTTGAGATTGCTATCGTCACTTTCTTCTTCCTTGCTTAAGCTAGTTTTTGTTTGCCTTGCAAATTTGTTTGCTTATTAAATGCCTATGCATAGGAAGTATGTTAGACTTAGATGTGTTTGTCACGTGTTTTATGATGCTCTGTTTGCGCTTCAATTCTTGTCTTCCATGTGAGCATCATTAAAATTATCAATGCCTAGCTAAAAGGCTTTAAAGAAAAGCGCTTGTTGGGAGGCAACCCAATTTTATTTTAGTTTTCTTCTTTTTTCTTCTGTTTAGGAATAAATCTTTGATCTAGCCTCTGGTTAGATTTTTTTTATGTTTTAATTAGTGTTTGTGCCAAGTTAAACCTATAGGATCTTCTTGGATGATAGTTATTTGATCTTGCTGAAAATTCCAGAAACTTTCTGTTCACGAAAACAATTATTAAAAATCACCAGAACGTGATAAAATAATTATTCCAATTGTAGCAGATCAATAAACAAATTATCTAGGTCGTCCTGTTTTGGTAGATTGTTTGTAGTTCTAGAAGTTTGCGTTAGTTACAGATTACTACAGACTGTTCTATTTTTGACAGATTCTGTTTTTCGTGTGTTGTTTGCTTATTTTGATGAATCTATGGCTAGTAAAATAGTTTACAAACCATAGAGAAGTTGGAATACAGTAGGTTTAACACCAATATAAAGAATGAGTTCATTACAGTACCTTGAAGTGGTGTTTTGTTTTCTTTCGCTAACGGAGCTCACGAGATTTTCTGTTAAGTTTTGTGTTGTGAAGTTTTCAAGTTTTGGGTGAAAGATTTGATGGATTATGGAACAAGGAGTGGCAAGAGCCTAAGCTTGGGGATGCCCATGGCACCCAAGATAATCTAAGGAGACCAAAAATTCAAAGCTTGGGGATGCCCCGGAAGGCATCCCCTCTTTCGTCTACTTCCATCGGTAACTTTACTTGGAGCTATATTTTTATTCACCACATGATATGTGTTTTGCTTGGAGCGTCTTGTATGATTTGAGTCTTTGCTTTTTAGTTTACCACAATCATCTTTGCTGTACACACCTTTTGAGAGAGACACACATGATTCGGAATTTATTAGAATACTCTATGCGCTTCGCTTATATCTTTTGAGCTATATAGTTTTTGCTCTAGTGCTTCACTTATATCTTTTAGAGCACGGCGGTGGTTTTGTTTTATAGAAACTATTATTCTCTCATGCTTCACTTATATTATTTTGAGAGTCTTAAACAGCATGGTAATTTGCTTAAATAGGGAAATTAATCCTAATATGCTAAGTATTCAAGACTAGTAAAAACTTTCTTATGAGTGTGCTGAATACTAAGAGAAGTTTGATGCTTGATGATTGTTTTGAGATATGGAGGTAGTGATATTAAAGTTGTGCTAGTTGAGTAGTTGTGAAATTGAGAAATACTTGCGTTGAAGTTTGCAAGTCCCGTAGCATGCACGTATAGTAAACGTTATGTAACAAATTTGAAACATGAGGTGTTCTTTGATTGTCTTCCTTATGAGTGGCGGTTGGGGACGAGCAATGGTATTTTCCTACCAATCTATCCCCCTAGGAGCATGCGCGTAGTGCTTGGTTTTTGATGACTTGTAGGTTTTTGCAATAAGTATGTGAGTTCTTTATGACTAATGTTGAGTCCATGGATTATATGCACTCTTACCCTTCCATCATTGCTAGCCTCTTCGGTACCGTGCATTTCCCTTTCTCACATTGAGAGTTGGTGCAAACTTCGCCGGTGCATCCAAACCCCATGATATGATATGCTCTGTCACACATAAACCTCCTTATATCTTCCTCAAACACAACCACCATACCTACCTATTATGGCATTTCCATAGCCATTCCGAGATATATTGCCATGCAACTTTCCACCGTTCCGTTTATCATGACACGTTCATCATTGTCATATTGCTTTGCATGATCATGTAGTTGGCATCGTATTTGTGGCAAAGCCACCGTTCATAATTTTTCATACATGTCAGTCTTGATTCATTGCCTATCCCGCTATACCGCCGGAGGCATTCATATAGAGTCATACTTTGTTCTAGTATCGAGTTGTAAATAAATAGAAGTGTGATGATCATCATTCATAGAGCATTGTCCCAATAAAAATAAAAAAAATAAAGGCCAAATAAAAAAAGGGAGGCCCAAAAAAAAGAGAGAAAATAAAAAGGGACAATGCTACTATCCTTTTTTCCACACTTGTGCTTCAAAGTAGCACCATGATTTTCATGATAGAGAGTCTCTTGTTTTGTCACTTTCATATACTAGTGTGAATTTTTCATTATAGAACTTGGCTTGTATATTCCAACAATGGGCTTCCTCAAATGCCCTAGGTCTCCGTGAGCAAGCAAGTTGGATGCACACCCACTTAGTTTCTTTTGTTGAGCTTTTATGCATTTATAGCTCTAGTGCATCCGTTGCATGGCAATCCCTACTCCTTGCATTAACCTCAATCGATGGGCATCTCCATAGCCCGTTGACTAGCCGCGTTGATGTGAGACTTTCTCCTTTTTTGTCTTCTCCACACAACCCCCATCATTATATTCTATTCCACCCAGAGTGCTATATCCATGGCTCATGCTCATGTATTGCGTGAAGGTTGAAAAAGTTTGAGATTACTAAAGTATGAAACAATTGCTTGGCTTGTCAGCGGGGTTGTGCATGATGAGAGCATCTTGTGTGACGAAAATGGAGCATGACTAAACTATATGATTTTGTAGGGATGAACTTTCTTTGGCCATGTTATTTTGAGAAGACATAATTGCTTAGTTACTATGCTTGAAGTATTATTGCTTTTATGTCAACATTAAACTTTTATCTTGAATCTTTCGGATCTGAATATTCATACCACAATTAAGAGGGTTACATTAAAAAAATTATGCCAAGTAGCATTCCGCATCAAAAATTCTGTTTTTATCATTTACCTACTTGAGGACGAGCAGGAATTAAGCTTGGGGATGCTTGATACGTCTCCAACGTATCTATAATTTTTTATTGCTTCATGCTATATTATATTCTGTTTTGAATGATTAATGGGCTTTGTTATACACTTTAATATTATTTTTGGGACTAACCTATTAACCGGAGGCCCAACCCAAATTGCTGTTTTTTTGCCTATTTCAGAGTTTCGCAGAAAAAGAATATCAAGCGGAGTCCAAACGGAATGAAACCTTCGGGAACGTGATTTTCGGAACAAACGTGATCCAGAGGATATGGAGTCTTCGTCAAGAAATCAACCAGGAGAGCACGAGGCAGGGGGCGCACCTACCCCCCTGGACGCGCCCTCCACCCTCGTGGGGCCCACGTTGCTCCACCGACGTACTTCTTCCTCCTATATATACCTACGCACCCCCAAACCAACAGAGGCATCCACGAAAACCTAATTCCACCGCCACAACCTTCTGTACCCGTGAGATCCCATCTTGGGGCCTTTTCCGGCGTCCTTCCGTAGGGGGCATTGATCACGGAGGGCTTCTACATCAACACCATAGCCTCTCCAATGATGTGCGAGTAGTTTACCTCAGACCTTCGGGTCCATAGTTATTAGGTAGATGGCTTCTTCTCTCTCTTTGGATCTCAATACAAAGTTCTCCACGATTCTCGTGGAGATCTATTCGATGTAATCTTCTTTTGCGGTGTGTTTGTTGAGACCGATGAATTGTGGGTTTATGATCAAGTTTATCTATGAACAATATTTGAATCTTCTCTGAATTCTTTTATGTATGATTGCTTATCTTTGCAAGTTTCTTCGAATTATCAGTTTGGTTTGGCCTACTAGATTGATCTTTCTTGCAATGGGAGAAGTGCTTAGCTTTGGGTTCAATCTTGCGGTGTCCTTTCCAAGTGACAGCAGGGGCAGCAAGGCACGTATTGTATTGTTGCCATCGAGGATAACAAGATGGGGTTTTATATCATATTGCATGAGTTTATCCCTCTACATCATGTCAACTTACTTAAAGCATTACTCTGTTCTTTTGAACTTAGTACTCTAGATGCATGCTGGATAGTGGTCGATGTGTGGAGTAATAGTAGTAGATGCAGGCAGGAGTCGGTCTACTTGTCATGGACGTGATGCCTATATACATGATCATACCTAGATATTCTCATAACTATGCTCAATTCTATCAATTGCTCAACAGTAATTTGTTCACCCACCGTAATACTTATGCTCTTGAGGGAAGCCACTAGTGAAACCTATGGCCCCCGGGTCTATTTTCCATCATATTAATCTTCCAACACTTAGCTATTTTTATTGCCTTTTATTTTACTTTGCATCTTTATTATGAAAATACCAAAAATATTATCTTATCATATCTATCAGATCTCACTTTCGTAAGTGACCGTGAAGGGATTGACAACCCCTTTATTGCGTTGGTTGCGAGGTTTTTATTTGTTTGTGTAGGTGCGAGGGACTTGAGCGTGGCCTCCTACTGGATTGATACCTTGGTTCTCAAAAACTGAGGGAAATACTTACGCTACTTTACTGCATCACCCTTTCCTCTTCAAGGGAAAACCAATGCAGTGCTCAAGAGGTAGCACCCCTTCAACAAGACGTGGTCCTTTTGGAGAAGGACGAACTGGTCGAACAAATTCCCTGTCGCCATCGAGCACCACTGATTATCTCCGTTACTCATGATCTCATTCGATATGTTTTCCATCATGTGACTCGTTTCGATGCATGCTTAATTAGTTTACCTTCGATACTTAGTTTTAGCTCGCTATAATTTGGTTTTCATTCGTTTCCGCTGCTGGTTTCTGAGAGTTTTGAGTTTTCCGAAGAAAATTTAAAACTCCCATTCACCCCCATCTGGTAGACATACTTCATTCCTACAGTATCCACTACACAAATTAACTATGGAGAAAATTGTAGAGCCACTCAATTCATCAAGCATATGTTCTAGCCTAGGAATAGGAGGATGATAACGAATAGTAATATTATTAATGCCTCTACAATCAACACACAAACATGATGTACCATCCTTTTTTGGCGCTAGTATTATAGGAACAACACAAGGACTAAGAGATTCACGTATATAACCTTTGTGGAGCAGCTCCTGTACTTGACGCATAATCTCCTTTGTCTCCTCTGGAGTGGTACGGTATGGCGCATGGTTTGGCAGCGAAGCACCGGGAATTAAGTCAGTCTGATGCTCAATCCCTTGAATAGGCGGTAATCCTGATGGCACGTCTTGTGGAATGACGTCATCGAACTCCTGCAAAATGTTAGTGACAGCAGGATGCAAAGACGAAGGGACGTCCTCGAATGAAAATACTTCCTCTGTGCACACAAAACCATAGCAAACAAATTTGATGTAATCTAGATCATCAATATCAGATATGGTGGCTACTAAATATCCACTCTTCAATTTAATTTCAGAAGCAGCACTAGATGGTTTGTTATTAGGTTTCATGTGTTGCTCAAATTCCTTTGCCACAATCTGATTTTCACTCTTATTGTGCTCCGGTTTTGCTTTACTAGTTCTATTAATATCATCTTTCAAAATAGAATCAGGAGACATAGGAAGCAAAGTAATATGTGTATCCTTATGAACAAGAGTATACTGATTGTTTCTACCATGATGTATAGAAATTTTATCAAATTGCCATGCTCTACCAAGTAATAATGAACAAGCTTGCATGGGTACCACATCACAATCAACATAATCGGCATATGTAGCTATACTAAAATGCACACGAACAGTACGTTTTACCTTAACCTTGCGGTTGTTGTTGAACCATTGAATGTAGTAATGATGCCGATGTGGTCGGGTGGGGAGAGACAACTTCTCCACCATCTCCATGCTAGCAAAGTTGTTGCAGCTCCCTCCATCTATGATGACGCGAATATAACGTTCCTTCACAACTCCCTTTGTATGGAACAAATTATGCCTCTGATTTTGCTCAGCTTGCACGACCTGCACACTCAAAACACGTTTAGCAACTAAACTTGCATACTTGTCAGCGTCTTTGGTGGCCATGTATTGCGTCTCTTGTTCCGTGATGATACATGTTTGTCACAGAAGGTCACGTTTTCTGTCATGCATGTACATCCATGACGATTTTATGATAGAATCAAGATAGTCATACTTGTGTTGTCGTAGAAGTGTTCCATGACATTACCGAAATTATCATCACGGAAGTGTCCACTTCCATGACGATAAATCGTGCATCATAGAAGTTCTTGCGTCAAGGGTGACCGACACGTGGCATCCACCGTAACGGGTCGCGGTTAAGCTATCGGGTTCCGGTTTGGATCCAATAACCCGTTAACATCCCAGACCAATGGGGATTTTCCACGTGTAAAATTCTCATTGGCCGGAGGAAACACGTGTTGGCTCAAAAGTAGGACAGATGTCATCCATTCATTGGACAGGAGGCGCCTATGATACGTCGACACGTGGCACGAACCAACAGTGGCCCATTCTGGTGAAAAGGCTGGCCCGTTTGACTTGGTCAAAAGGTAATAGGACGGCCCACGGAAAGCCTGTTAACAACTTGTTCGTATATAGCCCATTTACGGCCCGCTAACTCACGACCTGTTACGACCTATCGAAATTAAGCCCAATAGCTTCATCTGTGACGACCAATATGATTCCAGCCCGTTGTAACTTAGGGCGCATGTATGGCCCATGATGTCTTTCGGCCCATATGAGGCCCTTTGTAACTCTTGGCCCATTAACGACCCATGGTGAAATTGGCCTGTAATGAACAGTGCACCGCTTTATACCCATTAACGGAACGGCACATTATTCCATTGGGCCGTTTCTAACCCATGTTATCTTTCGGCCTTCCCATGGCCCATTTATTCTTGGGCTCATTTCCAGCATTTTGATACTTATGGCCCGTTACTCGCCTTTTCTGCTGGAGGACCAAATTCAGCCCGTGGTTACAATCGGCCCGTTTGCGGACAGTTAATCTGTTGGGCCGTTTTCATAGCGTCATCAAATACGGCCGATTAATGACGGCCCATCTTGGTCGGCCCATGAACGGACGATTCCAACACTAGCCCATTTACGGCCCATAATGCGGTCTATTATTGGCCCTTGTTTGGCCGATCGATCATACGGCCCGTAGAACGCCCATTGATGCTACAGTCCGTAGAAGGCCCATTGTTTCTATGGCCCGTAGAAGGCCCATTGTTTCTATGACTAGTAGGAGGCCCAGGGTCACTACAGTAAATATGTAGCCCATGGTTATTGTGGCCTTGTTTTAAAAAATAGGTTATTGCGGCCACTAGCAAACCGCAGAAAAAGAACTACACTGACTACAAGCAAACAAATAAACAAGACTACAAGGAAATAAATAAGCAAGCAACTTACGCTAGGCTATCATGACTATTACACATATTACATCCATTGGGCATCAAAGTTCGCCACCAGTGCAAATATAGGGAACAAAGCAGCATATCACATACACTGGTTGTCAAAGTTGGCAACCAGTGCAAATAAACGCCGCAACAAAACAAGTCCAGAACTGAAACCACTTCAGAAGAGCTCAAAAACAATATCCTGGGTTCCCATAATGCTGGCAAGATGCTTAGCAAGCTTATTAACTTTCTCTTGTTTGGTGCTTAAATCCTCCAGCACTTGCTGTTGAACCAAAAAGTATGTATCTGAATTCTGCAGGGACTTCCTCAGTCCTTCGGATTCCTGTTGGATAACATCTGATCGATGTCTTTCTACTTGAAGTTGAGACTCAAGAAGCCAAACTGATTCAGGCAGCAAGTTCGAAGAGCTGGTGCCAGCAGTAGTAGCCAGTAACTCGAACACTACATCAGGACAGGACTTTGGGGTTGTCTCAGTGTCTTCAATATAGTTTTTATCAGCTTTCTTGGAGACGAACAGGGATGTCTCACTGTCTTGAACCTTATCTGCATTGCTTCCTTTACCATTGCATAATATGGTACTCTTCTCCAATATTTCATCCGCGTTCTAAAAGAGAAACAAATCACAGGTTTACCATGTTGTATATGAAACTCATTTTGGTAAACTAGTTTAGTAGTAAGGTGGACATGATAACAACATGAAACAAACATATATCTATGTAGTACGGTCACTGTATGGTCTATATCATTCTAGTTTATGTTGCCAAATCAAGATAGAGACAGTTCAAATCATATCTATTTAAGACAAAGCAGCATAGACAGAATATAAGTGTGGGAAACTACATAGCAATAACAAAACTTATAATGTGCATGGCATGAGAACATAACTGTTTATTCAATTGAAACTGAAATCCACATAGAGCAAGTTACCACAACAAACACATTAAAGAAACAGGCCTAAAACATACCTGTTGCACCATTGGAGTTTCAATTGCATCCTTCAAATTTGAAATTAGTTGGCATGAATAAATACAGTGATGCAAGAGCAAAGGAGTATGAACCATAGCTATGAAACCTGACCTGAGAACAATTCTTCTTCTGCTTTAAGCGTTGACTTGGGGTTCGGAGTGGTGGTCCTTGTGCTTTGGGCACTGCAGTTGCCTTACTAACTGCTCGTGTTTGGGTGCTCTGTGGTGGAGACGATGATGTGTCAACTGGAACTGGGTTACTATCTGCTGGGGTTGGGGTTAGAAGGGGTGTAGCGGGTTCTCTATCCAACTGGGTAGGGGTACAATCTGCGTGAGTCTAGGTTATGTGTGGTGGGGCTGGTTCTTGGGCAAGTACAACCTTGGTTCTATCTGCATTGACAGGTAGCCCGATGTTTTCTAAAGACCGTGTTTTTACTCCCACAGATACTGCCATCACCCCCTCCAATTCAAATGGCTGATAAATAAGAAAAGTAATTGAATGTACAAATGTTGTAAGATAGACAGGTGCAATGGATAGGAGGGAAGAAAACAGGGCATGAAATAATTCACATTTATGTTGTCTAACCAAACAGAATAGCATGACATAATTTCACAAATATGACGGCTAATTAAACAGGATAGCATGACACAATTTCACATGTATGGTGGCTAACTAAACATGATAGAATGACATACTTCAAAATATGATGACTATGTAAACAGGATGACATGATATAACTATACGATGTGTCTATTAAAGTGGTTGGCATGCCATAATTCACAAACATGCCGTCGATGGAAACATGATGACATGATATAATTCACGGATAGAATGACATAATTCAAAATATGATGACTATGTAAATAGGATGAAATGATATAACTATATTATGTCTTTAGAAAATGGGTTGGCGTGCCATAATTCAGACACATGCTGTCTATGTAAACATCATGGCATGATATAATTCAAATATGATTTATATACTAAGCAACTGAGCAGAGGGAATTGCATATATGATGTGTCAACTAAGGAGATGACATTCAATATTGTGTATATGATGTAAAAACTAAGCATTAGAATACAACATATGCATGATATGAGTAATATAACACTGCCAAGTTTGAGCTTACAACTCAGGGGGATAATAGGACTGGTCATCTGCCTCTGAATCCTCCTCTGAGGGGCTATCTATAACTAGCAAATATCTGCTTCAGCAGATAGCATTATCTTCTCTGAAGACCTTGTTTTCACTCTAAATTTCTCCATCACCAATTCAAATGGCTGATGCACAGGAAGAGCAGTTGAATATTTGTCGACAAATGTAATGAGAAATACAAAAAAAGGATGGCATGATATAAGTCACATATATGACGCTTGGCTAAACAACATGGCATTGCATAATTCACATATATAATGCCTTGCAACAATGATAGCATTGCATAATTCACATATATAACGTCTTGAAACGGGATGGCATTGCATTATTCACATATATGGTAATTAGACACTAAACATGTGGCATTCACACAAAGCATGTCTAAACTAAGCAAATGACATAGCAATGCAAGACACCATACGCACGATATGAGCAACATAACCCTGCCAAGTTAGAGCATGCACCTCAGGGGAGGCCTAGCATTAGTCATCTGTCTCTCAATCCTCCTCTGAGGAGCTATCCGTAACCAGCAAGGCACACGCTTCGTCAGATAGCATTGTCTGCTCTGAAGACCTTGTTCCCACTCCAGATTTTTCCATGACCGTGTCCAATGGCTGACGCACAGGAAGAGTAATTGAATGTACTAAAATTGTTGACAAATTTAATACGTAATAAAAAAATGATGGCATGATATAATTCACATATAAGATGACTGGCTAACCAGGGTGGCATTGCAAAATTCACATATATGATGCCTGGCTAAACAAGATGGCTTTGCATGATTCACATATACAATAAAGAAACTAAACAGATGGCATTCACACAAAGCATGTCTAAACTAAGCAGATGACATCTTTGATGTATAAAGTAAGCAATGCAAGGCACCATATGCATGATATTACCAACATCAGCATGCCAAGTTAGAGCAAAGACCTCAGGGGGTAAGTAGGACTGGTCTTCTCCTTTTGGATCCCCCTCAGAACAGTTATCTTCCTCTTGATTACAATCCGAAATGGGTGGAGGGGGCCTGCCTTTGTGCCCACCATGGAGCGACGTCTGCATGAAAAGGCTCGTCTCTTTTGCTCTACATGTTCATTTCCATTGTGTACAATAACTGACATGCATGGGAATAAAACATAGTGAGATTATGTAAGGAGTGCATGCACAAATCTAGAGTGATTGTAGCAAACTGTGGATAGACCCAAAACCAATTATAGCAGGCAGATAATAGCTTTAGTTAGAAAATACAGATAATGGAACCTTTAATGTTTGTTTGCACCCCACATGAAACTCATAGTAGACACCCGAGATTAACCAGATAGTAGACAGATACTACTAATTTCTGCCCCAATATGTACCCCACAACCATTTAAAAACTCAAGTTTTAGCATTAGTTTGTATTTGACTCGGAGTCTAATAGGTGAACACGACGATAAAGTAGCTTGTCATCATATTAAGCGATGCATAACGTAAGCAGACACAGAAGAGTGCGACCTCTCATGCGGACCCGTGTAGTCCTCAAGGTCATCTGCTCAGTTGATGATGGTAATGCAGTTGTCGTGGTTGCCGGCGGCAGGGAAGAAGATTTGAGGCAGCGAAAGACAGTCTGGAGAGCGGATCCCTGCTGTGGTGAACCCTTCCGTCGTCGGAGCAGCTGAGCTGCGGTGGAACACAGCATAGCAGGAGCGGGACAAACCACACAATGTTTTCTTTGACACATCGCGGTTGAGTAAGGGATTGTTTGAATCTGAGGATTCTAACAACGCTGGGATAGGAAATAAACAGGAATAGGATAGGAATGCACGTGCAAAACAGGCAAAACAGAGAATTTAAAAACACAGGATTTCTGCCAATCTGGGTGTTTGGTTCACAAGAATTGGAAGATCACAGGATGCAAAGAAGCATGGTGAAATTAAGTCAAACCACAAGAAAATGTACGGTTATAATGCTATTATGCTACTATCTCTTAGTCCTGTGCTTCATGAATAGGAATTTGAAAAGGAGGACAAGTGGATATTAAAATTCCTACAATTTTTCTTTCAAGGAGACACTAAGGGCCTGTTTGGAATAGAGTCTTGTAAAATAGAGGAAAGAAAAAAAAGTAGAGGAAAGTGATTAGTAGCTAGTGGCAAAACAATGGAAAGAAACGAAGGTCGCATGTTCAGTTATGCATGGACACTTTTCCAGTGAGAGATATCTTCTACAATATTTTACTGTGAGGTAAGTTGTTGCCTTTTCTCACCAACATCCCACTTCTCTACCAATTTGCAGAAAAACCCATAATTAGTATCTTAAAACCAACCACAACCCTCCCTCACCTCTCCAAAACAGCCCAATGAATATTTTCTGATTGAAACATAATATATCTCTAGTGATATATGTATATCAAAATTAGAGTATTTTGTATCAAGTTTGTGAATAAGTATTATTCTAATTATGATCCATTGCAATGCACGTGAACATTGCTAGTATTTCCAACCATGCAAAAAATGCTAGTATTTCCATAGTTTCGAGTTTTCCATCAAGATATTAGTCACTCATGGTTGATATTTACTTTCAATCACGTACACATAGGCACTGTGTAACTAGCCTTGCTTATTGGCTTCCAAAGGTTAACTTTCACTCCTACTTACAATATGTAGAGTATTTAATAAAAAAACTACCAATTTCAACCAGCCATAGGAAGAAACTATTGTACATAAAATAGCAAAAACATACCCAAAATTTCTTAATCCGTGCAAAAAACTACTACCCAGTGCCGATTAGGTTCGTTTAAACCCGTTTATGACAGGGTTCGCCCACACGTCCGTTCTGATGAGGCAGCTTAAACCAACACATTTTGTTTGACCGTTGACATAAGGGACCCATATCTGACCTTCTATCCTGTTATATTCCCCCTCAAATCATTATTTTTCCTGAACATTACTTCAAATAGTACTGATGCGTGTTCGTCGATGCCACCGGTGATGAGCGAGTTGGCCGCCGCTTCGCCGGACGGGCCGGACGCCGCGCTGGCCTCTGCACGGGTTGGCAGGCTGGCTCGAGCGTGACTCACGCACGAGCAAGCCGCCGTGCTGGCCTTCGCTCGAACCAGATGGCTGGCCTTAGCGCGGCGTGTGCGAGCAAGCCGCCGTGCCAATCTAGCTAGCAAACCTTGCAGACAAGCAGCTGGATGGAGCTATCTGGGCTAGCTAGCGGCCGCGACATCGGACGGAGCTGGCATCCGGGCTACCGCAAGATGGGTGATGACCCACGAGTATAGGGGATCTATCGTAGTCCTTTCGATAAGTAAGAGTGTTGAACCCAACGAGGAGTAGAAGGAAATGACAAGCGGTTTTCAGTAAGATATTCTCTGCAGGCACTGAAATTATCGGTAACAGATAGTTTTGTGATGAGGTAATTTTTAACGGGTAATAAGTAACAAAAGTAAACAAAGTGTAGCAAGGTGGCCCAATCCTTTTTGTAGCAAAGGACAAGCCTGGACAAACTCCTATATAAAGGAAAACACTCCCGAGGACACATGGGAATTATTGTCAAGCTAGTTTTCATCACGCTCATATGATTCGCGTTCGTTACTTTGATAATTTGATATGTGGGTGGACCGGTGCATGGGTACTGCCCTTCCTTGGACAAGCATCCCACTTATGATTAACCCCTCTTGCAAGCATCCGCAACTACAAAAGAAGTATTAAGGTAAACCTAACCATAGCATGAAACATATGGATCCAAATCAGCTCCTTAGGAAGCAACACATAAACTAGGGTTTAAGCTTCTGTCACTCTAGCAACCCATCATCTACTTATTACTTCCCAATCCCTTCCTCTAGGCCCAAATAATGGTGAAGTGTCATGTAGTCGACGTTCACATAACACCACTACAGGAAAGACAACATACATCTCTTCAAAATATCGAACGAATACCAAATTCACATGACTACTTATAGCAAGAATTCTCCCATGTCCTCAGGAACATACGTAACTACTCACAAATCATATTCATGTTCATAATTAGAGGGTTATTAATATGCATAAAGGATCTGAACATATGATCTTCCACCAAATAAACCAACTAGCATCAACTACAAGGAGTAATCAACACTACTAGCAACCCACAGGTACCAATCTGAGGTTTGGAGACAAAGATTGTGTCGGGGGAAATCGACACCTATGGAATCACTGGGATTCCTTCTATGGTTGGCGAGTGCGAGGTTGTGCAAAGAGCGAGTCTGACAGGAAGCACACGGATCGTTACCCGCGTTCGGGCCGCGAAGATGCGTAATACCCTAGTCCTGCTTTGGTGGCTGTATTAGAGTGTTCTTGTGTTCTTGAGCTAGCTACGGGGTGTAACTTGCCCAAAAGATCCGAAACCTTCTATTGGTCGCCTCGGGCCTCCTTTTATAGGAAAAAGGGGTTGCCATAGTGGCACACAGGAGGTGGAAATGTCTACAGTTGATAAGCCTATTCTCTGGTACCGTCGGACAAACGCATTTAATGCGTTGTCGACGTGCCCCTCTCACTTTATCGAGGACGGCAAGGAAGCACGTCCCAGCTATCGCCGCCTCGCCTGGCTTTGACACGCGTCCGAGCTGACGAGGCGTTGCTGCGCCACGTTGGCTGGCGCGGTGGTGGAGCCTTCACGAAGGGTCGCATGCCACCACGCAGGTGCTTGCTGAGTCGGTGTAGAGGCCGCCCGTCGCCACGCAGGTGCCTGCCCAGCTGGTTGAGCTAGCAGCTGCTTGGGGACGGTGGTGGAGTCATGGCAGGCGCGGGCCTGGCTGTGGCCCCGCTGATGCCCTCGGCAAGGGTCTTGCCGGGGGCCCGACAAGGGTCTTGCCGTGGTGTTGCAGTCGTCCCCGGCAAGGCGCTTGCCGGGGGTCTTGTGGATTTCCACGGCTAGGATCCCACCTCGCCCCTTTGTTCTTAGTGTTTCTGGTCTTGGCGTTGCCTCGGTTGTCTTGTGCTTCGGCTTCTCTCAGGCTTCCCTCCTCTGCCTTGCTAAGTGCGGCCGCGGCGCGCGGCTCTGACTGCCCGTGCACAAGTAAAGGGGTCAAAGGGAGAGCCCCTACTTTTGTACACCGACAAATTGGATACAAGAGATGAACTAGGGTTTGAGATGAGATGGTGCTGGTGAAGATGTTGATGGAGATTGACACCCTCCCAATGAGAGGATCGATGGTGATGACGATGGTGATGATTTCCCCCTCTCAGAGGGATATTTCCCCAACAGAACAACTCCGCCGGAGCCCTAGATTGGTTTCGCCAGGTTCCGCCTCGAGACGGCGGCGCTTCGTCCCGAAAGCTTCCTTCTAATTTTCTTTCCAGGGCGAAAAACTTCATATAGCAAAAGATGGGCACCGGAGGCCTGCCAGGGTGCCCACGAGGCACGGGGGCACGCCCAGAGGGGTAGGGCGCGCCCCCACCCTCGTGGATAGGGTGTGGCCCCCCTCTGGTGCTTTCTTCGCCCAATATTTTTAATATATTCCAAAACTAACTTCTGTGGAGTTTCAGGACGTTTGGAGTTGTGTAGAATAGGTCTCTAATATTTGCTCCTTTTCAGCCCAGAATTCCAGCTGCCGGTATTCTCCCTCTTCATGTAAATCTTGTAAAATAAGAGAGAAAAGGCATAAGTATTGTGACATAATGTGTAATAACAGCCCATAATGCAATAAATATCGATATAAAAGCATGATGCAAAATGGACGTATCAACTCCCCCAAGCTTAGACCTCGCTTGTACTCAAGCGGAAGCCGATAACGAAAATATGTCCACATGTTTAGAGACAGAGGTGTCGATAGAATAGAATACGGACATGAGGGCATCATGATCATTCTTATAATAGCAACATATATATATATTGTCATGTGATTTCTTATGCTAAAGTAACAATCTATTCACAATGTCAAGTATGAATCAGAAACTTCATTGAAAACTAACAAACTATGATCTCGGTCATTGAAGCAATTGCAATTTATCATAACATCGGAAAGAGCCAATATAAGAGCTTTTCAGCAAGTCCACATACTCAACTATCATTTAGTCTTTCACAATTGCTAACACTCACGCAATACTTATGGGTATGGAGTTTTAATCAGACACAGAGAAAGATAGGGGCTTATAGTGTTGGCTCCCAACCTTTTACCTCAAGGGTAATGTCAACAATAATAGTTCATGATAACTTACATCCAATTGGATATATATATATATATCAGGATCTTTCCAACACAATGTGCTTGCCAAAGGATAAAGTGTAAAAAGGAAAGGTGAAGATCACCGCGACTCTTGCATAAGACATAAAGCAAAAATGAAAGATAGGCCCTTCGCAGAGGGAAGCAGAGGTTGTCATGTGCTTTTATGGTTGGATGCACAAAATCTTAATGCGAAATAATGTCACTTTATATTGCCACTTGTGACAGGGTCCTTTATTATGCAGTCCGTTGCTTTTATTGCTTCCATATCACAAGATCGTATAAAGCTTATTTTCTCCACACTAATAGATCATACATATTTAGTGAGCAATTTCTATTGCATGCAACAATGACAACTTACTTGAAGGATCTTACTCAATCCATAGGTAGATATGGTGGACTCTCATGGCAAAACTAGGTTTAAGGATATTCGGAAGCACAAGTAGTATCTCTACTTGGTGCAAAGAATTTGGCTAGCATGAGGGGGAAAGGCTAGCCCAACATGTTGGATGATCCATGAAAATATACTTTATTTCGGATATAAGAAAACATAACCCATTACGTTGTCTTCCTTGTCCAATGTAAACTTTTTATCATGTCATATTTTAATGAGTGCTCACAATCATAAAAGATGTCCAAGATAGTATATTTATATGTGAAAACCTATCTTTCTTTTTTACTTCCTAGTAATTGCAACGATGACCAAAACTATGTTTGTCAACTCTCAACAACTTTTATTCATCATACTCTTTATATGTGAAGTCATTACTCTCCATAAGATCAATATGATCTCTTTAATTCTTTTTATTCTTTCTTTTATTCCTTCAAGATCATAGCAAGATAACCAAGTCCTCGACTCAAAACTAATCTTTATTATATATAGCTCACGGACTCGATTACATAAAAGGATCATAAAGCAAAACTCAAAACTAAATCATACTAAAACTTTATTCTACTAGATCAAGATATTACCAAAAGGATCGAACTAAGAAAAACCATAAAGATAGGAGTGTGATGGTGATACGATACCGAGGCACCTCCCCCAAGCTTGGAAGTTGCCAAGGGGAGTGCCCATACCCATGTGTTTATGTCTCTTTCTTCGGAGGCGGTGATGTGATATTCTTGGCGATGATGCCCCTCAAGATACGATTCTCTTCCTCGAGCTTATCGACTTGCTGCTTAAGGTCCATTATTTCCTTACGGAGCTTGCTCGTGACGGCTAAAGCTCCTTTCACCCATGGATGTTGCATGGCTGCGGGAGAACAAGTAACACTCTTTTTCATATTTCCATAAGAAAGAGGTCTAACATTGGAGGGGATGACTGAGTTTGGAATAGCTGAGCTCTGTAGTTCCCCCATCATGAATCCGGCTCGGAAACGAGAGGTAACTTCTTGATGCTCTTCCATGGCATCTAACCTTTTCAAGTCGGCCTCCATCTCTTCCTCCGTTGATGGCCCAAATTGGTCAGCATCACTGTTTGCTCCTGGTCCCGGTGTCGGATGAGACACCCGACTCTCCCCAACTGACTCTTGAGAAGACATCTTGCTCTAATCTGCGGTAGAAACAACTCAAAATGAAAAACATAGGATATTTGCGTGGTATGGTGGTCAAAACCTTCGGGAGATTATATAATGATTTTTTCCCGACCAAAAGAAGTATCATGCAAGAAAACGGAGTCCGGAGGGCACACGAGGTGCCCACGAGGCAGGGGGCGCGCCCTCCACCCTCGTGGATGCCTCGTGTCCCTGTCGGACTACTTCTTATTTTCCTATTTTCTTAAA
The DNA here is from genome assembly GCF_002575655.3 of Aegilops tauschii subsp. strangulata. Classification (NCBI taxonomy): domain Eukaryota; kingdom Viridiplantae; phylum Streptophyta; class Magnoliopsida; order Poales; family Poaceae; genus Aegilops; species Aegilops tauschii. The sequence continues at coordinate 178,142,053 of NC_053035.3, forward strand.
TATTCCAAAACAGAGAAAAATTGCAATTAGAACTGTTTTGGAGTCGGTTACTTACCGTACCACATACCTATTCCTTTTCGGAGTCTGAAACATTCTGGAAAGTGTCCCTTATGTATTCCTCCAGGGTTACAGTTTCAATTACATTAGTTTCAACATTTATTGGATTACCTGAGATATAATGTTGGATCCTTTGACCGTTCACCACCTTCGGATTTGTGCCTTGCGAAGTTGTTGATTTTTATGGCACCGGAGCGATAGACCTCCTCGATAACGTAAGGACCTTCCTATTTAGAGAGGAGTTTTCCTGCAAAAAATCTTAAACGAGAGTTGTACAGCAAAACATAGTAACCTACATTAAACTCACGCTTTTGTATCCTTTTTTCATGCCATATTGTAACTTTTTCTTTGAACAGTTTGGCATTCTCATAGGCTTGGGTTCTCCATTCATCAAGTGAGCTAATGTCAAATAGTCTCTTCTCACCGGCAAGTTTGAAATCATAATTGAGCTCTTTAATGGCCCAATATGCCTTATGTTCTAGTTCGAGAGGTAAGTGACATGCTTTTCCATAAACCATTTTATATGGAGACATAACCATAGGATTTTTATATGCAGTTCTATAGGACCATAATGGATCATCAAGTTTCTTGGACCAATTCTTTCTAGATCTATTAACAGTCTTTTGCAAAATTAATTTAGTCTCTCTATTACTCAGTTCTACTTGACCACTAGATTGTGGATGGTATGGAGATGCCATTCTATGATTAACATCATACTTAGCAAGCATTTTACGAAAAGCACCATGAATAAAATGTGAACCACCATCAGTCATTAAATATCTAGGGACTCCAAACCTCAGGAAAATAACTTCTTTAAGCATATTAATAGAGGTGTTATGATCAGCACTACTAGTTGGAATAGCTTCTACCCACTTAGTAACATAATCAACAGCAACTAAAATATGTGTATACCCATTAGAGGAAGGAAACGGTCCCATATAATCAAAGCCCCAAACATCAAATGGTTCAATAACAAGTGAATAGTTCATAGGCATTTCTTGACGTCTACTAATGTTACCAATTCTTTGACATTCATCACAAGACGAGAAAAACTTACGGGCATCTTTGAAGAGAGTAGGCCAATAAAAGCCGGATTGCAATACCTTATGTGCAGTTCTATCTCCAGCGTTGTGTCCTCCATAAGCCTCGGAGTGACACTTGCATAGGATTTGTTCCTGTTCATGCTCAGGTACACAACGTCTAATAACACCATCTACTCCTTCTTTATAAAGGTGTGGGTCATCCCAGAAGTAATGTCTTAAATCATAGAAAAACATTTTCTTTTGCTGGTATGTTAAACTAGGTGGTATAAATTTAGCAACAATGTAATTAGCATAATCAGCATACCATGGAGTAGTACGAGAAGCATTTATGACAGCTAATTGTTCATCGGGAAAGCTATCATCAATACATAGTGGGTCATCAAGAACATTCTCTAACCTAGGTAAGTTGTCTGCAACGGGGTTCTCGGCTCCCTTTCTATCTATAATATGCAAATCAAATTCTTGTAGTAGGAGAACCCATCTAATAAGTCTAGGCTGAGCATCTTCCTTTTCCATAAGATATTTAATAGCAGCATGATCAGTGTGAACAGTTACTTTAGAATCAACAATATAAGGTCTGAACTTACCACAAGCAAATACAACTGCTAAAAATTCTTTTTCAGTACTAGCATAATTTCTCTAGGCACTGTCTAGAGTTTTACTAGCATATTGGATAAAATATAATTTCTTATCAACTCTTTGTCCTAGAACAGCGCCTACAGCATAATCACTGGCATCACACATAATTTCAAAGGGTAAATTCCAATCAGGTGGCTGAACAATAGGTGCAAAAATCAAGGCTTTCTTAAGTATTTCAAATGCTTCTACACAATCATCATCAAAGACAAAAGGAACATCTTTTTGTAAGAGATTAGTCAGAGGCCTAGAAATTTTGAGAAGTCTTTAATGAACCTCCTGTAAAAACCAGCGTGACCAAGGAAACTTCTTATACCTTTAATGTCCTTAGGACACGGCATCTTTTTAATAGCATCAACTTTAGCTTTATCAACTTCAATACCTCTTTCAGAAATTTTATGCCCCAGGACAATACCTTCATTAACCATAAAGTGGCACTTCTCCCAATTCAAGACAAGATTAGTTTCTTCACATCTCTGCAAAACTCGATCAAGGTTGCTTAAGCAATCATCAAAAGAAGTTCCATACACGTAGAAATCATCCATGAAAACCTTAACAATCTTTTCACAAAAGTCAGAGAATATAGCAGTCATACATCTTTGAAAGGTAGCAGGTGCATTACATAAACCAAAAGGCATACGTCTATAAGCAAAGGTACAGAAAGGGCAAGTAAAAGTGGTCTTTTCTTGATCCCCTTTTGACACACGTATTTGAGAGAAACTAGAATAACCGTCTAGAAAGCAAAAATGTGTATGTTTGGATAATCTTTCTAGCATTTGATCAATACGAGGTAAAAGGTAATGATCCTTTTTAGTAGCTTTATTTAGTTTGCGGAAATCAATTACCATTCTATAACCTGTAACAATTCTTTGTGGAATCAATTCATCTTTATCATTAGGAACAACAGTAATACCTCCCTTCTTAGGGACACAATGGACAGGACTTACCCACTGACTATCAGCGACAGGATAAATTATACCTGCCTCCAGAAGCTTTAGTATTTCCTTCCTTACCACTTCTTTCATCTTAGGATTTAACCGTCGTTGGTGATCAACAAACGGTTTAGCGTCTTTCTCTGATTTTATTTTGTGCTGATATAGAGTGGGACTAATGCCCTTAAGTTCATCTAGAGTATATCCAATAGCAGCATGGTGCTTCTTCAGAGTTTTGAATAATTTCTCTTCTTCCTGCTCTGAAAGGTTAGCACTAATAATAATAGGATATATCTTCTTTTCGTCAAGATAAGCATATTTAAGAGTATCAGGTAATGGTTTAAGCTCAAACACGGGATGACCCTTGGGTGGAGGAGGATCCCCTAGAATTTCAACAAGCAAGTTGTGTTTCAAAATGGGCCCCTGTTTAAAGAATACTTCATCTATTTCCCTTCTTTCATTCATAAACATATCATTTTCATGGTCTAGCAAATATTGTTCTAAAGGATCATTAGGAGGCACGGCAATAGAAGCAAGACCAATAATTTCATCTTTACTAGGCAATTCTTTATCATGTGGTTGTCTACGAAATTTAGCAAAACTAAAATCATGAGACATATCCCCTAAACCAATAGTAACAATATCCTTTTTGCACTCTATCTTAGCATTAACAGTATTCAAGAAGGGTCTACCCAATATAATGGGACAAAAGTCATCTTGTGGGGAACCAAGAACAAGAGAATCAGTAGGATATTTAACTTTCCCACACAATACTTCAACATCTCTAACAATCCCAACTGGTGAAATAGTATCTTTATTGGCAAGCTTAATTGTAACATCTATACCTTCTAACTCAGCAGGTGCAATATCATGCATAATTTCTTCGTATAAAGAATGAGGTATTGCACGCGCTCTAGCACCCATATCACATAAGCTATGATAGCAATGATCTCCTATTTTAACAGAAATAACAGGCATGCCGACAACAGGTCTATGTTTATTTTTAGTATCGGGTCTAGCAATTCTAGCAGCTTCATCAGAGAAGTAAATAACATGCCCATCAATATTATCGACCAAGAGATCTTTAACCATAGCAATACTAGGTTCAACTTTAATTTCATCAGGGGGTGTAGGTGTTCTAGTATTACTCTTATGAACCACAGTTGAAGCTTTAGCATGATCCATTATTCTAGCAGGGAAAGGTGGTTTCTCAATATAAGCGGTAGGAACAATAGGATCAACATTATAAGTGATAGTCTTTTCTTCAACTTTAATAGGTTCAACTACTTTTACTTCAATGGGAGGATGATATTTAAACCACTTCTCCTTAGGGAGATCAACATGAGTAGCAAAGGATTCACAGAAAGAAGCAACTATCTCAGAGTCAAGTCCATATTTATTGCTAAATTCACGAAAAGCATCGGTATCCATAGAAGATTTAACACAATCAAACTTAGGTGGTATACCTGACTCCTTACCTTCGTCGAGTTCCCAATCTTCAGAGTTGCGTTTAATTCTTTCCAATAAATCCCATTTGAATTCAATAGTCTTCATCATAAAAGAAGCAGTACAAGAAGTATCGAGCATGGAGCGATTATTGAGAGAAAGCCGAGTATAAATTTTTTGAATAATAATTTCTCTTGAGAGCTCATGATTGGCGCATGAATATAACATTGACTTAAGCCTCCGCCAAGCTTGAGCGATGCTTTCTAATTCGCGAGGCCAAAAATTATATATATAATTACGATCATGATGAACCAGATGCATAGGATAAAACTTCTGATGAAATTCCAATTTCAATCGGTTGTAGTTCCATGATCCAATATCATCGCATAGCCTAAACCATGTCAATGCCTTTCCCTTCAAAGATAAAGGGAAAGCCTTCTTATTGATAACAACCTCGGGCATACCTGCAAGCTTAAATAATCCACAAACTTCATCCACATAGATTAGGTGCGAATCGGGATGTAATGTTCCATCTCCTATAAAAGGATTAGCTAGCAGTTTCTCTATCATACCCGAAGGAATTTCAAAGTAAACAATTTCAGTTGGTTCAGAAGGTTGAGGAGCAACTCTTTGCTCTACTGGTCGGGGTGAAGAGATCCCGAACAAGCCCCTCAAAGGATTACTTTCCATAGTAACAAGTGACAGTAAATTTCAGCACTCTATATACATTTTTCCTTACCAAATTCCACTTACCAAAGGCGCTTCACTCCCTGGCAACGGCCCCAGAAAAGATTCTTGATGACCCACAAGTATAGGGGATCTATCATAGTCCTTTCGATAAGTAAGAGTGTCGAACCCAACGAGGAGCAGAAGGAAATGACAAGCAGTTTTTAGTAAGGTATTCTCTGCAGGCACTGAAATTATCGGTAACAGATAGTTTTGTCATGAGGTAACTTGTAACAGGTAACAAGTAAAAAAAGTAAACAAGGTGCAGCAAGGTGGACCAATCCTTTTTGTAGCAAAGGACAAGCCTGGAAAAACTCTTATATAAAGGAAAATGCTCCCGAGGACACATGGGAATTATCGTCAAGCTAGTTTTCATCACGCTCATATGATTCGCGTTTGTTACTTTGATATGTGGGTGGACCGGTGCTTGGGTACTGCCCTTCCTTGGACAAGCATCCCACTTATGATTAACCCATCTTGCAAGCATCCACAACTACAAAAGAAGTATTAAGGTAAACCTAACCATAGCATGAAACATATGGATCCAAATCAGCCCCTTACGAAGCAACACATAAACTAGGGTTTAAGCTTCTGTCACTCTAGCAACCCATCATCTACTTATTACTTCCCAATGCCTTCCTCTAGGCCTAAATAATGGTGAAGTGTCAAGTAGTTGATGTTCACATAACACCACTAGAGGAAAGACAACATACATCTCATCAAAATATCGAACGAATACCAAATTCACATGACTACTTATAGCAAGACTTCTCCCATGTCCTCAGGAACAAACATAACTACTCACAAACAATATTCATGTTCATAATCAGAGGGGTATTAATATGCATAAAGGATATGAACATATGATCTTCCACCAAATAAACCAACTAGCATCAACTACAAGGAGTAATCAACACTACTAGCAACCCACAGGTACCAATCTGAGGTTTTGAGGCAAAGATTGGATACAAGAGATGAACTAGGGTTTGAGATGAGATGGTGCTGGTGAAGATGTTGATGGAGATTGACCCCCTCCCGATGAGAGGAACGATGGTGAGGATTTCCCCCTCCCGGAGGGATGTTTCCCTGGCAGAACAGCTCCGCCGGAGCCCTATATTGGTTTCGCTAGGTTCCGCCTCGAGACGTCGGCGCTTTGTCCCGAAAGCTTCCTTCTGATTTTTTTCCAAGGCGAAGACTTCATATAGCAAAAGATGGGAACCGGAGGCCTGCCAGGGGGCCCACGAGGAAGGGGGCACGCCCGCCATCCTCGTGGACAGGGTGTGGCCCCCCTCTGGTGTTTTCTTCGCCCAATATTTTTAATATATTCCAAAACTGACTTCCATGGAGTTTCAGTACTTTTGGAGTTGTGCAGAATAGGTCTCTAATATTTGCTCCTTTTCAGCCCAAAATTCCAGCTGCCGGTATTCTCCCTCTTCATGTAAATCTTGTAAAATAAGAGAGAAAATGCATAAGTATTGTGACATAATGTGTAATAACAGCCCATAATGCAATAAATATTAATATAAAAGCATGATGCAAAATGGACGTATCAATGGGCTCCGCACCGCCGGCGGTTTTGACCTCGCCTTCTGCCGGCGGCGGTAGCTGCGTCCCATCGCCGAGGATGACTAGGTGGACGGGCCGGAGGTAGGAAGTCACTCGGGGATTTTTGTGGAGACTGATATGTAGGTCCCACAAGTCATAACGCCTAACTTGCCGGTCGAATAGAAGGTGTTGACTTAAGGGGTACCATGGGTTGAAACGTGCCTATAACGACACTTTGTAGAGTAGTCGTTTGTTGGTAGGGCTGGTTGGTAAGGGCATGTACAATGGTTGATAAGGTAGTCTTATCTTAAGTCTGCCACGTATGCAAGTGTTAGTAGTTTCTTGGCATTATTAGTGGTTTCTTGGCATTATTAGTGGTTTCCTGTAAGGAACAATGTACTACTAGCGACAAAAGGCAATTCTAGGTTGCGCCGTACTGCAACAAGTACTACTAGTGGTCGCAAGACTGTATACCTCGTTTTGTGGGTTCGATCCCGGCTGAACGCACGATGGCCTTTTTTCTAAATAGTACTCCACAAAATGAGGTAGTTTGAGTTTTCAAGTCGAACGGACGTGTCGCACCACAATCGGGGTGCACTAGATAGCCCAACCATGTGAATGGGTTTTCCTTCCCATCATCTCGTGGCTCGCGTGCTCGCCCTAGCCGCACCTCGCTTGCAGCTTCCTCATCAGCTAGTACTAGCATATTTAAACTAGTGCCTCCCAATTAAGCTCGAGGAGCCGGAAAAGCCTGGCGTGGAATTGAGAACTATGCAATATGGCTCTATACGTAAGGTGCTAGTACTCTACTACTCTGTAGCTTGTGGCGTTGCACGCATGGACTTCACTCCATTATCGGACCTATAAAATAAATTCCTCTTGACGTGAATTTTTTTGTTTTGAAAAGGAGGCAAAAGCTTTGCCTCATCTCATTCATAAAGAAGGAACTACTAACAAAGTTCGACGAGATCCATTACACCTCCACAAATGGAAGCGAACAGCCTAGTCTCCTTGTATCAAATAACTCAAATGTTCTTCCCCCACAGTAACCGTCGCTGATAAACAGGCTGCTAGTGGGTACGTGAGAGGAGCGGCTGAGTAGGCCAGCTACGCGCTTGAATAGAGCACCGAGAGTACCCACTACGTAGGTGTACTTTCCCTGCATTGATAGTACAACGATGGTTCTAGAGAACAGTACTACCCTCCACTTCCTACTGTAGCTCCTTGGCCCTGAGATTCAAGAGTTCAAAACTGGTGCACTATACTCGAAGTACAGTACATCACACTACTAGTTGAGAAAGTAGTACTAGTACTGCTACAGTACGAGTACGTAGTAAATAATAGCCTCACCCCTTCGCTAAGGAACGATCGAGGAGCTACAGTTGGGAGGAACGAAGCCCTGCGGTTACTACGCTCTTATCTCCTCCTCGCCAGTTCCCCTCCCCCTGAAGAGAAGGCAGTTCGTCGCTGCTCCCATGGATTCGCCAGGTGGTTCTCCTCGTCAGGGCTGGGAGACCTTGGATGATGATCCTCTGGGAGAAATCGCACGCCGCTCCGACGTCTTCACCGCTGCAAGACTCGGTGCTTCCTGCACCAACTTTTTCAAGACGGTGCTTAAATAGGCTTGGGAAAAGGCCATGCTTGTTCGTCTTCCATGCGTCCTCGAGTAGAACGTTCTTCTATGGGACAATCCTTTGAACAGTCAACCGCTCCCTGGTCATGGTTGCACATTGACTCTGCTAGAGTTGCTGACATTGGGAGGTAGTAGGATTTTGTCCGATGAGCAGGTTAGTCATGCAGTTTGATCATGTAGTACTTAGTTATTCCATTTCCATCCCGTAATTTCTCCGCTCCCCACCGTCTTATATATAGGTCTGGGTCGGTGCCAATGAGGATTGTCTTGCATACCTTCGGCCGGATACCACCATCAGTTTGTACAACATCCACAGCAGTGCGGCCGTTCCAGTAGACCCTTTCTCCACCATTCGGATCGGCCTTCCGGACTGGTTGGGCTTGAATACGTATGATGATGCCAACATGAGATTGAAGAAGATAGCAATTGCGGACCCGCCGACAAACCGACGCGGCTATGATGATTACTATCTCATCGCGGTGTTCGACATAAGGATTGCCATCAATACAAGAGGTAGTAACGGCAGACAGGGCAGAGGCTGGCGCATGTTGGCCGCGACAGATTTGTACCCCTACACGTTCAAAGAAGCCGTGTTCCATCTAGGCCGCATCTTCATGGTGACAAGCCAGGGGACTTGTTTCATCTGGTTGCCATCCTACGGTACAGGAGATTACAAACGGAATGCACAAACCATCATTTGCATCCCTAATGGTACTCCATTATTTTGCAGGGACCAGTCATCCCCTGATCAAAATAAGATCGCCGATCATGGATGTGCATTTACATTCGTGATTCGGTCTAACCTGGAACCTTGTAGCTGACTTTGGCATATTGGGAACAACTATCTTAGCAGTCATTACCCATGGTACCACTGATGTGCAACATGGTCACACAATCTACCATGATCGGGCCGTCACCATCTACCCAGGTATTCCATTTAGTATTATATTTTTAACCCTCTCACCTTCTCTTTTGTTCTTGTACTACTTACTAGTACTAGTAGGAGTACTTTTTACCTTGGAGGACGCGTATAGCTAAGCTAGGCCCTTGAAGACTTGAACCCACTAGCTGCCACCATTCTTGTTTTTCCATGTCTTACTATCTCATCCATGTAGCCAAGAGTGGCTATATATAATATGCCGATTATTTTACTTCCTCTATACCGGAGTAGTACTATTTGCTGCACAGTATTACTGACCGCCATATTTGAGCATAACATTATTATGCATGGACCTTGACTATGTACGTCACCATGTGTCCAGATCTGAGATGCCGCGTGTACCAGATGAACGGCGCCGAGTTCGACCCCCGTGATGCTACGTGGGTGCTGAGGAACACTCTTGGAGAGTACTCGCTTTTCATTGGGGACAGCTACCCCATTGTGAAGCGGATGCCACCTTCCGTGCACGACACCGAAGGCCTGCCGTTCATGAAGCATGGTTGTGTGTTCAAGGCGCACCGCTGGATGAACAACATGCTGGGACACGCTATCCCTGATTTATGCCGCTTCAGCTTGGATGGGTCTCCATCGTGTGGAACCGGAGTAGAAAGCTGCGACAATGATTCCCGTTGCCCACCGCTATGCATCGTGCCATCCATGAAGAACACCTGAGACTGGAACCTGGAGGAGGACATGTAACCCATCTATAACGTGTAAGTGGGGTATGGTAAATTGTGAACGGTAGCGCTGTGAATATATGTAGACTAGTCATGCACAAATTTATCACATGAATTGTAGATGAACTTGTGTGGCATACTGGCATTTGCCCTTTAGAATTTATTACTAGTGTGTTATGTGTACGTGCAACTTTCTGTGGTTGTTGCACGGGCTCCAACATGCTCTTTGAGAAAAAAAGGTGGCACAGCTTTGGATATAGGTGATGTGGCGGCATCATACAGTAGCATCGTTCACTATAGTTGTAGCATACTCCTACTAGGACGACAACTCCTATAAAACCATGCACTTGGCTCTTTGCCTCTTCGAGAGGTTCAACAGTTCGTATTCGTGTGAACCTAGCACTTGGCTCTTCACCTCTTCGGAAGGTCCAACAATGATAATACTACAGTACAATATGATTCTGGCAATCTGACACTGATGGAACTGTTGCACGTCCACCGCGAGGGCGAGGGCGAGCGAGAGGGAGAGGGAGAGGTCGCTGTAGTCAAAACGCTCTCCTCGTCCTGCGAGCCACCGTGCGCGTGGGCGAGGGAGAGGCGTAGTAAGCAAGCTACTCGTTCGGCGAGTTGACGGTACACATCAAAGCAGTACTAGTACTAGTCCATACTGCGTCCTTTCCTGTTAATATAGCTTAATCTAAAACGAGAAAAATACACTGGCGGTCAACGTATGTAACAATACGCTCTTTACGGTCACTATATTTAGTTTTGCGGTGATTATACAATCACTAGCTCATCGTAGAGCACCGTATTGCACCCTACTGACCGGCCACATAGTCGACGTGGCACTTTGTTGACTGGTTAAATTGTCACCTGGTTTCTGGGTCCCACCTGTCAGTTGGCAGAGCAAAGAAATCAGTTAAACAAAACTTTACGCAGGCACGACAGGAGTCCAACCCTTGCGCGCGAACCACCCTGGCTGTGTATGTGAGTGCATGCACGTGTACTCCCTCGGTCTTCCAACAAAGAGTGTACATCGGCTAAAAACAAAGAGTGTACATTTACACTTCCAATGCATTTAGCCTTCGATCTAAATCGATATTGATTGACTAGTGCACCAACTTGTGTTGTAGCTATAGGCTACATGTCTATCCTTAATTACAGCGTGCAACAACCTTCATTTAATCTTCTTCTCTTAATGGTCGCATGCACACATAAGTCTGCTACTTTTGGGCATTAATTATGACCTCGTCAATGTGTAAATCTCTAAATGTACAGTCTTTCACGGACGTAGGAAGTAGGTTGAGCACTTGAGCGTGAGCGTGTGTGTTGCATACGATTACCTCCGGGCCTACCGTTCAAACAATTGTACTGTGTCTCGATCTATACGAAAGGGCACTGGTTTTTTCTTTCGGTTTCGTGTGATGTGTGCCGCATGGGTGCGTGAGTGTTGTGTGTGTCCATGTGTATGTGTGAGTGTTGCATGTTGCATGCATGAGGCTTTTACTCCCTCCCATTGACATGTTCATATTTCAAGCTTCCTCTGTTCCCTCCATATGGTGATACTCCCTCTGTTCCCAAATACGGAGTAAAAGCCTCCCTCTGTTCCCAAATACGGAGTATTTGTCTTTCTAGTGATTTCAACAAGTGACTACGTACGGAGCAAAATGAGTGAATCTACACTCTAAAATATGTCTACATACATCCATATGTTGTATTCCATTTGAATGTCTAAAAAGACTATATTTAGGAATAGAGGGAGTAGCAAATAAACATTAAGCTCTTGTCTTTTCCTCCTTGGTCACGGTGCACAACCAAAGATGACTTATTCACCTGGATGGAGGGAGTAGATGGTCAAAGTTTGACACAAAATTAATGCATTGGTAAACATAATTTTTTGAGGAAAACGAGTGCATTAATTGAGTGTTTTTGCAAACTACAAAAATTATTCCACCACTCATCATCTACCTTGGTTGATGAGATTTTTGAATTGAGCCATATAATCCAGAAAGGAGGTAGTACTAGTACTCCTACATTATTGGCGCCGGGTGCCTTGGCCAATGTTTCATCTTGTTGGACAGGATGAGGCTGCTTCCAATGGATCGGTGCTTACATGGGGTGCTAAGGCCCCTCCCAATGCTCCACCTTGTACAGGTGCTAAGCCTTCCACATAGGCAAAAAATCTGATGTGGCAAGTTATTTAAGAGGAGAGAGATGAGTTTGGTGACCCCAGGAAGAAACATTGCTAAGCGCGTGAACCTAGGCAAAACATTTAAAGGAAGGAAGCCCACCAATACATGAAGAGCTTTAGTTGCTAAATCATTAAATGAAGCAAGCTTAGCAACCATAAGCTAAGCACCTATGCATTGGGGAGTATAGTTGCTAAGCTATTTAATGTTCTTAGCACCTCATCTAAGCACCCATGCATTGGCAGCAGCCTAAGCACATTAAAAGCTTTAGCAACTAAAGCTCCCAATGCATAGGTGCTTAACTTGTTGGTGCTAAGCATCCTTTATTTAATGATTTTGTAACTAAAGTTCTTCATGCATTGGTGGGATTCTTCCATTTAAGCCTTTTGTCTAGGTTCTCACGCTTAGTCCTGGGGTCACCACACTTATCTCTGTCCTCTTAATTACCTTGCCACATCAGACTTTTTGCCTACATGGCAGCCTTAGCACCTGTACAAGGTGGAGCATTGGGAGGGGCCTGAGCGTACAGGCATAGGGATACTGTAGATAGGAAGTCTTCGCGATCCATTATTCCCCATCTCGGTCAGAGAGAACTATTCAACCAGTCTTCACAGTGAAGTGACAATACACGCCACAGCAGATGGGACACTTAATTAATAAGCTGAACCAGCGTGTTCGTGTTACTAAATCAGCCTTACCCAGTACTGCCATCATGTTTGACAGTGGAGCACGCTTCCGCAAATACGACTACGCACCTCTCTCCTCCATTAACTGACAAATGGGCCCTCTTGAGGTAGACCCACATGTCATCGGCGTAACTATTTACACTCCGAAGGACGGTATATCCTGGTAGTAGTACTAGCAGAATTGAGATTTAATGCACTTTCTTCCCCGTCTTTCACTCTTCTTCTTCCTCCTCTCTTCTTCTTCCTGCAATCTTCCCCATCGTTGGCCGCACACCATTTCCCCCCGCTCACTGCTCACCCGCCCGCGCCATCTTCCTTGGTAGCTCGCGTGTACCATATCCCCCCGCTCACTGCTTGGCCACACACGCCATCTTCTTCGCTCGCCCGCCCATATCCATTTCCCCGCTGGCTCGCAGGCACCGAAAACCCTAGTCACTCAGCGCCCTAAAACACCCTATGGCAGAACCGACTGACATGCAGAACCGCGATTGGAATTCCCTCCCCGATGTTCTCTTGGAGCAGATCTGTAATCGTATGGACCTGCTCAGCACCGTCCGTCTGGCCGCATGGTCGGTGTCTTTGTACCGTCTACTCATCGGCAACCGGCCGACTCTTTTCAAGACACCCTGCTTGGTGATGCCCGATCCTCGCAGGTGGTCCAGACACCGACTTGACGATCCTACGGAGGTTGCCGTGGTGCCCCTCGACATGCTACCACTACCTGTCCACATGTCCTTCATGCGCGGCCACTACTGGGCGGGCATGAATGCCAACTGGATCGTCCTCATCCACCAATCCGGTAGTCCATGGCGTCTCGTGGATATCTACACCCAGTGAGAGATCACCCTTCCATCATTGGATATCGCCGCCATCGAGCCTCGCGGCCCACCGGACACTCCTGTCTACTACGCACGAGATGCATCGAGCTTTTGGCTCGACCTTTGTTTGTTGAAGGTTGTAATCTGCGAAGTGCCCACACGATCAGAAGACTACATGGATTACAAGCTCAATTCCGTGTTCACCATGGGATTAGTCTATCTGGAATCCGGCCGCCATACATGGTTATGGCTCATCGTCAATCCTCTTCAGCCAACATTTCTGTCTGATGCTATAGTGCACGATGGCATTGTTTACGCGGTCGACGCACATATTGGCTGCCTATACTGGTGGAATCTATCATCGTGTAATTGTTCTATCTCGTCTCATCTTTACCTTATGAATACGACTGCCTGTTCATTGTTACAAATTTAGAATATATAGTATGTCTATAGCCACATCATTGCTATATGTTCTTCTCATTTCCTAGATTTTTATGACCACACATGTTATTGTTAGAGTTTATATGAGAACAATTGGCATCTAATGATTGTTAGAACAGATATTATGAGTATAACCTCATGATTGCTATATGTTACTCTCATTTCCAGGATTTTTATAACAACGCATGTTATTGCTTAGGGTTGATATGAGAACAGTAGTAAGTGTTATGGTAGAATATGAGTAGGCCCTATCATATATGTTTTCCTCTCATTGTTACATGATGTTTGAACCATGATATATTGCTAGAATATGAAAGCCATTGGCTTATTTTTTTAACTTGGGGTATGATTATGACCACGACATTGCAATTCTCTGTCTATGATATATGTCACTATTATAATAATCTTAATTCCACACATACTTTGAACATGATTGTTTATTTTTTTCCTTTTGGTCTCCAATTTGAATTGTTGCAGCAGACACAAATGCGCTGGCCTTCATGATTCCAGGACCTGGAATCATACCACCTGATGGGTGGTGGTTTATCGCTCGTTCAGCTGACGGCGGTCATTTGATGCTCATTTGCACGTACCAAATTGACCAAACCATTACATCAAACCACATGCAGTACAATGGCTGGGGCGTACGTAACATTAATGGCTATGGCTGCTTTGTGTTCGAGAAAGATCCCAGCTCCGTTGGGCCAGGCGTATTCAACTGGAGGCGGGTTTACAGCCTCGGGAACCACTCCATGTTCCTTGGGCTCAATTATCCGATCATCCAACAAATCATCGATCATATCACCGGCGATGCATACCGTGCTATGTAACTTCCATTCGCCAGGGGGAACAGTGTTTACACATCATACCATGGGTTTCATGAATCACCATATCCAGAGATTCGTCGACACAGCTTGTTGCCAGATAATCTTGAGTGTGTGAAAGGCATCAAGCTTCCATGCGATGGATGGCTTTTGCCAACCAGACATGCAGCGATGTGGTTCATGCCAACAACAAATATGCACAACTTGATTCGTACCGATATCTAAACTGAGCCATGTATCCTGCTGCTGTAGCATGACCCTCTTTTGTTGGATATTACGTACTGTTGTTAGTTTGAAGCACTCCTCTGGTTTGAAGGATAGATACCTTTCTGGGATCAAGTGCATCCTAACTCATCTGCGTAGGATGTACTGATAATGATGATGGAGATGCTGTGCAGAAGCCATATATATATTGCGCTACTCCTAACTCACAATATGACATCAATTAGGCTTCAAGTGCGTTCTTGTTGGTGAAAGTGTTGTCCAATGGGAATTATATTTTTTATTACTCATGTAGCCTACAAAGTCTGTCGCACAGCCTTGTAATTTCTTACTCTGTTTCTAAATTTGTACTAGTCCTCTATACCGTATATTGCGCTACTCATACTACTACCTCCCTCCTGGTTTATTGGTCCCCTTCGTAATTTGTGTCAAATTTTGTCCATAAATTTCACTAACTAAATGTTAATGCATGTCACAAAAAATATATCATTTTATTCGTATTTGAAAATAGTTTCCAATGGAATAATTTTCGGTGACATGCATTGACATTTTGTTAGTTAAACCTATGGTTAAAATGTGACACTAAATATGACCAGTAAGTACTCGTACAGTAGCAGTACTAGTATACGTTGGTGAAATTATTAATCATGTCCTCACATTGAATTGACGTGACAAAACGCTACGCGTGGGGTGACACAAGAACCCCGGCGGCGTGTTCATGTATTGTGGACTTCAGGTTTGGATTACTACCACTTATCAGCCGAAATCTTTCATCATTCACTTAAAACAGTCGATTGACCATACAGTGAGTACCATATAACTGGAATTAACCGATGCAACTCCAAGAAGGATTGGCCGGTGCTGCCGGCTGGTGTCAAGTTTGATCCCATGGATCAGGAGCTGATCAAGCACCTTGAGGCCAAAGTGAGTGTTGACAGCGTGAGATCTCACCCTCTGATCGATTTGTTCATACCAACCATCGATAGAGAGCACGGCATATGCTACACCCATCTTGAGAAACTTCCAGATAAGACACCGATTGGCCGTCTACTTGCACAAACATATTCCTTTGTTTATAGCTCTATTTTTCTTTTTAGACGCAGACCTAGTGAAGCAATTACAATTTGATAGTTAAAAAAAGGGAAACAAGTGACTGCAACATGCCAAAGATGTTATGAAAATGCCAACTACATACACTAAAACCTGTATTTGACAATACTGCAGGTATCACACTGAGTGGCCTAAGCAAGCATTTCTTCCAGCGCAATTCCAGGGCGTTCAAAAGGGGCACGTGGATGTGTCGCAAGATAAAGTCGGAGTGCGGCATGCACGCGATGTGGCACAAGACCGGCAATACCTTGCCGGTCATGGTCAATGGCCAGCAGACGGGCAGCAAAAGGTTCTGGTGCTGCACACCAATAAGAACTTCGACCATTCCCGCAAAAAAAGAACTTCGACCAGCAGAGGACCAACTGGGTGATGCACCAGTACCACCTCGGGGACCTGGAGCAAGAGAAGGAGCGGGAGCTAGTCCTCTGCAAGATTTTCTACTAGACGAACACTAGGGCCAGGACTAAAAAGATTATAAGTTAGATTGGTATTGGTACTTGTACTACCTTGTCATCCGCAAGTTGGTATTGTTGTTAACGATCTTTCGGTATGAACTTGGCATTTGCTTCCAACCATCATGCCGAGGGTCGACGTGGATATAAAGCTGAATCATTTGTTTCGAAACAAATTTTCAGGCACCTGATTTTTATTTGATGGGTAGCATAAGCACCTGCCGTTCGAATTCCCAGTTCTCCAAATTTTTCGAAACAAGTGCATGCACTTATTATCAAGATGAAAAAACAATATACCTGCTGCATCCCAGTTATCAGTCTGTACTTGCAGAACTCTCTCGTTTACTGAGCAGGTATATTGTTTTTTCAGGTTGAGCAAGTTTCAACTGGGTTGTAGACTGCCCAGGCTTGGTTTTGTTTTTAACAGGCCCAGCCCATGACGACAACAGGGCACAAAGATCCAGCGGCAGGTATCTACTCGTCTCTGGCCTGCCAGTGTTAGTTATATTTTGTCTTACAACATTCGCAGGCAGTTTTTTTACTGAATCAAACACACAGCCCGGTTCTATTTTCCGCTTGAAAGGCCATGTCCTACTTCTGTTTTCTAATCTTTACCTATAGTTTTACTAGTTCATATACACATATCATTATATTGAAAATACATAAAGTTCCCTTTTCATATTTACATCCTTATTTTTGTTGTTGTTTTCCCTCCCAACGCTGAGTTTTTTACCACTTGTTTTCCCTTAAACCAACTCAATTATCCCACGTCTTGTTTTCTTACAAAAACAAAACGATTTTTTTGGCAAATCAATAAGTTCTCAAAAAATTTATCATTTCGGGATTACAATAGTTCGGACTCCAACTCAATTATCCCGGGCATGTCTTCCTCAATTTTAGTGGAACTGCACAAAATTGGATGGCCATTGTTGTTCCGCCTCACTTTCCTCTGCCACGTGGTTCTTACTTCCTCGAGCTTGATTACCGAGAAGAAACATACCACAGTGAGGATTTTTCGAACTTCATTGGTGGCTCACCCAAACTTGATGCGAAATGGATGATGCATCACCACAATGACCTATCGATGCTCATGGTTGCGCCTCATGGTTGCATTGGCTGGTGAAGCTGATCGATTTTCAATGAAAAACAAGTTGTCTTCCATCAGTGCTCTTTTCTTGTTACCCACAAAGATGATATCCTTCATCAGTTCACCTTGGTTGCGTTGGAGATGCAGTCATCTTTCACGTTTGTGCAATTTTATCACACAATTGGCTATGAACCAAATGTTTCCTCGAAGAAGGACCGACGTTGGTACTAAGAGCATAAGTTTTGTATTGATTTCTAAGCCTTCTCACAACTTTGTCTTCAGCTCCCCTGTAATTTTATTTGTCGAGCTATTAACTAAATATGTGGTCAGACTTTGATTAAAAAATGGTGTGGACTAAAATCCCGGATGGACGTAGTAGCCCTCCATTTTTATTTACTCTGCTTATTAGATTTGAATGAAGTCAAACTTTGTAAAGTTTGACCAAGTTTAGGCCGAACACAACAAACCATAATACTCAGAGAGGGCAAACTGTACATACTCTCAAACCTTTCCGATAATTGAAATTAAAATTCTTTAATCTCACACGTTTCCAATAATTTGGCGCATGTCTAGTTGTTCACTTAACGGAGGGTAGTGTACCGCATGTGAAGGACAGGAAGTGCGACCAGGACACGTGGATTGTTAGTTCATCGTAAGTAGTTTTCTTCACTGGTACGTTAAATAAAGAGTTTCGTTTGGTACTTACAGAATTTAAAACGATTGTTGTGGAAAGAAAAAGAAAAACACTCCACTATATATTTGTAGTATACACGAGTAGTACTATATAAGTAGTACTATATAAGTTGGAGCCTCAGCGCTTGTTCGCTAGGGTTTGCACTCTCCACACTCTCGCCGCACTACATATATATATATACACGTTGGAGGCTCAGTGTTCCTTTGCTAGGGTTTTATATATTCACAGTCTCTCACCCTCTTCACCAGATCTAAACAAGACTGCGTTGGCCTCTGTCTCTCTCCCCCCCTCACTGCTGGTGAAGTCACTACAAAAAAAATACACTTCCGTGATGATACGTGTTTGTCACAGTAGGTCGCGTTTTTTGTCATGCATGTACATCCATGACAAATTTATGACAGAATCAAGATAGTCATACCTGTGCTGTCGTAGAAGTGTTCCATGACATTACCAAAATTATCATCACGGAAGTGTCCACTTCCATGACGATAAATCGCGCGTCACAGAAGTGCTTTCGTCAAGGGTGACCGACACGTGGCATCCACCGTAACGGAACACCGTTAAGCTATCGGGTCGGGTTTTGGATCCGATAACCCGTTAACAGCCCCGACCAATGGGGATTTTCCACGTGTAAAATCATCATTGGCTGGAGGAGACACGTGTCAGGTCCGCGTTGGCACAGGTGTCACTCATCCAATGGGCGAGACGCGCCTATGATATGTTGACACGTGGACCGGCCCATCAAGTTTAAATGGGCCGGCCCAACTGAAGGCCCACAAGATTTTGCGGACCATAATGGGCCCGCCCAGCTAAAGGCCCATGAGATTTTGCGGACCATAATGGGCTGGCCCAGCTAAAGGCCCACAAGATTTTACGGGCCATAATGGACCGGCCCAGGTAAAGGCCCACAAGATTTTTGTGTGCCATAATGGGCCGGCCTAGGTAAAGGCCCACAAGATTCTTGTGGATCATAATGGGCCGGCCCAGCTAAAGGCCCACGAGATTTCGCCGACATTAATGGGTCGGCCCAGCTGTAGGCCCACAAGATTTTGAGGACCCTAGTAGGCCGGCCCATTAACTGGCTGCCATGTTTTGGGTCAAATGCTGGCCCATATTTGATCCGGTCCATTAATGGCCTGCCACACTCTGGGCCTAATAGTGGCCCATATGAGATCCGGCCCGTTAAAAGCCTACCACGTTCTGGGCCAAATTACGGCCCAGATCAGGTCCGGCCCTTTAAGAGGCTTTGGGCTCAATTATGGCCCATATCAGATTCGGCCCGTCAACTGGACACTATGATTTTGGGCCCACTTGCTAAAGGCCCACTTAGTAATTCGGCCTGATATTAGTTTTGGCCTCTTAAGGGCCCGTTTAACATTTCGGCCCTATATTAATTTTGGCCTGTTAAAAGCCCGTCATTTAGTTGGGCCTAACTACGGCCCAGTTTGCATCCGGCCTGCTCGCAGCCGATATCTGATTGGGCCAAACAAGGACCGAGACAATTTTGGCCTGTTAAAAGCCCGTGATTTGATTCGCACAATCATGGGCCAGGGTTCATTTTGGGCCGATGTCGGCCCGTGAGCTGTTCGGCACGTTTCAGGCCCAACCTACATCGTGATTGCATGACGGCCCGATTATGTACCGTAATTTTACGGATTGGCCGGTTTACTACGAAGACAGGATATATATACAGTAAAATAACTACAGCATCGTGAATAAGAAAAAACCTAGACTATACAATAAAGAAATTACGGCATATTACATCCACTGGGCATCAAAGTTCGCCACTATGATAATAAAGCACAAGCAGACAGCATATTACATACACTGGGCAGCAAAGATCGCCACCAGTGCAAATAAACACGCCGACAAAATAATATACAAAACCGACAGCACTTCAATAGAGTTCAAGGAAGGTTAGCCCCGCTGGGGAGCTGCAGCGCAAGCCGCAGAGCAAGATGATGAGACTGCGCTTGTTCAACACTTATATCTTCCTCACTCTGAAAGATAAACAAGCAGACAGATGACAGGTTTTGCACATAAAAGTATCAGTGCTGACAATTCATCACATTTCTTACTGACGAATAAAGTGACACAGTTTAAAATTGCATTAACACAATATGGTATTGTTCAGGTCAAGACATGGCAGGAAATGACATTGTGAAGGAGTTGGCAGCTTCACGACACCACTGGATTATAGATCAAGAACACATAAGTATCAATGGTTAGTGTGCTGTCAATTTATACCATTTCAGATTGGCAAATAAAGAGACGGTTTAAATAATAGTAGAATGATATGACATTGTTCATAGTTAAGACATTGCAGAATATGACATTGTGCTGTAGTGGGTAGGTTCACCACACCACTGGATTACGGATGAAGAACAGAAGCATACATGCGGTGCAAAAGAAGATCACTTGCTCTGTATAGTTTAATTTACATGGTATGAAGAAGGAACTTGGTTGTACAACTGAAAACTTAAATTGAGAAAGGACAAACTTTTGTTTATGAACTACATAATAAACTTTAAACAAGCAATTTGATGTAAACACCAAAAATAAACAGCTGTTGCAGTCATGCCTAACCAAATATATACAACAAAGTTTGAAGGCTTGATATGGACAAACTTACATTATTGGTGAAGACAGGCTCTATAAAGGCCTTGTCCATGCTGATTGGGGGGGGGGGCAATTCAAGAAGTTTACCACAGAATCTTCTTCAAAAGCATTGCCTTTATTCTACATTTTGTTAAGAGTAAATATAGATGTGATAATATATGAAAAAATGGAGAATATTTAAGATAAGATGAAGAGTGATGCTACATAACCAAGTAGCTATAAATGTAAGTGCAGCGATACAGGCAAAAGGTACAGCCAAGAGCAATGCACGGCTAAACTTCTTCAGTACCAACCTGGTAAGAGTAAATATAGATCTGATGTGTAGAAAATGGAGGCAAAGGAAAATAAGCTGCAGAGTGATGGTACATGAACAACTACCTGTCATTATAAGTACACTGATAAAGGACAACATGTACTTACAAGAACAATGCAGAGCTAAAAAAACATTGGCATTGGATATATTCTACACTAATGTAACCATTCATACAGATCAGATAATTTGGAGCGAACAATTGATAAGCAAGCTATCATGCATACTGCTGTCACATAATGAACCAGGTATGTATGCAAGTACAGTGATACAGGACAACAGGTACTAAAAAGAGCAAAGCAGCGGGCAGCATATTTGCGATATCCTATCGTTCTTGTCAAACCGGAATTCTTCTTCGAGCAGATTTCCTGCAAAAAAGATCCGTAAGGCACATGCGGAAAATTAGAAGTTCAAATTGTCATGTGATTTCATAGACAGTACCTCATCCTGGGAACGAGACCAGTGCATAACAAGGTTTTTCCATTCAATGTCTTATAAATTTAGCACAGGAGACTTCACCGGAAATTCGTTTATAGACTTGCCATCAAAGTGTGATTTCCTCAGGTAACACCGATACTGCTACAATGCTTCCTTGAAAAGCACAAGAAAGCTTTGCTCGTCATGACTATCCAGATTGACCCTCGCCTAGTTACAACAATGTAATGTAAATCATTGATGTGTTCAATCAGCAGAAAACAGGAAAATAATAACCATGAATAATAGCACTTACATGTAAGTTGGACAGGAAGATGTGAAAATGGTGTTTGTCTTCACAATAATCTTCCCATGATGGGAATATATGCACGTAGTCCCTAACAACATTGAAAGCATTGTCTTTTAAACTGGGAATAAATGGAATGGGGTTCCAATCTGCAGGAATTGGCCGTCTCTGCAGTTGGGATAGGTCTTCGGCCGGTGGACTTGCTGTACTTTTTGCTGGAGTGGGATTTTTCTGTGGTATAGCTGGTGCTATGGCAAATGAAAACGGTATACCTTTTGCTGGAGTGCAGGTCCTGTGTGGTGGGGCTAGTGGTGTGGCCAGTGAAGTATGGGTACAGTCTGCTGGAGTCGATCCTACATTTTGTGTCACTGGTTGTACAGCCAATATAAGTGGGGTGCTGTCTGATTTCTCCGGCACCACCACGTTTTTCAAGGACTTTGCTGGTGCTCCTTCAGGTTCGGCAATCACCCTCTTCCTTTTTGATGTCTGATGCACAAGAACAACATTTGAGTGGAAAAACATGGTATGATGACAGATGGAATATGTATTAATAATGGATGGGCATGGCATCTCAACATATATGATGAGTAAACTAAGCAGATGGCGGTGCAACAAAGTAGAAGAAATGCAAGACAACATATGCAAGATACTCACAATCAATAAAACATTGCCAAATTAGAACAGGCACCTTGATGGGTGAACAGGACAGGCCATCTGCCTTTGACTCCTCGAGGTTAGAATAGTCATTAGGATCATATTCTGAACAAGAATCAACAGGTGGGGAGCGTATGAGTTTCATTGCATCCAGAATGGCACTCAATGCCTTGGTGCCAATTTTGTATGTCATTGCAGTGTTTAGCTTCAAGAGTGGACTGCTGCTAGTGCGGCACAAAGCAGCTACACAGATCATATTGTAGATATAACGGGAAAACCTTAAGCATTAGAGTAAAATCAGCAAAGTGGAACTTGCTAGAATATATGTGCTAGTATTGCCGGTACGGCTAGAAAGGCTTCGGATACCAGCTCTCTTCAAGTGAAGGTGCGGTACTGTTAATATCAGTGTAACTCTCAAAGGCGACACAGCTCCCCGCATTTCCTTGCTATTCTTATAGGATTCAAGTGGGCAGGCCACTACAAATCCTATTCCTATGTTTACAAGATCCTACGAATCAAAGAGGCTCAAAGTGTCCATCACAACCGACCGTATAGACCTCTACACTGCAAATTTCCCTGCTCATCTTCAGTACAAGGAACATAATGTACTACTATCATACTCCCTCCGTTCCAAAATATAAGTCTTGGTAGAGATTTTCACTATGGATCACATACAGATGTATCCAGATACATTTTAGAGTGTAGATTCACTCATTTTGTTCCATATGTAGTCCATGGTGGAATCTATACAAAGACTTGTATTTAGGAACGGAGAGAGTACATATTAAAGAAGAACGGAAGAGGAACATGGTAAAGAAGAGCAAGCAGATTTTGGATAATAAAATGTTGGTTGCGCAGTGCCCACACATGATGAACCAGAGCGCATTAAGAATGCAAATCCCAGCTGTCTCTCGACCATTTCAGGCGGTTGGATGAAGATCCTACGTCTCCTAACCCTTCTTCTTCCTCGTCTCTGATTCTTCCCATACAGAACAACGCACGGGCCGCCGGCCGGACCACCGGCCCCCACCGCGTGTGTTCCTCCGCCACCCTACCCCCACCCCCGCCCCAACCCCCACCCGCGTCGAGTTTTCTTCGTTTGGCGAGGCCCCGCAACCACCCGAGCCCCTTCGATCGCACCGGCGAGCTCTGAAAAATCGACTGACCCAATTTTGAAATTTAGTCTACTTTGATTTAACTAGTGTGGAATATAAAAGGGGAAAACCATAAGCATTGGGAGTATAGTGTTGAGCGTGCCATGGCGGATCTGAAGGTGCAAACTGGACAAAGGCAACTTCGCAACCAAGATAAGAAATCAGAGTAAAGCAGTGGCGATCTATTTTCTTGTTGCGATAAATATGTTGAGCAGATACGAAAGAGTACCACCTCTGGTGCGGCGCCGTGTACGCATCTGCTGAGAATTTGACGGTGCTGCGGTAGCGATGGCTGTCGGCGGCGTCGAAGCAGATCTAGGAGGGTAGACGGTGGCGGCGGGGCGCGGTGGACGACACGGTCGTAGGAGCGGCGCCGGCAAGGTGGACGACGGCGGGGATGAAGCGAGAGGACGGGATGCAAGGATCCCGGTCTGAAGCCGTGGATGAGAGAGGTCGATCTCTTGTAATGGACGGCGGCGTCGGGGTATCAGCTCCAGCATGGTGGAGGAGGACGGCGGTGGATGGGGTGGCGGACGGCGGCGAACGGAGGAGGGTGGGGTGGAGAGGGTGTTTTGGCGCCCACGGAGTACGAATGGGGAAAAGGGAGGTAGAGAGGAAGGGGGAACCATGTATTCAGGGCGCGCTTGTCTCAAATGCGAGGAAATTTACAAACTTAGCCCCCGTTTCAAATTTCTACTACATCACAGCAACATTAGTCGGTTGGGGATAGGACGGTAATCTCTCATACACTGAATATTTGCCGACGAGAGTTTGTTTTTGGCGCCCACCGTGTATGAATATGAATCGGGGAGGGAGTCGATTTCGGCCGAGGACACACTGTGTTTTGGCGCCCACCGTGTATGAATCTGGGTGAGAGGTGGTTACGTCACGTTTGGGTGAAATTACAAACCTACCCCTATCGAAACCTATAGAAATCCAGCAGATAGGCTTTGCGTGGCAGGGATAGGCAGTAGTGATTTCCATCTCGCAGATTTTGGTTTCGGGCGGTTACTGCGACTTTCCCCGCTTTGTTCAAATTTTGTAGAGTGCACGTTTACCGTGCCAACTCAATTCGAATCCCGTTTGTATTCTATTTTTTTCCGGGCGGGATCCATTTTCAATTGGAATTACATTCTATATACATCATTTTTTATATATACTTTCAAAAGCACAACAAAGAATTCTGCTCCTTTATATGTATAATATGATTTACAAATACAACGATCTTGAAATCTTAAGGTTGAATTCAAATTTTTTTAACCAAATTATGTTCTACTAAAATGTATGGGTCAGTAATATCTACATATTAAATAACATAGATGTGCGTGAATTCATATGAGTATGCATGTTTGATAGATCAATTTTGGTTCGAGTATGGATTACATGTATCATCATCTCGAATTCAAATATTTGAATCCCTTTTTTGTTCACTCCTTTCACGCCCATCTCTCTCGCATGCATGCTCCTTCAGGTAGCTATCACTCTCTTTTCGCCAGCTCACCCGCACGCTCACTTCATGTTTCTCCTATCCTCGCAAACATGGTCTCTCGACATCTCCCTTGAGAAGCTTCACACTCTCCCTATCATTATACATTACACAGTTTTCATTATCTCTCACGTCTCTACTGTTCTCTGGTATCACTCGGTACCTAAGCTTTCTTTTTCACTGCCACACACACAGTCTCCACTCGTCTTTCACTTTGTCTTTCTCTCTATGGGATTCTCTCACACACCCTATATGTCTCTACATATGACTCGTACCACTAAAATTATTCTCTCTCTCCTATAGACACAACATTTGTTGCGGTCTCCTTTTCGTCTCCATCCCAAACTGACATTATTCATTTGTTTACCGATCAGACAACCCCGACTACCGTCTCCTCTCTCTCTCTCTCTCACAGACACACACACACACAACTCCTCCTTCCACTCCCATTCCCGACTACCGTCTCTCTCTCTCTCTCACACACAAAACTCTCGCTCTCGCACCCCGGCTCGTATTTCTCTCACAAACATTTATCTACTAGCTAGCCTCTAGATAGGATTATACACCCGCACACTCGTGCTTCCACCATCGCATACATGTCTCTCTCCCGCTCCTTGTATCTATGTAGATTTTTCTTCCCTTCTTGAGACACGCCCTCTCGATCGTGCACACACACACTATCGCCTCATTTTAAGCTGATACCTATCGCACACACACTCCTTGTGTCTTTGTCACACATGCACTCCGTCCTCCTCCACTCTCCCTCTCTCTCTCACACACATGGGCTTTTTGCAACAACTAGCAAGATGCCCATGTGTTGCACGGAACATCAAGATGCATTTCTATGAGTAGTTTATCTTGCGGGGGAAAAGGATGAACGAGGGAAGGCCTTATTTGCAAATGTGGAGAAGGGTGTGGGTATCTTTTTGCAAAATTGCCATAGTTTCCTTCCTATCCGTCAGATATAGATCGGACGGCCTATATTGCAGGATGGCAGGCACACGATCATCACCGACAATGCTTTTTATAAGAGTAGGGATAAAAAATAGAGTTGGTGATGATGGTGGGCCTGCCATCCTGCAATGTAGGTCGTCCGATTTATATCTGACGGACAGGAAGGAAAATATGGCAATTTACCCACACTCTTCACCACATTTGCAGATAAGGCCTTCCCTCGTTCATCCTTTTCTCCCACAAGATCTCGATGTTCCGTGCAACGCACGGGCATCTTGCTAGTAAGAGTAGAAATTAGACATATACCACTTCTCGAATTGTGAAACCAACAACATTCCTCCCTTATCTCATCAAAACCGCCAAAGGAATATATTTTGAGTGAAACACAACATATTTTTAGTGATATACGTATTTCAAAACTAGACTTTTTTTTCTATCAAATCGGTGAATATGTATTAATCTACTTTGATCGTGTGGCAATGCATTAGCACATTGCTAGTAGTTATTATAATTTTTTGGACACCAGACAAACGGTGGAGTACATATACTAAGAGAAGAGGCGCACGCACGCAGTCGGCCTCTCGCTGTCTCGCACACATGAGTGTTACGTAAAGGCGACGTTAACAAATAAACCCTAAAACCCTAGGTGCACGATTGCTGCATTCGCGGGTACCGGGTACATGGTGGAGCACCTTTGTAGGAATAGTCTGCTCGCGTGACAATTTGATCCGTAGGAGTTGATGGTCGGGACCACAGGTGAACGACTTGGAGCGCGGTGGCTCGCCAGTTGCCACAGATCGAGCAGCCACGTTTAAAATATCGTTTTTTAGCGGGGTTAAGAGTTCTGATTTTCAATGGCGCGTTATAAGTAGTAAGTAGTTTTTAAAACGATTGGTATGGAGCGAAAATGGAATTCATAGTACTACGTACCTCCTTGGCGCATGGTTGTATGGTTTTTTTTGCGATGGAGGTTGTATGGGTTTATGTTGCGAGATGTTGAACCTGGTAGTTCTAGGGTAAATACTATCGTTCAGATTTAGATGCTGGTTTTCAGTAATGAAAATCGGAAGGGGAAACCCTTCTTTGATTAAAAAAACTACTACCTCCATTCTGGTTTACTAGTCCCCATCGTACTTTGGGTCAAAGTTTGTCCATGAATTTTACTTGTAAAATGTGAATGGAAAACGAGATTTTGTTATACCCAAACAAAAAAGGACTGGAGGGAGTGATTGCTCTGACATGGACGCGACCTCTCATAGCGCAGGCATTGAACCGGCACGCCGGCCAAGAGGGCCGCACTCGCTGCAGGCCCGGCTGAGCACGCCTCCTCGCCGCGTGCAACCAGCTTAAGACTGCCCCGCCTGCCTTCATTGAATCCGCGCGTGTGCCGGCAACACGTCCTTCCGCGAGCCGGCAGGCATTTTAGAACACAAAAAATGACTAAAATATAATTAATTTACGCATGGTCTTGACTTGTTGTGCTCACACTGGTAGCATGAACTAGTAGAGGATTTTCTTTATTTATAACTCTCCTCACATTTTTTTTGGCTTTGAAGTGAATCATGGTTGTGGACATTATGTATGAATGTGCAGATATCTGTGAACATGAGTTTGATGTCGAAGTTGAACTTGGAATGTCGGGCTTGCGCGTGAACTATAGCATGTCCAATGCTTCGTCTGTTATTGTTTGGAAAGTAATTGCTGTTATTATATGACCCGAAAAAAACATTTTGTGCCACATCAGTAGATGCACGGACATCACAACAGGCATGCTGACTGGATAAACATTTGAACCTAGCTATTATGAAGGAAATTTTGTATTGACAACAGTTTTAGATAGCAGGAGACGCCTAGCCTGCTCTGCCTCTGCTAGCTTATTTCTGGCTTCTTCCATCTCTTCTTTGGCTTGGGTGAAGAGAGCATCTGATTGCTCTTTTTGCTTCTTCAGGAACTCAGCTACATTCTCAAGGGCTGCTGCACGCTTTCTTTCAGCCTTTACTAATGCCACGAGGACACGAACAGCTGACGACTCCACCTGGCTTGTGTGTAATCCAGCATCATCTGGGAATTTGCACCTTGTGTCTAATCTAGCATCATTAGGGAACTGGCACCTTGTGTGTAATCCAGCCTCATTTTGGAAACATGATCTCGAGGTTGACCATACTTCCCTCCTCGCAGGAACTGCATCCTGACATGAAGTTACTTCTTTTTTAGATCAATACTCAGAGCAACCTAGATCCATTTAGTAGAAGCCAGATAAAAAGAACTGGGAGAAGTGAATTCAAAAGGAAAAATAAATAAAAACACACCCACTTCCTACATCAAGCTAAAAACGAAAGCATTGGGACGATTAAGACTCTTCTTATTACAGATCGAAGAACACCACGCTTAAGAGAAACAGAAACTACAACATATACACATCGAAGAACACGAGGCTACACGAAAGTAATTGAAAGGGTGTTACTTACCAAAGCTCGTTTTACAGGTTCGGTGCAGCTCCTCTTTAACTTGCCACGCTCCTTGAAGATGTCCCGAATATCCCGTGTTTGGTCTTCATTGTTCCTCTCCATGTTTGCACTCGTGGTTTTAAAATCTCAACATGGCAAGAAAAATATACTACTAGTAATACTCGCGCATCTTGTGGGCAACATTAAAGCACTCGTCTGCCATGTTAGAGCATTTCCAACAGAATCGCAACGCGCGGCGCTTTAAAAAAACGTTTACAGTGCTGAGATCGAGAAGTAGATACTAGAGAGTAGAGGATAGTTCTCAGCATAGATAGATAAAAAAAGATAATTCAACTACCCCTCGTCGTCCGACTCCTCCTCGGTGATGTCCTCCTCCGACGTCTGACTGTAGGCGTGAAGATACCGATCGTCGTCGGATTCCCAGGGCGACGCTGCTCCTAGCCTCATGTTGAATTGAGCGTCCGCTTTTCGCCTACGCTTGTCCTCGCGATAGGCGGCTCGCTCCGCCCTCCTCTTATCCCTCTCCGCCCTCCTTAGCGCGTAGAACTCGCGCTCGTTGATGATGTCCTGCGGGAAGTGTTGGCGCCACAGCACCCTAAGCCGCGGCAGAGGCGCGAGCTCTTGCGCCGGCTCCCGCATCGGTACGTTGGGGAAGTTCAATGTTCTATGAGGCCACCGGAGGCGCCACACCGCTGCATTGTACGCGCGGGCGGCCTCGTTGGCGGTGTCAAAATTGCCGAGGCCGAGGCGCATCCCGCGGAACTGGATCTCGGCGGAGAAGCCGTCGGAGGGGCGCGCGCGGACGCCGCGGTATCCCCAAGTTTCCCGGCGACGCGACGGCATTTTGGCGCGGCGGCGGCGAGGTAAAAAAGAGCGGGGAGAGAGCGGTGGCGAGGCACAGAGCAGGGAGAGAGCGGTGGCAAGGCACAAAGCGGTGGGAGGGCGTTGGATTTTATAAAGCGCACCGGACGCCGCGCGCCAAAACTAGCGCACGCCCGGCCGCTTTTTCCCCCGCGCGCGCGATCCTTTCCCGACGTCTCTGCTATCTCCACTCTGTTCTCTACTAGCGCGATACAGGTGCGACGCACAATTACAAGCTGATATTCTGTTGGACAATGGAGGCTATAACCAATTACTTTTACGGGAACAATAACACCGAGGAAATTTGAAGGGTAGGTATGAACAAAATTGGAACTGCACATGTACTGCTAAGTGATTCAATACACACATTACCAATCGAGGAGGAGAATGATGGTCACGGCGGCCTCTGTGAGTCATGGTCGGCAACGGGAGTCAGTTGATTGTCCATGACGGTGGTACTTCTGCGCTTGGTGTCGGCTTCCGGGAAGCAGATCCGAGACCGTGGAAGACGATGCCGAGGAAGAGGCTCCGTGTACGACGACGACGGTGGACTGGCTCCAATGCGGCGTACGAGGTCGTCGATGAGGCAGATGCACTACGGTGGACGAGTGCGCCGATGTAAAGGGGAGGAGCACGAAGGCTGCGGTGTCGTGGAGAAGTCTATTTTTCGGTGGGGATAGAAAATGGGGAGTATTGAGGTGTACTACTCTGGGTGCCGGCATGGGGATGGCTGGGTAGGGTGAACCTGAAGTTACGAAAACAGCCCCCTACCAAGCGTCATCCGTAGGCCTGTTCCGAAGGCTATGATGGTAACTTCCCACTGCTCGAATCAGGGTCGCGGGAGATTTTCCCGCTTACCTCAAAATTTTGTGACACTAGACTCCCCATGTGGCGTGTTGAGTGATTCGGCTAAGCAACTAGCGAGTAGTAGTAGTAAACTCTGCATATTAGGTTTGACCGAAGTCAAACTTCCTAAAGTTTGACCAAGTTTATAGAAAAATATAAACATTTACCATAACAAATATGTATGATGTGAAAGTACATTCAATAATGAATCTAATGGTATTTATTTGTCATTGTATATGTTAATATTTTTTCTTATAAGCTTTCTGAGAGTTTACAAAACTTGACTTTGACCAATGCTAATATGCGGACTTAAATAAAAACGGAGGGAGTACACATTTGTTTTCTTAGTTTGTAGTGAACTAATCATTTGTTGAAATTGTGAAATAAATATATTAGGCTATTGACTTCGAATGTAATGGTCTATACAATTCAATAGTTACAATCATTGTCGAATCCCAAGATGTATACAAGGTCTATAGTACTTGACAACATGCTCAAACTCACATAATCCCAGTCAAATGAGAATCTAAATGCATTTCATAGTTATTACTTTGTAGGATGCAACAAAAACAACCATAACTCTACATCAGCCATTATAGAAGCAACATTTTGACATATCCCAATGTGTGAATGAAACGTGCAGAGAGTGCTTTTGAAGATGGAGCAAATAGGGCGGGAAAGATTGTATGTATGTGGACGAGTGAATGAGACAAACCTAACGAGACAGAGAGAGAGAGATAGAGAGAGAAAGAGAGAGGAAGAAGTTAGGTCTGTGAGAAAGATGGATACATGTAATATACATGAGATGCGTGTGCATCTGGATTCTGTATACGTGGAAGGAGAAGGGACAACATGTTTGATGAGAGAGCTGGAAAAACATGGACGAGAGGGGAAGGATCTCGTGGGTTGAGGGATTGATAATTTTGTGCGGGGGAGAGAGGGATTGGTAATTTTGGGCAAGAGAGAGAGGGCGGGGGGAGGAGTCAGTCAGCCGTCGTCACATCACCCTGCTTCCAAATGACCCCGCATTCTCTAGCGCGGTGTGGTCGCCGTCTTCGATCTGCTCGATGCCCTCTTTGAAGATTGAGGTGTTGTGCATGTTGGGGTGCAAAGAAGCACAAGCGAGAGTGGTCGCCGTATAACCTTGGATGGGGATGAATTGTGTGCTCGGGTGTGTGTGTGTGTGTGTGTGTGTGTGTGTGTTGTGCTGCGTGTGTCTGTCTGTGTGTGTGTGTGTCAGATATTGAGAGAAAACAAACCTGAGGAGAGAAATGGGTATTCACAAAGAGATTGTGCGGGCCTTGAGGTGGGCAGGGGCCGGGTCAGGGTGTCAAAATGTGCGCGTTGATGCATGTGTTGCATGCGACCGTGCGAGGGACGGACGAATCGAGAGAGATGGTTGTTGTGTTACGGATGCTCCTCTCTCTGTCTCTCTCTCTCCCTCTCTCTCTCTCTCACACACACACACACAAGTAAACTAGAAGACCGTTCTCTCATGTATACACAACGTATAGGCATCTGTCTATGTCTCACTCATGGATGATCATTTGCACATTCACACCTCTCTATGTCTGTATCACACGCACACCGTCTCCACATTGCCCTTCCGCCACAACACACATATGGACATATACACACGTTCTCTCTCAGTCACACACACAAAATCAGTATTAAAAAAACTAGGGCGCACCTAAAACGTCCAAGTCCAAATAAACACGAACTGGAGCTAAATTCAAATATATGGAAATGTTGCAGCGTCAAGAATTTTCACAGGAAAAAAGTTGAGTAATATTCGAGGATTGTTTTCACACACACAAAAAGGTTCGATGGATGTCCTTCGAGCGCGACACGGTGACGCACCGTTCGATCGACCGCGCGGCCGCGGTTCACGCGCTTGCACAGGATTCCGTATCGTGGCTGTGGTACTAACTAATAAAAGCGCTGCCTAAGTCTAATGTTTACGTGTACTAGTACGGTTTTCTTGTAAGTTTGACCAACCTTATATATAAAACTAAGCTCCCACACGCGCACTCATCAATATGCCGCCGCCGCCGTTGCGCATGCCGGCGCCCGCCTGCTCCGGCCAACAATTTCTCGCCCATCACCGCCGTGTCGCCGCCATCCCTGTGCCATGAAGCCGAAGGCTCGCCCGCTCACGTCGTCTGCAGTCCCTCCTCGCGATGCCACCGCGCTGCCAAGCACGCGAGCAGCTGGTGCAGCCGCATCTATGCATGCAGTGTACGAAGAGGAGGACGAGCGCGTGCTCCAGCACGCCGGCGAGGAGGAACTAGCGTGTCATTGTCGTCTCCGCCCGCGCGGAGGAGGCGCGCATGGTGGCTGTCGCGGCGGAAGCCCGTCGTGCGCGCGTCGAGCCCGCAAACCGGGTGCGGACGCGGAATCTACCTTCAAGACCTTGAATGCCACGTGGATCCTGGAATCTGAAGGAGCAATTTGGGTCAGTCGACTCATGTGAGCCGTTTGATGCAACATGAATGGCTAGAAGGGCTTCTTCCACCTCTTCTGCCATCTTCTTCCTTCGCTCCATCGAACTTCTTTCACAAATCAACTGACCCAAATTATACTACTATTACGAACGTATTAAGTACAGTAGGAACACGAAGATACGAGCAGTAGTACCAACTGCAAGAAGAACAGTAGTAAGACATAGTACTAGTACTACTGTACGTACTAAAGAGTTCAAATAACGAGAAAGAACATAAACATAGTTCTGCTGGGGCCTCAGCACAACACACCCTTGAAAATAAACTAAGCAACTAGTCCGCTTGACACTGCAGTAGAACCAGCATGAGCGACGGCACTGCCACCTACTCGGAGTCCGAGTCCACGTCCTCGACTTCGTCCTCGTCCCTCTTCCTCTTCCTCTTCGCCGACACTTCTTTGCTTGAACCGGACACTGGGCTCTGCTTCTTCATCCAACCCTTGTAGATATTTAAACAAAGGTAGGCATCCATTGCTGCGTACAGGATGTGATCTTCATCTAATGTCTTCAACTCCCATGCATGATGAAACTCGTGATGAGGTTTCTTTAGTTTAGCGTACGAAGGATCAATCATGGCTGCTGCCAGGGTCAGCATTGAAGGTTGAGAGGAGGACACCAGGCTTGCCTTCTGGAGATCGAAGGGCTGGCCTACAACGAGACCTATCCGACGCAGGACATCCCTGTCGTTCTTAAAGCCTACAGCAACGAATTTCACTCTTTTGTCCTTGATGAAGTTCTTAAAATCCTGGCACTCAACGTCGGCATGGCATATGTGGTAGACCAAGAAAACGTTATGTACGCAAACCTGGATCATGGCGGGCTTCTTCCTCTCTTCGTCCTTTAGATCCTTCTCTCGTCCCAGGACTGTGGTGTACTCAACATCTAGCCTAGCGACCCACTCATCTGTTGAACTATTGAACATGCATAGGAAGCGAGCAAGCCATGCTTTCACCGTCTCGGATCCACGTGTGTAGATGACGATGAACTGGTCGCCGGTGATGGCTCTAACCTGGTACTCAGCGGCGACCATGGAGATTTGGGAGGCCATGGATTTTGGAGGAGGGTTAGGAGAATTTGAATTGTTGTACCCCGCAAAAAAAACTGGGAGCGAACTAATGTGAAAGGACGGGACGACTGGGAGCGAATTGTTGTAAGGTAGAAGACGGGGACGAGTAGGGCGTGCGAACGGCGTGGGGTTGCTGGCTTGCCCGGTGGATAAACGGCTGCAAGCCCCCAAAGAGTTCTCGAGAACTATGCGGGACCCATTAGATGTCATGTCTACTAGACCCATATTGTAGGCCTGGCGGTATAGCTTCTGCCTGTTCGCACGCCATGCCGGCGCGTGGATGTAACTTCACTTAATTCCGTCAAACGTCGCGCCTCCCACGACCTTCGCCTCCCTCGCGCGGTCGCGCCCTTTGAGACTTCGACCGGCTATAAATGAGCAATTTTTCCCTTTTTTAGACAAGCATTTTTTTGCCTACTCCGCATGCAGGATACTCCCTCTGGTTCTTTTTACTCCCGTCAACCGTTTGCAAAGTGTTTGACCAAATTTATGCTTTTTTTAACACCACCTTATATTAATTAACCAGCCACACCAGTACACTCATTCGATACAATATTCACCACACAGGGTGGTACGTTATTTACAAGAATACCATCTAATCTATTGTCAAAGCTATACTTAGAGATTAAGTGTGCCACCTTATTGGCTAAACGGCTAATCTTTGACAATTGAACATTGTTGATCAACTTCGAGATGCGCAACGCTTTCATCTTCAGGTCACGCATAGCAGACCTGTCATAGTCCCCCGATGCAAGAGACGCTACCACAAAAGCACAATCAGTCTCTAAAATTACAGGATTATGAAGAGAAATACCTATGTAGAGACCGGCAATGCAAGCCCTAAGATCCGCTTCCTCCATGCTTTGACAGGCATCAATGAAATCCCACGACCAAATTTATACTAGAAATATCAATATCTACAATACTGATTATAATGAGCATAAGAACTACGTTTTATAATGAGTGTAAAAATATTGATTTGACATTGTGAATGTTGACACATTTTTCTATAAGTCTGGTGAAAGTAGAGGTACATTGACTTCAAACAAAACTTAAATGCACAATGTAGACTAGTTCCTCCGTCCAGGTGCGTGCCATGTCCTATCTTGTCATCACAACAAGGTTAGCTATTAGGCTGGCCATAGTGGGGGTAACATAAGTAGTATCATGCACTTGGGACTCGCAAACATGCTAATGTGGTAGGCAATTAAAGAAGAGAGAGATGGTTATAGTAACATAGGTAGATACCGTAACATAATAAATGTGATGCTACTATGTGTCATGCATGGCAATAAATGAGACCACCTATGATACTAATCTATGATACTATGCACTATAGAGGTAGTAACATAGACTAGTAACATATGCATGTTACTAGTCTAAGTTACTCCCCACTATGACCAGCCTTAGAGTACCACTACCTCCCTTCTAGTTTAAAGGGCTCGATTCAAAAATTTCACCTACTCTTAGCAAGATAGTAGAGGCGGTGGAATAGTTTTTGAAGTCTGCAAAAGTACTCAACTAGTGCTGTCGTTCTTCACAAAAAAATGTGTTTACCAATGCATGCATGAACACTAGTTACTCTAACCCCCCTCTCTTCTTTAATTCTTTGCCACATCAGCATGTTTGCTATTCCCGTGTGCATGATGCCAGCTAAGATACCACCATTATGGCCAGCCTTAATCATCGCATGCAATAATTTAGTGCACCTTGAAATATGAACATGTGTGGGGCGTGTATGTTTTTAATGACTTGAGACTATCACTACTAGGAAAAGGCCTACTAGTGGCCCACCAGTTTTGCCTACTAATGGCGCACTACTGGTGCGCCACCAGTACCACGGCACTAGTATTAAATACTAATGGCGCACCACTGGTGCGCCATTAGTATCTGGTATACTAATGGCGCAACACGCCGTGCGCCATTAGTATAGACCAACATGCGCCATTAGTGTGCCTCCCAGGGGGCGATATTTACACATGTGCTTTGCCATACTAATGGCGCACGTTGGGGTGATGCGCCATTAGTATCCTTTGGCATACTAATGGCGCACGTTGGGGTGATGCGCCATTAGTATGAATATTAGGGATTTTTTTCTTTTCTGATATTTGCACAGGTTACAAAATATATTATTGGACAGAATATAGACAACACCACACAGCAACAGTAGATTCATCGAATACAATAGAAGATTAGTCTCTGAATACAATTCATCATATTAGTCTCCGAATTCAAAAGACCGAACAAAGATAGAACATTACAAGTCTCGAGACTGCGAGTAGCGAGTTTGTCTTCACATTACAAGTTGATATCGATCATCTAAACTACCATCACATAGAAGAGAGCTGCGGTCATCACGATGAGCATCATCGCGATGAAACTGGTCTTCATCCGGTTCCTCCAACGCTCCCTCCTCTCTCCCGCTAGATAGCGCGCGTATCTAGATTCCGCCTCCGCCCTAGTGGTGTACCCTTTGTAACTGTTACCGCTGAAACAGTGAACCTGTCTCCGACACTCCTCCCAGTCGTCGTAGACTCCGGGAACCTTACCCTTGTACATGACATACGACGGCATCTCTATGCACTAGCCAAACAACAGACAATACATAAGCAATATATAAGTATGCAACAAAAGGACCAGAAGAGAAAAGCAAGACATTAATAGCACGATTCATGGTCCTACTAATAAATAGCATCGATTACATCTAAGTTGAACGACTGTCCAAACCAAAGAGACATACAAGTTCATTAAAGTTTAATTACAACATGAGCTAATTGATGTTTCAGAACTACACATAGCATCACTATTTTCGACTCGACTCATGGGATCGGAGCATGGATGAAGCCGCCGTCTTTCGTGATGGTCATGAAGTCGCGGGCGTTGTCAGCCTGCATTTGTAGCGTTGTGTCTATCTCAGTGTTGGACGGTTGATATTTGAGGTAGAACTGCCCCGAGGTACGAAGGACATCTTGACGGATGATTTCTGCAAACTCCGACTAGATGCGAAAGAATTCTTGTCGGATGTCTGCGTCCTGGATTGCCGCCAAGCTTGTGGCCCAATATTTGAGATTATTTGGTAGCAGAAGGTGATTATGGTCCCGTACGATCGCCCGCATGTGATGGAGGGCGTAGTAGGCATCCTTCTCACCGCCAGGCGGCTGCTTGACGCAGGGGAACGTCGTATTGTGGGTGAACACGTGCCTGCCGTACCTACGAGCTGGCCTCTTAAAGGTGCCTCCAGATGCGGCGTAGCCGGGGAGAGCATCATCAAGAACTTTCTTGTTATTTGTGTAGTCTATCTTGGAGTCACGGTCCGGGTTGAAATACGTGGCCATGGAATATTTCGGGCTTAAGAGGATGAGTGTGCAATGTGTGTCACTGCACAGAACACGGAATGTTAGAAAAAAAAGAACGATCGAAATCTAAGAAATCATATGTTACGGGGCAGTTAGGGGATGACTTACTCGGGAAAGTAAGGCACGAGGAAGTTATCCTTACCTGGGTTTGCCAGAATAACGCCTTCGAGGTGTGAACTCGCGACTTGCCGGTCCCCAGCGCTGCCCAAGATCTTGGCACGCATGTAGAAGGGGTCGACTATCACAATGTCCGGGGTCTTGTCTCTAATGATCCGCATCTCCATACTCAGCGAAAACAGCCGAACGAAGGTGTAGTGCAGCGGATGAAGGTTAAACATAGCAAAGATGTCATCAAACCGCAGGACGATCGTACCCCCGACAGCGCTATCCACAAAGCCCTTGCCCTCTGGCACCTTGGCCACGAAAACCGGGTATGCCACATCATTCTCTCTGAGACACCGCTTCTCCAAAGAAAGAACACTGTCATGCAGACTCCGCATAGCACCGGTTGCAGCATTGAGCATATTTGTCGGTAGCATCACCCTACCCGCCACATGCACCCTCCTCGAGATATCCTTAGGTGAAGGTGGCCCGTCCTGAGCACGGATCGTACTCGGTGCCGGCTGGCTCGCATCGGCGCCCTTGTTAGTCTTTCGTTTCCGTCCCTTCTTCCTGATTTGCTGTAATGGGATCCAGTTCTGCTCACAGACCGCCTTCTTGAGCGTGTTGGGGCTGATAATATTTCGCACCTCAGCTATCTGAGGCTCGGTGAAGGCGGCAGCTGGAGGCGTCTCCTGAGAACTGAACGCCAGACGACGCCCGTTGCAATTGGGTTTCTCCGTCGTACAGCCTAGATTGCGGTCGTCTTTTTCAGGGTTGGGTTCTTGAGAAGGAGGCCCGCAGAACTCGTCACCGTACCCATGTTCGGCAAAGTACTTATCGACGTTGGTAAATGTACCGTCATCGTTGTCGTCGTCGTCCGGATGCTGTGCCATATGCATGTCCGGATCCTATGCCATAGGGATGTCCGGCATGTCCGGTAGCGTTGCGGCGTTCTTGCCATGGCTTGGCGCTGGCACGACTGGCGGTCTTGTCTGTGGGGTGGTGTCCCCCGGCCCCAAACGAATCTGGCTCTTCGGCCAAAGCAGGGGCCAGCTTACGCAGGCGCTGAGGGTCATCACATCATCTTCGTCGGCCCCAGCAGGTCGAATCGGAGGTAACAACTCGCCGCAGCCTGGCAGCACCCGAACCAGTTCAACCCTGTACAAGGTGGGTGGCATCGGATTACCGTGGAACACGCGGTTGCCCGGTTGAACGATTCTGCCCTTGGCGACATCGACCAACTCGCCGCCCATGAAGTGCAGGAGAGTGCAAGGAACGTCGGCGGCGCCCTGCGAAAACATGTAGGGCGTCAGGGATGCCCAGTCAAAGGCAAGGAGATGAAGTCATCAGCCAAGAGGCTTAGTTACCGTGATGCCGTCGAGCTCGGCTAATGTCAAGGCACCGCCAACGGCGGGCGTGCAACTGACGGAGGGGCCGCTTGCTGGCGAGGTGCCGACCGGCATACACCCGGGTGCATTAAGCTCCAATGCCCGTGCCGGCGCCGGAGACACGAATACCGCCTCCGCCGGAGACACCAATGTCGCCACCTGCGCGTTGTGCGAGTTGCTGGCCGTGAAGCTGGGAACCGGGAGAGGCCCCTGTTGGCCGCCCGCAATCCACGTCGTCAGCCCCTGAATCAAGGTAGGCACCATGGCGGTGAGCGTCGTTCCCAATTGTTGTTGCACTTGCTCTTGGACAATCTCCGGAATCCGCGCCACTTGTGCCTTGAGTTCTTGAACCTCGTGCGACTGGCTTTCCGAGCTGGTCTTTTTCTCCTTCCGCCCACCAGCGGTATAGTATGATGACCATTTTGTGGACAAGCCTTTGCCGGCCACACGACCAGCTGACGACGGCTTACTGAGCTTATCCTTGTTTTTCATTACATTCAACGCCCTATTTAAAGGGGTGTCGAAAGGGGAGCTCTGAGACGACCCCACGCTACTGCTTTCAGCCTGCTGTGGAAGGAATGTGAACCATTTAGAAATTTGGCTTCATTAATTAGAATGCAACCATATGGAGCTAATTACGCGGGGGTGTATTCCTTACCAGAACAAGCACAAGCGCCCTGGTCTTCGGATCCGTGGTAAGCTCCTTTGTTACCGGGTCCTCCTTGTACCGGGCCCTGGCAAAGTTCCTGGTCTGCTTGTCACGGAATTTCTCGAAGCGGGGCGGTAGGCCTTGCTCGGCACGTTCCGCGTCCTCCTTGTCCCATATAGGCTCCGCCACTCTGTAACCGCCGGGACCGAGTTGGTGGACCCCTAAGTTCAACTGCTGCATTTCTTTCCCCCACTGACTTGATTCGGAGGTTGCGCTGCTCTCGCACTTGATCTTGAACTCCTTGTAGTCATCTTCGCTGATCAAAGGATATTTCGCCTTGATCTTCGCCAATCAGCACCTCGCGAGTTGCAAGGCTAAGGAAGAGGCGTTGTGTCGGCGCGCTGGGAAACGGCCACGCACCAGGGCACTTGTGGCGCGCCGCAAGCGCTCCTGCGAGCGCCGTGGCTTTTAGGAGGAGTATAATTTTTGTTTCGTAAGGCGATCTCATTAGTTTTGGGACGCAAATGATAAATCCCGAACGTTCAGGAATTTTTAGCGTCCTTAACTAAGTATGTAAAAGGGATAGTTTGGAAACCTTGTGCATTCATACGCATTTTGCAAGTACGTGCATATAGCACAAACTTTACTATATACTATCGCACTACACGTCTCTCTCGATATATGCTTGCAGACTGTGGTACTCCCTCCGTTCAGGTCAATAAGTCATCTTTGGTTGTGCACCGTGACCAAGAAGGAGGGAAGACTTATACACCTAGACGGAGGGAGTACTACTATTACTTATGTACGTGCAAATGCACGTTTTAACATTACGATGCGGTTTTTGTAAAAGTAGAAAAACAACACTAGTCAAGCTTGTGAAACGATTCAATGTAAAACAAATGCAAAAATGCTCGTTTGATTGTTTACTTTTAGCTTCCTTCTCTGTGGTTATTTCTATGTCGTACTTTGTACGGAGTATCTCACTGGTTGGAAAGGCATGCAAATTCCCAAACCGCTTCCTACACCCTGTATCGAATTTTTTGCCTAACAAGTTGTGCCGTGCAATTGGAATTCCAACTTGAGTACTACTACTAGTAGGAGTACCAGGGCCAGTTCTTTTAGGCTTCTAGATTAGTAATCCCATAACTACTACCTCCGTCCTGGTTTATTGGTCCCCATTGTAATCTGTGTCAAATTTTGATCATAAATTTAACTAATGAAATGTTAGTGCATGTCACATGCACTACTCCATCCGTCTAGGTGAGTAAGTCATCTTAGGCTGTGCACCGTGACCAAGGAGGAGGAGAAAACGAGAAACGTTAATGTTTATTTGCTAATTAATAGTATTGCATGCAATGAACTAACCACTGCATGTCGTGTTTGATATCTCAAGTCATTAAAAGCATGCACACTCTTTATCTCTTATTGGTTGATATGTCAAGAAACAAGAAACGAGGTACGGAGTAGAAGTTAATGCACCGCGCCTAAGTGTTTTGGGATTATTTGGTTTTCGTAAGATGGCTTACACACCTAGACGGAGGGATTACAATGGTGAGGAATAAACCAGTTAAATCTTTGGTCAAAATTTAGCACAAATTACAATAGTGAGGAATAAACCAGGACGGAGTAGTAGTTTAGAAGCCCAAATAAATGAGTGAGGCGCCTTATTGTTACTCTCCACTATGACTAGTCTTGTGGGAAAAGCTGGGGAAGCCGCCAAAAGAACTGGCCCTAGGAGTAGTAGCTAGGGATCGAGTGTGCGAGATGAACCCGAGAAAGTAAATGCAGAGAGATGAAATGCAAAAAAGACGGAGGGATGTGATGGTTGCTTGTCCGTTTATTTTACCAGGCCACTTATTACCGGGAGTGGTTGGGTTTTGTGATATGACGGCTTTACTGTCGCGCCACGAGCGGGGTGAGAGGTGAGACTCCCGTGCAGCGCCGCGCTCTACACTTGTACTACATCGGTCGTGGTTTATTAGTCCACCATTGAATTTGACTGAAGATTTAACTGACAAAATGTTAGTGCATGTCAACAAAAACTATATCGTTGGATTCGTATTTGAACATAGTTTTGAATGATATAATTTTAGGTGACATGCATCGGCATTTATCGTACTATATATAATGTTAGTTCAATTTTTGGTCGTACTAATCTATAGTAGTAAGGTGCCCGTGCGTTGCACCGAAGAGTGAAATGCATTGATCGGGGAGTTGTTTATTTTGACAAAGGATGTGGGGGTCATCTCATGTGTAACGGGTATCGATAGGTTTCTTCGGATATTATTTCATCTCTAGAGCTCACAGACATCCGGGTGAAATAGATAAAAAGGTATCTTTTGCAAACAAAAGCGTTCAACTGTTCAACCTGCATCCAAAACTTGTGAAGAAATAACACTTATTGTGCTTTGCAAGAAATGATCTTTAAGAATTAGTTTTTGAGTATCGATTGTTATACATGTTGGCTACAGATGACATGGCACTTTCTTATAGTCAACAGTTGGCTATACTATTAAGTAATATTAACCATGCCCCTATACACCTAGACGGAGGGATTAAATCAGGATGACTTGCAAGCGGGCAGAGGAGATGTAAGAAATGGTTCATCGTAAGTCTTTCACCAGCACTATAGTAAAAATTCATACATGGAAGATTCTAGACTAAACCATAAACGGATACACTTTTATTCATGCGCGATACTCCAATGGAGCAAGATCCTGCATGGAAGTCTCCACATGCTTAGACAGCGGATTACATTGAGCGAAGACTAGTGATCAACATTTAACTTGATAATGCGTATGTCCAGGTGAACCTCCTTGGAGTCCCCGTGCATCGCGTCGGCGGGTAAAGGATGCCATGGGTTTTCCAAGTCCACATTGGCAGGATAGTCCCAGCTCCCCAGAGTCCATGTCCGTTCGATGAGGCCGGTGTCGCCGCCCACACGGCCCGGAGGGGTAGTAACACTGACCACGCACCCGTACATTGGCCTCGTGTCAGTGTCAGCGTCAGCGGCGTCGCCCCTGACGCACATTACAGAGACGGGGCGGCGGCCTACGCGGGCCTCGCCGGTGCCCACGATCAAGAGGAAGACTAGCAAGCGGCGGTGATCCTCCAGCGACTCCGGCATGGTGAACGGGTAGCACGTCTCGTACTTGATGTTCTCCGGCAAGGGCCAGCAGTGACCGCTGCACGCATCCGTGAGGTGATGCACCATGTCCGCCGACGAGCCACAAAACGGCATCGGGCACTCATAGCAGTGGACGAAGGGCTCCTTGGAGGCATCGACCAGGCCGTCCATGAAACGGGAGTGGCTGTAGGGGACGTTGCGCCAGTTGAATATATGAGCAAGTTACTACGAGATTTAATCCGAATAAGCACAAAATAAATCATGACGACTATAACAGAGATGAAACTAATCATGTGGACTAGCATAGTAGTAGGATACAGAGTAGAAACATGAATTCTACCACGATTTCGAACAGAAAGGACAGAAACACATACGGTGCAACGGGAGCAGCATTGTTGGCGTTGAGGTTGTCGCCCATGTCCAAACACCACGTAGACATGGTCTTTGAGCATGGTTCATAGTTGTTCCACGCTCGGGCATTGAAGTTTGTAACTATTTTAGATTAGAATATACTACTCCTCCGGTGCTAGTAGTAGAGTAGAGTCCTACTCTACTACTCTACTCAAGCAAGTTAGGGCATAGCACTGTAGGGAGTACTAGTACTGTGATCACTCAAGCAAGTTGTCTGGCATCGACATGACCCTACGCTGCTGGTATGTGTCTCGTAAGTCAAGCGGCATGCTATAGTCATCATCACTTGTCCACTTCCCACAGCACATATTCCCTTCTCCATCTTTGTCCGCACATAATCTCGTCCAATCTTACATCCCCGCTAAGGCGCCTCCCCCCCTCATCCGAAACCCAAGCACTAACAATGGCAGAACCGAGCAGCGTCCGCCGAAAGAGTGGCTGGAATTCGCTCCCCACAGAGGTAATCAAGCTCATTGTTTCGCGTGTGGACAATCTCAGTACCATGCCGCTCGCCGCGTGCTCGTCGGGGCTGTACCGTTTACTCAAACCCCTCAGGCCGGAGCTTTTTAAGCCAGCTCCTTGCTTGCTGATGCCGCCTGATCTTCAGAAACGGCGTAACAATCGTAGGGTGGCGGGCATCAACCCCCTTGACTGCGATCCGATCCCCGTCAGCCTCAACTACATTAACGGTATGTACTGGGTCGGCATGAACACGTCCTGGATGGTGCTCGTCGACGGTCGCGGCAGCTGGATGCTCATGGAGGTCTACACCCGGCAATTGATCCCCCTTCCTTTGATTAACACTGCACTGCTTTGGCACCGCGGCCCAGAATACTCGGAATCTTACAGTAGCCAACATGATACCAAGTTTGATTTGCTCAAGGTTGTAATCTGCCAAGTGCCCACAAGATATGCGAATTATAAAGACTTCAGGCTAATTGCATTCTTCAACCGCGGTCTCGCCTATCTGACAGGTCACTGCGGTAAGTGGATAAATCTGCACGTCCATCGCAGGATCATACATCCTCCATGGTTCTCTGATGCCATTGAACACAAGGGCTTCATTTACGCTGTCGACCCCTTCTATGGCTGGACGTATTGCTGGCCTACTCCAGTCATCGCTACAAACGGCTGTTACAGCAGTATGTTACTTTCCTATGATATCATGGTGGCTTGCTTATATTACTGTCAACATTTGCTGAAAAATATTCATGCTCATAACATGCTGTTCTTAAGATTGACTAAATCAAGAGCCCTTTTTTATTTGACTCCAACTTGATATGATGTTGTAGGTCGCCTGGTGTCCCTACCCTTCCTAATCCTAGAACCTTTCAAAGAAAAGCGGCATGGTAGTTGCAGGTGGTTCCTAGCTCGATCAGACGACGACGAAAGATTGATGTTCGTTCGCACGTACCGGACGTGTTGTTTCGCGGAATACAATCACAGTCACTGCAAGGTCTTTGAGCAGGATCCCAGCTTCTCTGGGCCTTCAGGAATTTCTGACTGGAGGCTGGTAAGTAGCCTTGGTACACGCTCTCTGTTTGTCAGACTGAATTATCCGATTAACCAGGAGATAACCGACGGCAAGGATCA
This sequence comes from Aegilops tauschii subsp. strangulata, assembly GCF_002575655.3. Classification (NCBI taxonomy): domain Eukaryota; kingdom Viridiplantae; phylum Streptophyta; class Magnoliopsida; order Poales; family Poaceae; genus Aegilops; species Aegilops tauschii. The sequence goes on from NC_053035.3 coordinate 178,186,476, forward strand.
TGATGGCAGCGCGGTTTCGTTCATCAGGCAAAACTGTGTGTACACAGCGTACCATGCGTCTCTGCATGCACCATACCCCGATATGTGCCGCCACGCTCTGCAGCCCAAAGTAGGAGAGAGGGTCGCAAGTATCAGACTTCGACCTGCTGGCTGGAGTTTCCCCCGTCAGGCACCCATCTGGTTCAAGCCGCCAGCCCATCTCCACAGCTTAATAAATAGTAACGTCTAACTGACCAATTAGTTAGATGCGTACACTTGGTGTAGTAGGATCTTTATTTAGTTTGATGCATACACTTGTTCTTTTTTGGTAGCCCTTTTGTAATGATGGCTGTTGTTTGGCTTGGAAGAGACAGATGCGTCTTCAGTCTTCTGGCCTGCTTACTGCTTCTGTTGCACCCCCAGCCCTGGTTGCTGCTGCTGTTGTTTTCAATGTACAATCAGTAGTATATTTCGTCTGTTGGTTGAATAAATGTCTTGTTAGAACGACAAACACAATGTTTTGGAAGTTGTTGCACGGTTCGATCCTTTAGTGCCCCGTACTGTATGTAGCGCATACTATTTTTCATACGGAACACATTTTCCACTTGTTGATAACATGCAGCCCACTGATGAAGGCCCAATAGAGAAGCCCATAATTAACTGGAAGGGAGGCTCTCACATGAATCTAGCCCAGGTACATGCTCATGGTCCCCTAAACATAAATAAGTAAATAAATAAATAAATAAAGCTAAATGCTCATGCACCAGTTCTTTGGGAAAATAGGTAGCCTAGTATTTCTTTTTGAAGAATACCCAAGCTAGGCCTATTTGTTTTCTCCGAATTACTGGGCTGCAAATCTTTCAAGACGAGGAGGGATGCATTCCGGCCTGGCTTAAGAGTATGGTCAATGTCTGTTAAAAGTAATATCAAAAGGGGTTGAAAATTCCAAAAAATTTATAGCAAATGGGATATAAGTTTCTTTTTTTGTTTTTGTTCTTCACTGATATCTTATACGTATTTCATTGGATTTAACATGACATAGTACTAATTTATTTTTAAATTTGTTTTAGTATGGCTATTAATTTTTGGATTAAGTATATTTTGTTCCCCAGCAAAAATTTGCGAATTTTCAAAATTTCCCACATATTTAGTTCATTTTTTGACCCTGGTACTGACCAGAAAATGGCTAACAATTCTAAAAATGGAAAACGGGCTGCAATAAATTCCATATGAATTAGAAAATGAGTAAAAGTTATAAAAATAATAGCAAATGGGCTGTACACGCCACAGATTTCGAGGCTAACTTGTTTACGCAAGGCTTTGTCAGTGAACACACGATTCTTGCAGCAGTGACTGTTGGATGTCCATCCAACGGCCGACGTGCTTCTTCAATCTCTGATCTTCCTACTCCAGCCGCCTAAACTAGCGCCAGCGGGACTGCCTGCTCCCTCCTCTTGTGGCCCGCTGTGATGCCGCGCTGGCTTCCCCAGCCCACCCTACTCCCTCCGCTGGCCTGGCCGCACGCAATCAACTGCCTCCTTGTTACGCGAAAAAATGATTCCTCCCACTGACATCTAGGGCGCACCGGTTGGGAGGCTGACCTGTGGGCCTACTAAGTTGACGCGTACGCAGGGCTTGTCAACTTAGTCAACAAAAGATTCTAGCAGCAGTAACTATTGGATTTGAATCGAACGGTCCTGCTGCTTCTTGAATCGCTGCTCTTCTTGCACCACCCGCCCAAACCAACGCCGGGGAGACCGCCTGCTCCTGCCTCCAGTGGCCGGCTGTGCTGCCGTTGAGGCCTCATCGCCCCCTACTACTCCCACCGCTAGCCAGGCCCTGCGGCGACGGCAGCCTCACACCGCAGCCGAACCAGTGAACCCTCGTACTCCTCTCCGCGTGGGCATCCACTGCCGCGTCTTCCCCGGCTCCGCGTCGTCCCCTTCCTAGGCCTTGTCGTCGTCCACCGCCTTGGTGCTCTCGGCGCGGCGTGGTCAACGTGGTCAATGACATTCCATCGGAAGAGTACTGTACGTGGAGAGGCTGACAGCTGGGTCCACGGCCACAGCCTAGTTTTTTTGTGATTTGCCAAGTAAGCGCTTTGTCAGGCCTGTTGGGCTGCAAATCTTTCAAGACGAGGAGAGCTTTCATTCGGCTGGCGGAGAAAATGGCCCATCAGTAATGAGAAATGGGCTGTACATTTTTAAAACACTTCAAACCGGCAATTGGTTTCAAATATCTTTTTTTTCATTTCAAGATTTTAAATTACATTTATTTTTATGTGTGGAGAATTTGTTGGATTTTATATTGATATACATTTATTTTTTTAAAGCAGTTTGAATGTGAGTCGAAATTTCGGGATTAAAAACAGTTCGGACCGCACCGAAATATGCAAAATTTCGTATAAGTTTTTAACCGTGGCCACAATATGGGCTGTAATGCTAACAAAAAGAATATGGGCTCCAAAAAAACCTTAATAATTAGCAAATGGGCTGTAAATTATTAGAAATAATGGTAGATGGGTTGTATGCTGTTTTCCACAGATTTGAGGCTTTCCTAAAAAAGGGTTGTCGCACAAGCAGTGACTGTTGGATGGCCATCCAACGGCCGTCGTGCTTCTTCAATCTCTGCTCTTCCTGCTCCAGCCGCTCAAACAAGCGCCGGCGGGACTGCCTCCTCCCTCCTCCCCGTGGCCGGCTCTTCTGCCGCGCAGGTCTCACCGCCCCACCGTACTCCCATCGCTGGCCTAGCCATCCCTCTACTCACCCACACCTGTTGTTATTCTCCGGCGACGGCAGACAAACCAGTAAACCCTCCTACAGTCGTACTCCCCTCCGCGTGGGAAACAACTGTCGAGTCTTCCCTGCCTCCGTGTCATTCCCTTCCTAGGCCTCGCCGTCGTCCATCACCCTGGTGCTCTCGGCACGGCCTGGTCAATGTGGTCAACGACCGACATGCATCTGAAGAGGACTGTACGTGGAGAGGCCGACATCTGGGTCCACGGCCGCACGCAAGGAAATGCCTCCTTATTACGCGCAAAATATTGATTCCTCCACCTGACATCAGGGACCAACCGAAAGGGCCTCTCTATTTCGCGAAAAAAAACGTTACCGCCGCAGACAGCTCGGACCCACCAGCTATATCTTCGCACGCAAGGAAGTGCCTCCTTATTACGCACAAAAAAAATGAATACTCCCCCTGTTAGTTGGGACCCAGTATAGTGGCAGGCTGACTTGTGGGCCTACTAAGTTGACGGGGACGGAGGGCTTTGTCAACTTAGTCAATATGCACGATTCTAGCTCCAGTGACCGTACGATGTCCATCCAACGGCTGTAGTGCTTCTTCAACCTCTGGTCTTCTTGCTCCAGCCGCCCAAACTAGCGCCGGTCGTGCCTCGTCCTCCTGCCTCCCGTGGCCGGCTGCGATGCAGCGGTGGCCTCACCGCCCCCTATTACTCCCACCGCTGGCCAGGCCATCCCTCTACTCACCCACACCCCCTGTTATTCAGCGGCGACGGCAGCCTCACACCGCAGCGAACCAGTGAACCCTCATACTCCTCTACGCGTGGGCATCCACTGCCGCGTCTTCCCCGGCTCCGCGTCGTCACCTTCCTAGGCCTCGCCGTCGTCCACCGCCCTGGTGCTCTCGGCGCGGCGTGGTCAACGTGGTCAAGGAACGGCTTCCATTGGACGTGGACTGTACATGGAGAGGCTGACAGCTGGGTCCACGGCCGCAGCAAGGAAGTGCCTCCTTGTTACGTGAAAAATAATTATTCCTCCACCTGACAGCGGGGACCCACCGGACGGGCCACCGTATTTCGCGAAAAAATGTTTCCCCTGACTACTGGGACCCACCAGCTACATCTTCGCACGCAAGGAAGTGCCTGACAGTCGGGACCCACCTGGTCGAAGCGTACGTAGCGATGTCATTCTGGTCGCGAACGTGTATGTACATATATACTGGTGGATGTAGAGGCGCGCACGTGTCGTAGTAGAGGCGCGCACGTAGCATGTACACGTACGTACAGCGGCCAGGGTGCAAGAAGAAAATACGGCCACGTATGTGTACATAAGGGCGGGGTCTCGAACGCCTACTCGCGCATACGTACGCCCAGGGCTCGTGTACATGGCTGGGTCGGAACGGAGAAACAGCGTCGTCGTCATGTTCATGGGGAGGCAACGGAATGCGTCGTGTTCATGGGGAGGCAACGGAATGCGTCGTGTTCATGGGAAGGCAACGGAATGCGTCGTGTTCATCGGGAGGCAACGGAACGCGTGGGAGCCAACCGGCTGGGTCGGAACGGAATGCGTGGTCGTGTTCATCGGGAGGACATGGACGGAACAGGCGATGGAAATGAGGCCTGGCGTACCGCAAAACGGAGGAAACGGACCTCCTACATTCGGAATGGGGTCCTGTTGATCGGGAGGGGTGTGGCGTACCGCAAAACGGAGGAAACGGACCTCCTACGGTCGAAACGGCGGTCCTGTTGATCGGGAGGGGTGTGGCGTACCGCAAAACGGATGAAATGGACCTCCTACGGTCGAAACGGGGGTCCTGTTGATCGGGAGGGGTGTGGCGTACCGCAAAACGGATGAAACGGACCTCCTACGGTCGAAACGGGGGTCCTGTTGATCGGGAGTGGTGTGGCGTACCGCAAAATGGATGAAACGGACCTCCTACGGTCGAAACGGGGGTCCTGTTCATTGGGAGGGGTGTGGCGTACCACAAAACGGGACTCCACGGGATACTGTTCATCTCCACCGTCGACCTCCTCCAGCCTCCACGGGCTAACGTCGACCTCCTCCAGCCTCCACGGGCTCCTATTCATCCAGCCTCCACAGCGCGCTACTCCATCGGCTACTGTTCAACCACCCCTCCACGGGCACCCCTCCACTATCTACTGTTCATCCAGCCCTCCACACCACGGGGTCCTGTTCATCCAGAGGCAACGCCACCGCTCACTGTTCATCCAACCCCCACCCTCCGCAATGCTCACTGTTCATCCAATCGATCGGCTTCAGTTAGCAGCAGTAGCAAAGGAATCGCTCGATCGGGTTCAGTTAACAGCCATCGATCGATCGCTCGGGTTCAGTAACGCGTAGCCTGCAGTGCAATCGCTCGGGTTCAGTTAGAGCCCAACGCCTCGCTCGGGTTCTGTTAGAGCCAACGCCTTGCACACACGCGCGTACGTGTACGAGAGAAACGCGCATCGCTCGGCCTCCGACCTCCCACCATAACCGGTAACTCCCCGAAATTTTCCTCCCCCTCACTTCTACCACGGTTTTTTTCGTCATGGACAGCCCAAAGAATGTCATGCAGCTGCGTCTCCGGCCCACCCAGGACGAAAAGCCCATTTTCTGTCATGCTTTTTTGTCATAGAAGTAGGAGCCCACCATATCTATGATGATACCGGGTTTTGTCACAATTATCGTCATAGAAGTGTCATATGTATGACAGAAAAAAATTTCGTTTGGCCCAAAATGTCATGGATGTGTCTTTTTTTGTAGTGAGTAGCCGCCCGGATCCCGTCACACCGGGAAGGGGAGGATGTGCAGCGTTCACTCTATCGCCTTCGGCGAGGGAGGCAATCCACTTCCGGCTGCGCTGTTCTCTTTCACCCAGAGGCTGTCCGAGAGGGCTACCGACCCCTTCTTCATCGCTGCCGTACATAGTGTGGGCAGATCCCGCCGCACGCCTAGACAGATCCCGACGACCCTAAGGTATAACTTTCTTTGAAACCGTCATTGCTCTAGCTGCATGCGGATCTTTTTTGATTATGTAGTCGAATCTAGGTCTTGGTTCAAAGAGGAAAGAAGGGTGCGGTGGGGTGGAGCATGAATCTAGGACGTGGTTCAATGAGGAAAGGAGGGAGGGAAAGTAGTATAGACTGGCTATTGAGCCGCTTTGTTGGTCGAAATGGGAAAAAGGGGGGTAACCCAATATACACATCTATAATGAACCAATCTCTTTGTTGAAAAAGGAAAGAAACTGGGGGGTCGAGTAGTTTGTGCAGGACTAGATTTGCTACCCTCACATAGGAAAAAGGTTCAAAAAGAACAAATATGGGAACAACGCAGATATGCTGCTTGGCAACATACTCTGCATCACCCATTTATACGTGTGCACGCACATGGTGCTGGCATGTCCCATGTCCCATGTCCCATACAACTATTTTGCTGTTGTTAATCTAAGAATGGTGCTGGAAAATTGAAGCAATGCCACTGTTAAAAGTAAATTACATTTTTAACGAATGTTGTTTCAAGAGAATGTCTCTGTTAATATGAATCAATGCAACCGTTTTAGAAATGCTACTATCCTACTTTGTTTTCCATCAAGATAACTTAGATGCTTCTTTTTCTCGCCGTATGTTTGATCCTCCTTTATTGGCCAGTAAATGTTTCCCTTTTTGCCTCTGTTAAAACAGGGATATCTATTCAACTTGTTGCTATAGCGAACTTAAATGTCACACCACAACTTTGCATGATTTCAGTGCAACTACACAAAACAAGATTGGATTTCCTATTCATGTTGGTAGATTCGTATTTTATCTTGTTCGTCTCATGAAAGGTCAGTACAGGCCTTCATCCACATGATTGTGCAGTGTGCTTTGAGATGCTACGCTACTTGTATTGGTACTATTTTAAATAAATGTTGAATTGAAGCTATTGAATTGTTGTCTTTTCCCATTAAGTAGTGAACAAAAATGGGACCAACCCAGACATGATGCTTGTTGCTTTGTTACAACAAACTACGCATCACCCCCTTTAAAAGTAGATGGAAGCACATGGTGTTGTTGCGCCCACACTCCCCTGGAAATGTTTATGCTTTTTGTTAATCTAATGCCGCTAGTAAAATTAAGCAATGCCACTCTCAGAATTAACTACTGAATGTTAGTTTGAAACTGCAACACTTGTTAGGGATCCGCGGGCGTACCACTTCTGTTAGAGATCAGTTGGAGTACATGTTTAAGAAATGTACTGTTGAGATAATGTCTCTATTATTATATATCAGTTACAGTGTTTTACAAATGCACTACAAGAGGAACCCCCTTCAACAACGCGTCGATGCGTTGTCGTATGTCCATATATGTGTTGCTAGGGTCTATACCAATGGATTTAGATGTGCTGTTGTAGGCGGCGTTGCAAGGGTCTACAATAACGTATAGGCATGCGTTGGTAAACAACATGAAGAACCGTTGTAAGCTGGCAACGTATATAGTTAGTATTAAACAACACTTACGATGCGTTGGTGGATACCCTAACAAAAGGATTTTCAAATTTACATAAATAATTGTTACATAGCATGATTCAATATTTTTTATATCTTGGCATCCAGATTTATTAGGTCGATGTCGATAGTGCATTGTAGCCACAATTTAATAAACAAAAATGTATCATATATTGAATTGACATTGTTGGATTACAAAGAACATGATCCAAAGATTACAAGATGTGAAACTATCTAGTAGCCTAATTCGCAACCTCAGGATCAACATCCAAGCCATTCTAACACATAATAATGTTCAAAAATTGATCCTAAAAATGGCATTACAAAACATAATGTGAAACTTCTAGTAGTAGCCCCATTCTCGACCTTGCAATCAACATTTGCCATGCATCACCAATTTATCTTGGCAATCTACAACAACAACAAAATGAGGAGAAAATCTGGTTAACAGAGCAATAAATTTAAAAGAGGAGCGACATATAAAGGTTGAAAAATACAATGATAAATTTAAAGGACGAGCATAACACAAAGGTGGAAGGCCCTTGTTGCATCCACTGAGCTGGCATGTTCATGCATGCGCGTGCATTTCGTTAGTTTGTTACCAAATATCATAAGGTTTAATTACATTATAGTATGTCTCTTTTTCTGTAAGATGGTATTTGAAAGACAAAAAAAATGAAAAAATTCAAGAGCAAGACCCAAATATATTACATGTTTACGGGCAAAAAGCTTAGCATATTATAAGAGTTCATCCAGCTATCACTATGTCGTCCTCGGATGAAAAAATTTAGTGCCCCAGTACTCGCAAAAGCAGGGGTTAAAATTGATTCTACCTAAAATTGATTTGCCTCCATCGTATAGTAATGATATAATAAAATATCCCCTGCCTAGTTGAAGTTTAGAATTTTCCCATGTTTATATGTGGCCAAAAGAAATCTGCATAGACAACATAATAAAGCAATTGATGTATGAATGCATTGCCTGCTCTGAATGCTGAGCTGCCACTGCTTGTGTAAGATTCAAGGTCAACTTTCTGCAAAGAAGGTGGAAAATTATTTTTTGTCAGCTTGGTTCAATGCACTTCAGATTCTAAATATTTATGAACATAACAGGGTAGATAACATATACTGTTAAAATGACAACGTAATATCAATCTCGCTTAGACATTACGATTAATGTGTGGTGAGTAGGTACGTTATAGAAGTATGCAATGCCCTGGGCCAAGATATCGTGTTGCAACTCTCCACCCGGCTTTATCATTCTTACAGAAGACAAAAGGCTAACAAAAGGTATGCAAAAAAAAACATTCCCTAATTAACATGTTGTCAATTAAGACATAAAGAGAAGATAGCTCGTAACAGCTAGGGGAGGGTCCATGCAGCCAGGAAATATCGCAATGCTGCCGACTTACCTATATCCTGTTACAAGGGGGTTGTCGTGCCACCAAACGCCACTACCAGCACATGTACGGGCACACACGAGTGGCCATCAACATGCCCTGCCGGAAGATGCTGCTGCTTCCCTGCCACACCACTTTAATATGTATTGAAAGTTTGTGTCTATTTAGCTTTACACGATATAAACATGCGAACAAATGTAGGTACCCAATTTTAAATTGTTAATTGAGTCTATATTACCTGTAAATATCATACAGTGAATGCGACTGAAACATATTCAACCGATATTTTCATATATCGATTGCAAACTAAATCAGTCAACTAAACACTATGCCAAGTTCGTAACTATCCTTGTCTATAGGGTCAAAATATATACATAGAAAAAATCCCTTCTAGTTACCTTGGAGCTTATCTTTTCAATCTGTACAACTTCCGAAAGGCAATTCCTATGTACAGATAGACCAAGTCATACAACCAATCATACTTGAAGCATCTACATCAATGGTTGAGATTTTGAGAGAGAACCATAGTTTCATAGAACCTACTGTGGAAAATAAATTAAATTAAATATAGAAATAATGGTAGCTCTGTCCTTTAGAAAGATTGTGACAATTGGAAGTATGATGACGAGCTGCACAGAAGTTCATTGTAGAAACATGAATCCTAACTTCTAGGGTTTCTCTAGTTGCATTCTAAAATCTGAATGTCTATTTTAGCTATTAGTTTGCACAAGAAAACCACGTTGGCATTTGAGCAAACAACTCTTGCACCTAAAAATACAAAATTACCTGCAGAGACACACACACACATTCACTTCTGATATAGTAAAATATACAATCCCATCTGCAATAATACATAGCCTAGCATCTCAGCAATGAATATCAACAAACAGATGTCAACAATGTATACACATGCAACTAGAAAGAGGGCAATCCAAATTAACATAATCAGGTCAACCAAAGTTCAGGGAGATGGGGGAGGGGGGAAGGGGGGAGGTTGTTGACTTCCATAGATACGTCTTTCACCATCAAGCGGCGAGCCGCCACCGCCAATGCTGCCATAATCTGCTGTCACGGGCGAGCACATATGTTGTAACATGTCATGAGCAATCACCACTATCATGGTGGTCCATTAGGAGAGGAGGGGAGGGAAGGTGATAGACTAAGGATGGGAAAGGAGGGAGGGGTGGCCGGAGAGGATACGACAGCACCACCAAGAAAAGGGGATCGAGAACAGTCTAGAGATGAAGAGATTCCGGAGAGGAAGGAGATGGGTATTTTTTTGAGGGGATGTGAGGTGGGGGTTATCTTGATTTTATTAGTTCGTGGGTAGCAATTTTTCTAGAGGGAGTCCGTGAGTAACAGTTCATGGTAAGGTGGGCTTGACCGTGGACTCACCAACACATAACTATTTCGTTGCCACACATACGTTGCTATATGTAGGTTGTCGTTGTAGTGATGGTACTATCCTGCTTTGTAGTTCTTTCTACATGTTTAACCAAGGTATTGGTAAGATAATGTCTATGTTAATATGAATCAGTCGCATTGTTTTAGGAATGGTACTTTTCTGCTTTGTCGTTCTTTATACATGTTGAAACAAGGCATTGTTAAGCTAGTTTCTCAGTTAATATGAATGAATCACACTGATTGAGAATTGCTACTCTCCTGCTTTGTTTCCCATTAAGATAAGGTAGATCAGTAGATGTTTTTCTTCTAGGAGTATTAGTCATCAACCCTTATTTCTCAGTAATTGTTTCCCTTATACCTATTGTCACATAGGAAAAAGGTTGAAAGAGAACAAATATGGGACCAACACAGATATGCTGCTTGGAAACATACTCTGCATCACCCATTTATACGTGTGGAGGCACATGGTGCTGGCATGTCCCATGTTCCATACAACTATTTTGCTGTTGTAAATCTAAGAATGTTGCTGGAAAATTGAAGCAATGCCACTGTTAAAAGTAATTGCATTTTAATGTTATTTTAAGAGAATTTCTCTATTAATGCAACCGTTTTAGAAATGCTACTGTCCTATACTTTGTTTTCCATCAAGATAAGGTAGATGCTTCTTTTTGTGGCCCCATGTTTCATCCTCCTTTATTGGCCAGTAATTGATTCCTTGTTTGCCTCTGTTAAAACAGGGATATCTATTCAACTTATTACCATTGCGACATTTTGCTTCGCTATGCGAAACACTTTTGTTTTAAGAGTGTTTTGTGCGGTTCAACTTGAATGTCACACCGGCGACTTTGATTAATTTTGGTGGAATTGCACAAAAGGAGGTCGAATTTCCATATATGTGTTGAGATCTCTTTCACGTCTTGCTCGCGAGTTGTTTCAAATCTTGGTCAAGTAAGTTCAGTACCGACTTTCATCCACATGATGCTGAAGTGTGCTTTGAGAGGTTGTGCTACTTGTATTGGTACTGTTTTGGATAAATGTTGAATTGAAGCTATTGAACTGTTGTCTTTTACCATTAAGTGAGCAAAAAATGTTCCAACCCAGACATGATGCTTTTTCTTTGTTGCAACAAAACTCTGCATCACCCCCTTTAGAAGTATATGGAAGCACATGGTGTTTTTGCGCCCACTCTCCGCTGGAATTGTTTATGCTTTTTGTTAATCTAATGCCGCTAGTAAAATTAAGCAATGCTACTCTCAGAATTAACTACAAATCTTCGTTCAAAACCGCAACACTAGTTAGGGATCGACGGGAGTACCATTTCTGTTAGGGATCAACCAGAGTACATGTTTAAGAAATGTATTGTTGAAATAATGTCTCTGTTATTATATATCAGTTACAGTGTTTTACAAATGGTACTATCCCGCTTTGTAGTTCTTTCTACATGTTTAACCAAGGTATTGTTAAGATAATGTCTCTGTTAATATGAATCAGTCGCGTTGTTTTAGGAATGGTACTTTTCTGCTTTGTCGTTCTTTATACATGTTGAAACAAGGCATTGTTAAGATAATGTCTCAATTAATATGAATGAATCACACTGGTTGAGAATTGCTACTCTCCTGCTTTGTTTCCCATTAAGATAAGGTAGATCAGTAGATGTTTTTCTTCTAGGAGTACAAGTCATCAACCGTTATTTCTCATTAATTGTTTCCCTTATACCTATTGTTGCTTACAGGGATATCAAAATTAAAGCTCAGTTTTATTTCGACTTTGATTTTAGTTGAACTGCACAAAAGGAGCCAATGTGTCTAAGGCAAACTACTGCATTAGTGGGTCCAGTTGGTCTTACCACTTTGGAGAAAGAAATAGTCACTGTTTGCACTACATTATAGAAGGAATGATCGAGAAGCTTTACAGAGTATTAGTAGACGCTGGTGACATGACTAGTATGCAGAGAGCATGGGCAACTCAACAACACGTGGAGTGCAAAATTGACTCCACAAGGAAAGGTATGACCAAGTCAGTTGCTGATGCATCTGTAACAAACGAGGTCAGTATCGGCCTTCATCCACATGATTGTGCTTTGTTATGTTGTGCTACTTATATTGTTGTATTGTTTTGAATAAATTTTTAATTCAAGCTATTGTACTGCTATCTTTTCCTATTAAAGATAATGATGATGATTATAGTTGTAAGCGTATTTTTAATCAACTAGTACCACTATTATATTCATCACGCTTTTTCTGTATTTATGCAGACAGGGATGCTGAGCTTGATTTTAGTGGAACTGCACAAAATGTTTAGATTGTTCGTGTCCTCCATAATACTTCATCATGCACAATACATTGAATGGTTCTGTCACACCCTGCATTTTGTAACATGTCATTTGCATTATTAAAGCATGAAATTTGGACCAACAAAAACTTTTGCATTATTTGGCTTTTATTTTGGAGCTGGTTTTCTCTGTGTGGTTTTTCAAGAGCTCTTTAAAGTCAACACAACTCCACCTTATATACTTCATCTCCCTACCCAAAATTTCTGCCCAATGATCATGCCATGTGTATAGAACAGAATAGTATTTTCTTACAAAAATAATTTGGCCAAATAGTATTTTCAAAATTAGTTTTCCAAAAACCCCTGAATTGAGGTTTGCACTACAAGTACTTGATTTGGGGTATGAAAAATATTTCAAAGAGTATATTTGAAACCTATTAGATATAGGACTCACATAAACCACAAAAACATAATTTTAGAAGTAATTTTCATATTTTATTTAAAGGCTTTTTCTTTAGGCCAGAAATGGTCTTCAATAGGTTAAAATTATTTAAAAGCTTCAAAAATACTTGAGAAAAATCAGGGAAACTCAGTGGACATATATTTTCCATATATATGAGTTTCAACACATGGTCATGATCAAAATATTGGACAAAACCTCCCAAAACCATTTCTGCCCATTTCATAGATTTGAAATATTTCTACAAGAAATATTCTCATAAAAATCCAAGGAAAATCCATCAAGTCACAAATGCATATTGTGATCACCTTGCAAAGCCTCATCTCAATTAGGGTCATTTTGGTTCACCAAAATGCCCCAAAACCCTCCCTGACCAGAATCAAATTTGAACAACTTTGTACTACCAACTTTCTCTCCTTGACCCCAACTTCTGTGAGCATGTTCACATGACCAAATGAGTCCACTACACCAAGTGGTGCATCAAGGGGAAGTGATTTGCTCAACTAGATCTACACAAGTTCATTTCTGCTAATTTTTTGGGTTTACAAAAGTTGCATTGGCAACTTTGCCCAAATAAGCTCCAAATTGGGGGAAGGCCCTAATTATATGTGTCATTTCACCGTGTGGAGTATCATGACAAATGGAGTTCATTTGCTTATCCAAACAAGCATCAAACACCTTCTGCCACTTTACCAAAATTCCATTTTTGACCTCTTCCACTAATCTCCATGGGCTCAACTTTGTACCACAGCTGCTCCTGACCCTCGTCTACCCCCAGTAACTTTCCCCTGGCCATTGCTCAATGATTGAGGGGTGAAACACCCCCATTTACCTCCCTGGACAGCAGTTTCTCTCTCTCCCTCAACCTCCCTCCTCACTCCAGTGGCCACCCAGGACATCCAATGCCCCTCCCCCTTTCTTTACTCGCTCCTAGACCCGGTGGACATGCTTGGGGGCACCCACACTGCTTAGAAAATGGCATGCCAAGCCATTTGGGTGCTCTGGAGCGCGCTACAGTGCGGCCAAGCACTGTAGCCGCCCCTTCCAACCGCCTATGGCCAGCTCGGGCTTCCCCAGCGCGCCCGACGATGCGCCTCGACGTCTGCGACACGCCACGCCTATGTCCCCCTCCTCCTTCTCCCTCCTCTCGCCCCAGCTCGCACGCGCGCCGGCCGCCCGAGCACCCCAGTGAGCGCGCTCACACGCGCGGAGCCTGTGGCCCCCATGCTCCCTATCTCTACTCTCCCTCGCTCTGGACCAACCCCACAAACACCTCAGACACGCCCCGACGAGCCCGCTTGAGCCGCTTCGACCGCAACAGGCTCGCTGGCGCACACCTCCTCGGTGGACTGCCGCCCGCCTATTTAAGGGCCTCCCCGAGCCCTCCTCTCCTCACCACTCGCTCTCCCACTCCCCTAGTCACCACCCTACACCACCGCTCCTCTCCAGAAGCTCTCGAGCTCGAGCTCCGCCGCGGCGGCTCGCCGTCGTCCGCATGGTAGAAGCTCTCCCCGCTGCTCCTAAGCCCCGATCTGGAACCCCCGCACTCTACTGACCGTTTCCCCCCTCTTTCCCGCTCGTTTTGCAGTCGGAAACGGCCGGAGCCATCGACGCCCGACGCTCCTCCGCCGCGAACCTCGTCGCCGGCGAACTAGGCCACCCCGGCGACCGCAACCACCTCCACCCGAACGGCGACTTGGGCTGAGTCCAACCCTGTCCTCCTCTCGCCTCGCCGTGCCCTGCATCGTCGCCGGTGAGCTCGCCGGCCCTCTGTCGCAGGGTTAGGGATGACAGGCGGGCCCCGCCTGTCAGCCTCTCCTCTCCATCGCCCCTCTCTCTCTCGTTGACGCCTGGGCCCCGCCCGTCAGGTTTAAACCTGGCGCGCGCGCGCGTCGGCTCGGCTGGACCGCCTCGCTGGCTGGGCCACCGCCCTGTGGCCGTTCTGGCCTAGCAGGCACAGTGCCCCTTCTTCCTTTTTTTTCTGTCACTTTTCCAAAAATTCCACAGGATTAAATATTCATCCAAATGCAATAATTCCAACTCCCATATTTTTCTAAAAATCCCACCTATTTAATGGTATAACTTTCACTCATGTCCAAACAACTTCTATGTATTGTTCATATTCAAATTCAAATTTGAATATATTTAAACCCCTCTGAAAATCTGTTTCTCCTATTCTGCCACTCCAAATCCAAAAACTAGGAGTTTTCCCCTTCTTAGTTTTCACCCTAGTATTTCACAAAAGAGAGTTGACATTTTTCTGAGCACTTCGGTTTTTCTGTTTTATTATTGCCTTATTTTTCTCGTTATTATTTTGCGACGATAGATTGCGTTGCTGACGAAGGAGTTGGACCAGAATACTTTGAAGACCCAGAAGACTTTGCTGAGCCAGGCAAGCAACCCTTTGACCATGTCTAAGAAACCCTTTTTATGCATGAAATATGGCACTTTTGTTGCTTGCATCGTAGCCATGATAAAATGGTGACCACTTGAGGTGGTTTGCCTCCGTTGCTTTTCTCGTTGACACTTGCATGATGCATGACCCTACCTTTCTATGAGGGTTATGCCGGTGGGAGTAGATAGGATGCTAAAGTAGTTGCTACGCAAAAGGGGATGGGTATATGCATGGTGATGGAAGCAAGATTGTTTCAAAAACTTTTCGAAAACCCCATCGGGTGCCACTTATGCCCGAGGGAGATAATGAGTTGGGTAACCACTTGATGACGAAGTGGTGTACCGAGGCAAGTGCGTGTGTTGTTTTCAAAACGGATTGGTTTAAGTTGCGACCGTTATTCCAACCTTACATGCGCAACCACTCTACCCTTATATGGGAAAGGGCATTATTGATTACCTAGGCCTATACTAGCATGGTGCCCACATTACTAGTGATAGGAGAGTTGTTGCTCTCTCGGGACGGGGTTGTGCCAGGTAGGGCGGCCAAGAACATTTTTATGGGGCACCGGACACACCGTTGGTACCCCGTGCCAGTGGTATGTAATGAATATGGGAGCGAGGCTCCACAATTTTAAATTGTGAAATGTTGGGCACGGGGGATACTACCAATCGAGTGGACTCTATGTTAGTGTCGTCTAGGGAAAGATAGTGATCGGGTGCTTACCCCGGGTACTTGAGGTACCGCGGGTCGTGGATGACACGGAAGTTCCCTGGATCTTGTGGGTAAAGTGTGCAACCTCTGCAGAGTGTAAAACTATTCGAATAGCCATGTCCATGGTCAAGGACAGTTGGGTAACCGCTCTTGGGCTACGTCCACTTGTTTACAAACCAGTGTGTGTGGGAAGAACTACTTGGGTCAAGTCAAAGGACTTGACATGGATGAGTTGGGTTGGAGCCCACTCCTGTCACGACCGGTTTTTCAATAAAATAATTATTGAGAGACCAATCCCTTTCACGGACCAGCGAGGAAGAATTCCTTCTCACTGGTAGACAATATCTTGGTCACAGAAGAAAAATACCAGGGGTACTAAATATAATACAAGGTTGAGCAGAGACTGCCCAACAATTTATTACATGCGCGCCGCTAAAACAATACGGCGGATAGGGTGGCAACTACTAACTCACGATAATAACGGTGGTGGAAAAATCACCGTGAAGCGAGTGATATGATTCCAGAAGACTACAACTCATCGAGCGTCAGAGTGAGGCTCGAGAAGACTTATTGCGGGTGGCGGAAGCGTATACAATACAAGTGACCAATATCCGGGATCGCGCAGGACTGACTGGGACTCCTCTAGGCGTCGGACGCGCTATCAAACTCTTCATCCAAGAGATCGCCTTCGTCAACATCTGGCCAAATCAACAAGCCAGGTGAGTACTATGAAAGTACTCGCAAGACAGTTCGGACATAAGGTATAAAAAATGTAAACATGAAGCATATGAACAAGTTAACCAGTGCGATCAGACATAGAGATAATAAATACTGGGTGCCAAGCGAGGGTCTGAATGACGCCTCGAGCGGAAACTGCAGAATAGTAGTACAGGTACCAAACGAGTGTCTGAAAGACTCCTCGAGCGGAAAATGCGGAATAATAATACAGGTGCCAAACGAGTGTCTGAAAGACTCCTCGAGCGGAAAATGCGGAATAATAATACAGGTGCCAAACGAGTGTCTGAAAGACTCCTCGAGCGGAAAATGCGGAATGATAATGCCACAGTCGGGCGTCGGGGCGACATCACATAAAGGGCTTATATTTAAAGTGAGAAACGAGTACATGCCACAGTCGGACGTCGGCGCGACGTCACATAAAGGGCTTATATCACAACTCAATAATACAACAGTTCGGGAACATAAATTATCACAAGCGTGAGACAAAAATAACGTTAGTCCATCCACAGGAATAACAATAAATCTGAAGTTACCATTTGAGCTTGTTCACCGGGGACAAGTTTTTCACACGGATAGATATGGATATAATGTTTACACTACCGATCATGGATACGATGATTTGGAAAGAATTGACTCTGCACAGTTTGTACTTAACCACAGCCAACGGATTTCAGTAGTCACGGGGACTAGTTCCGTCTATGGTGTTTTGGAAGAAACACGTCTAACCAGTACACACCCAATTCAACCATCTGAAGCCAGGGATCACCCTCGGCAACGTTCAAGAAAAACCTTGAGACGGGGAGGCTACAACCTCGCGTAGCATGGGATCAAATTTCTATACGCGTGCTTTAAGGGGGTGCCTTACAAGCAACGAGGTATTTACCGACACTCACATGCCACGCACAAAACTTTCACGTGAACATGTAAAACATCTGTCATATCAAATGTTCAAAACATGCTTGCCTGGTTCGGAGAAGTCGGAGTCTAGCTCGGCGAAGTTCACGGCTCTGTCACCTCTTCCGGAACCTACGGCAATCACGAAACGGGTACTAACGTGAAAACCAACACATACACAGAAACTTTTCCAAATATTTTTCAAATAAATCCCATAAAAAACTAGACAAAATTTGAAGATTGTCAGAAAAAGAATCACTCAAAATACCTTTTTATTAAAAAGTTATAAAGGTTTCTGTCCAGGGACTTATCTGTAATGAAACAGAAAAGTTCCAGGGTTTTAACTGAGAAAACAGAAAACGCTTCGGCTGGGAATGCGCAAGCGCAAAGGACAAGACGTATTTTGCCCGAAGGCGCCAACAGAAAACGGTCCACGAATAAAAGAACAGAGGCTGACACGCGGGGTCCACATGTCAGGTTTGAAAAGCTCGCCGGCGCCCGAAGACTGCGGTGGACGCCGGCGTCGAACCACGGCGAGTTAGGAGAAACGGAGGGTACCAAGAGCTTCAGCGTCTTCTTCCGCGTCGGTGGGTGGTGGACTCGTCCAACGGGGAGCACCACGTCGACGGCGACACTATCTCCGGCAGACGGCGGCTCGGGTGAGGATGGGGAACTCCGGTGGAGGGCTGCAAACTACGAATTGAGGCGCGGGTCAGAACGAGTGATGCAAGGTGAAGCTATTGGCAAGAGAATGGAGGCGGAGGAGCACACACGGGGGCGAATCGGGCTGGATCCCGTGGCGGGTCGCGGCGGCCGGAGTCGAGGAAGGAGACCTCCTCGGGGCTCTTCCAGTGGCTTGGCGTGCTCTAGGGGGAGTGCAGGGCTGGTGGGTGCTCGAGTTGAAGCTCAGGGCCTCTATTTATAGGCGGATCGACGGGGTGGCCGTGAACGGAGAATCTCCGGTGAGCGATTACGGCGGAGCAGTGGATTGGCAGGTGGTTTGAGCGGCCGGGCAACATCAGTGGAGGTTACTGGATTCGTTTTGCAGCTAAACGGGGTCGATCTTGGCGTAATGGCGTCGGTCCACGGTGAGGTGACGGCACGGGCTCAATGGCGGCAGAGAGCGTGCTCCGCGCTCTGCGGTTCACGACAAGAGTGGCAGCGTGTTCGGGGGAGTGGAAGGCCACGTGGTGAGCTCCGGTTGTTTGGGCGGCGCTGGGTGGCGTCGTCGGCGCCGTGTCTCCCGCTGGCGCCCGCAAAGCCGCCGCCGGCGTCGGTCACGGGGCGGCGCACCTTCTGCTGCTCGTCGCCGACGCCCGCAAGGCGCCAGGCATTCGTGCGGTGCAGGAACAAGAGAGCGGGGACGAGGAGCAAGGCGACGCGGTGGCACTGGCGAGATCGACGTCCGCTTCTGAAGAAAACAACAGCAGCCACTTGACTGAATCTCTGAACTTTCTGATTGTGACAAAGACAGTGCACTGCAGGTATTCGACAGAAGGTTTTGGCCATGAGATAAATTTTTCTGGAGCTGTAACTTGGTGAGATGACCACTCAATGCACCCAGAGGCTGCCTGATTTTACTTGGAATTTTTGGAGAAGGTTTTGAATGAATTTCATCAAATTTGACAAATCTGGTCCAAACTTGCAGCAAGTGTAGTTTGAAAATTTTGAACTGAAGACCAGTGGATCTTCATGGTTCTAGGTTGAGGGTTCAAAGGACTAGGAGGGGAAGAAGGTTTGAGGCCAAAAATCAAGACAGAAAGTGGAGTTCCTTTGCAAATCTCCAAGTGCTAGAAAAGAAGGCAGAAATTTATTTGAATAGAATTTGAATGGAAATAGATACATGGGGAGGTTCAACTTGCTGGATTTGGTGTAAAACATGATCCAAAGGTGAGGGAAGGGTTAGGAGAGAGCATTTGCACTAAGGCCATGGCAAGAAGGAATTGTTGAAAGTGGCAAAGGACTTTCCAAAAGCCATAGTGCAAAATTCAAAAAGATTTTCAAAAGTTATTTTCCCAAATGAAAAACATTTTGTCTTGAGTCCAAATGAAAAGCAAGAACTTCCAAGACCAAAGGCAGATCTTGGGTGAATCCAAATAAAACTTTTGCCATAAAGAAAAAATATATGAGAGGGAGAGTTCTCTTGAAGAAAAAATTAAATCACCCCCCTCAAGTCAAATAAAATATTTTGAAAAATCCAAATAAAAACTTGGGTGTCACAACACCTACCCCCTTAGGAAAAATCTCGTCCTCGAGATTTCTGCTGATCCTCAAATAGGTATGGATACTCTGCTCGAAGGAAATCTTCCCTTTCCCATGTAGCTTCATCCTCAGTGTGGTTGCTCCACTGAACCCTGAAAAACTTTGTCGTTTTCTGACGGGTCCTTCGTTCAGACTCTTCTAATATCTTTACTGGCCTTTCTCTGTAAGTGAGATCTGGTTGCATATCAATGTCCTCATGAGGTACATGCTTTTCTGGGTTGCTCACACATTTTCTTAACTGTGAGACGTGGAACACGTCATGGACGTCTGACAGCTCCTCGGGTAGGTCTAGCTGGTAGGCTACCGTGCCTCTTCGTGCCTTTACACAAAATGGTCCAATTAATCTTGGGGCTAGCTTCCCCTTAATTTTGAACCGTTGCAGACCCCTCATAGGAGATACTCGGAGGTATACGGAATCACCGGGTTCAAAGCTGACCTCACGATGCTTCTGATCATAGTAGCTCTTTTGTCGGCTCTGCGCCGTCCTGAGTCTGTCCCTGATTTGTTTAACTTTCTCCTCGGCCTCTTTAAGCATGTCTGGGCCGAAGATACGGCTGTCACCTATTTCTGACCAATTCAGAGGGGTACGACACCTTCGTCCGTACAACGCTTCAAAGGGTGCCATTTGCAAGCTGGCTTGGTAACTGTTGTTGTAAGCAAATTCGGCATATGGCAAACTCTCTTCCCAACTGGATCCATAGGTGAGCACACAGGCTCTTAGCATATCCTCTAGGATTTGGTTTACACGTTCTGTTTGTCCATCAGTCTAGGGTGGTATGCTGTACTGAAAACTAGTTGCGTGCCCAGAGCTTGTTGTAGGTGATCCCAAAATTTGGAGACGAATTGGGTGCCTCGGTCTGAAATTATAGTCTTTGGGACTCCATGCAAGCAAACTATACGGGAGAGATAAAGTTTTGCCAGTCTTTGCGTGGAGTAGGTAGTCTTCACGGGAATGAAATGAGCAACCTTGGTTAGTCGGTCGGTGATGACCCATATGGCGTCATTTCCGCGTTGTGATCGAGGTAATCCGACAATGAAGTCCATTCCTATTTCATCCCATTTCCACTCTGGTATCCTGTTAGGCTGGAGTAGTCCTGCTGGCTTTTGGTGCTCGGCCTTGATGCGCTGACATGAATCGCAACAAGCGATGAATGTGGCTATATCTCTTTTCATACCGTGCCACCAAAATCTTTCCTGGATGTCCTTGTACGTTTTGGTTCCTCCAGGATGGATCGAGTATGGGGCGGTGTGGCTTTCCGTCAAGATCTGTTGCTTGAGTTCCTCAATGTTAGGTACGCAAAGCCTGTCTCGGTACCATAATGTTCCTTCACTGTCTGTGACGAACTCTGAAGTCTTACTAAGATTCATTTTCTTCTTTATGCCTTCGATGCTGGGATGTCCCTGTTGAGCCTTCTTAATTTGTTCCACCAGGGTGGGTTGTATCTCCAGGTTCGATACGGTGCCCTCAGAGACTAACATCATGTTGAGCCTAGTGAACTCTCGCTGACACTCAAGCCTCAAATTGTGCTGACCGTCACTATCTGGGCTGGGGTTTCGACTAAGGGCATCGGCCACAACATTTGCTTTCCCTGGGTGGTAGTGAATACCGACGTCATAGTCCTTGACTAGTTCCAACCAGCATCGTTGGCGCAAATTCAGCTCTGGCTGTGTGAAAATATATTTGAGGCTCTTATGGTCCGTATATATTTCACAGCGATTTCCGAACAGAAAGTGCCTCCACTCCTTGAGTGCATGTATGACTGCTGCTAGCTCCAAGTCATGTGTTGGGTAATTTTCCTCATGTTTTCGCAGCTGCCTGGAGGCATATGCGACGACTTTGCCATCCTGCATTAGCACACATCCGAGACCTTTTCGGGACGCGTCACAATATACTTCAAAGTTCTTGTGTATGTCTGGCACAGTTAAGACCGGTGCGGTTGTCAGCTTCTTCTTGAGTTCTTGGAAGCTCTGCTCGCATGCTTCTGCCCATACAAATTTTTTGTCCTTCTTGAGTAACTGTGTTATAGGTTTTGCCACAGTGGAGAATCCTTCAATAAATCTTCTGTAATATCCGGCCATCCCTAGGAAACTCCGCACATCTGTAACATTGGCGGGTGGCTTCCAGTCTAGTATGTCCTTGACTTTTTCTGGGTCTACGGCCACGCCTTCTTGGTTCAGTATATGGCCCAAGAAACCAACTTGTCTTAGCCAAAATTCGCACTTGCTAAATTTGGCGTACAACTCATGTTTCCTCAATTCTCCCAAAACAATCCTGAGGTGCTCAGCATGCTCTTCCGGTGTCCTCGAGTAAACCAGAATGTCGTCAATGAATACCACCACAAATTTGTCCATGAATTTCATGAATACCTTGTTCATGAGGTGGACGAAATATGCGGGGGCGTTCGTTAGTCCAAAAGGCATCACTGTAAACTCGTATAATCCATATCTGGAAGTGAAGGCTGTCTTGGGAATGTCTTCTGTCCGTACCTTCAGTTGATGGTATCCCGATCTCAAATCAATCTTTGAAATTCCTTGGCTTGTGCGAGCTGGTCAAACAAATCATTGATCCGTGGCATCGGATATTTGTTTTTGATGGTGACCATGTTGAGGGCTCGATAGTCTATACACAGCCTCAGTGTCCCATCTTTCTTCTTAGCGAACAACACAGGCGAACCCCATGGTGAGGAGCTGGCTCGAATAAATCCTTTGTCCAATAATTCTTTTATCTGCTCCTTCAACTCCACCAATTCTGAGGGTGCCATTCTATAAGGCTTCTTATAATGGGAGCGGTGCCCGGTGCTAGTTCAATGCTGAATTCGATCTCTCGGTCTGGTGGCATGCCTGTTAGTTCTTCAGGAAACACATCAGGAAACTCGCATACCACTGGAACTTTTCTCAGTTCTGCAATGTTCATTTTGTTCAGTTTTGGTTGCTGTGATCGTGGCCTTTCTTGGGCGGAAACTCTTATAGTCTTGCCGTGATGGTGAGTGAGAATCACTGTTCGATTGAAACAGTCGACGAATCCTTTGTTGGTGGTCAACCAGTCCATCCCTAAAATGACATCCAGTCCTTTACTTTCCAACATGATGAGATTCGCGTGGAATTGTAGTCCTTCGAACTCAATGACTACTCCTTGGCAGTAACCCTGAGCGATTTGCTTATTTCCGGGGGACTTGATGATCATAGATTTTTCCAAGGGAAGTATCGGAAAACCATGTTGCGAAACAAAACTCTTCGAAACGAACGAATGGGAAGCTCTGGAATCAAACAAAACCGTGGCAGGTACTGTGTTGACAGGGAACGTACCGAGCACGATGTCTGGGGCATTCTGCGCTTCCTCCCTAGTCACATGGTTCAGGTGACCCTTCCTGTGGTTGTTGCTGGGATTGAAGTTGTTGCGCTTGGGGGCTGGATTGTTTCCACCATTGTTCGGCTTGGGTGCCGAGTCTCTTGGCTTCGGGCACTATTTAGCATAATGCCCTTGTTGACCACAAGCATAGCAGGTGACCCCTGGATGGTATGTGAACTCCTTGTCCCTGGCATGAAATTGTCCGATGGGCCTTGGCTCAGTAGTCGTGGATTTCCTTGTGTCTGTCCTTGGGACCTCAGTCTTGCCTCGGTTGCTGCGGGCAAGAGTCGTCTTGTCCCTCTTTCGCTTGCGGATATCTTCCAGACTACGGTGCTCATTCTCCAGGGTGATGGCCTTGTCCACCAGCGTCTTAAAATCCGGAAAGGTGTGCACGATCAGTTGGCATCTTAATGCTGGTGCCAGGCCGTCCAGGAATTTTTCCATCTTCTTGCTTTCTGTCATGTGCTCGTCGTAGGCATAACGAGACAGCTGGGTGAACTGACCATTGTACTCGGTCACTGACATGCCTCTTTGCTTCAGGTCATCGAACTCTCTCTTCTTGATCTTTAGGATGCTCCTGGGGATGTGTGCCCCACGGAAGCCTTCCTTGAACTCTTCCCAGGTGATGTTGTGTTCCCTGGGGTGCATGTGTAGGAAGTTTTCCCACCATGCTGCGGCTGCTCCAGTAAGGTAGTGTGGTGCATAAAGCACCTTCTCATGATCTGAGCACTGAGCAATAATCAGTTTCCTTTCAATCTCACGAAGCCAATCATCGGCTTCCAGCGATCTGTCGGTGTGAGCAAAAGTTGAGGGGCGAGTCTTCTGTAATTCAGATAACTTGGAATGGGGTTGATAGGGTTCACGGTGGTTTCCCATGTTGATGACATGGTTCATCATCTCTTGGTGTTGTTGCTGGCTTTGCTCGAAGAGACGGCATACTTGAGACAGTGCTGCTTCGCTGTCTTGTTGGCTGGACTGACCCTGAGTGAAATTGTTGCTGGTCTGTGTCCCGTAAACCTCTCCTGGCTGATTTGGCATGGAGCAAGTCCACGGGCGAGACATTTTTCCAGTCTGGGGTATTATTTGCAAAACCCATGAGAAAAATTGTGTAGCACAAAAATCTCGCAAAGGCAAAAATAAAAAAAAGGCTTCAAGGTTTTCAAAGAAACACGAATGATTTTTTTCATGGAGAAGAAGTGCTTAACATAAATCTTACATGCGAAAAGCAAATACAAGATACAGCACTCAGGATGCGCGTACACAATCCTGACATGTTATTAAAAACTAGCGTACCACTCTGGAAGGAAGCAAACACACCAATACAAACTAGCGTACAGGTAAAACAACACATCATACAAGTAGGTATAACACGCGGCTACTCGGTGCTCTCAGTCGGAGATGGTGAAGATCTCCTTCCCCTTGCCGATGGCAAGGCTCAGCGGTCCAGGAGAATCAACCTCCTCCTCTCTAGCTGGCTCCTGGCGCGGGACGCTGCGCTGCGGTGATGGTGCAGGGGCGACTGGTGGTAGAGCACGTGCGACAGGCGGTGCGGCTCTGACTGGAGTAGGAGCGATGACTCGGTCGAACTCCTCAGTGGTAGGCAGACGGCGAGCCGTGGCCAAAACGGCCGGTGCATACGAGGCTGAAGACCAGACGAATGTCAAAGGCGGCGCCGTGTGGAGAAGCTCCTTCCTGCTGGCAGGACCGCCCCAGACTAAGTCCATGCGGGCAGCCACAAGATCATCTACGAGGTTGTCGAAAGACTCCTCCAGAGCCTTGAGATACTCCACAACCATCTCGATGGCTTCATCTCGTTCTCCCCGATGGCAGGCGAACGCATAGTGGCTGGTGTAGGGCACATGGCAGGGGAGGTAGCGGTAGCGACGAGTCTTCATCGTAGGAAGGATGTCCCAAAGGCGAGCTATCGCCTCGCGGGCAGCCATCTGCATGGCATGCCTCTCCGTAGGCATGGCCCTTCCCGTAAAACAGAAGTGGCGTGCAGCAGAACATCCTCCCTTGAACTGCACCACAGCTTGGTGCATAGACACTTCGTCACTGAGCTTGTGCTGATAGAGTGTGAACTCCGGGCGAGCTGCTGGCCCGATCGCGAGCTTGGTGATGGAGACGAGGAGCTTGACAAACCCCTCGGGCACGTTGGTGAACACTCGATTCTCACAGCTGCTGCCAGCCATCTACAAAAGTAGGCAAAAATTCTGAGTAGTCACGTCATAAATTTATGATGACCAACAGAAAATAGCTACAATTGCAAAAAGCTGAAAAAGCACAAAAAGACGCTAATAACCGATTAGCGATCGCACCTAGTGGCTTCCTACAGTCAGCCTGGCTCTGATACCAAGCTTGTCGAGACCGGTTTTTCAATAAAATAATTATTGAGAGACCAATCCCTTTCACGGACCAGCGAGGAAGAATTCCTTCTCACTGGTAGACAATATCTTGGTCACAGAAGAAAAATACCAGGGGTACTAAATATAATACAAGGTTGAGCAGAGACTGCCCAACAATTTATTACATGCGCGCCACTAAAACAATATGGCGGATAGGGTGGCAACTACTAACTCACGATAATAACGGTGGTGGAAAAATCACCGCGAAGCGAGTGATATGATTCCAGAAGACTACAACTCACCGAGCGTCGGAGTGAGGCTCGAGAAGACTTATTGCGGGTGGCGGAAGCGTATACAATACAAGTGACCAATATCCGGGATCGCGCAGGACTGACTGGGACTCCTCTAGGCGTCGGACGCGCTATCAAACTCTTCATCCAAGAGATCGCCTTCGTCAACATCTGGCCAAATCAACAAGCCAGGTGAGTACTATGAAAGTACTCGCAAGACAGTTCGGACATAAGGTATAACAAATGTAAACATGAAGCATATGAACAAGTTAACCAGTGCGATCAGACATAGAGATAATAAATACTGGGTGCCAAGCGAGGGTCTGAATGACGCCTCGAGCGGAAACTGCAGAATAGTAGTACAGGTACCAAACGAGTGTCTGAAAGACTCCTCGAGCGGAAAATGCGGAATAATAATACAGGTGCCAAACGAGTGTCTGAAAGACTCCTCGAGCGGAAAATGCGGAATAATAATACAGGTGCCAAACGAGTGTCTGAAAGACTCCTCGAGCGGAAAATGCGGAATGATAATGCCACAGTCGGGCGTCGGGGCGACATCACATAAAGGGCTTATATTTAAAGTGAGAAACGAGTACATGCCACAGTCGGACGTCGGCGCGACGTCACATAAAGGGCTTATATCACAACTCAATAATACAACAGTTCGGGAACATAAATTATCACAAGCGTGAGACAAAAATAACGTTAGTCCATCCACAGGAATAACAATAAATCTGAAGTTACCACTTGAGCTTGTTCACCGGGGACAAGTTTTTCACACGGATAGATATGGATATAATGTTTACACTACTGATCATGGATATGATGATTTGGAAAGAATTGACCCTGCAGAGTTTGTACTTAACCACAGCCAACGGATTTCAGTAGTCACGGGGACTAGTTCCGTCTACGGTGTTTTGGAAGAAACACGTCTAACCAGTACACACCCAATTCAACCATCCGAAGCCAGGGATCACCCTCGGCAACGTTTAA
Organism: Aegilops tauschii subsp. strangulata; assembly: GCF_002575655.3. Lineage (NCBI taxonomy): Eukaryota > Viridiplantae > Streptophyta > Magnoliopsida > Poales > Poaceae > Aegilops > Aegilops tauschii. The sequence goes on from NC_053035.3 coordinate 178,213,193, forward strand.
GAAAAACCTTGAGACGGGGAGGCTACAACCTCGCGTAGCATGGGATCAAATTTCTATACGCGTGCTTTAAGGGGGTGCCCCCCCTCTCGGTCCCAACCGGAAACACCCATGCCCCCTGACCGGATGACTGGCTTTAATCCTGGGCCAAGGTACCATCATCCCGGCCTCTCTGTTTGGTGTGTACACGGAAAGAGGTTACCAACTTACTAAACCGCATCCTGGCAATGAGACATGTGGTAGCACGGAAGGGGAAAAGAACGGTAACGTGGCTCCAACCACGTTAACATCGGAGAAAGTCGGATGACGCAAGGCTGGCATGCTACAACAGTACCACCTTGCTGCCCTTCATGTCACCACATGATTAGGCCATCTCTCATCAGAGATCATCGCAACCTTGGAACGTGCGGGAAAAGAACGATAACGTAGCTCCAACCACGTTAATGTTGAAGAAAGTCGGATGACGCAAGGCTGGTATGCTACAATAGTACCACCTTGCTGCCCTTCATGTCACCACATGATTAGGCCACCTCTCATCAGAGGTCATCGCAACCTTGGAACAACCGGGTCGTTGCCTTACAAGCAACGAGGTATTTACCGACACTCACATGCCACGCACAAAACTTTCACGTGAACATGTAAAACATCTGTCATATCAAATGTTCAAAACATGCTTGCCTGGTTCGGAGAAGTCGAAGTCTAGCTCGGCGAAGTTCGCGGCTCCGTCACCTCTTCCGGAACCTACGGCAATCACGAAACGGGTACTAACGTGAAAACCAACACATACACAGAAACTTTTCCAAATATTTTTCAAATAAATCCCATAAAAAACTAGACAAAATTTGAAGATTGTCAGAAAAAGAATCACTCAAAAATACCTTTTTATTAAAAAGTTATAAAGGTTTCTGTCCAGGGACTTATCTGTAATGAAACAGAAAAGTTCCAGGGTTTTAACTGAGAAAACAGAAAACGCTTCGGCTGGGAATGCGCAAGCGCAAAGGAGAAGACGTATTTTGCCTGAAGGCGCCAACAGAAAACGGTCCGCGAATAAAAGAACAGAGGCTGACACGCGGGGTCCACATGTCAGGTTTGAAAAGCTCGCCGGCGCCCGAAGACTGCGGTGGACGCCGGCGTCGAACCACGGCGAGTTAGGAGAAACGGAGGGTACCAAGAGCTTCAGCGTCTTCTTCCGCGTCGGTGGGTGGTGGACTCATCCAACGGGGAGCACCACGTCGACGGCGACACTATCTCCGGCGGACAGCGGCTCGGGTGAGGATGGGGAACTCCGGTGGAGGGCTGCAAACTATGAATTGAGGCGCGGGTCAGAACGAGTGATGCAAGGTGAAGCTATTGGCAAGAGAATGGAGGCGGAGGAGCACACACGGGGGCGAATCGGGCTGGATCCCGTGGCGGGTCGCGGCGGCCGGAGTCGAGGAAGGAGACCTCCTCGGGGCTCTTCCAGTGGCTAGGCGTGCTCTAGGGGGAGTGCAGGGCTGGTGGGTGCTCGAGTTGAAGCTCGGGGCCTCTATTTATAGGAGGATCGACGGGGTGGCCGTGAACGGAGAATCTCCGGCGAGCGATTACGGCGGAGCAGTGGATTGGCAGGTGGTTTGAGCGGCCGGGTAGCATCAGTGGAGGTTACTGGATTCGTTTTGCAGCTAAACGGGGTCGGTCTTGGCGTAATGGCGTCGGTCCATGGTGAGGTGACCGCACGGGCTCAACGGCGGCAGAGAGCGCGCTCCATGCCCTGCGGTTCAAGACGAGAGCGGCAGCGTGTTCGGGGGAGTGGAAGGCCACGCGGCGAGCTCCGGTTGTTTGGGCGGCGCTGGGTGGCGTCGTCGGCGCCGTGTCTCCCGCTGGCGCCCGCAAAGCCGCCGCCGGCATCGGTCACGGGGCGGCGCACCTTCTGCTACTCGTCGCCGACGCCCGCAAGGCGCCAGGCGTTCGTGCGGTGCAGGAACAAGAGAGCGGGGACGAGGAGCAAGGCGACGCGGTGGCACTGGCGAGATCGACATCCGCTTCTGAAGAAAACGATAGCAGCCACTTGACTGAATCTCTGAACTTTCTGATTGTGACAAAGACAGTGCACTGCAGGTGTTCGACAGAAGGTTTTGGCCATGAGATAAATTTTTCTAGAGCTGTAACCTGGTGAGATGACCACTCAATGCACCCAGAGGCTGCCTGATTTTACTTGGAATTTTTGGAGAAGGTTTTGAATGAATTTCATCAAATTTGACAAATCTGGTCCAAACTTGCAGCAAGTGTAGTTTGAAAATTTTGAACTGAAGACCAGTGGATCTTCATGGTTCTAGGTTGAGGGTTCAAAGGACTAGGAGGGGAAGAAGGTTTGAGGCCAAAAATCAAGACAGAAAGTGGAGTTCCTTTGCAAATCTCCAAGTGCTAGAAAAGAAGGCAGAAATTTATTTGAATAGAATTTGAATGGAAATAGATACATGGGGAGGTTCAACTTGCTGGATTTGGTGTAAAACATGATCCAAAGGTGAGGGAAGGGTTAGGAGAGAGCATTTGCACTAAGGCCATGGCAAGAAGGAATTGTTGAAAGTGGCAAAGGACTTTCCAAAAGCCATAGTGCAAAATTGAAAAAAGATTTTCAAAAGTTATTTTCCCAAATGAAAAACATTTTGTCTTGAGTCCAAATGAAAAGCAAGAACTTCCAAGACCAAAGGCAGATCTTGGGTGAATCCAAATAAAACTTGTGCCATAAAGAAAAAATATATGAGAGGGAGAGTTCTCTTGAAGAAAAAATTAAATCACCCCCCTCAAGTCAAATAAAATCTTTTGAAAAATCCAAATAAAAACTTGGGTGTCACAACTCCCTTTATGTTGATATCTGTAACCAGTCCCTATGGTGACTTGAATTCATACGATGCATGATTTACCAGTTATTGAACATGTCATAGCACAATGAAATTAGCTTTCTGCAAAAATTTACCTATGTCATGCATTGTTGTATCTTGAGCCAAAACATGGGTTGCTTGCGAGTACATTCAAAGTACTCATTGGCTTGCCACTGGTTATTTAATTGGCCAGGCATGGAAGACTAGGAGTTCGAAGAAGAGTTCTTTGGAGACGAACATGCGAACCAGGACGTTTCCCAGTCAGAATGCCCGTAGGGTTAAGGCAGATGGCATGGGTTCTACTTATCGACAAAGATTTTCGCTGCATAAGTTTATTTGGTATTCAGCCCTTGTGGCTTTATCTATGTAAGACTTGACCATAATGGTCATAATTTGTGTAAGACGACATGTTTGGATGTAAGACACTTGTTATTCAGCTTTTGTGTGTTCAGTGAGCATTGATCTCTGGGATCACTGTACACATGCATTCGGTGATCACGACTTATGAGTCGGGGTCCCCACAGAGCTAGTATCAGAGCCATCCAGACTGTAGGAAGCCTTAGTTAGCATGGGCATTAGTTAGGATAAAACCCATTTTGCAAAACCCTCTATACTCCTCTTCTTTTCTAAGCTTACCAAACCCAAGATATTTCCATATTGACCTCTCCCATTCAACCTTTGTAGATGGCTGCCGTACCCGAAGACTTCCTGACCACCGGATTCCCCGTGCTTCTCGAGGATAGCCTCAAGAAGTGCCAGTTTCACCGAGCCCCCATTTTCACCTACCATGAGCATTGGATCAATGACACTGAGACGAAGTATCATGTGGAAGTGATCGTTGTCGGATGTGGGGTTCCGGCAAACCCTTAAGGTTTGAACACTGGGGTGCGCGCAAAGTCTTTCCCTCCTACCGATCTACGCCCTAGCTCACTAAGATCTCGCGAACGAACTCGATGAACTCACAACACAAAGAGACACAGGGTTTATACTGGTTCGGGCCACCGTTGTGGTGTAATACCCTACTCCAGTGTGTTGGTGGTCGATTGCCTCTTGGGCTAAGGATGAACAGTACAGAGGGAAGAACAACCTCCTGAGGTTGAGGTGTTCTTGTGCTTGGTGACTTAGTAGGTGAGAGCGAGATGAACTGCTCGATCCGATCCCCCCTACTGTGGTAGCTAGCTCTAATTATATAGGCCCTGGTCCTCTTCCCAAATATTGAGCGGGAAGGGAGCCAACAACGGTGGGCGAATTTGAAGGGGGACAGCTAGTACAAGCTATCCTGACAAAAGTGGTCTTCGCCTGCGAAAAGCTCTGGTGGTGACGCCGTCTTGGGCTCCACGATGACCTCCGTCTTGCCGTCCTCCTGGTCTTGGTCTCGTTGCACCGATGTAGCAACCTTTGCCTGATGCCTCGGTACTCCTCGCCTGCGCTGGCCTCCTTAGCACCAAAGAGGAAATAAGGACGCTGCGCACACTGGCGCCCGCCTGTTGTCGATCGTCATGGCTCACGTCACGAGAGCCTCGTGAGGTTCGCCCCGCCTTGATATCTCCGCTCCTCACGAGCCTGCTTGACTAGGCCACTCCTGAGGAGGTCTTGCATCGTCCCCCTCGCTAGGCTTGGCCCCTCGCGAGGGTCTTGGATGCCTTGTTGATGAAGATGGGCCGTACGGCCTACTGGCTTAGCCACGCCGTGGGCCGCAGGCAGGCAAGTCTGGGGACCCCCGTTCCCAGGACGCCGACAGTAGCCCCCGGGCCCAAGGTGTGCTCGGGCTTGGCTTTGCGGCGAAGCCAAGGGTCAAGTTCGAAGCACCACGGGCCCCAAAAGCATGCGGCCTCGGTTGACGCGTGGCGGTTGATTGGACGTGTGCGTCTCCGCTTCCCCACGCTGCCTCGGCAACTGCACGACTTGACAAGTCCCTGCGACATGCAAGGAAAACCATCATTAGCTGCGGTCGTGGGAGACGCCGGTTGGCCTTCTCTTGCTATAAATCGGGAGTGGGGCGGAGCCCCCGTCGCCCATCTCTTCCTTGCTTGCTTGCTTCTTCTTCCTCGCTCCATTGCTTGCAGCAATGGCGCCTATCAGAAGGTTTTCTGCCGAAGAGAAGGGAAAGGCTCCCCGGGATGACCCGGGGCCACTTTCGCCGAAGAAGAGGTCGGTCCACCGTCGTGATGAAGTGGCGATGCAGGTGGTGACGAGGCCTTGGTGACGGTCGCGGCGAGGACGAAGGCGAGCCTGCCCTCGGCGGCGACCGTGTCTCCTCCAGCTACGGCGGCTCTTCCTCCGGTGACAGCTCCAGCAGTGGTGGTTATGACCAGCCGCCGCGCCTGCTTCGAAGGTGGCAGCGGGTCATCTCGTCGCCGCACCTCCGTGAAGCGTGAGGAAGGGTCCGGCTAGGCTCGGGGCATTGCTGGGGGACTGCCCCCGCGGATCACCGCAATGCCGCTTTGTTTTGCTCTTTTTTTCTGCATCAAAAATGAAACTAGTATGGGCCCAGGGGGGCATGTATCGAACTGTGGTTCCTGTGTTATTGCACTGTGCGTGTTATTCCCGTGTCGTGTTGTTATTTTGCGCAAAGATAACTTAATCTGGTGCGTTCAGAACGCCCTCTTCCCTACGAGGCCCTTATTTCCTCGTGTCCATCTTGCCTTTGTGGCCTGCATTCACTCGGGAACTGCACGAACTCGTTAGGAAGTGCATTAAAAGACTTGCCTTCCACCCTGACCCTGACCTGGCGCTTTGTATCGCGGTACCCGAGGGGCACGGACTAGGAGAGGTGCGCCAGCTTTTGAGCTCGAATGAGGGTGGCTCGTGAGAAGGCAGAGAGGAGAAAAATGCTCGCGAGGGCACCTGCCTAGCCCCCTCGCGAGGTATGCGAGAGAGAGAACACGAGCAAACCAGTGCCGGAAGAAGCGGTAAGAGGCGAGGGAATCAAATCAGCAAGGAACACCAATAGCAAACTTCGATTAAGGAAAAGCGAGCCAACTACGGAAAGCAAATGAAAAGCCGCGTCCAGCACCTAATCTAGTCTTCAAGTCTGCTCACCAGCGCGGAGCTAAGTGCTGCCAGTAGGCGTGGGTGGGAGCCCCAGGGCCTGAGGTCGGTGCTCCTGAGACTCCGGGGCGTGTACAGCCCCAACTCATTATTACGTGAGAGTGTCACGGGCGGCGATTCTTCACAGGCACCGGGCCTTCTTCACAGGCTCTGGGTGTTTCTTCACAGGCTCTGGGCCTTGCTTCATGGGTAGAACTTCCGGACGTGCTGGATGTTCCAGGTGTTTTGGATAGGTACCCCGTCTTGTGTCTCTAGGCGCATGGCGCCAGGCCTGGAGATGTGGACGACCTTGAACGGGCCCTCCCACATTGGTGAAAGCTTATGCAGCCCTTCCCTGGAGAGGACCCGCCTCAGGACAAGGTCGCCCACCTCGAGCGTCCTGGAGCGGATGTTGCGGCAGTGGTATCGTCGCAGCACTTGTTGGTACCTTGCCGCCCTTAACGCAGCTTCAGGATGGCGTTCCTCCCCAGCACGAGATCCATCCCCCACGTGGCGTCCTGCTGCGTTTCGTTGAACGCCAGGACCCGTGCGGAGCGATGCTTGACCTCGTGAGGGAGGACTGCTTCTGCTCCGTAGACGAGGAAGAATGGAGTCTCGCCCGTTGGCTTGGTGGCGGTGGTGCGGATGGACCATAGCACGGACTAGAGCTCATCGTGCCAGCCCCTGCCGCAGGCCTCCAGCTTCTTCTTGAAGGTCCTGGCCTTGAGGCCCCTCAGGACCTCCGCGTTGGCGCGTTCGGCCTGGCCATTGCTCCTGGGGTGCGCTACCGAAGCATAGCAGATCTGCGTTCCAAGGTTAGCACATTAGGTTTTGAAAAGGTTACTAGTAAATTGCGAGCCGTTATCTGTGATGATGCGGTTGGGGACCCCGAAGCGGCTCACGAGGCCCTTGATGAACTTGACAGCAGAGCCGGCTGGGATGGTACGGATGGCTTCCACTTCCGCCCACTTGGTGAACTTGTCGATGGCGACGTAGAGATAGCGGTAGCCCCCTGGCGCCCGAGGGAACGGGCCTAGGATGTCCAGCCCCCAGACCGCGAACGGCCATGTGAGTGGGATGGTTTGGAGGCCCTGAGCAGGCTGATGGATTTGCTTGGCATGGAATTGGCAAGCTTCACAGGACTTCACCAGCTTAGCTGCGTCGTTGAGTGTCGTAGGCTAGTAGAATCCACTACAGAACACCTTGACGACGAGGGTCCGTGACAACGAGTGGTGTCCGCAGTCCCCGCCGTGTATGTCAATCAGCAACTCCCTTCCTTGATCGCTGGAGATGCAGCGCAGCGTGACGTCGTTCGGTCGTTTCCTTTATAACTCGCCGTCTTGGATACAGTATGCCGTGGCTTGCCGGGCCATGCGCTCCACGTCCTCTTCCTTCTCCGGCAGCGTCCCGTGCGTCAGGTACTCCTTGAATTCCTTGGTCCAGCATTCCTCCTGAGGCTCGAGCGCCAAGAGCAGCCGAGCTCCTGAGGTCGGGCCACAGGCTGGGGCTCCTATGGCCGGAGGCTGGGGGAGCTCCTCCCAAGGCTGAGTCATGCTTGAAAGAGGTGGCGTAGCTGATGGCTTGAAGAGCCGCTCCTCAAAGACACCGGGCTCCTGCGGCTGCCGCTTGGATGCTCTCCTGGCGATGTCGTCGGCTTCCTTGTTGGTGCCCCGGGGCACGTGCTGCAGCTCCAGCCCCGAGAACTGCTTCTCCATCTTGCGCACCTCCGCGAGGTAGGCCTCCGTATGCTCGTCCTTCGGCTCGTACACCTTGTTGGAGAAGTTGACGAGGAGTTGCGAGTCGCCTCTGACAGTGAGGCGCTTCACCCCTAGAGCCGCTACAGCCTTCAGGCCGACTATGAGGCCGTCGTATTCTGCGATATTGTTGGAGACCTTCTCGCCGTGCTGAAAGCAGAGCTGCACGGCATAGTAGAGCTTGTCCTGAGTGGGCGAGATGAGCACTGCTCAAGCCCCCCGCGCCCTGGTGTGCGAAGGCGCCATCGAAATACATGACCCAGCCGTCTGGAGCCTCGCTTCCTGGGGAGGTGAACCGGTCTTCTCCTTCCTCAAGCGTCGGGGCATCCATCCATTCTGCCACAAAGTGAGCGAGCGCGGCCCCCTTGATGACCCTGGTGGTGCTGAACTCCAACTGGAAGGCTTGCAACTCGATGTTCCACTCAGCGACCCTTCCGGCTGAGTTAGGGCTCTTGAGTACCCTCTCCAACGGGTAGGCTGAGACGACCTTGATGGGGTGGCCCTGGAAGTAGTGTCGCAGCTTTCGTGAGGCCACCAGGAGTGCGAGCAGGAGTTTCCGGGGCATGGGGTAGCGCGCCCTCGCGTCCCGCAGTACGGTGCTGATGAAGTACACCGGGTGCTCGACGAGGGCTGGCACACTGTTGAGGCTCGGGCCTTGGGGATATTGGGGCGTATCCTGAGTAGGAGGGGTTCCTGAGACCTGACCGTCCTCAGGAGCTTCTGTGATGTTGCCCTGCTGAGCTTGGTCTTCCACCGATGATGCCTTTGATGCGCCTTCCTGACCCTGCGCCACTGCAGCTCCAGCTCGGCGCAGCGCGCCCTTGGCTTGGCGCTCCTCCCGAACCGCCACCAGCGCCGCGCTGGTGGAGTGCGGGGTGGCGGCAAGGTAGAGTACCAGAGGCTCGAGAGGCCGTGGTGCCACCATCACCGGGGGGCTGGTGAGGTATTTCTTGAGGTCTTGGAAGGCCTGGTCGGCCTCTGCGGTCCACTCGAACGGGCCCTTCTTCTTGATGAGCTTGAAGAAGGGCAAGGCGCGCTCTCCCAGTTTGGAGATGAAACGCCCTAACGCGGTCACCCGCCCTGCTAGCTTCTGTATCTCTTTGAGGGTCTGTGGTGGGCTCATGTCCTTGATGGCCTTGATCTTCTCTGGGTTCGCCTCGATCCCTCTGTGGGATACGAGGAAACACAGCAGCTTGCCGGAGGGGACGCCGAACACGCACTTCTCCGGGTTTAGCCTCAAGTTCACTTGGCGCAGGCTCTGGAAGGTCTCCTCCAAGTCTTGAATCAATGTCCTCGCCTCGTGAGATTTTACCACTATGTCATCGACGTAGGCCTCTGTGTTTCTCCCGAGCTGCCACCCCAGGGCGATGTGCATCAACCGCTAAAAGGTCGCGCTCGCATTGTGCAGCCCGAAGGGCATGCAGGTGTAGCAGTACACCCCACATATTGTCAGGAAGGCTGTCTTCTCCACATCTTCCACCGCCATCTTGATCTGATGATACCCTGAGAACGCGTCCAGGAAGCACAGCAGGTCACACTATGCGGTGGAGTCGACAATCTGGTCGATGCGCGGGAGTGAGAATGGATCTTGGGGGCAGGCTTTGTTGAGGTTGGTGAAGTCGACGCACATCCGTTCCTTTCCGCCTTTCTTCGGCACTACGACGGGGTTTGCCAGCCATTCGGGATATCGAACTTCTCGGATGGCACCCGCCGCCTCGAGCTTGCGAGTCTCTTGGATGATGAAGGCCTGCTTTTCAGTGGACTGCCGTCTTGCTCGCTGGGGCGTATATTGGGGCACACCCTTAGATGATACTGGATCACCTGCCTCGGGACCCCTACCAGCTGATTAGGCTCCCACGCGAATATCTCCTTGTTCGCGTGCAAGAACCTCATCAAGGCTTCTTCTTGTCCCGGGTTGAGGCCGGCTCCTATGGTAAAGGTGGCTCCTGAAGACCCGTCCGCGTTGACCAGCACTTGCTTGGTTTCCGCCTTGTCTTGGGGGAACAGCTGCTTCTTCTTGGTAGGCGCGGCCTCCTTGGCCTCGGGTGTACCGGCGCCGGCGGGCTATGCCGCTGCCGCGGTCTTGAAGGCGAGCCTGAGCGCTGTCACGGCCTCCTTAGTGTCCCCCTTGATGGTGAGGACGCCCTTGCTTCCTGGCATCTTCATGAGGTTGTAGGCCGGGTGAGTCGCCGCCATGAACTGAGCGAGAGCCGGGTACCCAAGGATGGCGTTGTACGGGAGACCGATGCGGGTGATGTCGAAGTCCACCAGCTCGGTGCGGTAGTTGTCGCATGTGCCGAAGGTGACAAGGAGGCGGATCTGCCCCAGAGAGTGAGCGGCTCCACCGCCCACTCCCGAGAAGGGCTTGCTGAGGCCGAGTCGCTCAGGCGGCACGTGAAGAAGGCTGAAGGCTTCTACGGAGAGCAAGTTGAGGCCAGCACCGCCGTCGATGAGGGTCTTGGTAACGGCCACGTTGCAGATGGTGGGTGTGCAGAGCATCGGGAGCATTCCGGAGCCGGCTGTGGAGTCGGGGTGGTCTTCTGACCCGAAGGTGAGGTCGGCCTCTGGCACGGCCCACCCCGGCGGAGCCCCCGGGAGCTTGGATGTGGCGCCGATCTGACGGAGGAACAACTTGACGTGGCGGTCTGAAGGTGCTGCTTCAGAGCTGCCCAGTAGTGCTGCGACTGCGTGGTGCGCCGGCACCGCGTAGCGAGCGGTGAAGAGGTCACGGAGCTCCCCCCAGGAGGCCACCGTGGATCCCGGGAGGTTGAGCAGCCAGGCGCGCGGCTCGCCGGCGAGGGCCATGGGGAACCAGTTGGCCATGATCTTGTCGTCACCTATGGCTTCGAGGACAGCCTCCTCGTACGCCAGCAGGAACGGCGTCAGGTCTGCCACGCCGTCGTAACGCGGCGGCATCTCTGGCTTGAACTTGGTCGGCCACCACACCCGCCGTAGGCCGGGGGCTAGGGCTCGGTACCCAGACGCCCCGCTGTTGGTGTCGGCCGCAGAGGTGGATGGCGGGGCACCCGCCATAGGGGTAAAGTGCGGCGGCGCGGGGCGCAGGTTGGTGGAGAGGAGCTCCGGCGCACCCCTACCTGGCGTGCCAAATGTCGGATGTGGGGTTCCAGCAAACCCTTAAGGTTCGAACACTGGGGTGCGCGCGAAGTCTTTCCCTCCTACCGATCTACGCCCTAGCTCACTAAGATCTCGCGGACGAACTCAACGAACTCACAACACAAGGAGACACAAGGTTTATACTGGTTCGGGCCACCGTTGTGGTGTAATACCCTACTCTAGTGTGGTGGTGGTCGATTGCCTCTTGGGCTAAGGATGAACAGTACAGAGGGAAGAACAGCCTCCTGAGGTTGAGGTGTTCTTGTGCTTGGTGAGTTAGCGGGTGAGAGCTGGATGAACTGCTCGATCCGATCCCCCCTACTGTGGTAGCTAGCTCTACTTATATAGGCCCTGGTCCTCTTCCCAAATATTGAGTGGGAAGGGAGCCAACAACGGCGGGCGAATTTGAAGGGGGACAGCTAGTACAAGCTATCCTGACAAAAGTGGTATTCGCCTGCGAAAAGCTCTGGTGGTGATGCCGTCTTGGGCTCCACGATGACCTCCGTCTTACCGTCCTCCTGGTCTTGGTCTCGTTGCACCGATATAGCAACCTTTGCCTGATGCCTCGGTACTCCTCGCCTGCGCTGGCCTCCTTAGCACCAAAGAGGAAACAAGGACGCTGCGCACGCTGGCGCCCACCTGGTGTCGATCGTCGTGGCTCACGTCACGAGAGCCTCGTGAGGTTCGCCCCGCCTTGATATCTCCGCTCCTCACGAGCCTGCCTGACTAGGCCACTCCTGAGGAGGTCTTGCGTCGTCCCCCTCGCGAGGCTTGGCCCCTCACGAGGGTCTTGGATGCCTTGTTGATGAAGATGGGCCATACGGCCTGCTGGCTTAGCCACACCATGGGCCATAGGCAGGCAAGTCTGGGGACCCCTGTTCCCAGGACGCCAACAATCGTGAAGGTTAATGACTCTCCAACAAGCTGGTTCTTCGAGGGACCCCAGATTGCAACACTGGTTCTTACCGTCGAGACGGCAAACCTCAAGGCACTCACCCGCTTCCGAGACCTTCTTCCCGAGATGGCAGACAAGTTGGCAACCCGCTTCTTGCCTTATCGGAAGGAAGGTGAGGATGAAAGCAGTGCACCAGCTCCACCATTGGAGGAAGGACTTCCACTCCGATTCCAGACCTACTTCAGCCTTTGTGCCGATAGTTTGGCACAACACTTGGCCTCGGAATCAATGGAGCTCCGAAAGGAACTTCACGAGACCAAGGCACTTCTTCGTCAAGCACAAGGGAAGACAGATAGGATCAAGAAAGAAGGTGCTCCCCCTGGACAGCCCGCAATCGCATACCGAGGCGGAAGACCCCCAAAGGATGGAGAACCACCACATCAGCACCGCATGAGCCCAAGGGATTACCGCAAGCTTTTCACACCACCGGCAAAGCAACGCCGTGTTGAGCTCCTCCACTCCCCCACCCCTTCGAGCAATGCTACTGATGACGAGGAGGAAGACCCGGAAGAGCCAGACTACGCGACCAAGCATTCCACCACTTAGGCATCATTCGCAACTCAGATATGCCAGTTCGTAACCCCTAGAGTAGGATAGGTCGTGTACCCCCCTATGCGAAGTCGAGTCCTTGTAATGGTTCATATGAAACCATGTAGTGTTGTGTTTGTTTTTGATGTGTTTGATGAACGTCGTACTTCCCTTCGGGAACTTGTAAGCGACTACATCACCCATTTGGATTTTAATGAATGTGTTTGGCCTTTTGGCCCTTGCATGAAAACAATTAGTGTCATACCGACCCCCTTACTAGGCATCCCATCTATATTGCTTTCCCTCATCTTTCCCAATCATGAGACCTTGACTGCTCCAACAGGATGCCTGTTGTAACATGTACTGGTACCTCTACCCAGCAGCAAGAAGCCGGAGCAGGAGCCAGTCAGGAGCAAACCCAAGGACAAGCTCCACCACCGCCACCACCTCCAAACATGGACACGGGTCAACTTGTCCAAGCCTTCCGAGAGGAACGCCAAACCAACACTGCAGCCCTCCAGATGATTGCTCAAGCTGTCAATCGCCAGCCGGCGGGGAACGGCAATGGACGTTCCACGTTGGCGGAGTTCAAGAAGCATGCACCACCCACCTTCATCGAGACTGCTGAACCCCTGGATGCAGACGACTGGGTCCGCACCATTGAGGATCTGCTGGAACTAGTCGGATGCACTGAGGATCGTGAGAAGGTGGCGTATGCTGCTCACTGTCTCGGGGGAACTGCCAGAGCTGGGTGGGATGGATTCAAGGCCATCCATGCTGAGCAAAACATCACTTGGAATGACTTCAAGGCAGAATTCCGCAAGGCCCACATTCCTTCCGGAATCATGGCCATCAAGAAGAGTGAATTCCGAACCCTGAAGCAAGGTAGTAGCACTGTCAAGGAGTACATGCAGAAGTTCAGTGTTCTGTCAAGGCATGCTCCTGAAGATGTCAGCACTAATGCTGCCAAAAGAGAGTGCTTCATGGAAGGCCTTAACCAGACTCTGCAGTACCCGCTTTTTGTGTGTGACTGCCCAACCTTTCCTGATCTGGTGAACAAGGCACTCATGCTTGAGGACAACCGACATGCTTTGGACGATACTCGTAAGCGCAAGATGATCAGCAAGGGTAGCTCCAGCAACCAGAAGCCTCGCCCATGGCAGCCAGCCCCGGTCGAGCCAACCTATCAACAGCCAAGAGCCCCTGCACCTCGCACCAACTACCAGCCTCAGCAGTATGCCAACCCCAGGCCAGCTTATAACAACCCAAATAACAATGCCGGCAAGAGCAGCAACCCCAATCAAGTCACTTGCTTTGGATGTGGTCAGCCAGGACACTACTCCAAGAATTGCCCCAACAAGAAGCCCGACGCCCCGCGCCCCAATGCGCAGAACCCAGGACAAGGCCACGGAATGCCACCAAGGAACCAAGCTCCCCACAACCCGCCCAACAATGGCATGGGTCGTGTGAATCATGTCACTGCAGAAGAAGCCAAGGAAGACCCGGACGTCGTGCTGGGTACGTTCCTTGTTAACTCAGCACCTGCAACTGTCTTGTTTGATTCTGGAGCCACGCATTCGTTTGTCACCCAAGAGTTTGCATTAAAAAGTGGCATGACCCCTACACCCCTAAATAACCCTATGGTGGTACAAACCCCCGGAGCAGAGATGAGAGCCAAGGTAGGCTGTAAGGGAGTCGGAATTGTCATTAACGGGGTAGACTTCCTAGCGGACCTTATCGTCTTAAGATCACAAGGCTTGGATGTGATCTTAGGAATGAATTGGCTCATCAAGCACCAAGGCTTGTTAGATTGCACCAACCGGACCGTCACTATGACCAATGACCAAGGAGTCGAAGTTAAGTTTGCTCCCAACCCCTCCTCTGCTCAAGGCACCCAAGTCAACTGTCTATCAGAAGTTGGATTGGAGCAAGTGCCGGTAGTATGCGAATACCCCGATGTCTTTCCTGATGAGCTACCGGGAATGCCTCCTGACCGAGACATTGAGTTCATCATCGAGCTCATACCCGGAGCAGGACCCATCTATAAGAAGCCTTATAGAATGGGATTGGAAGAGTTAGCAGAGTTGAAGAAGCAACTGGAAGAGCAGTTGAGGAAGGGATTTATCCGCCCTAGTGCCTCCCCTTGGGGATCACCTGTTCTGTTTGTGACAAAGAAGGACGGTACCATCCGCTTATGCATTGACTACCGCTCCCTCAATGAAGTTACAATCAAGAACAAGTATCCACTTCCCAAGATTGAAGATCTGTTTGATCAACTCAATGGGGCCAAGGTGTTCTCCAAGATCGACCTCAGATCTGGGTACTACCAGCTAAATATCAGACCCCGAGATATTCCGAAGACGGCATTTGTAACCAGATATGGCATGTATGAGTGCACGGTCATGTCCTTTGGATTGACCAATGCCCCAGCTTACTTCATGTACCTCATGAATAAGGTCTTCATGGAATATTTGGACAAGTTTGTCATCGTCTTCATTGATGACATTCTTGTCTTCTCGAAGACGGAAGAAGAGCACGAGCAACACTTGAGGATGGTCCTAGACAAGCTTCGAGAGCACCAACTGTACGCCAATTTCAGCAAGTGCGAATTTTGGCTGCATGAGGTTGGATTCTTGGGTCATAAATTGACTGCCGAAGGATTGTTAGTGGATCCCACCAAGATTCAAGTCATGACTGAATGGCAAACCCCGAGCAATGTGAAGGAAGTCAGAAGCTTCCTCGGACTCACGGGATATTACCGCAAGTTCGTTGAAGGATTCTCAAGCATTGCCCGACCCATGACCCAGCTCTTGAAGAAGGACAAAAGTTTGAATGGACGCCGAAGTGCGAAGAAAGCTTCCAGGAACTGAAGAAGAGACTGACCACCGCCCCAGTTCTGGCCACACCAGATATATACAAGGAATTTGTTATATATTGTGATGTGTCGAGAACTGGACTGGGAGGTGTTCTGATGCAAGAGGGCAGAGTCATTGCTTACCTTTCAAGGAAACTACGGCCTCATGAAGAGAACTATGCTACTCATGACCTCAAGTTGGCAGCTGTAGTTCATGCCCTGAAAACATGGCGACATTACCTCCTAGGGAAGCGGTGTGAGATATACACGGATCACAAAAGTCTGAAGTATATTTTCACTCAGAAGGAATTGAACATGAGGCAGAGAAGGTGGCTAGAGTTCATCAAGGATTATGACCTCAGTGTTCAATACCACCCTGGGAAGGCTAATGTGGTAGCAAATGCATTAAGAAGACAAGCTTGTTCCATGAATGCTATGCTTAAGGAAAGGCTACCCGCCTTGTATGTAGAATGTCGGGTGGTAGGTGCGACATATGCCAACGGGTGGCTTATCATTGTGGGAGCCAGTAAGACATCGCCGGTGCCTGGAAACGGGATAAGGCGAAGACATGCACGCCGGCAAATCTTACCCAGGTTCGGGGCTCTCCGTGGAGATAACACCCCTAGTCCTGCTCTGTGGGGTCTCCGCATGATCACTAGATCAACACAAGTGGCTACAAGTGGCTCCTTGAGCTGTTTTGCTAGAGGAGAAAGAAGGGCAAGGCTAGCTCTCCTCTTCTCTCTACGTAGTGTCTGAAACTCTAAGATCAACCCTTCGCATGGGTGCCCTAGGGGGTTTATATAGGCCTACCCCCCAGGGGTACAATGGTAATCTGGCTGGGTGCGGGTCCAGGCCGTTAGTGTATGTATCCGCCGGCTTCTCCGCCGGCCGTTGGGGCCCGCCGACTGGTGGGTCCCGCCGGCTGCTGGTTACTGTAGCCTCGCCCCTGATGACGAGGGCTTTGCTGAGGTAAGCATGGCTATAGTGCCGCCGTCCGGCGGACTCTCACTGTAGCCTTACCTCGTCTTGTCTTCTTAATGATGCACATACTTCGAGGGAGTGAGGTAGCCGGCTACACCCCAGGCTGACTAAAAGGGGGCTTGACCGCCTTTGAGCGTCTCTTTGGCTGTAGGGGCCCGCCGCCCACGGGCCGTACTGACAACCCGTCATGGGTGGCGTCATGGTCAACATGGCTACAGTGCCGCGTCGGACGGGGATGGCCGACCCGTACGGCGCACTGTGGCCATGCATGCTCCGGGATTCGGGGGTGGCAGACTTTACTGTAGCCATGCCCGGTCTTGTCACCGTTATGTGGGTGCTATCCTGGAGGGTGCAATCGTTGCCGCTTGCCGGGAGTCGGTCTTCTTGTGGCAGGCTTCTTGGAGTCGGCCTTCTTGTGGCCGGCTTCTTGGAGTCGGCCTTCTTTTCAGGAAGGTTTCAGGGTCGGGCCGCCTTCCAGCAGTCGACCTGTGAGATGGCCGGCCAGGGGAAGGCGGCCCCGTGCTTTGGGCGCTTGAAGGCTCGATCAGCCTGATAATTTTTTAAGAGCCAGGGGGAGTCGGTTAGGCAACCCGTGGTCATTTACTCCGACAATAGTCCCCGAAGCTGGTTGAGCTTCACGGCTGAAAGGAGGACGAGAAGCTTAATCAGCTTCCTATCTCGAGGAGCCGGCAGCTAGGAGCCGGCTTTGATCAGGTGCATCGTCTTGTGAGGCCTCGAAATCTGAAGGCGGGAATCAGCTGGCGCGCGCGCTCGGTTGCGGGCCGGCCGCTTGCCGCCCGCGCTCCATGTGGTGCCCTCCGGCTGGGAGAGCCTTCCAGCCCACGCGCGTGACGGGACGCCGCCGCAGGCCGAGGCCCACCACTTCCACGCCTCGGCCCGGGTGTGGATCTACTGTGGCCCAAAACGGGCTATTCGCCTTCCAACGGCAGTTTCCGCACGCCGTTAGGGCGCAATAATCGCGGGACGTGGGGGAGTGGGCGCAGTTAATCCCACGTTCCCCCGACGCCTCGCCTCCTCGGCTCCGCCGCACGAGGCTATAAATAGGGGGAGGAGGGGGAGCGGCAGACGCTCGCACACTCACCCTCGCTCCGCCATCTTCTTCCTCTTTTCTCTCCGTCGCTGCAGCCCCTCGCCGCCGCGTCGTCCCTCTAGTCCTCGCACTACCCTGCAGCTTCGCCGCCGTGGGGCCATGGTTTCATCATTGCAGCGCCCTCTTTCATCAGCTTCTTGCCGTCAGGCAGCACGGCGGGGACTGGGACGGCTCCAACGTCCATGTGGACCACATCGACTTCCTCCGCAAGACGCAGCGGTTGCCCAGCGAGGACCAGGTGCGGGTCCGTGTTGCGCCGAAGAAGGAGATCTCGCCGGCGCCGGAGGATGGTGAGCGGGTAATCTTCCGCTCGCACTTCCTGCGCGGCCTCGGCCTGCCTGCGAGTGCCTTCTTCCGCTCCTTCCTCGAATTCTACCAGCTCCAGCCGCACCACCTCACTGCAAACACGGTGGTGCTGCTCTCTGCCTTCGTCACTCTGTGCGAGGGCTTCCTTGGCATCCTTCCCACCCTCGAGCTCTGGGGGGATTCTTCCAATCCAAGCTCGGCACCCGCATGCAGGGCATGCCGGCTCAGAGCGGCGCCTTCATCGCAGTGCGGAGGCCGGTAGCCGACAACCCCTTCCCTGCCATCACGCTGATCCAGCCGGTGAAGCTCTGGCAAAAATCCTACTTCTACGTGAAGAATGTCGCCCTGCAAGGCGACTTCGTCAACTTGCCGGCTTATGTAGCCGGCCCGCCGGTTGGGAGGCGGCCCCAGTGGTCCTATCGGGCTAGAACTCTGTCGCCGGCTGGAGCCGCCACCGTCGCCCGACTCCGGGTAATGATCCAGTCGGAGGGCCTGACCGGGTCCGACCTGCTGGCCGCCTTCGTGGTGCGCCGGGTGCTCCCGCTCCAAGGCCGCCCTCATTTGATCTGTCAAATGAGCGGCCAACTCGATCCGAGTCGGATGTGCACCAAGGAGATGCCTCACTCTGAGGTAGCTCTCATGGTGAACTACCTCGCGAACTGCAAGCTCACCGACGAGTGGCAGTTTGGCAAGGAGCCGTACTCCCGTGCCCATCCCCCGCCTATGGTAAGTTTTCTTTATCTTCTCTTCTTTACTTTCGTCACCAAGTTTCTCTTGGCCGACTCTGACCAGTCGGTTTGTCTTGGCAGAGCCCTCTCCTTCGGCCGGCGGCCGGGGCAGCGGGGGCGGAGCGCCACTTTCTCCCCGACCGGGTGGCGCATCACTTGGACGACCCCGACTTGGGGGCGGCCGCTATGGGCGACAACACCGAGGGGGGAGGCGGCGAAGCAGGCAGCTCCGGGCTTGGGGCTAGCTTCGACGACTGGCCGGATGATGATGAGGCGGATATCGTCCCGCGCCGCCAGCCGGCGTCCGACCATGGCGCGGGCTCGTCTACCACGCCGGCTGCTCGAGGCGGCGCGCAGAAGCGCGGGGCCGCGCCGAGCCTATCCGGCAATCGGCCGAAGAGGCCCAAGAGCACGGCGGCGGCGACCAAACGGGACGAGGCAGCCGCGAAGGCGGCGGCCCGCTTCCGCAAGGTGGTGAAGCAGCCACAAAAGGTTTCGGCGTAAGTGTCGATTCTCTCGCATATTCCTTCTTCTTTTTCGTCGATACTCTTCTTCTAAGTCTTTGTCTTGATTCATCAAACAGGGCTCCGCTCTCTCTTGAGCGGACCGCTGCCGCCTCCGTGGTTGGATCGGCGGGAGGATCCGCATGCACCCACCGCGTGGACCCCCCTGCCGAGCTTCAAGCGGCGACGGAGCGGAACGCGTGGGAGGCGCGGGAGGAGCGGGAGGCGGAGGAGCTGAGGGCGGCCGCTGCCAAGGCGGCGCAGGGATAGCGGAGGAGTCGGCGAAGGCACAAGCCGACGCGGCGGCCAAGGCTCAGGCGGAGGCTGCAGCCGTAGAGACAGTAGCCGGGGCCTTGTTTGTCATCCCCCTGCGCGCCGTGGCGCCCGAGATCCTGGAGCCCCCGCCGGAGGAAGCCGGTGGCAATCTGCCGGGGATGGAGAGGAAGGAGGACGACATCGTTGTCCGGGAGAGGGAGAAGGCACCTCCATCGCCGACTGGGGCGGACCGAGGCAGCCGGCCTAACGAGCCGCCCGTGCAGCCGGCTGGAGGCGAGCCGGCTGCGAGGACGGACCTGGTGGTCCGGTCGCCATCGCGCCAGTGCGCGGAGAAGGCGACTTCGGTGCCGGACCCGCAGAAGGCCGCCGGCTCTAGCTCGTCGGCCCAGGATCTGGAGACGGCCAGTGGTAGCTCGGGGTGGACGTCGGGTGGTGGGACAGACGTGGTGAACGTGGCAGCGCAAGAAGTCCGGAACCGGCTTCAGTCCCAGGCCGCCGTGCTGAGGCAGTACAATCAAGAGTTCCTCGCGACACGGACGGCCATTCGGGTGAGTCTTCCTGCTTTTCTATTTCTTGATCTTGATTTCTTCCGTGGGGGCGCGTCAGTGCACCCACTGGGTGTAGTCCCCGAGTTCCGAGTCGGCTGCTGAGCAGGCGGCTTGGAACTTCTTAGTAGACTTTGATTTCTTATCTTGTTCTTATTCGCTGCTCTGTCCGACTTGCAGGACTACCATAACCTCCGCACGGCTGCCTTCAACTCCCAGGCTCGGGAGCTGACCCAGAAGACCGCTGATCTAACTGAGAGCCGGAGTAAGTGCTTCATCTTTTATCTCACGTGGGGGCGCGTCAGCGCACCCACTAGGTGTAGTCCCCGAGATTCGGGCCGACTGCTGAGCAGTCGGGCCGGATCTTTCCTGGCGACTTCTTTCTTATTGCTTTTTTTTCTTTTTTTTTCTTCTTTGCCATATTTGCAGAGGCCAATGCCGACCTGAGGGAGCAGTTGGGTGGGGCCCAGACCGCCCTTCGCGCCAAGGAATCCGAGTGCAACACCTTGGCCCAGGAGCGTGACCGCTTGGCCAAGAGGCTGGCCGACCGGGAGGAGAGCCATAAGGCGGCCCTGAAGGCGGTGCAGGACCGCGAGGCCGTCCTCCAAGCCGAATACGAGACCGAGGCGGCGGGCTGGGCTGAGGCAAGGCAATCGCTGATCAACGGCTATGGCCAGATCGAAGATTTGGTTGACGGTAGGCTGGCTTCTTCTTCGTTCCTTCGCCTGCCGCCTGCCATTTGGTCCATTTTCTGACTGTGTTTTTTCTCTTCCTTGCTTACTTGTGCAGAGTACTTCCCTGGTTACTCCACTTCCGCCAACCAAATCGTCAAGGCTCACCGCGAGGCGCACAGGCAGGCTGGTGCTAAGATCGCGCAGGACGCTCGCCGGTCGCTTGATGAGCAGTTTCTGGCGATCCAAACCCGCCTCCAGCCGGCTCACCGCATGCTCCGCCGTCTTCAGCGTGTTGGGGCGCAAGTGCTGGCCGCCCTCTGGCCCGGCGAGGTGGTTCCCCGTACCCCCAGTCGGACTGCCGACTGGCTGGAGGTAGCGGTTGGCCGTTTCGAGGCCTGGAAGGCTTCTGCAGCTCGGTCAGGCGCCAGGCGGGCGCTGGAGTTCGTCAAATCTTGGTATCCCGAGCTGAGCTTGGACCAGGTGGCCACCTGGCGGCAGGAGGCCGACGAGGAGCTGGAGGCGGTGCGGCCGGATATCATCCAGCGTGCCTCGGCAATCGCCGACTACACTGACACCAGCGCCTTTGCTCCTGAGGTGGATGCTGACGGCATTGCTCAGCCGGAGGAATGGTTCGGGCTGAACCCAGCAGATGGTGAGGACTCGGCGGAGGAGATCGACTCCAGCGACGAGGGCGAAGATGAGGAGGGAGAGGATGGTGAAGATGCCGTGCCAGACGGTGGAGCGACCGGCCAGCCTCAACTTGATCGTGCCTCCAGCAATGAGGCGCGTGCGAGCGCACCGCCTGCAGCCGGCGATGATCAAGCCAGGACTCACCAGCCGGCCACTCCTCCAGCCGGCACTGCCGCCTCCACTGACCTACCCGGCTCGCCTGTTGCACCTTTAGCCTGATCTGCCGCCTTTACTTTCCTGTTTTGTTACTCTTTGAACAATATTCTGTTAAATTTGCGCAATTCCACCCACTGGGGGTGTGTTCAAACTATGTTGAATGCCGGCCTTTCGAAGGCCTTTTGTGTAAATATAATCATGCATGTGCTTGGCTTTCGATTGTATTTGCTTTTCATCCTTTGGCTGTTTCCTTTTCCGCCCTCCTTGGTCGCCGCCTTCCCAGCCGGACAGCTGCTCTGCAGTCTGTGGCTGGGGAAGGGCTTGGCCGTTTGGGAGGGCAAGTACTCTAGCTTTTTTAGATTGTAGCAAGGTGAATCGGAAGCCGGCCAACCGGCTGTTCTGACAGCCGGTAGGCGGGGTGGGAGGCCGGCTTGTGTTATATAAGTTCGTTAGTCCTTAGGCATTTTTCGTGTGGGCATCCTTTCCTACTTTTGACTCTTGCCAGTCGGACAGTCGGTTCTTTGAGCTGTGACTTTCAACAAGAGAGGGCTTGGGTGCCGGCACACTACTTGTCTGACTGCAGGTAGAACTTTAATATAGCTCAAGGCGGCAAGTCCCCGGGCCGACTGGTCGAACCCGGTGCCGGACAGAAAATCAAATATAATAATACATTCATAGGTATGGCACTCGTCATACATAGATAAAAGAGGGTAGTCCCCGAGTGCACCTCGGGGGGCCCGTTGTCTTGTACTTAATACAAAAGGTAGCATGGTACATACTGCTTTTAACTGTAAAATCTTCGAAGGAGACTGGCGTTCCATGGTCGTTCCGACTCCTTGCCGGAATCATCTCTCTTGCATGCCTTCGGCTTCTGTGCGTCGATCAGGTAGTAGGAGTCGTTGCCTAGGGCCTTGCTGATGACGAAGGGGCCTTCCCAAGGGGCCGAAAGCTTGTGTTGGCCGGCTGTTCGCTGGATCAGCCGGAGCACAAGATCGCCCTCTTGGAAGGATCTTGGCTTGACCTTCCGGTTGTGGTAACGGCGCAAACCCTGCTGGTAGATGGCGGACCGGCTGAGTGCTAACAGCCGGCCCTCTTCCAGCAGGTCAACGCCGTCTTCTCGCGCTTCCTTGGCCTCTGCCTCCGTGTACATGGTGACCCGAGGGGAGTCGAACTCGATGTCAGTTGGGATGACAGCCTCGACACCATATACAAGGAAGAAATGGGTGAAGCCGGTTGACATTTTCGGGGTGGTACACAAACTCCAGAGGACGGCGGGCGGCTCGTCGAGCCAGCAGCCGACCGAACGCTCCAGTGGGACGACCAGTCAGGGCTTGATGCCGGAGAGGATGAGGCCGTTTGCTCGCTCGACTTGGCCGTTTGACTGCGGGTGGGCTACGGACGCTAAGTCCAGTCGGATGCCCTGTGTCGCACAGAAACGTGCCAGTGCTCCTTTGGCAAAATTCGTGCCATTGTCGGTGATGATGCTGTGTGGTATGCCATACCGGGTTGTGATATCTGCGATGAATGTCACGGCAATCGGCCCATTCAGTTTCTTGATTGGCTTCGCTTCAATCCACTTGGTGAATTTGTCCACGGCGACAAGCAGATGTGTCATGCCGCCGCACGCCGTCTTGAATGGGCCCACCATATCCAGCCCCCAGACAGCAAAGGGCCATGTGAGGGGGATGGTCTTGAGTGCAGAACCCGGCCGGTGTTGCTTGGAGCTGAAGACTTGGCACCCTTTGCAGTATTTGACTAATTCCTTGGCGTTGTCCAAAGCAGTCGGCCAGGAGAACCCATGGCGGAAAGCTTTGGCGACGAGTGATCTTGAGGCCGTGTGGTGGCCGCATTCGCCTTGGTGGATGTCCTTGAGGATCGCTATGCCCTTCTCTGGCTCGACGCAGCGCTGGAAAACTCCAGTGACGCTGCGCCTAACGAGTTCTCTGTTTACTATTGTTTATGCTCCGGCTCGGTGTTGAACTTGTCTTGTCGAGATCTCATCAGTCGGCAGCTCTCTGTTTACCAGGAAGTTGAGGATGGGTTGGGCCCATGATGGAGCTGCGACTTCTTCTATTGCCAATACGACTACTGCGACCAGGGTGGGTGGGTTGGGTGGTGAAGAGTTGGAGTCGGCCGCCGCCTGCTGTGTCGTTGCAGTCCACGGGCCGACAGCTGCAGTCCCCGGGCCGGGTTCTGAAGTCCCCGGGCCGGGTGCGACTATGGCAGTCCCCGGGCCGCCTGTTGAACTCCCCGAGCCGCCTGCTGGGTTCCCCAAGTCGGATCCGACTGCATCAGGGTCAGGCGGTATGAAGATGGAGTCTGATTCTAGAGACGGCTTGACAGACGGCTTGAGGAGGCGTTGGAGAGAGACGCCGGTTGGGATAGCTTGTCGGGTGGAGCCGATTCGTGCCAGGGCATCTGCTTGCTCGTTGTCGGCCCGTGGCACGTGGAGGAACTCGCATCCTTCAAAGTATCCGCTGATTTGCTGAACGAGGAATCGGTAGCTCGCCATGTTTGCGTCCTTGGCGTCCTAGTCGCCAGATGATTGTTGGACTACCAGATCCGAGTCGCCATAGCACAGGATCCGGCGGATGCCGAGTTCTTTGGCTAGCCAGAGCCCGTGTATGAGTGCCTCGTACTCGGCCACATTGTTGGAGGCGGCAAAATGAATTTGCAATGTGTATCTAAGTTTGTCGCCCTTGGGAGAGGTGAGGACGATGCCGGCTCCCAAGCCGGTGGGCATCTTGGATACATCGAAGTGCATCCGCCAATGAGTGGAGTCGGGAGCCGGCGGTAGGTACTGGGTCTCGGCCCAGTCGACAAGGAAGTCGGCCAATGCTTGGGACTTGATAGCGGTGCGAGGCTGGTAGAAGATCGTGTAAGGAGCCAGCGCAATGGCCCACTTGGCCACCCAGCCGGATGCATCCCGGCTGCCTATGATCTCGGCAAGCAGGGCAGTACATACGACCGTGATGGGGTGTTCTTGAAAGTAGGGCTTCAGCTTCATGGCGGCGAAGTACACTCCATAGCACATCTTCTGGTAGTGCGGGTAGTTTTGCTTCGAGGTGGACAGTACTTCGCTCAAATAATACACCTCGATGATTGTATTATTTGAGCAAAGAGCCCATGCTCCTTTACATTGCCGCGACTGTACTTCGCTCAAATAATATGATGCTGACCACGCCACCTGTCTTGGCGGCGCCGACTGAGAAAGAGCCCATGCTCCTTTACATTGCCGCGACTAGCTGAGTGGTCAGCACAGTGATTGTGGTCCAACGCCCAGAAGAAGACGAGGCTCAGTTAGTCAAGAGGCATCTTCTTTGTTTCCTTGGCTAGCTGGAAGGAGCCTTGAGCATCATATTCCTTGGGGTAAGGGGACAGGGCCGGCTGCTTGCCGGCCATGGCCACGACTCAGTCTAGCATCTTCTTTTCTTCGGAAATCACGAGGGACTCGGCCAGCCGGCTGCTGGCTGCAGCACACTCGGAGGATTTCTTATAGTCTCCGGCTATGGTGATGATTCCCTTCGAACTAGGCATCTTCATCTTGAGGTAGGCGTAGTGGGGTACAGCCATGAACTTGGCCAAGGCAGGTCGGCCAAGCAACGCGTGGTAAGGGCTCTCTAGATCCACCACTTCAAACCAGACTGCTTCTCGGCGAAAGTGATCCTTGTCTCCGAAGAGAACATCTATCTTGATCTTGCCGATTGGTGAGCAGGACAGGCCGGGTACGATGCCATAGAACACAGTCCGGCTTGGCATGAGTTGCTTCGTCTTGATGTTCAGCATCTCCATGCTGTCACGGTACAGTATGTTGATGCTGCTCCCTCCGTCAATCAGTACTCGGGAAAAACGGGCAGCTCGCCTTTCTGTTGCAAGGGTGGCGTCCAATACCAACGCATAAGAGCCGGGAGACGGCATCACCTCTGGGTGATCGGCCCGGCTCCAGCTGATAGGCTTCTCAGACCAATGCATAAACTCTGGGTTGTTGGAAGCGACCGCGTTGACTTCTTGCTGTTGTCGGCGCCGAC
This sequence comes from Aegilops tauschii subsp. strangulata, assembly GCF_002575655.3. Classification (NCBI taxonomy): domain Eukaryota; kingdom Viridiplantae; phylum Streptophyta; class Magnoliopsida; order Poales; family Poaceae; genus Aegilops; species Aegilops tauschii. The sequence continues at coordinate 178,238,281 of NC_053035.3, forward strand.
TGCGTCTGTCTTCATCTTGGCTTGTGAAGACGACGTAGGCGGCATGCTCGTTCGGGAACTCGTCTTGAATGGCTCCGACTGTTGGTCGAGCAGCCGGCTGCTGAGGGGCTGGAGGCGGCTGGCCAACAGGTGGAGGCCGCACCAGTCCCTCGCCTTTGGAGATTCGCGTGAGCCAATGACACTTCCGAGTCGTATGGTTGGACGGCTTCGCGCCGCTGTGGAACTTGCAGGGGGCATCAAGGGTTTGCTCGTAGGAGAAAGCCGGCTGCCAAGCCGGCCTGCCGCCCTTCTGCTTCTTGGGCATGGGCCGCTCTTCAGGTTGTTCGTCTTCGACTGTGGCTACTTGCCGACTGCTGGAAGGTGGCATAGGGGCCTTGCGCTTGTGGTCATTCGGGTGCGGGCGTCGATTGGAATCACGGGCCGGCGTCTTGGGAGCCGGAACGAGCACCTTTCCAGAGGCATCCACTCCAAGCTCAGTCTTCATTGAAGAGTCGGCCGTGGCATACTTGTCGGCTATGATCAGCAGCTCGTCGAGGGTAGTCGGCTCGTCGCAGAGGAGTCGGTGCTTGAGGAGAGTGCCCTCTCGGCACCCGGCGGTGAAGTACTCTATGGCCTGAACCTCGTGCACCCCTTCGCAGGAGTTGCGTAGATCGGCCCAACGCGTGAGGTAGTCGCGAGTTGATTCGCTGGGCCCTTGGACGCACAAGGAAAGCTGGCGGGGCTTGGGAGGCCGCTTGTATGTGCTGGTGAAGTTGTGGATGAAGACTTTCATGAAGTCTAGCCAGCTGTTGATGCTGTAGGGCTTGAGGCTGATCAACCAGGTGCACGCCATGCCTTGAAGCATGAGCGAGACGTACTTCACGGCAACGCGCCTGTTGCCGTTTGCTATGCTGGCTGCGGTGGAGTAGTCGATCAACCAGTCTTCTAGCTTCACGGAATCGTTGTATTTTGGCGTGTCTCTTGGGAGTGAGAACCCTTTGGGGAAGGGCTCGTCGCAGATGCGGGGGCCAAAGCAAGGAGGGCCAACATCATCTTCTTCTTCTAGCGCCAGGGATCGCGCTAGGCGGTCGATTCGATGGCGGGCATCATTCTCGCCAACTCCTTCGCGGTGGCCTAGTCAGTCGCCGAGAGTCGGATGTGTGACAGGCGGCGGGCTGGGATATCTCTCCCCACGAGGCGGGGGAGGAGGCGGATTGCCTCGTCGTTCCACAGCTCGGGGGCGGCCTTCTGCGTCGCGCTCGGTGCTGAGCCGAGTCTGACTACAGCTAGCAGCCGGCTCCTTGTCTTTTCTTGCGCGGGTGCCGCTTGCAGTCAACGTCCGGGATGTCGTGCCGTGCTCTCGGCGCGGGGGAGGACTTTCCGCGCGGGCGCCGGCTTCATGCCGCTCTACGGCCGCGTCGATCAGCTGTTGGATGCGTCTAGTCATGTAGGGGTGCTCATCGGCCCCTAGCCCGTTCAGCTCGTCTACGGCCGCCTGAGCGGCACGCAGGTTCTCGAGTGGCGTGGCGTAGACTGGGCGGTCTGCTGCCAGCATGCTGGCGATGGCCGCGCCTCGCTTCTTGACGATGCCGGCTCGGCTCGGCCCGCCAGGAGGTGGCGTACCAAAGGCGGCGTCGTCGACTTCGCACTGGTGAGCCTCAGTGAGGCGTCTCATGGATGCTATCTTCTGGCCCTCCGCGATGAGGGCGAGGCGGCGTGCCTCCAGTGTCTCGGCGTCGGCGTCGGCCGGGATGGGGTCGGACAGGTCGTGTAGCGCTGCTTGTAGGGTGTTGTGGGGGTTCTCACTAGAGGCGGCGCCATGGCTGATGACCAGCACCTCAGTGACGGTGCTGCCGCCACTGTCGGATCGAGGAAGAGGGTCGTCGATGATCACCACGTTGGTGGGGAAGGCGTCAAGCGATGCCCTGTCGAAGTCGACAGGCATCGGGTCGGTGGAGCCGACCGACTCCAAATCCACAGCAGGTTCGCTGGAGACGTGAAGCTGGTCGAGGACGCTGACGAGGCGGCTCTCGGGGCAGTCTGTGCCCGCGTCGGACGCAAGCTCGTCGGAGATGCGAGCCTCGCCAAGAAGATTGGCGAGGCAGCTCGCCGCGCAGGCGTCGTCGGCGCCTTGCAGCGCGTCGGGGCAAGCGCCATCGGGCGTGCCGGGCTGGCTATGCTCACTGGGAAGGAAATGGGTTCCCGTCCAGAACAGGTCTTCGGACGACGGTGCACCTGGCCCCACGGTGGGCGCCAAATGTCGGGTGGTAGGTGCGACATATGCCAACGGGTGGCTTATCATTGTGGGAGCCAGTAAGACATCGCCGGTGCCTGGAAACGGGATAAGGCGAAGACATGCACGCCGGTGAATCTTACCCAGGTTCGGGGCTCTCCGTGGAGATAACACCCCTAGTCCTGCTCTGCGGGGTCTCCGCATGATCACTAGATCAACACAAGTGCCTACAAGTGGCTCCTTGAGCTGTTTTGCTAGAGGAGGAAGAAGGGCAAGGCTAGATCTCCTCTTCTCTCTACGTGGTGTCTGAAACTCTAAGATCAACCCTTTGCATGGGTGCCCTGGGGGCTTTATATAGGCCTACCCCCCAGGGGTACAATGGTAATCCGGCTGGATGCGGGTCCAGGCAGTCAGTGTCTGTATCCGCCGGCTTCTCCGCTGGCCGTTGGGCCCGCCGACTGGTGGGTCCGCCGGCTGCTGGTTACTGTAGCCTCGCCCCTGATGACGAGGGCTTTGCTGAGGTAAGCATGGCTACAGTGCCGCCATCCGGCGGACTCTCACTGTAGCCTTACCTCGTCTTGTCTTCTTAATGATGCACATACTTCGAGGGAGTGAGGTAGCCGGCTATTGGGAGCCGGTTACACCCCAGGCCGACTAAAAGGGGGCTTGACCGCCTTCGAGCGTCTCTCTGGCTGTAGGGGCCCGCCGCCCGCGGGCCGTACTGACAACCCGTCGTGGGTGGCATCATGGTCAACATGGCTACAGTGCCACGCAGGACGGGGGATGGCCGACCCGTACGGCGCACTGTGGCCATGCGTGCTCCGGGATTCGGGGGTGGCACACTTTACTGTAGCCACGCCCGGTCTTGTTACCGTTATGTGGGTGCTGTCCTGGAGGGTGCAATCTTGGCCGCTTGCCGGGAGTCGGTCTTCTTGTGGCTGGCTTCTTGGAGTCGGCCTTCTTGTGGCCGGCTTCTTGGAGTCGGCCTTCTTTTCAGGAAGGTTTCAGGGTCGGGCCGCCTTCCAGCAGTCGTCCTGTGAGATGGCCGGCCAGGGGAAGGTGGCCCCGTGCTTTGGGTGCTTGAAGGCTCGATCGGCCTGATAATTTTTGAAGAGCCAGGGGAGTCGGTTAGGCTACCCGTGGTCATTTACTCCGACATAGAACTTGAAAGCTTCGGGTTGGAACTGGTTGCACCAGGATTCTTGGCCAACCTCGAAGTTAGGCCTACCTTGATGGATGATGTTAAGGAAGCTCAGAAGGGACACGAAAGTATTGAAAGCATCAAGAGGAAGATCAAGGCAGGTAAGGCCCCAGGATTCTCAGAGGATGAACAAGGAATTGTGTGGTTTGGGAATCGCATTTGCGTACCCAACAAGATTGAGCTCAAGAATTTGATCTTGCAAGAAGCTCATGACACCCCGTATCCCATCCACCCCGGAGGAACCAAGATGTATCAAGACCTAAAGGAAAGATTCTGGTGGCATGGCATGAAGAGAGAGATAGCCACTTTCGTCGCTAAGTGTGACATATGCCAAAGGGTCAAAGCTGAACATCAGCGACCCGCTGGATTGTTATAGCCTCTCAAGGTGCTTGAATGGAAATGGGATAAAGTCGGAATGGACTTCATCACTGGATTACCCAGGTCAAATAAGGGACATGACTCCATCTGGGTCATAGTCGACCATTTGACCAAAGTAGCCCATTTCATTCCTGTCAAAACGACTTACAAGGGAAACTAGCTAGCCAGCCTCTACATCAACAGAATCGTAAGCCTTCATGGTGTTCCCAAGGAGATTGTGTCAGAGCGAGGAACCCAGTTTACCTCAAGGTTCTGGAAGAAGTTCCAAGAGGCCATGGGGACCAAGTTGTCCTTCAGCACTGCTTTCCACCCACAGACCGGAGGTTAGACAGAACGAGTGAATCAGATACTCGAACACATGCTCTGAGCCTGTGTCTTAGCATAAGGAGCTAGGTGGGAAGATTGCCTCCCTTTCACCGAGTTCTCCTACAACAACAGTTATCAGTCAAGCCTCCAGATGGCACCATTTGAGGTGTTGTACGGACGCAAGTGTCGCACACCCCTCAGTTGGTCAGAGACCGGAGAAGGACTAGTCTTTGGGCCCGATATCCTCCGTGAAGCAGAAGAGCAAGTCCAGCTTGTCAGAGAGCGTTTGAAGATTGCCAAGTCAAGGCAGAAGAGCTACGCTGACTCACACCATAGAGACATGACCTTTCGAGTTGGAGACCATGTCTATCTCCGGGTCACACCTCTCAAGGGAACCCAGCGCTTCCATGTCAAAGGAAAGCTCACACCAAGATACATCGGCCCCTTCAAGATCACTGAACGGCGAGGAGAAGTGGCTTACCAGTTGGAACTGCCACCTGAACTATCTGATGTGCACAACGTATTCCACGTGTCACAACTCCGGAAGTGTCTCCAAGTTCCACACAAGCCTGATCCTTACAAGGACGTCGATCACCAAGCCATTGAACTTCAGCCTGATTTGACCTACCGTGAGAGGCCCATATGCATTTTGGATGAGGCTGAGCGACGCACTCGAAGCCGCACCATCAAGTACTTCAAGGTCTAGTGGAGCAACCATACTGAAGCAGAAGCAACCTGGGAACGTGAAGACTACCTTAGATCCGAGTTTCCCGATCTTTTAAAGCCTAGTTCGGAATCTCGGGGACGAGATTCTTGTAAGGGGGGTAGGTCTGTCACACCCTGCATTTTGTAACATGTCATTTGCAGTATTAAAGCACGAAATTTGGACCAACAAAAACTTTTGCATTATTTGGCTTTTATTTTGGAGTTGGTTATCTGTGCGTGGTTTTTCAAGAGCTCTTTAAAGTCAGCACAACTCCACCTTATATACTTCATCTCCCTGCCCAAAACTTCTGCCCAATGATCATGCCATGTGTATAGAACAGAATAGTATTTTCTTACAAAAATAAATTGGCCAAATAGTATTTTAAAAAATAGTTTTCCAAAACCCCTGAATTGAGGTTTGCACTACAAGTACTTGATTTGGGGTATGAAAAATATTTCAAAGAGTATATTTGAAACCTATTAGATATAGGACTCCCATAAACCACAAAAACATAATTTTAGAAGTAATTTTCCTATTTTATTTAAAGGCTTTTTCTTTAGGCCAGAAATGGTCTTCAATAGGTTAAAATTATTTAAAAGCTTCAAAAATACTTGAGAAAAATCAGGGAAACTCAGTGGACATATATTTTCCATATATATGAGTTTCAACACATGGTCATGATCAAAATATTGGACAAAACTTCCCAAAACCATTTCTACCCATTTCATGGATTTGAATTTCTACAGGAAATATTCTCATAAAAAATCCAAGGAAAATCCATCAAGTCACAAATGCATATTGTGATCACCTTGCAAAGCCTCATCTCAATTAGGGTCATTTTGGTTCACCAAAATGCCCCAAAACCCTCCCTGACCAGAATCAAATTTGAACAACTTTGTACTACCAACTTTCTCTCCTTGACCCCAACTTTTGTGAGCATGTTCACATGACCAAATGAGGCCACTACACCAAGTGGTGCATCAAGGGGAAGTGATTTGCTCAACTAGATCTACACAAGTTCATTTCTGCTAATTTCTAGGGTTTACAAAAGTTGCATTGGCCACTTTGCCCAAGTAAGCTCCAAATTGGGGGAATGCCCTAATTATATGTGTCATTTCACCCTGTGGAGTATCATGACAAATGGAGTTCATTTGCTTACCCAAACAAGCATCAAACACCTTCTGCCACTTTACTAAGATTCCATTTTTGACCTCTTCCACTAATCTCCATGGGCTCAACTTTGTACCACAGCTGCTCCTGACCCTCTTCTACCCCCAGTAACTTTCCCCTGGCCATTGCTCAATGATTGAGGGGTGAAACACCCCCATTTACCTCCCTGGACAGCAGTTTCTCTCTCTCCCTCAACCTCCCTCCTCACTCCAGTGGCCACCCAGGGCATCCAAAGCCCATCCCCCTTTCTTTACTCCCTCCTAGACCTGCTGGACATGCGTGGGGGCGCCCACACTGCTTAGAAAATGGCATGCCAAGCCATTTGGGTGCTCTAGAGCGTGCTACAGTGCGGCCAGGCACTGTAGCCGCCCCTTCCAACCGCCTCCGGCCACCTCGGGCCTCCCCAGCGCACCCGACGATGCGCCTCGATGTCTGCGACACGCCACGCCTCTGTCCCCGTCCTCCTTCTCCCCAGTGAGCGCGCTCGCACGCGCGGAGCCTCTGATCCCCCCTGCTCCCTATCTCTACTCTCCCTCACTCTGGACCAACCCCACAAACGCCTCAGACACGCCCCGAGGAGCCCCCGTGACCCGCTTCGACCGCAACAGGCTCGCCGGTGCACACCTCCTCGGTGGACTGCCGCCCGCCTATTTAAGGGCCTCCCCGAGCCCTCCTCTCCTCACCACTCGCTCTCCCACTCCCCTAGTCACCCCCTACACCGCCCGCTCCTCTCCAAAACCTCTCGAGCTCGAGATCGAGCTCGAGCTCGGCCGCGGCAGCTCGCTGTCGTCCGCACGGTAGAAGCTCGCCCCGCTCCTCCTAAGCCCCGATCTGGAACCCCCGCATTCTACTGACCGTTTCCCCCCTATTTCCTGCTCGTTTTGCAGTGGGAAACGGCCAGAGCCATCGACGCCCGATGCTCCTCCGCCGCGAACCTCGTCGCCGGCGAACCAGGCCACCCCGGCGACCGCAACCACCTCCACCCGAACGGCGACTCTGCGCTGAGTCCAACCCTGTCCTCCTCTCGCCTCGCCGTGCCCTGCATCGTCGCCGGTGAGCTCACCAGCCCTCTGTCGCAGGGTTAGGGATGACAGGCGAGCCCCGCCTGTCAGCCTCTCCTCTCCATCGCCTCTCTCTCTCGCTGACGCTTGGGCCCCGCCCGTCAGGTTTAAACTTGGCGCGCGCACGCGTCGGCCTGGCTGGACTGCCTCGCTGGCTGGGCCGTTGCCCTGTGGCCGTTCTGGCCCAGCACGCACAGTGTCCCTTTTTCCTTTTCTTTTTCTGTCACTTTTCCAAAAATTCCACAGAATTAAATATTCATCCAAATGCAATAATTCCAACTCCCATATTTTTTATAAAAATCCCACCTATTTAATGGTATAACTTTCACTCATGTCCAAACAACTTTTATGTACTGTTCATATTCAAATTCAAATTTGAATATTTTTAAACCCCTCTAAAAATCTGTTTCTCCTATTCTGCCACTCCAAATCCAAACACTAGGAGTTTTCCCCTTCTTAGTTTTCACCCTAGTATTTAACAAAAATGAGTTGACATTTTTCTGAGCAATTTGGTTTTTCTATTTTATTATTGCCTTATTTTCCTCGTTATTATTTTGCTACGATAGATTGCATTGCTGACGATGGAGTTGGACCAGAAGACTTTGAAACCCAGAAGACTTTGCTGAGCCAGGCAAGCAGCCCTTTGACCATGTCTAAGAAACCCTTTTTATGCATGACATATGGCACTTTTGTTGCTTGCATCGAAGCCATGATAAAATGGTGACCACTTGAGGTGGTTTGCCTCCGTTGCTTTTCTCGTTGACACTTGCATGATGCATGACCATACCTTTCTATCAGGGTTATGCCAGTGGGAGTAGATAGGATGCTAAAGTAGTTGCTACGCAAAAGGGGATGGGTATATGGATGGTGATGGAAGCAAGATTGTTTCAAAAACTTTTCGAAAACCCCATCGGGTGCCACTTATGCCCGATTGAGATAATGAGTTGGGTAACCACTTGATGACGAAGTGGTGTACCGAGGCAAGTGCGTGTGTTGTTCTCAAACCGGATTGGTTTAAGTTGCGACCGTTATTCCAACCTTACATGCGCAACCACTCTACCCTTATATGGGAAAGGGTTACCTAGGACGATACTAGCATGGTGCCCGCATTACTAGTGACGGGAGAGTTGTTGCTCTCTCGGGACGGAGTCATGCCAGGTAGGGCGGCCAAGAACATTTTTATGGGCACCGGACACACCGTTGGTACCCCATGCCAGTGGTATGTAATGAATATGGGAGCGAGGATCCACAATTTTAAATTGTGAAATGTTGGGCACGGGGGTTACTACCAATCGAGTGGATTCTATGTTAGTGTCGTCTAGGGAAAGATAGTGATCGGGTGCTTACCCCGGGTACTTGAGGTACCGCGGGTCGTGGATGACACGAAAGTTCCCCGGATCTTGTGGGTAAAGTGTGCAACCTCTGCAGAGTGTAAAACTATTCGAATAGTCGTGTCCATGGTCAAGGACAGTTGGGTAACCGCTCTTGGGCTACGTCCACTTGTTTACTAACCAGTGTGTGTGTGGGAAGAACTACTTGGGTCAAGTCAAAGGACTTGACATGGATGAGTTGGGTTGGAGCCCACTCCCTTTATGTTGATATCTGTAACCAGTCCCTATGGTTACTTGAATTCATACGATGCATGATTTACTAGTTATTGAACATGTCATAGCACAACAAAATTAGCTTTCTGCAAAAATTTACCTATGTCATGCATTGTTGTATCTTGAGCCAAAACATGGGTTGCTTGCGAGTACATTCAAAGTACTCATTGGCTTGCCACTGGTTATTTAATTGGCCAGGCATGGGAGAACAGGAGTTCGAAGAAGAGTTCTTTGGAGACGAACATGCGAACTAGGACGTTTCCCAGTTAGAATGCCTGTAGGGTTAAGGCAGATGGCATGGGTTCTACTTATCGACGAAGATTTCCGCTGCTTAAGTTTATTTGGTATTCAGCCCTTGTGGCTTTATCTATGTAAGACTTGACCATAATGGTCATAATTTGTGTAAGACGATATTTATGGATGTAAGACTCTTGTTATTCAGCTTCTGTGTGTTCAGTGAGCATTGATCTCTGGGATCACTGTACACGTGCATTCAGTGATCACGACTTATGAGTCGGGGTCCCCACAATGTTGTCTATGTAATGCTAGGCCTTGTGAGTTTGATTGCAAAGTTGAGCTTGGAATGTTGTGGCATGCAACATCATGAGGTGTTCACCGTGCCTCCTGAGAATCATGCTTCATAGTGTTTTGCATGTTGATCTAGTGCTTGTGATTTGCAAGTTAAGAAGATCATCCTCTTTTGTTGTTTTTGTGCTTAAGAAGTTCATTGTCTTATGTTTCATTCATAGCCTATACGACAACTCGGGTAGGTTAGAGGTGAAACCATATGATCTTTCGACCAACTCATCATCTTAGGCCGTGATTGGATCGTCGTTTTCCAACCAAAACCGCTTGTAAAATTGACGCTTGTAAATAAAAGCAGATGGGCTTGGGCGAAGTGCTTGGTTGGTTGATTTCGACTAGTAAAGTATACACTGGTCTCCCAAATTACACGCATAACTCGCCAGTTTTTGTTATAGACCTCGGGCCCTCGGTTTCATTACGCCTATATTTTACGCGTTGTTTCTGATGACGAGTAAATTACACTTGTATCTTAATACAGGTGTGAAACAATCCAGAGCTCCCAAGCGCGGCCTTACCGTTTCATGCCGTCTCAGTCTCGCGAAGGTGCTCATAGGTGTCCGATGATCGTGGCTTCCTGAATGAGCAGTGGGCGCTGTATCAGACCATCCATAGGGCCCGCGATGCCCTCTCCATCGTCCTTCGAGTTATTGCGCTCGCCGTGGCGCCGAGCATTGTCAACATGGTCAACGAACATGAGGAATCAGGAGATGACTTGATTTTTACTGGATGATAGTAGGGACCCACTAGGGCCATAGCCGTACGTATGCAAGTTCCTCCTTATTATATACAACTGTAATTTTTTTTGCTTCCTCCTGGTTTCCTCACATCACGGTCCCACACCATCGTCAACCTATATAGTCAATAAACGAGAGAATTGCACAAGGAGCGGCCGATAGTTGGGACCCAGCAGCTCGAGCAGTATTTGTTTTCTTAGGTGTAAGCGGTGTTTTTCTTGAGCGATGTTTTTGTTGTTGTTCAGAGGAGCAGGGTATCAACTGGGCGGGCTGTGGCCCGTCTAGCCCAGGCTATTTTTTTATGTCGACCAAATATCCAGGCCAGATATTATTTTTTCAAGGATAAAATGGCTAGCCCAGCTATACTTTTTTTGCGGAATACCCAACCCAGGTCAACTTATTATTCTCCGCCCCGCTGGGCTGTAAATCTTTGCGATGAGGGATGCATTAGGCCTAACAAGAAAATGGGCTTTAAGAAATAATAAATGGGATGTAATTATAAAAACTAGGCTATAAATATACAAGAACGCACCAAGCAGGTAATTAGTTTCAAAAATATTATTGTTTGAATTTGGAAATTTTCATTTCATTAGTTATTGCGCGCGCGGTATTTCTTTAGATTTTTACCTAATACAAATTCATTTTGAAATTATATTTAATCTGACTCGAAATTTTGGGATAAAGTTTTTTCGGAACCCATAAAAATGTGTGTTTTTTGGTTGAATTCTGTTTTGAGAGGTTGGTTTAAATTATTAATCGTTGTCCTGGCTAGAAAATGGGCTGTAATTTTAACACACTGTAATGGGTTGTAGTAAATTCCATTAGAATTCAAAAATGGGTTCTAAACTATTACAAATCGCAAATGGGCTATATGTTCTCTGCCACAGATGTGATGGTCACTTGTGGGCCTACTATTTTTTCGAGAGTTATAGTCAGTGACGCGTACGGAAGGCTTGTGGGCCTACTAAGGCATACGGAAGGCTTCGTAAACTTATAGTCAAGACATGATTCCAGCAGTAGTGGCCGTTGGATGTCCATCCAACGGCTGTACTGCTTCTTCAATCTCGGATATTCTTACTTCAGCCGCCCAAACCACCGCCAGCGGTACCGCCTGCTACCTCCTCTCATGGCCAGTTGTGCTGCCGCGCAGGCTTCACCGGCCCACTCCCACGCCTCCTCGATCGGGGTCCTGTTCATCCAGCGTCGACTTCCTCTAGCTTCCACCTGCTACTGTTCATCCACCGTCGACTTCCTCCAGCCTCCACCAGCTACTGTTCATCCACGGGGTCATGTTCATCCAGCCTCCCCGGCTACTGTTCATCCAGCCCTCCATGGGGTACTGTTCATCCAGCCTCCACCGGCTACTGTTCAACCAGGCCTCCACGATGTCCTGTTCAACCAGCCCCTCCACGGGGTCCTGTTCAACCAGCCCTCCACGTACGGGGTCCCTCCACCGGCTACTGTTCATCCACCCCCACGCCTCCTCGATCGGGGTCCTGTTGATCCAGCGGCAACGGCCTCTACTACAATGGGATCCTGTTCATCCAAGCCCCATCGGGAACTGTTCATCCAACCCCCACTGGGAACTGTTCATCAAGAGGTAGCTTCGATCGGCTTCAGTTAGCAGCAGTAGCGAAGGAATCACTCGGGTTCAGTTAACAGCAAGGCATCGATCGGGGTTGTCGCGGGATATCCACGGCCCCCTATGGGACCAGGAGGCCCCTTGCTGGTTCGGCAGGAGGACGTCGCGTTGCACAAAGAGCAGACTGGCGCATGGCAGCACGACAGATAGCACACAAGCAATTTACCCAGGTTCGGGCCGCCATGAGGCGTAAAACCCTATTCCTGCTTTGGTGGATTGATGGTAGAATGGAGGTGATGGAGCATAGTACACTTGCCCGGTAGGGGTTGCCTTAGGGCAGTAGCGACTACACGCGTATGAGGGTGTGGGTTCATCAACCTTCCAACCCATCCTACGGGTGCCAAGGGCCTCCTTTTATAGTTCAAGGGCTCACCACAATGGCAAAGTAGTCATTATGTACTGATATGATAGCGAACAGTGCTATCATACCTAACTCTACGGGCTGATAGGGCGCATTAAATGCACCGCTTAGTGTCACATCACTGTTTGCCCGAGAAGACTTGCCGGGCTATCTTGCCAGCTCTGCGCCTATTCTCTTGACACGTCGCAGGACGGGTGTCATCTGTGGGTTTCTTCTGTAGGAAATGGTTGTCATGTGGTGAATGGCTGCCACTTAATCACTTTGCGGCTTGGCACTGCATTGATCGATGACGCGGGTCGTGCTTGAGTGGTTGGTGAAGTGGTTTTGCCTCCGCGAGCCCCCGGCAGGCCCTACTAGGGTGCTTGGTTGCCTGCTTCTGGGGGTGGCCTCACCCCTTGCCGGGCTCGCCTGACCGGCAAGGGAGGCCTTCTGTTGGCGATATCTTGCTCCTCTGGCTTGGCCTTAGTCTCTTTGAGCTGCGTGCTGGTTCTTCAAATCTCTTGGTTTCTTTTACTCTGGCTTAGTCTTGGCTTTGTCCGTGCACGAGTCAGGGGAAAATGCATACCCTGTATATTTTCCCCGACATAATCCCCCAGGCCTGAGCCATACGTGTCGTGTGGCACATCGGGTTAGGCCCCAAACAGTGCACGAACACGTGGCAGGAGAGGGCTGTGCGTGACGGTTTGCCACGGTGACTAGTCAATCCAACGTCCATTTTTGCACAATTATTGCGCATTGTGGGGTCGTGGGACTGTTGCAGTTAAGGTAAAACGGTAACTTTCTGAAGTGTCATGCCTCTGCCCCACTTTTCCCCTTAAGAGCGGGGAAAAACAGAGCGGCACGATTCACCTATCTCTTGTCCCGCTCCCCCATCTTCTTCCTCCGCAAGCCAAGGGACCGTTCCTCATCCAGCTCCTTCCTCCACCGCCGCTTTCCACATTGAACTCCTCCTCCCTCCCTGTTGCCGCAGGAATGGGGAAGAAACCCGCGGAGAAGAGAAAGCCGACGACCGCGGCGAAGGAGGCCGCCGCCGAGTGGAGCAGGAGGTCGGCGGAGCTGAATAAGAAGCAGAGCGAAGACGTTGTCTTTGTTCCGTCGACCTTGAGCGGCCCTGTTCTTCAGGCAAGTACGGATATTTGTGGGGGCGGCCTCTTAAGAAGGGGCATGGGGCGCCCGTGGTTTATGAGGCGGGGGAGGTGGATCCGCCGGATTCTTATCGGTTCTTTGCCGCTTACTTCATATGCGGGCTCTGTCCTCCCTTCTCCGAGTTCTTTGACGCGATTATGAACTTCTATGGGTTCCATCTCCTCGACTTCACGCCCAATGCGATGGCGACTATGGCCATCTTCGCACATTTGTGCGAAAACTTCGTTGGAGTGAAGCCCAATGTGGACCTGTTCCGGCATTACTTTGTTCCGCGTGTCGAGAGCAGAGTCAATCGCTCCGGGATCATCTCTCAAGGTACCAACGCGAGAGGTGGGATGAATGGAGAGGGGATTGGTGCTAGATCCAGAACAAGAAAACCCCTGAGTTCTGTGAAGCACAGCGGGAGTGCGTTGAGCCCGACAAGGATTGGAGCTTAAGAGGGCTCACTGAGGATAGGCTGCGCCCGGCAATCTACAGGATCACCCGTCTAGCAGCTGCCGGGTTAACCATTGAGCATGTGGGGGCAGATTTTCTCCTCCACTGCATCTCACCGTTGCAGGAAAGGGATAGGCCTGCGTGGCTGTATGGCGGCGCTGCCGATAGGATGAGGCTGCTTCCAGGATTGGCCAACAACTTATCGGTTTACGACCATGCTTGGTTGTGCGACCAACTGTTTGGTCGCTTCGAGTTGTTCCAGCTCCCGGCGATCGTCATTCCTCTGAATATGAACTCTGCCAAGGATCAAATACTGAAGTGGATGCCGGACTGCAATGCTGAGGGAGTATCGAGTACTTGGCAGCTCCGCTCCTTCGACGAACACCTCCAATGGTCGGGCACTGCGGTGGAGAAGGCCACCAGGACCGAGGATGGAATGTATAAACGCACCTCCGCTGCGGAGGTGGCATATATTTTGAAGAGAGTCACGAAGGACAAGGCTGTCGCCTTGTAGAGATGGAGTAGGCCGCAAAGGCTGCGAAGGGCAAAGGGAAAGCTGGGGACGGAAGTTCTTCCCACGGCGGCAGCGAGGCACAGGCTGTGGAAGGATCTGCCGGGGAAGAGCTTGTCGGGGCTGACTTTACCGGGCTGGACGCCCTGGCCACGGCAGCGACGGAGCTCCCAGAGGGAGAGGAGGAGGATGCGGCAGCGGCCCCTGACGATGAGTGGCTTGCGGCAGGACCGCAAGCCCCTACACCGGACCCAGACCAGCGCACCCGCAGGCGCGCCGCAAGCCGACGAGCGGTGACCTCTAACCCAGCACCATCCACCAAGAAGGTGAAGAAGACCTCCACCAAGTCTACTAAGCCCAAGGTGTCATGTCGCCAATCCCCTTGCCTTGCTCAGGCCATGGCTCCTTCCACCAAATGGCTGACGGCCACAGAGGTGGAGTCCAGCCCCCGCTCTTGCTCAAGCTCCTCGCAGAGCTCGCCTTCCCCGGAGCTCTTGATGTCATGACAGGCACCGAAGCTGCTGGGGAGTTCCACCCTTCCGTCTCTAAAGAGAGGACGGGAGTCTCCTCCTCCCACGGAGTTCAACTTGAACTCCATGCTCATCGCGGAAGAGTAAGGAGGATTTCTCTTTGTGGTGGATATCTTCCTAGGTAGATTTGAATGCTTTTGCTAACTAACCTCTCGTTTTTGTTGTTGCTGGCAGGGAAGTGGAGGAGGACATGGAGACCCTCATCCACCGTTCCTGCAAGAGGCTCCGGCGCCTCGGGTCGCTTCGGCAGAGAAGGACACAAAGGACCCCATGTCGAGCCCCCAGCCCAGCCCCGGCCTGGGAGCGAAGACTTGGCCCCGCCCACCGGAGCCGATGGAGACAACCTTTCCGCCCCCACACGGAGGAGGAGGCGAGTCGACGCAGGGCGAGCCCCTCCTTGAGGGGTACGCCTCCTCTGCCGCTCAAGCTGAAGAGGTCGTTGTGGAATCCTCCGCGGCTGAGACTATGTAGAAGGCTGCTGAGCCTACCCCGGCAGAGGGCGAAGCTCGCGACCCGGCAACAACCGTTGCCGGGGAAACAGAGACCCCTTCCTGGCAGACTTCCCTAGGTATCTTTCTTAATTCTTCTTTTCTTTCATGCTCTGATTGCTTCCAATGATTTCTTTATTTGCTTCAAGACTTCCATTCCTTCGTTGTTCACTGGCCCTTTCATATGCAGCCCCTCAAACCGAAGAACCAGATCTGCTTGAGGTGGTGGCTGACAGAGGGAGGTCTGCCGCGGACGAGGCCGCGAAGCTCGCTGCTGCTGAGGGGCAGGATCTCGCTGCCGGGGAAACACAAAGTTCCTTGGGAGTGATGGAGCCCTCTCTGGAGGGCGCCCCGGTAGAGGAAGTGGTTATCGAGGCAAAGATTCCTCTTCAAACCATGGGTCCACCCCCCTCTTCCGGGGGTGCCGCTGAGGCCCCACCGTCTTCCTTAAACACGCTGGCTATGCTACTGTCGCTGCCTGATGTCGGAGCCCCCGGCCCGTCCTTGACGGATGCAGAGCTTGACGAAGAGCTTCAACACCTTCTGGCACCGCTCCATCTGGGAGGCGGGGAGGCTGACGACTCAGCTGCCATCACTATGGATTTGTCCTTCATGGAGTCCATGGCGGTAGGCGTGAAGGAAATGCAGGCCTGGCACCGTCAGAAGTGGCAGGAGCTTAAGGAATGGCGCGAATCCACCGGCAAGGTGGATCAGAAGCTGAAAGACAAGTGCCTGGAGCTGCACGAGTGGCACAACAAGTAGTTCAAGGCGCTCATGAGGCAGCAAGAGACCCTCCAGATGATGAGCTAGGATGTCATGGCTCGGGAGACACGCTTGGCGGACCGCAAGGCATCTTTGGACGCCAGGGAGCGAGAGATCTCCCTTCGGGAGGAGAATCTTGAAGCTACCCTCCGTACCAAAGATGAAAGTTTGGAGGCGCTGGTGCAGCAACGCACCAAGGAATTGTAAGATAAGCATGGATCTGCCCTGGACAGCCTAGCCACTGACCATGCTGCCCAGCTGAAGAAGCTTGTTGAAGACTTGGACGCCACGTCTTCCGCCAAGGGCGAGCATGACCGGCAGGTGGCCAAACTGAATGAAGACCTTGTCGAGCGCACCAAAGAGGTGGAGGCACTCAAGGAGGAAGCCCGGCAGGCAGAGCTCCGCTTGGTTGATGTGCAGTTGCAGCTTTCCTCCAAGACCCAGGGCCTCGAGACTACCAATGCCAAAATCGCGAACATGAAGATGAGGATCAGCTCGCTGGAGCAGTCGGCGGAGTCCCCTGAATCCCGGCAGCAGTTGCTGTCTAAGGATTTGGAAACCTCCAAGCATCTCCGACAAGATGCAAAGCACATGCTGAAAAATTAGGTCGATATGAGCAATGATACGTCTCTGTCGTATCTATAATTTTTTATTATTTCATGCCAATATTATACCACTTTGACATACTTTTGGCAACTTTTTATATGATTTATTGGACTAACCTATAGATCCAGTGCCCAGTGCTAGTTCCTGTTTTCTACATGTTTTTTGTACCGCACAGTATCCATATCAAACGAACTACAAATGCAATAAAATTTCACGGAGAATTGTTTTGGAATATATGTGATTTCTCAAAGTTAGAATCACCGCAAACGGAGGCCCACACAGTCCACAAGACATCAGGGCGCGCCAGAGGCCCCTGGTGCGCGGTGGTGGGTTGTGCCCACCTTGTACGTCGGTTGGAGCTCTACTTCGGGCGCAAGGAAGCTTATATCGAAAAAAAATTTGTTAAAATCTCAGCGCAATCGGAGTTACGGATCTCCGGGAATATAAGAAACGGTTTTTGGCCAGATCTGGGGAACGCGAAACAGAAGAGAACAGTGAGGGAGATCCTATCTCGGAGGAGCGCCCGCCCCTCCACCGCCATGGAGACCAAGGACTAGAAGGGGAACCCTCCTCCCATCTAGTGGGGAGGCCAAGGAAGAAAGGAGGGGGGCTCTCTCCCCTCGCTTCCGGTGGCGCCGGAGTGCCACCGGGGGCAACGATCGGGACGGCGATCTACATCAACAATCTTGCTATCGTCAACGCCAACATTTTCCCCCCTCTATGCAGCGGTGTAACACCTCTTCCCCCCACTGTAATCTCTATTAAACATGGTGCTCAACTCCGTATATTATTTCCCAATGATCTATGGTTATCCTATGTTGTTTGAGTAGATCCATTTTGTCATGTGGGTTAATCGTGATCTTGGTTGGTATGATTGAAATGTTGCAATGGTATGCTTGGGATTTATGCCAGAGATATGACTATACTTGTTGCTCTTGGATTAATGCTCCACATCTTCCTTTTTCATGTGAATTTAATGATAATCAAACCTTGGCTTCTTATGCTAATGGTATATATGATTACTATGATGTGGAACGGATAGAAGAATTTGTTGCTTTTAAGGGTGCTTATGAAATTGAATCTTTGTTTGAAATGTTTGAAGATTTTGATGATTCAGTTTATAGACCTGAAAATTTTGCTATCCTTAAATATTGCTATGATAATTATAAATACCATTCCGAGATTGATGCATTTATTGAGAAAGTCTCCGCTGTGCAAGAAGAGACTAATATTTTGCAGGAGTCTATGGAAGAAGGAATTGATGAAACTGTGAGCTCATTGGATGAATAAGATGATGTGGAGAGCGAAGAACAAGCAAAGAATGACTGGATTGATCACGCGTCCCCGCCTTCTAATGAGAGTAACCCTCCAACTCATACATTGTTTAATGTTCCTTCGTTCTTACCGGAGGATGAATGCTATGACAATTGCTATGATCCAGTTGATTCTTTTGAAATATCCCTTTTTGATGAACTTGATGCTTACTATGCTTGTGGCCAAGATGCGAATATAAATTATGCTTATGGAGATGAACTTGCTATAGTTCCTTATGTTAAGAATGAAATTGTTGCTATTGCACCCACACATGATAGTCCTATTATCTTTTTGAATTCTCCAAACTACACTATATCGGAGAAGTTTGCACTTGTTAAGGATTACATTGATGGGTTGCGTTCTACCATTCCACTTGATGATTTTAATGAATATAATATGCATGTGATTGCTACTCCTACTTGCAATTATTACGAGAGAGGAAGTACATATCCACCTCTCTATGTTTCTAACACGATAAAATTGCAAGAAACTTCTTATACTATGTATTGGCCTTTACTTGATGTGCATGAATTGTTCTAGTATGACATGCCAATGCATAGGAAGAGAGTGACACTTCGTCATTGCTTGATATATGTTGCTTTGTGCTCACTACTAAATGACAAATCATTGTTAATTCAAATTGGCTTTGATATACCTTGGGATCCGGGTGGATTCATTATTTGAGCATTTTATGCCTAGCTTAATGGCTTTAAAGAAAGAGGTGCCAGGGAGACAACCCGGAAGTTTTAGAGAGTCGTTTATTTCTGTTGAGTTCTTTTATATAGTATAAAAACAAAAAAATATAGAGGGGAACTTAAAACTTAACAAAAAGAAAAGTGAAAGTGAGATAGACGAGCATTGTGAAAGTGGGGACGTCCTTGAACTTTATTCATGCCCATGGAAACTTTGTGAATCTTAATTACAGAAAATTTTCAACAAAAATAATTATCCCCTTGTACAATTCCATTGTATTATAAGAATAATGTGCCAAGATTTGCCTTTAGGATGTTTACATTGCTTGTTGGTTTGTGCGGTGCAAAACAGAAACTTTGGCTGTAGTGCGTGATTTTAATTTTTTTACTGGAATGTCAAACAGTTCTGAAACTATTTGCACTGTCTTTCTATACAAATTTTTTATTTTTCCTAATTTCTTCAGAATTTTTGGAGTACTAGAGGTAGGGTGAATGTTCAGATTACTATAGACTATCCTATTTAAGATAGATTCTGTTTTTGATGCATTGTTTTGCTTGTTTTGATGAAACTATCGATTTCTATCAGTGGATTAAGCCATGAAAAAGTTATATTACAGTAGCTACAATGAAAAAATAAAATATTAATTGGTTTGCAACAGTACTTAGAGTAGTGATTTGCTTTATTATACTAACGGATCTTATCGAACTTTCTGTTGAGTTTTGTGTGGATGAAGTGATCAAAGATCGAGGAGGTCTCGATGTGAGGAGAAGGAGGAGAGGCAAGAGCTCAAGCTTGGGGATGCCCGAGGCACCCCAAGTAAATATTCAAGGAGACTCAAGCGTAGATGCCCCGGAAGGCATCCCATCTTTCTTCAACAAGTATCGGTATGTTTTCGGTTTCGTTTCGTTCGTGTGACATGTGCAAATCTTGGAGCGTCTTTTGCTTTTAGTTTTCATTTTTCTTTTATGCACCATGCTAGTATGAGATAGTCCATGGTTGATTTATAGAATGCTCATTGCAGTTCACTTATATCTTTTGAGTGTGGTTTTTTAGAATGCTTCATGTGCTTCACTTATATCATTTGAAGTTTGGATTGCATGTTTCTCTTCACATAGAAAACCGTTATTTGAAGAATGCTCTTTTTCTTCACTTATATTTATTTAGAGAGTCAAAAAGGAATTGGTCAATTGAATGGTTAGTCATAAAATCCTACATAAAACTTATGGATCACTTAATATGATATGTTTGATTCCTTGCAACAGTTTTGCGATATAGAGATGGTAATATGTGGGAGGTACTAGTGAATGGTTGTGTTGAGTAGGAACATTGGTGTTAAGGTTTGTGATTCCCGAAGCATGCACTTATAGTCTCTCGTTATGCTATGAAGTTGGAGCATGATTTATTATTGATTGTCTTCCTTATGAGTGGCGGTCGGGGACGAGCGATGGTCTTTTCCTACCAATCTATCCCCCTAGGGGCATGCGTAGTAGTACTTTGCTTCGAGGGCTAATAAACTTTTGCAATAAGTATATGAGTTCTTTATGACTAATGTGAGTCCATGGACTATACGCACTCTTACCTTTCCGTAATTTGCTAGCCTCTACGGTACCGTGCATTGCCCTTTCTCACATCGAGACATGGTGCAAACTTCACAGGTGCATCCAAACCCAGTGATATGATCCGCTCTATCACACATAAGCCTTATTATATCTTCCTCAAAAAAGCCACCGTACCTACCTATTATGGCTTTTCCATGGTCATTCTAAGATATATTGCCATGCAACTTCCACCACTTCCGTTTAATGACTTGAGCATTCATTGTCATATTGCTTTGCATGATCATATAGCTGACATAGTAGTTGTGGCTCAGCCACCGTTCATCATTTTTCATACATATTACGCTAGATCATTCCACATCCTGGTACATGCCAGAGGCATTCATATATAGTCATACTTTGTCATAGGTATCGACTTGTAATTTTTATTTCTTTTGAGTTATAAGTAAATAGAAGTGTGATGATCATCATTATTCATTTTTAGAGCAGTGCCCCAATGAGGAAAGGATGATGGAGACTAGGATTCCCCCACAAGTCGGGATGAGACTCCGGACAATGAGAGAAAAAAAGAAGAAGAAAAAAAGAAAAAGAAAAAAGAAAAAAAATTAAACAAAGAGAGAAGGGGCATTGTTAGTATCCTTTACCACACTTGTGCTTCAAAGTAGCACCATGTTTTTCATATGGAGAGTCTCCTATGTTGTCACTTTCATATACTAGTGGGAATTTTTAATTATAGGATTAGATGCACACCCGCTTAGTTTTCATATTGAGCTTTCATACACTTATAGCTCTTAGTGCATTAGTTGCATGGCAATCCCTACTCCTCATGTTGATATCAATCGCTGGGCATCTTCATAGCCCGTTGGTTAGCCGCGTCGGTGTGAGACTTTCTACTTTTTTGTCTTCTTTATATTTACTCCTATCATCATACTCTATTCCACACATAGTGCTATATCCATGGCTTGCGCACATGTGTTGCGTGAGGGTTGAAAAAGCTGAAGCGCGTTAAAAGTATGAACCAATTGCTCGGCTTGTCATCGGGGTTGTGCATGATAAATACTTTGTGTTAAGAAGCCAGAGCATGACAACACTATATGATTTTGTAGGGATAGCTTTCTTTAGCGTTGATATTTTGAAAGAGATGATTGTTTGTTGGGATGCCTGAGTATTGATGTCTTTATGTCAAATTATAGAATATTGCTTTGAATCACTTATGTCTTAATATTCATGCCATGATTAGATATATGATCAAGTTTATGCTAGGTAGCATTCCACATCAAAAATTATCTTTTTACCATTTACCTGCTCGAGGACGAGCAGGAATTAAGCTTGGGGATGTTGATACGTCTCCATCATATCTATAATTTTTTATTGTTTCATGCCAATATTATACCACTTTCACATACTTTTGGCAACTTTTTATATGATTTATTGGACTAACCTATTGATCCAGTGCCGGTTCCTGTTTTCTGCATGTTTTTTGTATCGCAGAGTGTCCATATCAAACGAAGTCCAAATGCAATAAAATTTCATGGATAATTATTTTCGAATATATGTGATTTTTCAAAGTTGGAATCACCGCAAACGGAGGCCCACACAGCCCACAAGACACCAAGGTGCGCCAGAGGCCCCTAGTGCGTGGTGGTGGATTGTGCCCACCTCGTATGTCGGTTAGAGCTCTACTCCGGGCGTAAGGAAGCTTATATCCAGAAAAAAAATCGTGTTAAAATCTCAGCGCAATCGGAGTTACGGATCTCCGGGAATATAAGAAATGGTTTTCGGACATATGTGGGGAACGCGAAACAGAAGAGAACAGAGAGGGAGATCCAATCTCGGAGGGGCTCCCACCCCTCCGCTGCCATGGAGACCAAGGACCAGAGGGGGAACCCTCCTCCCATCTAGGGGGGAGTCAAAGGAAAAAGAAGAAGGAGGGGGGCTCTCTCCCCCTCGCTTCCGGTGGTGCCGGAGTGCCACTGGGGGCAACGATCTAGACGGCGACCTACATCAACAATCTTGCTATCGTCAACACCAACTTTCTCCCCCTCTATGCAGCGGTGTAACACCTCTTCCCCCCCTATAATATCTACTTAAACATGGTGCTCAACTCCATATATTATTTCCGAATGATCTATGGTTATCCTATGATGTTTGAGTAGATCCGTTTTGTCATGTGGGTAAATCGTGATCTTGGTAGGTATGATTGTATATTTTATTTGTGGTGCTTTCCAACGGTTCCCTCTGTTCTCGCGCAAACGTGAGGGGGCCCCGCTGTAGGGTGTTGCCATATTTTCATGATTTGCTTACGGTGGGTTGCGAGAGTGACAGAAACTTAAAGCCGAGTAGGTGGGTTATGGCATATGGGAGTAAAGAGGACTTGATACTTAATGCTATGGTTGGGTTTCACGACCTTAATGATGTTTAATAGTTCCGGATGCTTGCTAGAGTCCTAATCATAAGTGCATATGATCCAAGTAGAGAAAGTATGTTAGCTGGAGCCTCTCCCTCATATAAAATTACAAGAATGATTACTGGTACTTGTTATCGATTGCATAGGGACAAATAACTTTCTTGTTGACAAAAGCTCTCTACTAAAACTAACATAGTTGTGTCTTTATCTAAACAGCCCATAGATTTTATTTATATGCTCTTTATTATCTTGCAAACCTATCCTATCACACCTACAAAGTACTTCTAGTTTCATACTAGTTTCCGATAAAACAAACATCAAGCGTGCGTAGAGTTGCATCAGTGGTCGATAGAACTTGAGGGAATATTTCTTCTACCTTTAGCTCCTCGTTGGGTTCGACACTCTACCTTATCGAAAGAGACCACAATTGATCCCCTATACTTGTGGGTTATCAAGCAACCTCTGGATCAATAGCCTGATTGACATTGCAGAACGCCTTGGCGCCTAAGCTGCGGTGATGGGCATGGACGGTCCTGTCTTCTTAGCTAGCAAGCAGGAGGTCCCGAGCGTCAAGCTGGGGCTCTTCTTCAACAAGCTTATCGAGAAGTTGAAACTGCATGAAGAGGGGAATGCCGAGCACTTTGTGACCGAGTGTCGGAAGCTTGCCCGCAACACCCTCTTCATGGTTTTAAGCAATATCGCCTGCCGCCACCCAGAGCTCGATCTTGACGACGGATTCAAGAAGCTGCCAGCGGGCGCTGACGTCACAACCGCTCCTCGTGCCGACAGGGTTCTTCGTGTTTAAGCTGTTCCACCTGGCCGCAGGACCAAGTATCGGGCCACTATCATTTCCACGGGGCCCTGTAAGTAAACATAATATATATTTTGTGTTTAGTCGTTTTATCTCTAGTGTTTGTGCGAAACTAAAGCTTCTGGGTGAATCTTTAAATGTGTGTTCATCCCTTTGAACACTATATGTTGGTGTTCGTATGATCAATCCCTGTGTATGCTCTAGATGCCCGCCGATATCATATTGCCGCGATTGTCGTAAGGGTCCGGCCCTTAACAGTCATCCTGGCGTGGATGTGTCTCGGCAGGTTTTTCCTAGGTAGCTCTCGATGCAGCTTCTCGACCTATGACATCGCTCTGGACAGGACGATCGTGCAATCAAAGAAACTAGCCAAGGTTCCATCGCATGAGGGCTCTCACGATACGAACACTCACTATAGCTAAGGATAAACGACTGCAAGAATATGAAACTCATCAACAAGTAGTGACAATGTGAACTTAGCTTTCGTTTTAAGCTTCTTTCTCGCCAAGCCGCGCACGTTCAACGCGTCCGCGGCGCCCGGAGGAGTAGAAGGCAATCAGGTGGTTTCTTTGTTCCCGGCAAGGATCGACATGCATCTCCTGAGGCTGGCGGGCATCAGGGCGTAGCGCTGGGCTCCTCTGGTCCTCCTCCCCTTTCTCCCCTTTCCTTTTAGGTCAGTCCAATGGCTGCCATTGAGTGGATCATGCCAACGCAGGCAGCCTTGCCGAAGTATGCTTGACGGGGTATCTATCGACATACTCATACCAGCTCTTCACCTAGGATTACTCCCTAATAGGGGAAATACTGGACCGAGCGTCGCGCGGTAATCGTTGGCATCGATGACGCCGAGGCTGGAGCAATTCGATTGCTGACGAAGGAAAAGGACGGGGAGGAGGGAGCCCGCGCTCGCACAGCTCGCGCCCTTTCTCCGGACGATGCCCGCAATGTGGATACGCTGTACGAGCCGCCAGGGCGGGTCTGTCACCACCAGCGGCGATCCTCTCCATAGTCGTCGCAGCGGCGAGGCTTGGAGAGTGGTAAAATGGTGCGGGGGTGGCCCCCGCTTTGCTTCTACGTCTTCGCGGGTGCCACGGTCAATGGCGCCGTCAAAGACGAAGATGGTGAGGAAGCTGACGCGCTGCGCATGCTTTCAGGCTCGCGCAAGTGATGCCCCCTACCTGGCGCGCCAAAGATGTGGCGGGATATCCACAGCCACCTATGGGACCAGGAGGCCCCTTGCTGGTTCGGCAGGGGGACGTCGCGTTGGACAAAGAGCAGACCAACGCATGGTAGCATGGCAGAGAGCACACAAGCAATTTACCAAGGTTCGGGCTGCCGTGAGGCGTAAAACCCTACTCCTGCTTTGGTGGATTGATGGTGGAATGGAGGTGATGGAGCATAGTACACTTGCCCCCCAGTGGTTGCCTTAGGGCATTAGAGACTACGCGCGTATGAGGGTGTGGGTTCATCAACCTTCCAACTGTACCTACGGGTGCCAAGGGCCTCCTTTTATAGTTCAAGGGGTCACCACAATGGCAAAGTAGTCATTATGCACTGATAGGATAATGAACTATGCTATCATACCAAACTCTGCGGGCTGATAGGGCGCGTTAAATGCACCGCTTAGTGTCACATCACTGGTTGCCCGGCAACGCTTGCCGGGCTATCTTGCTAGCTCCGTGCCTGTTCTCATGACACATCGCAGGACGGGTGTGATCTGTGGGTTTCATCTGTAGGAAATGGCTGCCACTTAATCACTTTGTAGCTTGACACCGCATTGATCGACGACGTGGGTCATGCTTGAGTGGTAGGTGAAGTGGTTTTGCCTCCGCGAGCCCCTGGCAGGCCCTGCCGGGGTGCCTTGGTTGCCTGCTTCTGGGGGTAGCCTCGCGCCTTGCCGGGCTTGCCTGCCCGGCAAGGGAGGCCTTCTCTTGGCGATATCTTGCTCCTCTGGCTTTGCCTTAGTCTCTTTGAGCTGCGTGCTGGTTCTTCGAATCTCTTGGTTTCTTGTACTCTGGCTTGGTCTTGGCTTTGTCCGTGCACGAGTCAGGGGAAATGCATACCGTTGTATCTTTTCCCCGACAGGGGTTCAATAACGTAGCTAGCGAAATCGCTCGGGTTCAGTTAGAGCCCAATGCCTTGCTCTGGGTTCAGTTAGAGCGCGATGCCTCGCACACACGCGTGTACGTGTACGAGAGAAACGCGCAAACCTCCGTGCATCGCTCGGCCCCAACCACCCACCGTAACCAGGAACTCCCTGATATTTTCCTCGCCCTCACTTCTACCATGATTTTTGCGTCATGGATGGTCCAAAGAATGTCATCCAACTGCGTCTCCAGCCCGCCTACGACGAAAAGCCCATTTCTATCATGATTTTTTGTCATAGAAGTAGGAGCCCACCACATCTATGATGATATCGAGTTTTGTCACAATTATCGTCATATAAGTGTCATAAGCATGACAGAACAAAATTGTTTGGCCCAAAATGTCACAGATGTGTCTTTTTTTGTAGTGAGGCAGCTTGGAGCCAGGCCAAGGCCGCCGCCGAGGAGGGCAGGAAGGTGGCCGGCGTGGCCACAGCTGCTCGTGATGCAGCGTTGACCGACGCAGCGGCCGCCGAGAAACACTGCCGCACAGTAGAGGCCGAGCTGAACGACCTCCGCGACGAGCAAGCCGCCCACACCCACCAGCTCGAGGAGCAGGAGGGGAAGATGAAGACCCAGGAGACTGCCCTCACCGACCGCGGCGCCGAGCTGGAGCAGGGAGCCCAGGAACAGGCTCGAGAGCTCAGCCACCTGGAGAAGCTGAAGGAAGAGGTGGAGGAGGCCCAGGCGTCCCACTCCAAGCTCGTCTCTGAGGAGAAGGCTCGGCTGGAGGCCAGGGAGAAACTCCTTTCCACAGCTAAGAAGGCGACCGCCGCGGGACGCCACACCTTTGTACCCCTCGAGCTGAGGTCCTGCATGGCACTGCAGGACCTTTACCGGGATGTCTACGAGAAGCCGCTGTCGACTTTGGAGGAAGGCCTCGACGGGCTGCTTCCCAAGCTTGCGGTCACGCTCGAGGGTATCGTCGCCGGAGTGGGCCCCATGGTGGAGGGAGAGGCCCGCGCGCTTTTTACCTTGGCCGCGACGTGCGTCTTCAACCACCTCCATCTTAGGGACCCCAGCTTTGACCTTGGTGTGCTGCTTGAACCTGTGGATCCTAAGCTCCATGACGCTGCCGCCAAGGCTGTGAAGGAACATGTGGAGGCCCTGCTGCATAAGTTCCTCTGCGTCGACCCCGCGACCATGGCTGATGGCAAGGACGGCAGCGATGCTGTCAATGGCCGGCCTCCCAGGCGGGCGACGGCGGTGCCCAAGGCTGAGGAAGAGGCTCGAAGGTAGAAATTCCCCTTTTTTTTAGTCCTGCAACATTTATCGTGCCTTGTGGAGGCGTAAGAACTTATGCTTTGAGTTTTAAGAGACAGTATGTTTTGTAATAATTTGCTAGGGTTCCGCGATTTCCTTTCCGTTTGCTTTAGTGTTCTACGTCGGCAGGGCCTGGCCCCGCGCATACCTCAGCTGCCATTGGGTCGTCCGGATCACCAGGACGAGACCAAGAGGTGGGGGGCTACGTGTCCAGTGAGGCTCCTGAGTCGCGATGCTCAGGAGTCCCCCTTGATGTACGAACATCCCTCAGGAAGGAGATGCAGGCGTAGGTTTTAGCATTCTGCGTCGGCAGGGCCCTGCCCTGCGCATACCTTAGACATCGTTGGGGCGTCCGGATCACCAGGACGAGACCAAGGAGTGAGGGGCTACATGACCAGTTAGGCCCCTAGGTCACGATGCCCAGGGGTCCCCCTTAACGTACGAACAACCCTCCTACCTTTCCTCGCCGAGCTCTTGATCCGGAGGGGCGTGCGAAGACTAGGTCCGAGGGACTTGGCGAGGTGGCATACGCCAGGCGTGACCTGAGCGTAGCCCCCATGCCCAGCCACCTCGCGCGACTCTCTCGAGGGGAAAGCGGTGCGGTGAGGCTGAACAGCGATCCTAGTGGCTCTCATGAGGTTACTACAGCCGTTGGTCTACCCTTAGTTGTTGATTCACCAGCATGGAGCATGGTGCTTCCGCTCTTGCACGGGCATAGCCGCTCCTCGACCGTGTCGTCCGCCAGCATGGAGCATGGGGCTTCCACTGGTACGTGGGTGGGAGCTCCATCCGAGGGGAGACGCCGGGGCGTGTACAGCCCCGCCCTGACACGTGGCTTGCACGGCAGGGCTGGAGGAGGTGTGTATGGGCACTCGTGAGCCAACGCGGGATTCACAAGGCCCTACCTCAAGGTGGATTGCGCCTGAATTTGATTCAAAACACTTGTGATAGTCCTGCGAGATGGTTAGGCAGCCTGCACCGAGTGAATCTCCTGAGGTTATCGCATGAGAAGGCCAAATACCAATGACCCCAGGAGGTGACGTGAACGGGGCTGGCCCGCCAGACAGAGCTCAGTCGTTGGGTTTGTCAACGCTGTAGGGACAGACCCGAGCATAGACGCCGTGCCCAGTCTTCTCATGCGAAAGTCCTGAAGAAAGACAACCGGCGCGTGGCTCCCGCGGCGGCGAGGCACCAGGTCGCGCGCCCTAACTCATCCACCCCCGATTAGCTCATGCGAGAACAAGGCACCATGGACCATGGGAGGTGACGTGCACAGGAGCTGGCCCGCGAGCGAGAGCTCAGCCACTTGGGTTTAGCGACACTGCAGGGACGGACCCGAGCACAGACGTCGTGCCAGTCCTTAATAGTGAGGCGGTCGTGGTAGGGTTTGCAAGGGCGTACGACGTTCATGGCGACGAAGCACCTGACAGGCAGGTGATAATCATAAAGCGGCTCATGGAAGGGATGAAGCCAGTTCTGATAGATGCAAAGAACGATACATGCCGCAGGGACGGACCCACACGACTTGGGGATAATGCAGCCCGAGGGGCGCCCCAACTGAACAAACCAAAAAATGTCACCTGGCACCGTTGTTGAAGAAGTGTTAAAGTAGCTGAAGACGCGTGCTGCAGAAGTCGCTCCTCATGAGTCGCCCCGGTCCTGAACCTCATGACGGTCAGGAAGCCCGGGGGGCTCGCGAAGGATCCGGCGCCACCTCCATCTGGATCGCCCTGCGGCTGGCCTCGTGAGCCTCCTGGACGGCCCGCATGTGGCGCTGGAATGTAGCAGCCTCGTTCGGTAGGCCGAAAGGCATGCGAACATAGGTGTGAGGGTGGCCCTCGACCTGGCCAATGTGGGACGGCCA
Organism: Aegilops tauschii subsp. strangulata; assembly: GCF_002575655.3. Taxonomy (NCBI): domain Eukaryota; kingdom Viridiplantae; phylum Streptophyta; class Magnoliopsida; order Poales; family Poaceae; genus Aegilops; species Aegilops tauschii. The sequence continues at coordinate 178,266,771 of NC_053035.3, forward strand.
AAAGAGCTCCTGAGACATGGCTTTGTTGAGCCCTGGCATGTTGACGCAGATGCGCAGCTCGCTGCCCTCGTTATGGGCTGGAGCTACACTGGGGGGCGGGTGATGGCGCTCGCCACGCATGGCTTGCACATCCCGAAGCTCCATGATCGCCTTGGTGATGAACTCCTTAGCACCTGGCGCCTCGCACCCTGCGCTTTCCTCGCGGAAAGCGCGCATTGAAGGATGCCTCCACATGGTGCCTGAGCGCCTACCTCGTGACGTTGGCCAGGTCTGAGGCCCTCCAGAGGAGAGCCCCCGAGCCCAGCCCGAGGGGGGCGCCGGGCGCACCTTCCTATGCGAGAGGGTAAGGTGCCCCGTTAGTGGGTGCATGTCTTGAAGCAGGGCTACATGCCACCCCATCGTCCTGAGGTCCTTCGTGGAGCAGCTGCTTCTTCTTCTTGGGGACGGCCTCAGGAGGGTAGACAGCACCCTCGTCATCTGGGTCCTCGACAGCCGCAGCCTGGTAGGCGCGCTCGAGAGAGCACACCGCGATCTTCTCATCGCAGGCGACCAGATAATGCCGCAGCTCCCTGGCATGTTGACGACATTGTAGCCATGATGAGTCGCATCCATGAACTTAGCCAGGGCCGAATATGCAAGGATGTCGTTGTACGGGAGGCGAATGTGGGCAACGTCAAAGTCGATGAGCTCAGTGCGGAAGTTGACACGCTTGCCGAAGGTGACAGGGAGGCGGATCTGCCCTATCGGGGTAGTGGAGCCGTCGGTCACTCCTGAGAAAGGCTTGGTAGGCTGAAGCTAGTCGTACGGCACCTAGAGTCTGTCGAACGTCTCGGCGAAGACAACATTGAGCCCCGCGCCGCCATCGATGAGTGTCTTGGTGACGAGGACGTTGCTGATGGTAGGCGAGCAAAGCATCGGGAGGGCATCGGCAGTGGCTGCACACTTGAGCTGGTCAGAAGAGTCGAAATTGATGGCGTAATACGACCACCTGAGCGGACACATCGCCTCGAGCTTGGGGAGGGCCGCATTCACTTCGCGAGCGAACTGCTTGAAGATGCGATGGGAGGCAGGGGCCTGAGCGCCGCCTAGGATGCAGGAAATGGTGCGAGGCTCCTGGAAGCCCCCAGCCCCATCATCTTGGTGGTGATCATCATTCCTTCTCGGCGGTGGCGGAGGAAGGCGAGGTTGCCCTAAGGGCGGTCATCAAGAGGCTGATTCCTCCAGGGACCCTCGCGAGGCTGGCCCTGCAAGCGGTCCTCATGAGGCTGATCGTGCTAGTCTTGGCAGGGTCGCGGTTGTCCCAGTGTCCTCCGCCTCGGCCTCCTCCACGACCGTAGCCTCGATCGTTGCGCTCAGGGCGGCGACCGAGGTGCCCGTCACGGATGGCCCTGAGCTCCTGGCAGTCATTGGTGTTGTGGTTGTGGACATTGTGGAAGACGCAGAACGGGCGGCTTCCCTTGGATAACTCCGGGTGGTCACAGCCGCGCTTCATCTCTGGTTCGGCTGCGAGCACAGATGGTGCCTTGCGCTTCACATCCTTGGCCTTGGCTTTCTTGTCTTCTGGGTCAGCCTCTGGAAGCTCCAGGAGGGAGAGGCGACCTTCCTCAGCTCTCGCACATTTGGTTGCCATGTTGAACATCTCCAGAGCCGTGCACAGGTCCTCGTGTATGGTGAGCTCCTCCTTCATCTTGACATCCTGGACGCCATCAGTGAACGCCAAAATGACGGCCTTGTCCGACACCTTGGGAATCTTGGGGCGAACGATGTTGAAGCGCTGGACGTATTTGTCCAAGGTATCTCCTAGCTGCTGCTTGATGCGCCGCAGGTCACCCGCAGCCGGTGGGTGGCCGCGAGTGCCTTGGAAGTTGGCAACGAAGCGCTCTCGCATCTCATCCCAGGAGGAGATCGATCCCGCAAGGAGGTTCGGGAACCACGAGCATGCGCCATCCTGGAGGGCCATGCGAAACCAGTTCGACATGACCTTCTCATCGCCGTTGGCCGCCTCGATGCTCAACTCATAAAGCTGCAAGAACTCGACAGGTTCGGGGGTGCCGTCGTAGCGTGGAGGAAGGTCTGGCTTGAACTTCCCTGGCCAGACGACGCGGCGTAGCTCTGGGGTGAACGTGCGACATCCTTCCATGGTCATGGGAGCCCGCCGTGGAGGTGGAGCCTGATCTTGGTGCTCGCACACCACCACCTCGGGCGGCGCACCCTCTTGACGTAGCGGCGCTGGGAGCGCACGCGCTTCTCCTTGGGGCCGCTGCACCACTTGGCACCTTTCCTCATCCCGTGCCGGCGCCCTGCACGGTGGGTCGCGCCATGGAGCCTCACGCCTTGGCTCAGGGACGACGTCTTGCCTAGGAGGTGGAGGAGGTGCACCATGTGCCATGTCGCCCACGAGAGGCGGCGGGGGAGGCAGCGAATGGACGATGCAGGCGCCTCTCCGGCGGTGCTGACGAGCTCGGCAATACGGTCCAGCTAGTCCTCGTAGAGGTCGTCGGTCGGGCGATAGCGTAGGAGCTCGCGTGCCATGAGCAACACAGCATGCGCGTTCGCCAGGCCGCCACGGGTATGAGAAGACGACGCAGCCGCCAGAGTCAGTGGCGGTGCGCCCATCACGCCGCACAGAGGTCTGCAGCAACGAAGCCTGCTGCTCGTGGGTTGTGAGGCCGGTGGCAGCGTTGGCCACAGGCGATGGGGAAGGCCGGGGAGCGCCTTCGCCTGTAGGCGCCGTCTGGGCGATGCGGGCGGTGAGGGCGGCCCAGCGCTCAGCACGAACTCGGCGAGCATCAGCCATTGGGACGGCGAAACGGGGGCGGATCGACCGGAGGAAGAGAGGCTCCGACGCACCCCTACTATCGGCTTTCTGGGACCGGGTGTGCCCATACTTGCGTGCCTGCAGGCTTGTGCGTGGCTCCACCAGTGGCCTGGTACGACCCATCTTCAGCAGCAACCACTCAAGACCGTCGCGAGGCGGACGACACCAAGGCCTCCTCAGGGGCAGCCTCACTAGGCTGGCTCCCGAGGAGTGGAGATCTCTATGCAAGGGGCACCTCGCGAGGTTCACGTGACGTGAGCCATGACGACCAAGGCCAGGCGGGCGCCAACGGGTGCAGTGTACCAGTTTCCTCTTTGGTGCTAAAGAGGCAAGCGCAGGCGAGGAGTCCCGAGGCATCAGACAAAGGTTTCCATATCAGCGCAACAAGACCAAGGCCAGCAGGACGGCAGGACAGAGGTCATCACGGATCCCACGGCAGCGTCACCACCAGAGCCTTTGGCAGGCGAAGACTACCTTTTGTCAGGATAGCTTGTACTAGTTGTCCCCCTTCAAACTTGGCCGTTGTGGGATCCCTTCCCGCCTAACATTTGGGAAGAGGACTAGGGCCTGTATAAATAGGACTAGCCACCACAGCAGGAGGCATCTGATCTGGGATTTGGATCGATTCCTCCAAGGCCATCTCACCAGCTCATCGAGCTCAAGAACACCTCTCCTTAGGAGGCTGTTCATCCACTGTACTAGTTCATCCTTAGCTCTCGAGGCAATCCACCACCACACTGGAGTAGGGTATTACACCGCAAGGTGGCCCGAACCAGTATAAACCTTTGTGTCTCTTGTTACTTGGGTTCGTCGAGCTAGGCTGTGAGATCATTGAGCGAGCGAGCTACGAAGAGTGTGTTTCATGCGCACCCGAGAGTTCGAACCTCACAGGGTTTTGCCGGAACCCATAATCCGACATTTGGCACGCCAGGTAGGGCTGCGCCGAAGCCCCTTCTCGGTCGATCGACCCATCGACACCCAATGGTTCCAAGGTCGGACGACCTGAGGACGCACGCCGACCACTGGGCTACTTGGCCCGTCCAGGCGGCACCATCTGCCCAAGAATATCTCAACTCCGCACTCCAGGCGGCCCGTACGCCCCGAACACCGCTGGACGCGGGCGGCGTGGGCCGACGCCCTCCGCCCTCGCGCCGCGGCGCGCGCGCCGCCACACAATCTTCGGCTATGCTGCGGCAACGACACTGCACACCCGACGAGAGCAGGCGAACATGCGAGCCGCGCTAATCATGGCGCGGGAGCTACTGCGATGCAAACTGGCGGAGAGCGGCAGCGATGCGCTGTTGGAACGCGTCGCCGAACTGCTGGACGCTGCCTGCAGAGGTACGCCGCCCTTCTGTTCCTTGCCCACGCCTCAGGTCGTGGCAGAGGCGCGCGCGAGGCCCCGCCGAGCGCGCGCGCCTCCTGGAGCGCCTGGGGGACCCGACAACACCAACATGAATCCACCTTGAGGACGCGCTGGAGAGCCACCTAGTGGCCACCAGGGCCAGGCGCCCCGGCTCCTGGCTCAAGGTGCGGGGCACCCAAGCGACGGCTCTGGCGGGGCGGCCGAGGACGCCTACATCCCCCGCATGGTGAATCTGGGGTACACGCCTGGAGAAGGCTCCAATTCGTTCCCCGAGCCAGGATGGGAAGGCAGAGCACTCGACACCAGGGCCTTCCATGAGTCGCCACGAGGCTTCGCCAACCCCTTCAGCGACGATGATGGCGGGGTATAGCCTATGTCTCAGGAACAAGTTTACACTAACCATGGGCTACAGGTGAACCAGACCGCAGCAGCGGGCGGAGAGCCTAGGTTGGTGGCTCGACCCCCGACGGGAGTGGTGCACTGGGGGCCGCACAGGAGGGGCCTGGAGCCAGGGTCTCCCCGCGCCGCAAGGAGCAAGGCGCTGTGCGGAGGTAGGTCCTCTGCCGGGGGAGGCGTCGGCGAGCCTTTCCCCCCGGCAGAGGGCCCGTGGTCGCCGAGGGAGCCACTAGCATCCTCCTTGCCCCTTGGTCTCGTCCTGGTTTCCGGACGCCCCAATGGTGGTCGGGGGTGGCGTAGGGCGGGGCCCTCGTCTGGCGATATGAAGCAAGGCTCGCGCCTGTGAAGGTCTCCGCTCGTGACACTCTCACGTAATAATGAGTAGGGCTGTACACGCCCCGGAGTCTCCAGAGTACCGCCCTTAGGCCTCGGGGGCTCCCACCCATGTCCTAGTGGAAGCACCATGCTCCGCACTAGCCGTCGGCACTGTCCCCCGATGACTATGCTCACAGCCAGTGAAAGCACTTAGGTCCGTGCTGGTGGGAAGACAAGAAGACTAGCTAGGTGCCGGACGCAGCCATTTGCTTTCATCCCTGCTTCCCGTAACTTGATTCGCCGTCCTTTTTTGAGCTGAACATGAAGTCGTATTTTCGTTGACAAGCGTGGGGGAGTCTTTTCTTGTTCGTGTTGATTTCTTGCATTTTTGCTTCCGTGCCTTATTTCGAGGCTCACGCCTGCTACCCCTCCCCTTGCGAGTGCCTCGCGAGCACGGGCTGGGCGTGGTATGCGTACGTCGACCACGCTCAGGCAAACCGGGCGGCGGCAAATCCCCAGGACCAAGAGTGCAATTGCCACAACACCACTGCGCGCACACCCTACCATGGCCACGCGTTCGCTCCTCGCGAGGCCCTCGCAGGCGGACTAGCAGGCTCCTCGGGAAGTCCATAACCTCGCGAGCCCACAGAGGGCTCCCCTCAAGAGAAAAGCACATCGGCAACTACAAAACTAGCTCAAGGCCTGCTAGGGTCGAGGTAAGTCACATCAGCCAGCCTGTTGAGGGGCTCGTGAGCTTGCAGAAGCACGTTGCAAGTCCGGTCTAAGAAATAGAACATTAATTTAAATACGCGAGGGGCCCCCCTCCAAAATGCTCTTACGCCTTAAGGGGCCGTGTCCAAGTCTTTGCATGCAGGTTCAAGCGAAGGAGCGTGGGCTCAATTGGACATGCCACTCGCAGCGTCATCATGGTCGCTCTCGTACGCGTTGGTGGCGCTGTTGTTGGGTTCTACGGTAGGGTGCGTCGACTGCAAATTAAAAATTTCCTATGCGCAGAACAACCAGGAACATGCTACGAGAATGCATCACAGATCGTTACCACTAGACACGGAGTGCCGTGCAGCGGAATAAGTGTTGGGGCAGCGCGTCTGCGTGGATTGTCTCCTCGTCTGATCTCCCTCGAACAGCCGGTCGTCGGTTCCCACGTACAGGTTCGCCGGAGCGGCGCAAGTGCACCGCCTCTAACGGTATTCGCGCGTGCAGGAGGAACATCATGCGGCGGACTGCTATGTCCGATCACACAACCGGCGGCGAGTGGAGGTGTCTATTCGCAACACATGCAAACCCTAGTGACAGCGCCGAAGCGATCAACCAAATTAGTGTGTCGCACCTCCACTTTATATAGGTGTCCGTCGTGGGCTCAACACTTGGGCCTCGCACAGACCCTAAAGCCCAAAGTCTGTTCGGCCAGGATCCGAGTCCGAGTAGGATCACATCTGACTCGTGGAGTCCAATCTGGCCTCACAGGTTCCTTCCCTTAAGCGCGTGACCCCTTAGGTTCAAGTCGGCTTGGTCGCAATTCGGATCACCTCCGAACTGCAAGGCTGGTAACGGCCTCTAGCAAGGCATGACGAACACCAAGTAGTCTATGAAGCTGGTTAGGTGAACCTGTACATCACACTTCCATTCCTTTTGTCACATGATATATGTTGTCGAGCTCAAGGCGATTCTGTCATCCTTGTGCTAGCCTGACCTCTTTCTCATTTCAGTGATGCCGACCACTATCCGCATTATCTCATAATCCTTGTCGCATGGCCATGCCTATCCTGGTCGGATCACACGAGGGGCCCAGAGTATATCTCTCCTGATCGGAGGGGAAAATCCCATCTTGCTCGACCATGTCTTGCAGCATGGGTCTGGACAAGCCTGAAACCTACCTTTGTAACTACCCAGTCATGGAATAGCGTTTAGTCGGCCCAAAGCAAGTCTGTGACCATCCCGAGTACATGTGCCAACTTAGGTCTTAGGACATAGAACATATGTTGTACTAGAGACTCATAGATGACCTATCGATGTCTCTCATAGTTGGGTCTGTCCGACTCGGACCTTATCTCGACTCGGATCCGACTACGTCGAATCCGACCGGATCCTTCCAAGTCCATATTATCCGGTTAGCATCTAATGCCCCATGGCTAGTGAGACCAAGCCATCGACCGTGTCATATGCTAGTCCACACAGCCTTTCGACTAGGGACCTTTTAGGACAGTCATCATACAATGCATAGTCCCACAAACAAGTCACGTGCTACCTCTTGAGCATGCGTTGGTTTTCCCTTGAAGAGGAAAGGGTGATGCAGCAAACTAGCGTAAGTATTTCCCTCAGTTTTTGAGAACCAAGGTATCAATCCAGTAGGAGACTACACGCAAATCGCCTAGTACCTGCACAAACAATCAAGAACCTTGCAACCAACGTGATAAAGGGGTTGTCAATCCCTTCACGGCCACTTGCAAAAGTGAGATCTGATAAAGATAACAAGATAAATATTTTTCGTATTTTTGTTGTATAGATTGAAAAGTAAAGATTGCAAAATAAACGGCGACAGAAATACCTAGTTGACGGGAAAATAATATGATGTAAAATAGACCCGATGGCCATAGGTTTCACTAGTGGCTTCTCTCAAGATAGCATCGATTACGGTGCGTGAACAAATTACTGTCAAGCAATTGATAGAAAAGCGCATAGTTATGAGAATATCTAGGCATGATCATGAACATAGGCATCACGTCCGTGTCTAGTAGACCGAAAAGATTCTGCATCTACTACTATTACTCCAGACATCGACCACTATCCAGCATGCATCTGGAGTATTAAGTTCATAAGAACAGAGTAACGCATTAGGCAAGATGACATGATGTAGACGGATAAACTCGAGCAATATGATATAAACCCCATCTTTTTATCATTGATGGCAACAATACAATACGTGTCGTTTCCCTTTCTGTCACTGGGATCGAGCACCGCAAGATTGAACCCAAAGCTAAGCACTTCTCCCATTGCAAGAAAGATCAATCTAGTAGGCCAAACCAAACTGATAATTCGAAGAGACTTGCAAAGATATTAAATCATGCATATAAGAATTCAGAGAAGAATCAAATATTGTTCATAGATAATCTTGATCATAAACCCACAATTCATCGGATCTCGACAAACACACTGGAAAAAGAATTACATCGAATAGATATCCAAGAAGATCAAGGAGAACTTTGTATTGAGATCCAAAGAGAGAGAAGAAGCCATCTAGCCAATAACTATGGAGCCGAAGGTCTGTGGTAAACTACTCACACATCATCGGAGCGGCTATGGTGTTCATGTATAAGCCCTCCGTGATCGAATCCCCCTCCGGCGGAGCGCCGAAAAAGGCCCCAAGATGGGATCTCACGGGTACAGAAGGTTGCGGCGATGAAAAAGTGGTTTCGTGGCTCTCTTGGATGTTTTCAGGGTATAAGAGTATATATAGGCGAAAGAAGTAGGTCGGTGGAGCTGCGAGGGGCCCACGAGGGTGGGGGGCCCACTGCGCGCGCCCTCCTGCCTCGTGGCTTCCTCGCTGCTTCCTTGACTTGCACTCCAAATCTCCTGGATTGCGTTTGTTCCAAAAATGATCCTTGCGAAGGTTTCATTCCGTTTGGATTCCGTTTGATATTCCTTTTCTGCGAAACACTGAAATAGGCAAAAAACATGCAATTTGCACTGGGCCTTCGGTTAATAGGTTAGTCCCAAAAATAATATAAAAGAGCATATTAAAGCCCATTAAACATCCAAAATAGATAATATAATAGCATGGTACACTCAAAAATTATATATACGTTGGAGACGTATCAAGCATCCCCAAGCTTAATTCCTGCTCGTCCTCGAGTAGGTAAATGACAAAAACAGAATTTTTGATGTGGAATGCTACCTAGCATAATTTTCAATGTAATTTTGTTTATTGTGGTACGAATGTTCAGATCCGAAAGATTCAATACAAAAGTTTAATATTGACAAAAAAATAATAATACTTCAAGCATACTAACTAAGCAATTATGTCTTCTCAAAATAACATGGCCAAAGAAAGCTTATCCCTACAAAATCATATAGTTTGGCTATGCTTCATTTTCGCCACACAAAATGCTCTCATCATGCACAACCCCGATGACAAGCCAAGCAATTGTTTCATACTTTAGTATTCTCAAACTTTTTTCAACTTTCACGCAATACATGAGCGTGAGCCATGGACATAGCACTATGGGTGGAATAGAATATAATGATGGGGGTTGTGTCGAGAATACAAAAAAGGAGGAAGTCTCACATTGACGCGGCTAATCAACGGGCTATGGAGATGCCCATCAATTGATGTCAATGCGAGGAGTAGGGATTGCCATGCAACAGATGCACTAGAGCTATAAATGTAAGAAAGCTCAACAAAAGAAACTAAGTGGGTGTGCATCCAACTTGCTTGCTCACGAAGACCTAGGGCATTTCAGGAAGCCCATTGTTGGAATATACAAGCCAAGTTCTATAATGAAAAATTCCCACTAGTATATGAAAGTGACAATATAAGAAACTCTCTATCATGAAGATCATGATTCTACTTTGAAGAACAGGTGTGGAAAAAGGATAGTAGCATTGTCCCGTTTTTTTTCTTTTTGGCCTTTTTTCATATATTTGGCCTTTCTCTTTTTTCCTTTTTTTCTGGACAATGCTCTATTAATGATGATCATCACACTTCTATTTATTTACAACTCAAAGATTACAACTCGATACTAGAACAAAGTATGACTCTATATGAATGCCTCTGGCAGTGTACTGGGATAGGCAATGAAACAAGAGTGACATGTATGAAAATATGCATGGTGGCCTTGCCACAAATACGATGTCAACTACATGATCATGCAAGGCAATATGACAATGATGAAGTGTGTCATAATAAATGGAACAGTGGAAAGTTGCATGGAAATATATCTCGGAATGGCCATGGAAATGCCATAATAGGTAGGTATGGTGGCTGTTTTGAGGAAGATATAAGGAGGTTTATGTGTGATAGAGCGTATCATATCACGGGGGTTGGATGCACCGGCGAAGTTTGCACCAACTCCTAAGTTGAGAAAGGGCAATGCACGGTACCGAAGAGGCTAGCAATGATGGAAGGGTGAGAGTGCGTATAATCCATGTACTCAACATTAGTCATAAAGAACTCACATACTTATTGCAAAAATCTACAAGTCATCAAAAACCAAGCACTATGCGCATGCTCCTAGGAGGATAGATTGGTAGGAAAAGACCATCGCTCGTCCCCGACCGCCACTCATAAGGAGGACAATCAAAGAAACACCTCATGCTTCAAATTTGTCACACAACGTTTACCATACGTGCATGCTATGGGACTTCCAAACTCCAACACAAGTATTTCTCAAATTCACAATTATTCAACTAGCATGACTCTAATATTACCATCTTCATATCTCAAAACAATCATCAAGTATCAAACTTCTCATAGTATTCAATGCACTCTATATGGAAGTTTTTATTATACCCATCTTGGATGCCTATCGTATTAAGACTAATTTTATAGCCAAAGCCAATTACCATGCTGTTCTAAAGAACTCTCAAAATAATATAAGTGAAGCATGAGAGATCAATAATTTCTATAAAATAAAACCACCACCATGCTCTAAAAGATATAAGTCAAGCACTAGAGCAAAATTATCTAGCTCAAAAGATATAAGTGAAGCACATAGAGTATTCTAATAAATTCCGATTCATGTGTGTCTCTCCAAAAGGTGTGTAAATCAAATATGATTGTGGTAAACTAAAAAGAAAAGACTCAAATCATACAAGACGCTCCAAGCAAAACACATATCATGTGGTGAATAAAAATGTAGCCTCAAGTAAAGTTACCGATAGACGAAGACGAAAGAGGGGATGCCTTCTGGGGCATCCCCAAGCTTAGGGTTTTGGTTGTCCTTGAATTTTACCTTGGGGTGCCTTGGGCATCCCCAAGCTTAGGCTCTTGCCACTCCTTATTCCAAAATCCATCAAATCTTTACCCAAAAACTTGAAAACGTCACAACACAAAACTCAACAGAAAATCTCATGAGCTCCGTTAGTATAAGAAAACAAACCACAAAGTTCTGGTGAATTTTAACAATTAGTTTCGTGAGCGCAAAGTTTCTGTCTTTTTCAGCAAGATCAAACAACTATCACCCAAGCAGATCCTATTGATTCTACTTGGCACAAACACTAATTAAAACATAAAAACACATCTAAATAGAGGCTAGATGAATTATTTATTAGTAAACAGGAACAAAAAGCAAGAGACAAAAATAAAATTGGGTTGCCTCCCAACAAGCGCTATTGTTTAACGCCCCTAGCTAGGCATAAAAACAAGAATAGATCTAGGTATTGTCATCTTTGATATGCAATCCATAAGTGCCTCTCATAATAGATTCATAAGGTAATTTAATTTTCTTCCTAGGAAAGTGTTCCATGCCTTTCCTTAAGGGAAATTGGAATCTAATATTTCCTTCTTTCATATCAATAATTGCACCAATCGTTCTAAGAAAAGGTCTACCAAGAATAATAGGACATGTAGGATTGCAATCTATATCAAGAACAATGAAATCTACGGGAACATAATTCCTATTTGCAACAATAAGAACATCATTAATCCTTCCCATAGGTTTCTTAATGGTGGAATCCGCAAGATGCAAATTTGAAGGACAATCATCAAATTCACGGAAACCTAGCACATCACACAAAGTTTTGGGAATCATGGAAACACTAGCACCCAAATCACATCAAGCATAGAATCCATGATCTTTAATCTTAATTTTAATAGTAGGTTCCCACTCATCTAAAGTTTTCTAGGGATAGAAACTTCTAATTCAAGTTTTTCTTCATAAGATTGCATTAAGGCATCAACGATATGTTTAGTAAAAGCTTTATTTTGATCCTAAGCATGAGGAGAATTTAACACGGATTGCGACAAGGAAATACAATCTATCAAAGAACAATTATCATAATTAAATTCCTTGAAATCCAAAATAGTTGGTTTATTGCTATGTAAAGTTTTGACCTCTTCAATCCCACTTTTACCAATCTTTGCATCAAGATCTAAAAACTCCGAATCATTGGGACGCCTTTTAACTAAAGTTGACTCATCTCTAGTCCCATCTTTATCAAGATTCATATTGGAAAACAAAGATTTAATAGGGGACAAATCAATCACTTTTAGATCTTCATTATTGCTATTATCTAAACCTTCTGGTTTAGCGGCCATCTTATTAACTAAGGTGGCTTGCTTATCCGAAATTGGGGCTATTAAGTCTTCAAGATGAGAAAACTGAGATTTCAAACCATAAAATTCCTTAGACATATCATCGAGCTCTTTATTCATGTACTCCATAAAACTTTTCTGCTCTTTAAGCTCGTTTCTGAAGAAATTATTATGCTCAAATTGCAAAGACATAAAGCTTGTAACATTGTTTTCAATTTCCTCCAACCTTCTAAGGTGAGGATCAATGCTTTTTGGAGGAGCCATAAAAGAAAAACGGGCACACTAACACCAAAAAACACAAGAGGCAAGCAAAAAGAGGCGGACGAAAAAGGGCGAATAAAACGGCAAGGGTGAAGTGGGGGAGAGGAAAACGAGAGACAAATGGCAAATAATGTAATGAGAGGGAGAAGAGTTTGTGATGGGTACTTGGTATGTATTAACTTGTGCGTAGATCTCCCCGGCAACGGCGCAAGAAATCCTTCTTGCTACCTCTTGAGCATGTGTTGGTTTTCCCTTGAAGTGGAAACGATGATGCAGCAATGTAGCGTAAGTATTTCCCTCAGTTTTTTGAGAACCAAGGTATCAATCCAGTAGGAGACTACACGAAAATCGCCTAGTACCTGCACAAACAATGAAGAACCTTGCAACCAATGCAATAGAGGGGTTGTCAATCCCTTCATGGCCACTTGCAAAAGTGAGATCTGATAAAGATAATAAGATAAATATTTTTGATATTTTTGTTGTATAGATTGAAAAGTAAAGATTGCAAAATAAACGGCGACAGAAATAGCTAGTTGACGGGAAAAATAATATGATGTAAAATAGACCCGGGGGCCATAGGTTTCACTAGTGGCTTCTCTCAAGATAGCATAGATTACGGTGGGTGAACAAATTACTGTCGAGCAATTGATAGAAAAGCGCATAGTTATGAGAATATCTAGGCATGATCATGAACATAGGCATCACGTCTGTGTCATGTAGACCGAAATGATTCTGCATCTACTACTATTACTCCACACATCGACCGCTATCCAGCATGCATCTAGAGTATTAAGTTCATACGAATAGAGTAACGCATTAGGCAAGATGACATGATGTAGAGGGATAAACTCAAGCAATATGATATAAACCCCATCTTTTTATCCTCGATGGCAACAATACAATACGTGTCGTTTCCCTTTCTGTTACTGGGATCGAGCACCGCAAGATTGAACCCAAAGCTAAGCACTTCTCCCATTGCAAGAAAGATCAATCTAGTAGGCCAAACCAAAGTGATAATTCAAAGAGACTTGCAAAGATATTAAATCATGCATATAAGAATTCAGAGAAGAATCAAATATTGTTCATAGATAATCTTGATTATAAACCAATAATTCATTGAATCTCGACAAACACACCGCAAAAAGAATTACATTGAATAGATCTCCAAGAAGATCGAGGAGAACTTTGTATTGAGATCCAAAGAGAGAGAAGGAGCCATCTAGCTAATAACTATGGACCCGAAAGTCTGTGGTAAACTACTCACACATCATCGAAGAGGCTATGGTGTTGATGTAGAAGCCCTCCGTGATCGAATCCCCATCCGGTGGAGCGCCGGAAAAGGCCCCAAGATGGGATCTCACGGGTACACAAGGTTGCGGCGGTGGAAAAGTGGTTTCGTGGCTCTCTTGGATGTTTTCAGGGTATAAGAGTATATATAGGCGAAAGAAGTAGGTCGGTGGAGCTGCGAGGGGCCCACGAGGGTGGGGGCTCGCCTACCCCCCTGGGCGCGCCCTCCTGCCTCGTGGCTTCCTCGCTGCTTCCTTGATGTCCACTCCAAGTCTCTTGGATTGCGTTTGTTCCAAAAACGATCCCCGCGAAGGTTTCATTCCGTTTGATATTCCTTTTCTGCGAAACACTAAAATAGGAAAAAAAATAGCAATTTGCACTGGGCCTTCGGTTAATAGGTTAGTTCCAAAAATAATATAAATGAGCATATTAAAGCCCATTAAACATCCAAAACAGATAATATAATAGCATGGAACAATAAAAAATTATAGATACGTTGGAGACGTAACATCACGTACTTGCTGATACACATCATTGATAATGTCCAAGGACTATCTTCATTCATAAACACATACGAAATATCATCATACATGATTGCCTCTAGGGCATATCTCCAAGAGTCTCCCACTTGCACTAGAATCAATCAAATAGACATCGAATGCCCATAGCTCTAACGTGCCCCTCATGCTTGGGTTGTGGAAGTGGCTTAGTCAACGGATCTGCAACATTTGCATCCGTGTGAATTTTGCATAACTCTGCATCACCATTCTTTACGATCTTCCGTATCAGGTGATATTTCCAATCTATGTGTCGGACCTTGTGGTGATTCCTCGGCTCCTTGGCTTGTTCAATGGCACCAGAATTATCACAATAAAGGTCCAATGGTTTTACCGAGGCTGGGAAAATACTAAGATCATCCAGAAAATGCCAGATCCAAACACCTTCCTTTGCAGCTTCACAAGCCGCAATGTATTCGGCTTCTGTGGTAGAATCGGCCACCGTATCTTGCTTGGAACTCATCCAGCTCACTGCTCCTCCGTTCATGACGTAAACGAATCTGGACTGTGATCGACAATCATCTATGTCGGTTTGGAAACTAGCATCGGCGTAACCCCTTACGACGAGCTCTTCCTCACCTCCATAAACTAGGAACATCTCTTTAGTCCTTTTCAGGTACTTCAAAATAGTCTTTACCGCTGCCCAGTGACTCTCGCCTGGGTTGGCCTGGTATCTACTTGTTAGGCTTATTGCAAAAGCAACATCTGGCCTTGTACATATCATGGCATACATGATGGATCCGATTGCCGAGGCATACGGAATCCTACTCATCCTCCTTTGCTCATCAGATGTCGAAGGACTCTGAGTCTCAGTTAGCCTTATACCATGTGAGAGTGGCAAGAACCCTTTCTTTGCCAAACTCATGTTGAACCGCTTCAACACTTTATCTATGTACGTGCTCTGGCATAAGCCGAGCAGCCTCCTTGATCTATCTCTATAGATCTTAATGCCTAAAATATACACTGCCACACCATGGTCTTTCATCGAAAACTTGCCATTCAATGACTCCTTGACTGAGTTCAGCATCGAAACATCGTTCCTGATTAACAATATGTCATCGACATACAAGATCAAAAACACTATCGAGCTCCCACTTAACTTCTTGTATAAACAAGCGTCCTCTTCGCTTTTGATGAAATCGGGACCAGTGACGACCTCATCAAAACGAATATTCCAGCTCCGAGATGCTTGCCTCAACCCATAAATGGATCCCTTGAGCTTGCATACCTTACTAGCACTAGTCGGATCGACAAAACTGTCGGGCTGCATCATATACACGTCCTCGGTTAAATTAACGTGAAGGAAAGCCGTCTTGACATCCATCTGACATATCTCGTAATCAAAATATGCAGCTATAGCTAGTATGATCCTCACCGACTTCAGCATCGCTACCAGCGAGTAGGTCTCATCGTAGTCAATTCCTTGAACTTGTCCATAACCCTTAGCGACAAGCCGAGCTTTGTGGATATGAACATTTCCATCCACATAGGTTTTCTTCTAAAAGACCCATTTGCAACCAATGGCTGTTACGCCGGGCGGCGGATCAACCAAGTCCCAGACTTGATTCTCATCCATGGACTTTAACTCAGATCTCATGGCCTCCAGCCATGCGTCAGAATCTGGGCTCACCATCGCTTCTGCCTATGTGGCCGAATCGTCGCTTTCTAGCAACAATACATCACGCACTCTGTGCAATCTCTCCGACCTCTGTGGTTCTGGTGCCGCTTCCACTACGGGTTCCCTGACTGACTCCGGTATGATCTCATCACCAGCCGAGCCGTCCCCGAGTGGTCCTTGAATTTCTTCGAGTCGGACCATCCTCCCACTAGCCTCCCTACTGAGAAACTCTTTCTCAAGGAAAACCCCGTTCCGAGCAACAAATACTTTGTTCTCTCCCCGGTTGTAGAAGCTATATCCCAAGGTTTCCCTCGGATATCCCACGAATATGCATTTATCCGACTTAGGTGTAAGCTTGTCTAACATAAGTCTCTTAACAAATGCTTCACAACCCCAAATCTTTAGAAAAGACAAATTGGGAGTCTTCCCGGTCCACATCTCATGTGGTGTCTTGTCTACGGATTTTGATGGTACCCTGTTAAGTGTGAAATCTGCAGTTCCTAGAGCGTATCCCCAGAATGACAAGGGTAAATCCGATTTGCTCATCATAGACCGGACCATGTCCAACAAGGTCCTATTCCTCCATTCCGACACGCCATTTCTCTGTGGCGTACCCGGAGGTGTGAGCTGAGGTACTATACCCCAGCTTTTCAGATGATCATCAAACTCCTGGCTCATGTACTCACCTCCATGATCAGATCGTAGAAGCTTTATAGTCTTGCCGAGCTGATTCTCAACCTCGTTCTGAAA
Source organism: Aegilops tauschii subsp. strangulata (assembly GCF_002575655.3). Lineage (NCBI taxonomy): Eukaryota > Viridiplantae > Streptophyta > Magnoliopsida > Poales > Poaceae > Aegilops > Aegilops tauschii. Next base: position 178,283,409 of record NC_053035.3, read on the forward strand.
CTCTTGGAACTTTTCAAAAGTTTCCGACTTGTGCCTCATCAAATAGATATATCCATATCTATTCAAGTCGCTGGTGAAAGTCATGAAGTACTGATAGCCACCTCTAGCAGTTGTGCTCATTGGACCACATACATCACTATGTATAAGCTCCAACAGCTCGGACGCCCTCTGCAACTCTTTGCGAAAGCAGACTTAGTCATCTTGCCGAGCAAGCATGATTCACATGTCTCGAATGACCTCAAGTCGGACAATGTTAGGAGCCCATCATAATGGAGCTTCTTCATGCGTTTCAGACTAATGTGTCCAAGCCGACAATGCCAGAAGTATGTCGGATTTATCTCATTAGGCGTATGCCTCTTGACATTCACGTTATAGACCGGTTCCTGTGCCAGATTCAATATAAATAGCCCATCAACAATGGGTGCATAGCCATGGAACATTCCATTCAAATAAAATGAGCAACCATTGTCCTTTAAATTGAATTCATAACCCTGACTCATCAAGCATGAGGCAGAAATAATGTTTCGACTAAGTGCAGGAATGTAGTAACAATTATTCAATTCCAAAATAAATCCAGAAGGAAGCTGGAGCTGCATCGTGCTGACCTCCAACGCAGCAACTCTTGCTTTGTTGCCGACCCTGATGTCAATCTCCCCTTGTGCCACACGCCTAGTTCTTACCAGCCCCTGCATTGAGTTGCAAATATGAACAACCGATCCGGTATCAAATACCCAAGAGCTACTAGGTATGTCAGCAAGGTAAATGTCTATAACATATGTAACAAGTGTACCTTTGCCTGAAGCAGCATTTTCGGCCTTCTTGCCATGCTCCGCAAGCCACTTGCTACAATTCCTCTTCCAGTGACTAGTTTCCTTGCAATGTTAGCAAATGGTATTCGAGTCCGGTTCAGACTTTGGCGCAGCGGCGGAGGTTACCGTCCCCGTGCCCTTTGCCTTAGCCTTCTTCTTGGACCAACTCTTCTTGAACTTAGCTGATTTGTGCACCATCAACACTTGATGCGTGCCTTTCTTAATATCCTGCTCTGCCACTTTGAGCATACCATGCAATTCAGTGAGCTTCTTATCCATGCCATGCATATGGTAGTTCGAGATGAACGACCCATAGTTGGGCGGAAGAGAACCCAGAACTGCATCAGTAGCCAGCTCATCCAAGAGCAGGAAGCCCAACCTATCCAAAGATTGCACATATCCGATCATCTTGATCACATGTGGGCTCAGTGGATCACCTTCCTTCAGCTTGCAATCCATCAAGGATCGCCAGACGTTGAACCTTTCGGTCCTAGCCTGTGTCTGAAACATGCTCTTGAGACTCTCGATCATATCGTAACCCTCAACATTTTCGAAATGCTGTTGCAAATCGGGCTCCATACAAGCAAGCATGAGAGAGCTGATCTCCGTTGATTCATCAATGAGTTTCTGGTAGGCATTCTTAGTTGTGGTATTAGCATTATCGGCAGGTTCCTCTGGAAGTGGATCCTCTAGAACATGTTCCTTTTTATCATGCCTGAGAACAATTCTCAGATTTCTATACTGTCGGTGTACAAAAGTAGGGGCCCTCTTTGTACCCCTTTACTTGTGCACGGGCAGTTAGAGTCGCGCCTATGGCCACCACTTAGCAGGGCAGAGGAAGGAAGCAAAAGTACAAGACCATCAGAGTAGCGCCAAGCCAGAGGCGCAAGGAGCAAAGGGACAAGGTGGGATTTCCCCAGCAAGAGCCTTGCCGGGGCACCTTGCCCAACACCAGCGAGGCCGCCACCCTTGAGCCTAAGAGTTCCAACACCATCAACGACATTAGAACCAAGGCTCGGGAGGCGCCTGCATGGTGGCATGCAGATCTTTGTGAAGACAAAGGGCATGCGAGACCTAGATAGGAACCAGAAAACAAGACAACAACGAGGCTCCTTGCCGAGGATGCCCACGAGGCCCCAGCAAGGCTCCTGCCGAAGATACCCACGAGGCCCCAGCAAGACTCTTGCCGAGGGCGCCCGCAAGGCCCCGGCAAGACCCTTGCTGGGAATATCAGCAAGACCGCGGCAAGGCCTTGCCGCCCCGTCACCGCCCCAGCTCAGCGGCCAACCCACCATCTAAGCAAGTACCCACGTGGCAGTACGTGGCTCCTAAGCCAACTAGTCAAGCACCTGCGTGGTGGCATGTAGATCTTTGTGAAGACCCTGCCACCACACCAGCTCAGCAGCCTGCCAGCCTACATGGCGCTGCATGCCTTGTTGGCCTGGGCGCGTGTCGGAGCAAGGCAAAGTGGCGACGGACGAGACGGGCTTCGTTGCCATCCCCGATAAAGCAAGAGGACACCTAAGTAGTGCATTTAATGTGTTTTGTCCTGTGATGTCAGGCGATAAGCTTGTACGCTGTACAACTTTACACCTCCTGTGTGCCACTTTGGCTGCCCCTTTGACTATAAAAGGAGGCCCGCGGCATACGGAGAGAGGATTCAAACTTTTTGGACCCTGCACGCTTTGTAGCTAGTCCAAGAACACCAGATAAACACAAACCAGCAGGAGTAGGGTATTACGCATCACTCGCGGCCCGAACCTGGAAAAACCACCGGTGTTGATCTTCTAAACCCGCTCTTTCCACAACCCCGCGCCCGCCAACCGTAGAAGGGATTCCTCATGATCCCATAGGTGTCGTTTCCACCGACATCTTTGGCGCGCCAGGTAGGGGCGCAAGCTGTGAAACTCCAGTTTTGGAGTCAACGTACAGACGCCCTCGTCGCGATGGCCCAAGAAGAGAAGGCGACGCCAATCGGCCGCACTCTGGTGCCGTCCGCGGCTGCAACGACCATCTGCATGGCCGCAAAAAGCTAAGTCACGCGTAACTTTTGACAATTCTTCTTAATATAAGGTTATTCTCCTCGAAAGATCTTGCTCTTTGTACGGAAAACCTGCACACCATGGGACCCTTCTGCTATTGGCAACGCCCTTGTTCTGTTTCGAGTCCGCTCAATAGTTCAAGTGGCCGCGCTGAGAACGGCAAGGTGGCCTGCCCGCTATTAACAACGCCCTTGCCCTGTTTCGAGTCCGCTCAACAGTTTAAGCAGCTGCGCTGAGAACGGCAAGGTAGTTTGCCCGGCAGCAAGCGCCCCCGGCAAGCTGCTAAGGATCCATCCTCAAGGCGCCATAGCATGGGTTTACGCGCCGGCGAACCTATCCTACTGGGCGTAGGGTGCATACGTACAAAGAAAGATCAATACAGGAAGATAGCATGTTTCATCTTAAAGTACTGCAGAGTTATATTACATCAATTGTTGCTGCGGTTCTAACTTAAGATAAAATTGTCCTGGTCATGAACCCGCAGCGGCAATGAGAAACGGGGTGCCTAGTCCCGGTGCTGGCCCTCCACCCTCTGGACTCCGTTGATGCAGCTGATGATGGGCTTGATACGCTCCTCGAGCGCCTTGAGGTCCACGTCCTCCGGCAGGCTCTCCCGCGCATCGGCGAAGTTGACGTTGGGGTTCCAGTACGCCACCTTAGTGAGGACCTTGGTCAGGGCGCCCCATCAAAGCTTCCGGGCCTCATTGGCCAGAGAGGTCGCTCAGTTGGAGCGGAGCCGCTCCAGGGCTCCAAGGATGCCCTCGAAGAACAGGGTCAGCCTGGCATTGGGGCTCACGTTCGGCTCCAGGGAATACCTGACATCCGGCAGGCCCATGGCGGCTAGCTGTGTGGTGAGAATCTCCGCGACGTCGACGAGGCGGCTGATCCAGAGGTTTACGCCCTTCGCGTACTCCTTGTACTCGGCGGCGCCATCCCTCCGCAGCCGTTTCTCCTCCTCCAGGGCCTTGTTCAGGGTTTCCTCACGAGCCCAGGCCTCCGAGAGCTTCCCCTCCTAGCCGTCCGCCTTCAGCTTAAGGTCGTTGATGGAGTTGTTGGCCTTGGAGAGCAGCTTGGCCCTGTCGGAGACTGCGGCCTGGGCATCCGCCGAAGAACGGTTGGCCGTGTCCCTCTCCTTCGTCAGCTCCGAGGCCACCTTCTTCAGCTCCTCCCGCTCCAGCTCCAGTTCCTTCACCTTGCCGGCATGGACCAGGGCCTGAGCATTGAGTGCCTCTGCTCCAGCTCCTGGGTCTGCTGCGCGATGAGCTTCTCAACCTGCTCATCCTTGTCGTGGAGTGTGGTCATGAGAAGCTCCTCCTCCTGGGAGTTCAGCAGAGCCTGGTGCTGTTGCCGAGCGGCCGCGTCCTTGGCGGCCTGTTCCTTCGCCGCCTCCTGGGCCTTCTCGACGTCAGCCTGCTTCAGGATGAGCTCCTGTTTGCACTCAGCCAGCTCATCCTGGGCAGCCTTCAGTCCCTCCTGAGACTCGCGGAACCAGGCTTGCGTCTGGGCAACGCGCTCCTCAAGATCCGCCTCCGCCTTGTCCGCTGCCGCCTTCCTGGACTTTGCCTTGTCTAGGCGGGCACGGTGGAGTTCCTGGAGCTTCTAGAAGTTGGCGCTCATGGCCCGGAGAAGCTGCTCCTCTTGGGAACTTCCACCGCCAGTGCCCGGTTCATCAATAACCTGAAGCCCGGCAGTGGTGAGCGCCTCGTCGTCGAACACCTCCCCCTTGGTTGGCACCCTGGTGCTCGCCGTCCCCGGGAGGTGGACGAACAGGTCGTCGCCCACCTTCGAGTACTTGCCCCGGCCAGGGGCTGGACGGGAGGTAGGTTGGTCATCAGCCACCCCCTCCCCGGCAGGCCCCTCGCCGGCCTCCCCGGCAGGCCCCTTGCCGGCCTCTTCGGCAGCGGCTTTGCCGGCCTCCCCGCCAGGCCCCTTGCCAGCCTCCTCAGCGACGGTCTTGGTGTCCTCCTCGGTAGCGATCTTGTTGGCCTCGACCTCAGCGTCCTTGGCAACCTCCCCGATGACGGTATCAATGTCCTCCTGGTCCACCGAGGGAGGGCCTGGATACCAAGAAGGAGAATGAGACGGGGCCAAAATCATGGTCCAAGAAGAAGAAAAGACAGGGACGGAAGGCAGGCCACGTACCCGCGCCAAGCTGGGAAGAAGTGTTTCCCTCCCCGCCAACGTCCGTTGCTGGGATGGAGCCACTGCCGCCCAAGTTCACCTCCTCTGTGCACGAGGGCTCGGTGCTTGATGCCTTAGTCGGGGACGCCCCTCTGGGCGGCGTGGTTGACGGGGGCGGCGTGTTGGGGGTGGCTCTGAGCGGCTCCTCCTGCTGCCGCTCTCCTCCTGCGAACCTGGCAAGATTAGCACCAAGGGATCGTGCCCCAACGCACACCGACAGGAAGTGTGTAATGGACTCACGCTGGGGGCTGAAGCGGGGGCTGCGTCGGGGGTTGTCGTCCGGGCTGATCACCACCAACTCCGGTGTGCGCGAAGTGCTCGCCGGGAGCTCGTCGCCCGTCGAGGCCTTGGCCCTCTTTGCCCCCCCGGGCCAACGTCTCCGCGTCCCTGTGAGGATAATATCAAGTTAAAAAAAGGATACCATAGGCGTGGGGTAAGGAGATGATGGAGGGCGAAGCACTTACTCGTCCTCCACCTCCTCTTCCACTAGCCTCCTCTTCCTCTTCGGGCTGAAGGACCCGAGCTCAAAATTAACCTCCGAGTTGCCATCCGAAGGAGAAGGAGAAGGGGATGGGGTCCGGTGCCATTTGGATGAGGAGGAGGCGGCCTTCTTCTTCTTCGCTACGGCGGTTTCACCGCCTTCTTTACTGCCGCGGCCTTCGTCGCCGCAACCCTCGTCTGGCGCACGGACTGCTCCTGAACCTGTTGCCGCTGCGCGGTACTGCCGGGCCGGACCGGCTCGCTGGACCTAGCCCGCCGCAGGACGCGTCTCTTCCCTATGGCCAAGGGGTCGACAGCCTCGGCCTTTTCCTCGGTCGACTCCTCGACCACGTCTATAAGGAGGGGGCCCCCGGCGCCGCTGGCCTCCCTGGCAGAATCCACCCAATAGGCGAGCTCCTTCTCATCCGCGGCCGCTTCGGCCTCGTCCTCCATGGTGCTGACGCTGCCGGCCTCCTTGCAAGTGCAGCTTCCGCCGCCCTGGCGGCGATGTAGTCCAGCTCCTCCTTGGTGGTGTCGCGGATGAGCAGCGGCTCGTCGCGCACATAGTTCTCCGACAAGTTGTCGAGAAACTCCTGCACCTTCTCTGCTGGCGGCTCGCCCCAGGCCGGGTCGAGGCCGTGCGCGTTGAAGTCCGACATCATGGCGATGATAGCGGAGTGGCGAGAGTTGTTGCTCAGCGGGACCACTCGTGCTGGCAACCCAAACAAAGGCCCCTTGACGGCCTTGTCGGTCTTCACAGCCTTGCCGGTCCTCTCAGCCCTGCCGTCGCTGTCCACATTGAGCTGGAAGAGCCTCTGGCAAAAATGGGCATGCCCCAGCACCGTGAAGTTGTGCTTCAGGCCAGAGCGAAGCCTCATGACATCGGCCGCATTCCTGAAGTCCCAGGCCGGCCTCCCCTTGTTGTGCAGCAGGGCGATTCGGCGACGGATGAAATCTGCCCCAATCATCTCAAGGGTGAGCCCGGCCATGGTGAGGCGATGGATCCTGGTGGCGGCGACCGTGAGCTTCTTGTCGTTGGCGTCGAGGTCGCTCCAGTCCTTGCGGCGGTCGGCGGACTCTGATGAACTCGGCAGAACTCCTGTGGATCCTTCTCCCTGATCCAGAGCCACCGGCCCCGCCTCTCGTCCCACCTCTCCTTCTGGGCACCCTCCGGGTACGTGCCCTTCTCCTGGGTCCTCGGGATCCAGGTGATCCACCCAGAAATGGCATCCCCTGGCTGGATGCGAGGATAGAAGTAGTGGCGAAAGACCGCCGTGCTAGGGAGCACTACGGCAAAGCCCTCGCAAAGGTGGGCGAAGAAGGCCATGCACGCCACGGCATTTGGCGTAAAGTCGAGGAGGTGAAAGCTGTAGGTGTGCATGATGTCGTTGAAGAAATCAGAGAAAGGGGGGCAGAGCCGGAAGAGAAGTAATCCACGAAGAAGGGGTACCGATTTGGGCCGGCCTTGGCGAAGTCGGCGGGGATGATATATGTAGCGGGGTGCCCCGTCGTCTTCCTCCCCCACAGGGGCCTGAAGTAGTCCCTGAGGTGGACCGCATCGACCGTCGAGGGGAAATAGGCGTGCTGCGTCCGCAGCACCGCCAACTCACTCTCCGGCACCTCCTTCCCTCCGTCATCTTTGACCGCTCCCTTGGCCTTGCCTGTCTTGGGCGCCATGGCGACTGGGAGAGGGTGAAGAATCAAGGGCAATGGGGGCGCGGCAGCGGTGAGCAGGGGAAAGAACTTCGACAAGAGCTTGAGGAAGAAGAGGAGGGGGCGGCGGTTCCGAGATTGGAGAGGACGCAGAGGGTAAATGAGCAGTGCCCTTGCGGTTTTCCCTTTGTATGGGGAAAACGCGGGCCACCACTTTACCATTCACCGCGACATGACGCGAGCATGCTGCGGCTGCCCCACGCATGACCCCCACGTCACACACGATCCCCACGTCACGCGTTCAACGCGGGTCGTGGGGAAGCGCAACGAGCAGGGGAGTTACCGCAGTAAAAACTCTGCCTGGCGTGCCCGCGCACCGTTCTGGCCCTAGCCCAACAACGCGTCGCGCTTATGTGTGGCCCAGGCCCGGGGGCTCCTGTCGGTGTACAAAAGTAGGGGCCCTCTTTGTACCCCTTTACTTGTGCATGGGCAGTTAGAGCCGTGCCTACGGCCACACTTAGCAGGGCAGAGGAAGGAAGCAAAAGTACAAGACCACCAGAGCAGCGCCAAGCCAGAGGCGCGAGGAGCAAAGGGACAAGGTGGGCTTTCCCTAGCAAGAGCCTTGTCGGGGCAGCTTACGTAGCCCCGGCAAGAGCCTTGCCGGGGCAACTTGCCCAACACCAGCGAGGCCGCCACCCTTGAGCCTAAGAGTTCCAACACCATCAACGACATTGGAACCAAGGCTCGGGAGGTGCCTGCATGGTGGCATGCAGATCTTTGTGAAGACAAAGGGCCTGCGAGGCCTAGATAGGAATCAGAAAACAAGACAACAGCGAGGCTCCTTGCCGAGGATGCCCACGAGGCCCCAGTAAGGCTCCTGCCGAAGATACCCATGAGGCCCCGGCAAGACTCTTGCCGAGGGCGCCCGCAAGGCCACGGAAAGACCCTTGCCGGGAATGTTAGCAAGACCGCGGCAAGGCCTTGCCGCCCCGTCTCCGCCCCAGCTCAGCGGCCGACCCACCATCTAAGCAAGTACCCACGTGGCAGTACGTGGCTCCTAAGCCAACTAGTCAAGCACCTGCGTGGTGGCATGCAGATCTTCGTGAAGACCCTGCCACCACACCAGCTCAGCAGCCTGCCAGCCTACATGGTGCTGCATGCCTCATTGGCATGGACGCGTGTCGGAGCAAGGCGAAGTGGCGACGGACGGGACAGGCTTCGTTGCTGTCCCCGATAAAGCAAGAGGACACCTAAGTAGTGCAATTAATGCGTTTTGTCCTGTGATGTCAGGCGATAAGCTTGTACGCTGTACAACTTTCCACCTCCTGTGTGCCACTGTGGCCGCCCCTTTGACTATAAGAGGAGGCCCGCGGCGTACGGAGAGAGGATTTGGACTTTTTGGACCCTGCACGCTTTGTAGCTAGTCCAAGAACACCAGATAAACACAAACTGGCAGGAGTAGGTGTCGGCGTTCTGGGAACGGGGGTCCCCAGACTTGCCTGCCTGCGGCCCACGACGTGGCTCCACTTGCGGCCCAGTATGGCCCGTCTTCACCAACAAACACTCAAGCGAGGGGCCAACCCTCGTGAGGTGGACGACACGAGACCTCCTCGGGAGTGGCCTCACCAAGCTTGCTCGCGAGGGGCGGAGAGATCAAGGCAAGGTGAACCTCGCGAGGTTCCAATGACGTAAGCCATGACGACCAAGGCCAGGCGGGCGCCAGCGCGCACAGTGTCCTCGTTTCCTCTTCGGTGCTAAGGAGGCAAGCGCAGGCGAGGAGTACCGAGGCATCAGGCAAATGTTTCCATATCGGTGCAACAAGACCAACGCCAGTAGGACGGAGGACACCGTGGAGCCCAAGACGGCGTCACCACCAGAGCCTTTGGCGGGTGAAGACCACCTTTAGTCAGGATAGCTTGTACTAGCTGTCCCCCTTCAAATTGGCCGTTGTTGGCTCCCTTCCCGCTCAATATTTGGGGAGAGGACCAGGGCCACTATAAATAGGGCTAGCCACCACCATAGAGAGGGGATGAATGATCGAGCTCCCCCTCAACCACACTAGTTCACCAAGCACAACAACACCTCTCCTCAGGAGGTTGTTCTTCCCCTTGTACTGTTCATCCTCAGCCCAAGAGGCAATCCACCACACCACACTGGAGTAGGGTATTACACCACAATGGTGGCCTGAACCAGTATAAATCTTGTGTCCCTTGTGTTGCGAGTTCGTCGAGTTAGGCTTTGAGATCGCGGTGAGGCTGAGGGCGTGATTAGGTAGGGGGGAATCTTCATGCGCACCCCAGTGTTCGAACCTCAAGGGTTTTGCCGGAACCCGAAATCCGACATTTGCCTCTCCAGGTAGGGGTGCGCCGGAGCTTTCCTTCCGTCGATCTGAGCTTCGCCGCCACCGCGCTTCGCCCCCATGGCAGGCGCCACGCTTCCCACTCCGACGACTGATGCCAGCGGCGGGGCCAGGGGGCTCCGAGCCTTGGCCCCCGCCTTGCGACGGGTGCAGTGGCCACCCAGGTTCAAGCCGGAGATGCCACCATGCTACGACGGCACGGTGGACCTGCTGGCCTTCCTGCTGGGGTACGAGGAGGCCGTCCTTAAGGCCGGGGGCGACGACAAGGTCAAGGCCAACTGGCTTCCCATGGCCCTCACTGGCGTGGCGCACGCCTGGCTGCTCAACCTCCCCGGATCCACGGTGACATCTTGGGAGGAGCTGCGCGGCCTCGTCACTGCGCGCTTCCCGGCACCGGCGCCCCACGCAGTCACGGCCCTCCTCGGCGGCTCGCAAGCGCCACCCTCAGACCGTCACGTCAAGCCGTTCTTTCGCCAGATCAGCGCCGCTTCCGCGCGGCAGGGGGCTTCCCTGGGTTAGGTGGCGCCCATGGCCGACCTGACCTTCGACTTGGAAGATCACCCCATCACCACCGTCGGCTCGGGCGTGCTCCCCATGCTTTGCACGCCCACCATCTGCCACGTGGCCGTCACCAAGACCCTCATCTACGGCGGCACCGGCCTCAACGTGCTCTCGGGGGAGGCCTTTTCCGGCGTCGGAGGCAGCTCGTCCAGCACCTTGGGGCAGATCCGCCTTCCCGTGACCTTCGGCACCTGCGACAACTACCGCACTGAGCTGATCAACTTCGACATCGCCCACATCGGCCTCCCGTACAACGCTATCCTCGGGTACCCAGCTCTAGCTCAGTGCATGGCGGCGACCCATCCGGCCTACAACCTCACGAAGATGCCTGGGAGGAAGGACGCCCTCACTATAGTGGGAGATACCAAGGAGGCTCGGGCGGCACTTAAGCTTGCCCTCAAGACCGCCGCGGCAGCGCAACCGGCTAACGCGGCACCTCTAGAGCTAAGGTGGCCGCGCCAACCAAAAAGAAGCAGTTGTTCACCCAAGACCGGGCAGAAACCAAGCAGGTGCCGGTCGAGGAAGACGGGTCCTCAGGGGCCACCTTCACCATAGGCGCCAACCTCAACCCCGACCAAGAGGAGGCACTAGTGAAGTTCTTGCTCGCAAACAAGGAAGTATTCGCCTGGGAACCCGATCAGCTGGTTGGGGTCCCAAGAGGAGTGATTGAGCATCACTTGAAGGTGTGCCCCAATGTACGCCCTGTGAAGCAGAGGGCGCGGCTGCAGTCCACGGAGAAGCAGTCCTTCATCGTCCAAGAGACCCGCAACTTGGAGGCAGCAGGCGTCATTCGCGAGGTCCGGTACCCTGAATGGTTGGCAAACCCCGTCGTTGTGCCCAAGAAAGGCGGAAAGGAGCGCATGTGTGTCGACTTCACCAACCTCAAGAAGGCTTGCCCCCAAGATCCGTTCCCGCTTCCACGCATCAACCAGATCGTCGACTCCACCGCTGAGTGTGACCTGATGTGCTTCCTAGATGCGTCAGGCTACCACCAGATCAAGATGGCGGTAGAAGACGTCAAGAAGACGGCCTTCCTGACCCCGTGCGGGGTATACTGCTAGACTTGCATGCCGTTCGGGCTGCGCAACGCGGGCGCGACCTTTCAACGGCTAATGCACATCGCCCTGGGTCGGCAGCTCGAGAGGAATGCTGAAGCCTACGTCGACGACATTGTGGTTAAGTCTCAGGAGGCGAGAACTTTAATTCAAGACCTGGAGGAGACCTTCGAAAGCCTACGCCAGGTGGACTTGGGGCTTAACCCGGAGAAATGCGTGTTTGGCATCCCTTCCGGCAAGCTGCTGGGTTTCGTCGTGTGCCATAGAGGGATCGAGGCGAACCCGGAGAAGGTCAAGGCAATAGAAGACCTGAGTCCACAACAAACCCTCAAGGAGATGCAGAAGCTCGCAGGTCGCGTGACCGCGTTGGGGCGTTTCATCTCCAAGCTGGGAGAGGGCGCCCTGCTGTTCTTCAAGCTGATCAAGAAAAAGGGCCCATTCGAGTGGACTCTAGAGGCCGACCAAGCGTTTCAAGACCTCAAGAGATAATGGTGGTGCCCCGACCTCTCGAGCCCCTGGTGTTGTTCCTTGCCGCCACCCCTTACTCCGCCAACGCAGCTCTGGTGGCGGTATGGGAGGCTCTGGTGGCGGTCCTGGTAGATGCGTCGCGGCAAGCTGCTCCCTCAGCCGGGGCGGCGCAAGACCCAGAAGGCTCCGGAAGGGCTACGACGACGCCAGCAGAGGACCAGGCTTAACAAGATGGGGCACTTGGACCTGCGGAAGCCCCAGTGAGCGACCAAGCTTTGGGGGCTTCGTCGTCTCAGGAGACGCCCCAACCTCTGGAAGCCACGGGCCTCATCAATGCACCCGCGCTCATCCAGCACCCCATGTATTTTGTCAGCACGGTGTTGCGGGACGCGAGGGCGCGGTACCCCATGCCTCAGAAGCTCCTGCCCGCGATCTTGGTGGCCTCACGCAAGCTGCGGCACTACTTTCAAGGTCATCCCATCAAGGTCGTCTCGGCCTACCCGTTGGAGAGGGTGCTCAGGAGCCCCAACTCCACTGGGAGAGTCGTTGAGTGGAACATCGAGCTACAGGCATTTCAGTTGGAGTTCAGCACAACCAGGGTCATCAAGGGAGCCGCGCTTGCTGATTTCGTGGTAGAATGGATGGATGCCCTGGGCTTGAAGAAGGCGAAGATCGGTCCCTCTCGCCGGGGAGTGAAGCGCCAGACGGCTGGGTTATGTATTTCGATGGCGCCTTTGCGCGCCAGGGCGCGGGGGCTGGAGCAGTGCTCATCTCACCCACTCAGGACAAGCTTTACTACGCCGTGCAGCTCTGCTTCCAGCAGGGTGAGAAGGTCTCCAACAACATAGCAAAGTATGAAGGCCTCATAGCTGGCCTCAAGGCTGCGGTGGCCCTGGGGGTGAAGCGCCTCACCATCAAGGGAGACTCGCAGCTCCTCGTCAACTTCTCCAACAAGGTGTACGAGCCGAAGGACGAGCACATGGAGGCGTACCTCGCGGAGGTGCGCAAGATGGAGAAGCAATTCTTGGGCCTGGAATTGCAGCATGTGCCCCGCGGCACCAACAAGGAAGCCGACGACATCGCCAGGAGAGCATCCAAGCGGCTACCCCAAGAGCCTGGCGTCTTCGAGGAGTGGCTCTTCAAGCCATCGGCCACACCGCCACTCTCAAGAACAGCGCTGCCTCGGGAGGAGCTCCCTCAAGCACCTGCCTCGGGAGCCCCGGCCTGCGGCCCGACCTCGGGAGCACGTTTACTCTTCGTGCTCGAGCCTTAGGAGGGGTGCTGCACCAGGTAATTCAAGGAATACCTAATGCAAGGGACGCTGCCGGAGAAGGAGGAGGACGCAGAGTGATGTCTACTATGCAACCTTCTTCTTGTAGACGTTGTTGGGCCTCCAAGTGCAGAGGTTTGTAGGACAGTAGCAAATTTCCCTCAAGTGGATGACCTAAGGTTTATCAATCCGTGGGAGGTGTAGGATGAAGATGGTCTCTCTCAAGCAACCCTGCAACCAAATAACAAAGAGTCTCTTGTGTCCCCAACACACCCAATACAATGGTAAATTGTATAGGTGCACTAGTTCGGCGAAGAGATGGTGATACAAGTGCAATATAGATAGTAGATATAGGTTTTTGTAATCTGAAAATATAAAAACAACAAGGTAACTAATGATAAAAGTGAGCGTAAACGGTATTGCAATGCGTTGAAACAAGGCCTAGGGTTCATACTTTCACTAGTGCAAGTTCTCTCAACAATAATAACATAATTGGATCATATAACTATCCCTCAACATGAAAGAAAGAGTCACTCCAAAGTCACTAATATAGGAGAACAAACGAAGAGATTATTGTAGGGTACGAAACCACCTCAACGTTATTCTTTCAGATCAATCTATTCAAGAGTTCGTATTAGAATAACACCTTAAGACACATATCAACCAAAACCCTAATGTCACCTAGATACTCCAATGTCACCTCAAGTATCCGTGGGTATGATTATACGATATGCATCACACAATCTCAAATTCATCTACTCAACCAACACATAGAACCTCAAAGAGTGCCCCAAAGTTTCTACCGGAGATTCAAGACGAAAACGTGTGCCAACCTCTATGCATAAGTTCACAATGTTACGGAACCCGCAAGTTGATCAGCAAAACATACATCAAGTAGATCACGTGATATCCCATTGTCACCATAGATAAGCACATGCAAGACATACATCAAGTCTTCTCAAATCCTTAAAGACTCAATCCGATAAGATAACTTCAAAGGGAAAACTCAATCCATTACAAGAGAGTAGAGGGGGAGAAACATCATAAGATCCAACTATAATAGCAAAGCTCGCGATACATCAAGATCGTACCACCTCAAGAACACGAGAAAGAGAGAGATCAAACACATAGCTACTGGTACATACCCTCATCCCCGAGGGTGAACTACTCCCTCCTCGTCATGGAGAGCGCCGGGATGATGAAGATGGCCACCGGTGCGGGATCCCCCCTCCGACAGGGTGCCGGAACAGGGTCCCGATTGGTTTTTGGTGGTTACAGAGGCTTGCGGCAGCGGAACTCCCGATCTATTCCGTTCCCCAATGGTTTTAGGGTATATGGATATATATATAGGCGAAAGAAGTCAGTCAGGGAAGCCACGAGGGTGGAGGGCGCGCCCAGGGGGGTTGGGCGCGCCCCCTGCCTCATGCCTTCCTCGTTGCTTCCCTTACGTTCACTCCAAGTCCCCTGGATTGCTTCCGTTCCAAAAATAACTCTAACGAAGGTTTCATTCCGTTTGGACTCTGTTTTATATTCCTTTTCTGCGAAACACTAAAACAAGGGAAAAAATAGAAACTGGCACTGGGCTCTGGGTTAATAAGTTAGTCCCAAAAATAATATAAAAGTGCATAGTAAAGCCCATTAAACATCCAAGATGGATAATATAATAGCATGAATACTTCATAAATTATAGATACGTTGGAGATGTATCACGGAGCATGTGGCCCGACAGGCCACGACATACTGCGTCCAAGACGGTGAGTTATACAGGAAACGACCAAATGACGATTCCCTACACTGCATCTCGAGGGAGCAGGGGAAAGAGCTGCTGGCCGACATACACGGCAGGGACTGCGGGCACCACTCGTCATCGCGGACCCTCGTCGGCAAGGTGTTTCGTAGCGGATTCTACTGGCCTACGACACTCAACGACGCGACTGAGCTGGTGAAGTCCTGCGAGGCCTGCCAGTTCCACGCCAAGCAGATCCATCAGCCGGCTCAGGGCCTCCAGACCATCCCACTCTCGTGGCCATTCGCGATCTGGGGGTTGGATATCTTGGGCCCGTTCCCTCAAGCACCTGGGGGCTACCGCTACCTCTACGTCGCGATCGACAAGTTCACCAAGTGGGCGAAGGTAGAAGCCGTCCGCACCATCCCGGCCGGCTCCGCGGTCAAGTTCATCAAGGGTTTCGTAAGCCGATTTGGGGTCCCCGACCGCATCATCACCGACAACGACTCGCAGTTCACTAGCAATCTCTTCAAGACGTATTGTGCTAACCTTGGAACGCAGATCTGCTACGCTTTGGTGGCGCACCCACGGAGCAATGGCCAGGCTGAACGCGCCAACGCAGAGGTCCTGAGAGGCCTCAAGACCAGGACCTTCAAGAAGAAGCTCGAGGCATGCGGCAGGGGCTGGCATGATGAGCTCCAGTCCGTGCTGTGGTCCATCCGCACCACCGCCACCAAGCGAACGGGCGAGACCCCATTCTTCCTAGTCTACGGAGCGGAGGCGGTTCTCCCTCACGAGGTCAAGCATCACTCCACGCGGGTCCTGGCATTTGATGAGGCGCAGTAGGACGCCATGCGGGGGATGGAACTCGTGCTGGGGGAGGAACGCCGCCGTGAAGCCACGCTATGGGCGGCAAGATATCAGCAGGCGCTGCGATGGTACCATTGTCGCAGCGTCCGCTATAGGACGCTCGAGGTGGGTGACCTCGTCCTAAGGCGGGTGCTCTCCAGGGAAGGGCTGCATAAGCTCTCACCCATGTGGGAGGGCCCGTTTAGGGTCGCCCACGTCTCCAGGCCTAGCGCCGCGCGCCTGGAGACGCAGGATGGGGTATCCATCCAGAACGCCTGGAACATCCAGCACCTCCGGAAGTTCTACCCATGAAGAAAGGCCCAGGGCCTGTGAAGAAGGCCCCGTGCCTGTGAAGGTCTCCGCTCGTGACACTCTCACGTAATAATGAGTGGGGCTGTACACGCCCCGGAGTCTCAGGAGTGCTGCCCTCGGGCCTCTGGGGCTCCCTCCCACATCCTAGTGGTAGCACTTAGCTCCGCGCTGGTGAGAAGACAAGCAGACTGATTGGGCTCCCACGTGAATATATCCTTGTTTGCACGCAAGAACTTCACCAACGCTTCCTCTTGGCTTGGGTCGAGGCCGGCACCTATGGTAAAGGTTGCTCCTGAGGACCCATCCTCGTTGACTGGCACCTGCTGGGTTTCCGCCTTGTCTTGTGTGAACAATTGCTTCTTCTTGGTTGGTGCGACTCCCTTGGGCTCGGAGGTGCCCGCGTCGGCAGACTGCACCGCCGCAGCGGTCTTGAGGGCGAGCTTGAGCGCCACCAGGGCCTCCTTGGCGCCCCCCTTGACGGTAAGGACGCCCTTGCTTCCAGGCATCTTCGTGAGGTTGTAGGCTGGATGAGTCGCCGCCATGAACCGGGCCAGAGCTGGGTACTCGAGAATATCGTTGTACGGGAGGCCGATGCGGGCGATGTCGAAGTCGACCAGCTCGGTGCGGTAGTTGTCGCGCGTACCGAAGGTGACAGGGAGGCGGATCTGCCCCAGGGAGCGGGCAGTGCCGCCACCAACTCCTGATAAAGGCTTGCTGAGGCTGAGCCGCTCGAGTGGCACATGAAGAAGGCTGAAGGCCTCCACGGAGAGCAAGTTGAGGCCGGCACCGCCGTCGATGAGGGTCTTGGTAACAACCACGTTGCAGATGGTGGGCTTTCATAGCATTGGGAGCATGCCCGAGCCGGTGGTGGAGTCGGGGTGGTCTTCTGAGCCGAAGGTGAGGTCGGCTTCGGGTGCAGCCCAGCCAGGCGGAGCCCCCGAGCGCTTGGAGGCGGCGCCGATCTCGCGGAGAAATGGCTTGACATGGAGATTTGAAGGCGGCGCTTGAGAGCCGCCCAGCAGGGCCGCGACCGCGTGGTGCACCGGTGCCGCATAGCGCGCAGTGAAGAGGTCGCGCAGTTCCTCCTAGGATGCCACCGTGGACCTAGGGAGGTTAAGCAGCCAGGCGCGTGGGTCGCCGGCGAGGGCCATGGGGAGCCAGTTGGCCATGACCATGTCGTCGCCCCCGGCCTCGAGGACGGCCTCCTCGTATGCTAGTAGGAAAGCCAATGGGTCCGCCGCGCCATCGTAGCGTGGCGGCATCTCCGGCTTGAACTTGGGCGGCCATCGCACCTGCCGCAGCGGGGGGGGGGGGGGGGGGGCAGGGCTCGGAGCCCCATGGCCCCGTCGTCAGCGACGGCCGTCGGAGTCGGTAGCGGGGCGCCTGCCATGAGGGCGAAGTGCGGCGGTGGCGGAGCGTAGATTGGCGGAAGAGAAGCTACGGTGCACCCCTACCTGGCACGCCAAATGTCGGATCACGGGTTCCGGCAAAACCCTTAAGGTTCGAACACTTGGGTGCGCGCGAAGATTTCCTCCCAACCGATCCACGCCCTAGCTCGCTAAGATCTCGTGTACGAACTCACAACACAAAAGACACAAGATTTATACTGGTTCGGGCCACCATTGTGGTGTAATACCCTACTCCAGTGTGGTGGTGGTGGATTGCCTCTTTGGCTGATGATGAACAGTACAAGGGGAAGAACAGCCTCCTGAGGTTGAGGTGTTCTTGTGCTTGGCCAACTTGTGTGGGTGAGGACCCGATCCCCCTTGCCGTGGTGGCTAGTTCTACTTATATAGGTCATGGTTCTCTTCCCAAATATTGAGCGGGAAGGGAGCCAACAACGGCCAATTTGAAAGGAGACAACTAGTACAGCTTATCCTGACAAAAGCGGTCTTCGCCTGCAAAAGGCTCTGGTGTGACGCCGTCTTGGGCTCCATGGTGACCTCCGCCTCGCCGTCCTGCTGGTCTTGGTCTCATTGCACTGATATGGAAACCTTTGCTTGATGCCTCGGTACTCTGCGCCTGCGCTTGCCTCCTTAGCACCAGAGAGGAAACAAGGACACTGCGCGCGCTGGCGCCCGCCTGATCCTGATCGTCATGGCTCACGTCACGAGAACCTCGTGAGGTTTGCCCTGCCTTGATCTCTCCGCTCCTCGCGAGGCACCCTGGTGAGGCCGTTCCTGAGGAGGTCTTGAGTCGTCCGCCTCGCGAGGCTTGGCCCCTCGCGGGGGTCTTGAATGCCTTGTTGATGAAGATGGGCCGTACAGGCCTGCTACACAGCCACGCCGTGGGCCGCAGGCAGGCAAGTCTGGGGACCCCCGTTCCCAGAATGCCGACCGATCTCGCCGCCGCCTACGCTAGCAGAAGCGCTGGCGCGCGTGCAGCTGCTCCTCGACTTCCCCCCTGCTGCGGAGAAGCTCGACGAGTGGAGAGCCACCATCCGAAGCCTTGTCAGCTTCGCCAACAAAGACGAGCCGCTTCTAGCGGGACCCTCGCACCGGCGTCCTGACGAGCCGGTGCATGCCGACGGTGGGGGGACCAGAGACGCTGCGACCACGATGCACCCCCCCCCCCCCCGCGGCCGCGGCAACAGCCACCGGCCCGTCGACCCGACATCGGCGACAACGTTTCCGCGACGTCGTCCGACCCGTAGACATGCCGCGACCAACGTCAAGTCCTTCGGGAGCGGGCCCAGGAAGACGCTCGAACTACCATCGAACGACGACAGGAGACGCGCCATCAGTCGGATCGGCGTGCGAGGCCTACTATGGACCACCTGGCGCCGGGGGGGGGGGGGCGGCGACCTGCCTTACGAGGTGGGTTGTCCGGCCTTTACCCGAGAGCTGCGGCAGTTCTAGTGGCCCTCCCACCGCATGTTCAAGCCCGATGTTGGCGAGAAGTACAACGGCAAGACCCACCCGTCGGAGTTCCTCATCATCTACACCATCGCGATGCAAGCTGCTGGAGCTCGCGACGACAAGGTGCTTGCCAATTACTTCCCGTTGGCACTCAAACCCAACGTCATGTCATGGTTGATGCACTTGCCGGTGGATTCCATTTCTTCTTGGTCGGATCTATGTCATGAGTTTGTTGGCGCCTTCACTGGAGGCCACCACCAAGCTCATGGCCAGGCAAGCGATTTGCATATCATCCCCCAGAAGGAAGGTGAAGACATGCGCAAGTACATACAGAGGTTCAGCCGGGTGCAGTACAACATCTGAGATGTTCATCCCGCCGTCATTATCAGCGCGTTCCATCAGAATGTGTGCAACCGCAAGATGCGTGAAGAGTTGGCGATGAACAAGGTCAAAGATGTGGCCGAACATTATGTTCTGGCCAATAGATGTGCTCGAGCTGAAGAGGGGAGGAAGTACCCCGGCAAGGATGCCGGTGCGGAAACCGACTCCACGGACGAAGACACCGCCGCCCCGACAAAGAAGGGCTGGCGCCGCAACAAGAAGCGCAAGGGCAAGACTGTGCTTGCCGTTGAGGGATCTGGCGAGCTCAGCGCCACCAAAAAGGCCAAGGCTGACGACCCGGGCAAGGAGGTTGTCAGGTGCGCCGCCTGCTTGGCCCTGGCGGCCGCCGGCAAGCCAAGGGGCTCCGACGATCCACTGCACCAAGGGCCATGACCTCCAGAACTATCGACAAGTTGAGCTGCTTGCAGAAAAGCAGAAGGCTGAATATGAAAGGCGAGACAACGAGAAGGGTCAGGATGGTGCTGAGGGATCCGCCAAGAAGCGTGGCGGCCAAGGGGGTCGCCGCGGAAAAGATAACCAATAAGAGAGGCCCGCTCGGGGCCGCGACAAGAAAGAGGAGGATGATGATAATGACGAGGACGAGGAGTCCGGCGAGCATGAGTTCCAGAAGGCTACAGAGGCTATGTGCGTTGACGGTGGCGCCTCGTTGCACACCTCACACCGCCAGCTGAAGCAGTGGGCGCGTGAGGTCACTACGGCGGAGCCGTCGTTCGATGCCCAGAAGCCACTGAGGTGGTCCCGCCCACCCATCGTTTTTTGACACCGAGGATCACCCTGACCACGCAATTGCAGTCGGGTGTTTGCCGTTGTTGGTTTCACCAACAATACGCAACCTCAAGGTGACCAAAGTGCTGGTTGACGGTGGAGCCGGTCTGAATTTGATCTCTCCCGCTGTGATCAAGAAGTTGCAGATTCCTAATGGAGACCTCGAAGAAACGGGCACGTTTCAAGGGGTCAACCCAGGGAGGAGCGAGCCTAATGGTAAAATCACGCTGCCCGTTACGTTTGGGGGCGAGCTGAACTATAGGACGGAGAAGATCGTCTTCGATGTCGCCGAGATCCCCTTGCCATACAATGGGATCCTTGGCCGCCCAACGCTGGCCAAGTTCATGGCGGCGTCCCACTACGCCTATAACACGTTGAAGATGCCGGCTTCAGGGAGGAAGAAGGCCGGCAAGACTCCTTCCGGCAAGACCTCTTGCACCCACTCCGGCAAGCGCACCTCCTCGGAGTGTTGTGCTCCCGTTGAGGACGTGCTAGAGAGCTCCACCAGCAAGAGCAAAAAGTCCAAGGCTGCACCACCAGAAACCAAGAAGGTGTCTGTCAAGGAGGACGACACGAGCGGGACTTTCACCATAAGCTCCACCCTCGACAGCAAATGGGAAAGCGCGCTCGCCGCCTTCCTGTGGGCGAATGTCGATGTATTTGCATGGCAAGCATCTGACATCCCCGGCGTTCCCAGGGAGGTGATTGAGCACCATCTTGCTGTCTGTCCTCACGCGCGGCCCGTCAAGCAGAAGGTCAGGAAGCAAGCTTTGGAGCGGCAAGAGTTCATCATTGAAGAGATCAGGAAGTTGGAGGCGGCAGGCCTGCAGGATGCAGCTACGCTAGTAACCAAGTGTGAAGCATGTCAGTTCCATTCGAAGAAGCTTCATCAACCAGCTCAAGCCCTTCAAACAATCCCTCTCTCCTGGCCATTTTCGGTTTGGGGGCTCGACATACTGGGCCCCTTCCCCCGTGCTGTCGGCTTGTACGTCGCGATCGACAAGTTCACAAAGTGGCCCGAAGTTGAGGCAGTGAGGAAGGTGACAGCGCAGTCAGCCGTCAAGTTCTTCAAGGGGCTAGTTTGCCGTTTTGGTGTGCCGAACTGGGTCATCACCGACAACGGTACGTAGTTCACAAGCCACACCTTCATGCAATACATCCAGGACCTCGGTAGCAGGGTTTGTTTCACTTCGGTGGCACAACCACGGAGCAACGGCCAGGCGGAGAGGGCAAACGCTGAAGTACTGCGAGGCCTGAGGACCAAGACTTTTCACAGGCTGCACAAGTGTGGAAGGCATTGTATTGATGAGTTGCCGACGGTTCTTTGGTCGATCAGAACAACGGCAAACCGAGCCACCGTCCAGACACCCTTTGCCCTAATATACGGGGCAGAAGCAGTTCTCCCCACGGAACTCACATACGGGTCACCTCGAGTGCTCGCTTATGACGAGCTTGAGCAAGAGCAGTTGTGGCAAGATGACGCGACGCTCCTTGAGGAAGATCGTCTTCGGGCGGCTGTGCGAGCTGCATGCTACCAGCAGGCCTTGCGCCGCTACCATAGCCGCAAGATTCATGCCTGAAGCCTTGAGGAAAGTGACCTTGTTCTTCGGCGTGTTCAATCGGCCAAGAATTCTAACAAGTTGACACCAAAGTGGAGTCCGCCTGGAGACCGAAGATGGTATCCCAGTGAGCAACTCCTGGAACAACGAACATCTTCATAAGTTTTACCCATGAGGCACGGTTGCCGGGCCTCCCGGCAAGCCACCTTTTGTACAAGCCTTGCCGATAAGGCATGTAACCCTTTGTACAAAGCCAGGCGCAGACCCTGAGCATAAATAAATGAAGCGCTGGCGCCCTAAGTTTTAGCATGCATGCTAGGTTAAGTCTCTTTTTGATAGGGTTGATAGTGCCTGGCGGCAACTAACCCCTAGCATAGAGGTCGGGTGTGTGTCTTTCCGTCCTTTCCAGTCTTTTCTTTGGTTTGCCGGCTGCACAGGCATTTCTGCAAAGCCATTTAAGGGCAAAGAGACGGATCGACATCCCCGACCTCGGCAAACCATTGCCGGGGGGCTGCAGATTCAAGCACCCGACCACGGCAAGCCAAGGTTGCCCGGGGCTGCAGATCCAGATAAGTCCTTTATCCCCTGTTATGCATTTCCGTGTGGAATTGGGACATATGAAGCCTCGTTTATTCCTGGGCCACCATGCTCCCACTTTCATGTGCCCAAAAACTATTTGTTGGGCCGGAACTTGGTTGTAGTTGCGGTGACAAGGAAGCAGACGAGGGGCCTAACCCTACTTCGCCCCTGCCTCCGCCAAGGGCATGAGTATGATCGTGAATGAACTAAGCGGACGGCAAGGCATGTTGCTAGGCGACAATGTTTATCTTAAGAATAACAAGGATTCATTCCTTGGCATAGGCCCCGCTCACGCACAAAAAACCCGGCAAACACCCTTTTTCATTAATACGTTCCAAACAGGTACAGTTCGTACGGGATGCAAACATGAGCAAGGGGGTTACAAGGTTTAAATCTAACAAGTGCCCGCGGGCTTAATAATAAAAGGGATAAGATGCCCGTAATCCCTTCCTTGTCCGTCTCCTCAGTTAGTAGATCAAGATAAACGGGAGGGCAAAAGAGGCGCCTAGGTGAGGTACGAGCAGCAGAAGACACCAAGAGAAGGTTGGTGATGATAGTGCCGGGGAAGAGGCCGAAATATAAGGCAGTGGGCCGGCAATATGCGACGAAGGCGTCGATGCCATCGTACTCCGAGTTGACGGCCCGCCACCCGCCTTCTTCGCCTTCTCCGGCCCTCCAGTGCCAGCCACCGGGAGCAGCGGCCACGAGAAGTTCAAGGAGTTGGCGGTGCAGAAGGTGGTGCTGCCGGCGTCGCCCGGGGACGGTGTGTCCGACATTTAGTCAGACCTGTCCTCCTCCCTCCCGCTACCCTCGTCGTCACCGCTGTTGCCCTCCTCGTCGCTGTCGCTTGAGGAGGAGCTCTCGCCATCGGTGGAGCTCTCTACATAGCACCCTAGCCTGTGTCCCAAGCGCCCGAAGACCTTGATGGAGAGCAGGTCGCTCTCCGCCAGCTTGAATCATGCCCATCCATCAAGCAATGGGCGCGTGCAAAGGTTTTCCAGCCCCGGCGAAGAAGCATCACTTGAGGGGCGGGGAACCTTGTGTTCACCCACATATCGCCATGGCAACACCCCTTCATGTGAAGCCTCAGCCGTAGTGGCTGGTCGATCTCCAACACCCTCGCGAACGCCCGGGGAAGACGGAGACGGCTGCACAGCGGCCCATGCAGCTGCAGGATAAACTCAAGCGTTGTGTCCCTGATGTGACAACTCGGCGAAGCAGGAGGAGTTGGAGGGGGAGATGGCAATGGAGAAGGAGACGACGCAGGCGTCCCCCTTCCACGCCTACCTCTGCCTCGACCTCCTCTGCCTCGGCCACCTCGCCGACCGCGGCCCCGTCCGGCGCCCCCGCCTCGAGCATGGCCTTCACCTTGGGCATCTGGCTCTTCCTTGACCGCCGCAGCTCTCTGGTGGGAGGAGGACCTGGTCGCCTCCACGGAAGAATGGTTGTGGCCACGCCCTCTCGCCATGACCGTGGGTGCAGAATGGAGGCGGAGGGGAGACGCAAGGAGACGCTCTTCCTCCTACCCCTGAGTTCCCTTTTTATAGTTGGGCGGGGAAGGCCGAAAGACTAGCTCTACGCCTCTGAAGAGCCCGCTCAAGTCCGGCTCATTAAGTGGCAACGAGCGACGCCATCGACCGCCCTCCCCGCCCAATCAAAGGCACGTAAGTATCGGCCCCCGTGCGCCTTCTCATATTCCATGTGTCTGTCACCTACCCCACGCCGTGCATGCGGCGTACGTGGCGCAAGGGGCAGGCGTAGTGGGAAACATGGAACAACGGTTCCAAGGCAGAAAAAGTAAATGAGCAACGGCCCTGCAGTTTTAAAGGGACACGCAAGCCGCCTCTTTACTGTTCACCACGGGATGACGCGAGCATGCTGCGGTCATTCCGCGCACGACCCCCATGTCACGCATTCAACGCGGCTCATGGGGAAGCGCAAGCGAGCGGGGGAATTACTGCGGGAAAAACTCCACTGCACGTGCGCCCGCGCACCATTCTGGGCCTGGCCCAATAATGCTCCGCGCTTATATGTGGCCCAGGCCCGGGGGCTCGTATCGGTTTACAAAAGTAGGGATCCCTTTTTGCACCCCTTTACTTGTGCGCGGGCAGTCGCAGCCCCACGCCCCTGACCACGCTTGGTGGGGCAGAGGAAGCAAGGGCACAAGGCAACTCGATCAACACCAAGACGGAAACACATAGAGCAGAAGGGCGAGGTGGACTCCCCCGACAAGGCCCTTGCCGGGGCGGCCTCCACAGCCCCGGCAAGAGCCTTGCCGGGGCAACTTGCCCAACACCAGCGGAGCCGCCACCCTTGAGCCCAAGAGTTCCAACACCATCAACCACATTGGAACCAAGGCTCGGGAGGCATCTCCATGGTGGCATGCAGATCTTTGTGAAGACCAGAAGCATACAAAATCAGATGAGAATCAGAAGACGGCGATCCTCGGCAAGATCCTTGCCGAGGATACCCACAAAACCCCGGCAAGCCCCTTACCGGGGACGACCACAACGCCACGGCAAGACCCTTGCCGGGGCCCCGACAAGACTCTTGCCGAAGACATCCGCGGGGCCGCAGCCAGGCCCACATCTGCCAAGATTCCACCGCCGTTCCCATGCAACTCCCAGCCCAACAACTAGGCGAGCACCTGCATGGCGGCGTGCGGCCTCTAGGCCAATTCAGCAAGCACCTGCGTGGTGGCATGCAGATCTTCGTGAAGACCCTACCACCACGCCCACTCAGCAGCCTGCTAGCTTACATGGCGCTGCATGCCTCGTTGGCCTGGACGCGTGTCGGAGCAAGGCGGAGCGGCGACGGACGGGACGGGCCTCGTTACCGCCCCCGATAAAGCAAGAGGACACCTAAGTAGCGCATTTAATGCACTTTGTCCTATAATGACAAGCGATAAGCTTGTACACTGTATAGCTTTCCACCTCCTGTGTGCCACTGTGGCAGCCCCTTTGTCTATAAAAGGAGGCCCACGGCGTACTGCGAGAGGATTCGGATCTTTTGGCGACGCACGCACCATAGCTAGTTCAAAAGCTCAAGAACACTCAAATATACACCAAAGCAGGACTAGGGTATTACGCATCCTCGCGGCCCGAACCTGGGTGAACGACCTTTGTGCTGGCTTCTAGACCCGCTCTTTGCACAACCCCGCGCCCGCCAACCGCAGAAGGGATTCCAGTGATCCCATAGGTGTCGTTTTCCCCCGACACCCTTAGTTCAAAATAACGTCACGTTGTGTTGCCCCTTGTGATGGAACCTTTATTATGCAGTTTGTTGCTTTTAATCTTCACCATCACAAGTTCGTACAATGCTCAATTTTCTCTTACACTAAATGATCTCACACTTTTAGAAGCAATTTTTATTGCCTTATTGCACCGATGAAAACTTACTTGAAGGATCTTGCTCAATCCTTAGGTAGGTATGGTGTACTCTTGAAGATAAGATTTGGGTTTAAGGGTTTCTGGATGCACAATTAGTATCTCTACTTGGTGCGGAATTTTTGGCTAGCAAGGATGGGGGGCAAGCACCACATGTTGAAGGATCTATGACAATATAACTTCAATGTGAATATGAACAAACATAAACCATTACGTTGTCTTCCTTGTCTAGCGTCAACAATTTTGGAATATAATATTTTGATGGGGGCTCACAATCACAAAAGATTTCCATGATTGTGTATTTGCATGTGAAGGTTCTCTTCCTTATGGTAATCATTGATGAATTGCTTGTATGACCAATATTGTGATTGTCAAGCTTCAAAAGATTTCACTTTCTAAACCCAATGTGAAGCTACCACTAGGCATGATATAACTTCAACTTTATGATATTCAATTCATTCAACAATTTACTCATCGGATATAAGTGAAACACAAGAGTTAATGACAAGCTACTCCGAAAAGATATAAGTGAAGATCAAGCGGGTAGTTAAGTAAATAGGTAGCTAATTGTGGAATCTCTCTTATTTAAACTTTCAAATATAAGTATTTTATTAAAAAATCAAACAAAACAAAACAAAATGACATTCTAAGAATAGCACACATCATGTGAAGAAGCAAAAACTTAGGCTCAACCGAGACTAACCGGTAATTGTTGATGAAGAAAGGTGGGATGCCTACCGGGGCATCCCCAAGCTTAGATGCTTGAGACTTCTTGAAATATTATCTTGGGGTGCCTTGGGCATCCCCAAGATTGAGCTTTTGTGTCTCCTTAATTCCTCTCATATCACGGTTTTCCTAAATCTCAAAAGCTTCATCCACAGAAAACTCAACGAGAACTCGTGAGATAAGTTAGTATAAACCAATGCAAAAACCTTATCAATATCTACTGTAGAAAATCACTAAAATTATTATTCAACATTGCATACTAAATGCCTCTACATATTTAATACTCCTATCCGCAAATAGAATCATTAAACAAGCAAACATATGCAAACATTACAGCAATCTGCCAAAACAGTGCAGTCTGTAAAGAATGCAAGAGTATCAATAGTTCTTAAACTCCAAAAATTATGACAATTTTACCACACTGTAGAAAATTATCTGAGCTTATTTTGCAAAAAGTTTCAACATTTTATCACATTCTGACATTTCTAGGGAATTTTTGCAACATTGGTAAACTTTCTGTTTTCAAACAGCAACACATATACTTGCAAGATAAGCATGCAAAGGCTATACTTGACATTTTTACTGAAACAAAAGATGCAAAACATTATTCTAAATAGAGGCAAGCAAATTCTAACAAAATAAAATGATGCTCCAAAAAGACACATATCATGTGACGAATGAAAACATAGCTCCAAGTGAGGTTACCGATAATGTTGGAGACGAAAGAGGGGATGCCTTCCGGGGCATCCCCAAGCTTAGTTGCTTGGATCTTCCTTGAATATTAACTTGGGGTGACTTGGGCATCCCCAAGCTTAGGGTCTTGTCACTCCTTATCCTCCTCATATCGACATCTCGCCCAAAACTTGAAAACTTCAATCACACAAAACATAACGGAACTTTGTGAGATAGGTTAGTATGATAAAGAGCAAACCATTTCAGTTTGGTACTGTCAAAGACAAGATTCTTAATTGTTTACACACAATGCCTACTGTAGCATATCATTTCCACAATTTATATTGAGCAATATAAGCCATAGAAACTAGAAAGCCAGCAAACTATGCATTCAAAACAGAATCTGTGAGAAACAGAACAGTTTGTAAAGATCTTAATATTAGTCGTACTTCTGCAACTCCGAAAATTCTGAAAAATTAGGAACACGTAGACAATTTGTATATCAATCATCTACAAAAGATCAGAATTTTATCACGTTCCAGTGAATTTAAGGAATTCTGTTTCTGGAAGCAAAAGTTTTTGTTTTTGCACAGATTCAAGTCAACTATCATCCACACTATCCCAAAGGCTTTACTTGGCACTTTATTGAAACAAAAGCAATAAAACATGATTACTACAGTATCATAATCATGTGAACACACAAAAACAGTAGGTATAAGTATTGGGTTGTCTCCCAACAAGCACTTTCTTTGATGCCTTTTAAGCTAGGCATGATGATTTCAATGATGCTCAGATAGAAGTAAAGAATTGAAACACAAAGAGAGCATCATGAAGCATATGACTAGCACATTTAAGCCTAAACCACTTCCTGTGCATAGGGATTTCGTGAGCAAACAATTCATGGGAACAAGATTCAACTAGCATAGGAAGGCAAAATAAACATAACTTCAAGATTTTCAACACATAGGGAGGAAACTTGATATTGTTGAAATATGTAGAAGCATATATTCCTCTCTCATAATAATTTTCAGTAGCATCATGAATGAATTCAACAATATAACCATCACATAAAGCATTCTTTTCATGATCCACTAGTATAGAAATTTTCTTACTCTCCACATATGCAAATTTATTCTCATAAATAGTGCTGGAAGCAAACTCAACAAAATAACTATCATGAGAGTGAAAATTAAAATCATGATGACAAGTTTCATGGTTATCATTATTCTTTATAGCATACATGTCATCACCATAATCATCATAAGCAACCATGTTCTCATAGTCAATTGAAGCCTCATCCAAAATGGTGGATTCATTACTAAATAAAGTCATGACCTCTCTGATTCCACTTTCATCAATATAATCGTCATAAATTGGAGGCATGCAATCATTATAAAATATTTGCACATCAAATCATGGGGGACTAAAAATATCATCTTCATCAAACATGACATCCCCAAGCTTATGGCTTTGCATATCATTAGCATCATGGATATTCAAAGAATTCATACTAACAACATTGCAATCATGCTCATCATTTATACCAAACATTCTATTGAATTCTTCTTCTATCAATTGAGCACAATTTTCAGAACCATCATTTTCAAGAAAGTTATTACAAAGATGATCAATAAGATGATGCAACCTCAATTCCATTTTTTACGTAGTTTTCTTTTATAAACTAAACTAGTGATAAAACAAGAAAGTAAAAGATTCAATTGCAAGATCTAAATATATACTTTCAAGCACTCACCTCCCCGGCAACGGTGCCAGAAAAGAGCTTCATTGACGGGGTGTGAGTGCCGCTTACCTAACCTCCCTCGCAACAGCGCCAGAAAAGAGCTTGATGTCTACTACGCAACTTTATTATTATAGACTCGTGTTGGGCCTCCAAGCGCAGAGTTTTGTATGACAGTAGCAATTTTCCCTCAAGTGGATGACCTAAGGTTCATCAATCCGTGGGAGGCGTAGGATGAAGATGGTCTCTCTCAAACAACCCTGCAACCAAATAATAAAAAAGTCTCTTGTGTCCCCAACACACCAAATAAAATGGTAAATTGTATAGGTGCACTAGTTCGACGAAGAGATGGTGATACAAGTGTAATATGGATAAGAGATATTGATCTTTGTGATAGTAACAATAAAAAACAGCAAGGTAACAATTGATAAAATGGAGCACAAATGGTATTGCAATGCTTGAAAACGAGGCCTAGGGTCCGTACTTTCGCTAGTGCAATCTCTCAACAATGCTAATCTAATTGGATCACATAACAATCCCTCAAAGTGCGATGAAGAATCACTCCAAAGTTCCTATCTAGCGGAGAACATAAGAAGAATTGTTTGTAGCTATTCTTTCCGATCGATCTATCCAAGAGTTCATACTAAAATAACACCAAGTTATTATTTTCGATCGATCTATCTAGAGTTCGTACTAAAATAACACCAAGTTATTCTTTCCGATCGATCTATCAACAGTTCGTACTAAAATAACACCAAAGCAAATTCAGATTCATAATACTCAATCCAACAGAAAGAACCTCAGAGAGTGCCCCAAGAATTCTATCAGAGAAACAAAAGACGAGAACGTGCATTAACCCATATGCATAGATTACCCCAATGTCACCTCAGGAATCCATGAGTTGAGTGCCAAAACACATATCAAGTGAATCAATATGATACCCCATTGTCACCACGAGTATTCATATGCAAGACATATATCAAGTGCTCTCAAATCCATAAAAGTACTCTATCCATAAAACGAAAGCTCAAAGGGAAAAATAAATTCATCACAACAAGATAGAGAGGGGAAAACACCATATGACCCGACTATTTTAACAAAGCCCGCGATACATCAAGATCATGACATCTCAAGAACACGATAGAGAGAGATTAAACACATAGCTACTGGTACAAACCCCCAGCCCCGAGGCTGGACTACTCCCTCCTCATCGTGGTGGCTGCCGGGATGACGAGATGGCCACCGGAGATGATTCCCCCCTCTGGCAGAGTGCCGGAGTGGGGTCTAGATTGGTATTCGGTGGCTACAGAGGCCTGCGGCGGCGAAACTTCTGATCCAGGGTTATTTCTGACGGTTTCTCTATTTATAGCATTTTTTGGCATCGGTTTCACGTGAAGATGGGCCTTGAGGTGAGCACAACCCACCAGCGCACAGACAAGGGCGCAGGCGCACTCCGGTGTCTTGTGCCCTACTCCTTCACCTTCTGGTCCTTCCACGAAGCTTCGGGGGTCTCTTTTGTTCCAAAAAAATCATCAAAAAGTTTCAGCTCATTTGGAGAACTTTCATTTATGCACAAAAAACAACACCACGGTAGTTCTGCTGAAAACAGCGTCAGTCCGGGTTAGTTCCATGCAAATCATACAAAAAC
Source organism: Aegilops tauschii subsp. strangulata (assembly GCF_002575655.3). Taxonomy (NCBI): domain Eukaryota; kingdom Viridiplantae; phylum Streptophyta; class Magnoliopsida; order Poales; family Poaceae; genus Aegilops; species Aegilops tauschii. The sequence goes on from NC_053035.3 coordinate 178,313,507, forward strand.
CATATAAAATTGTTGTCAAGATGGCATGAATACTTCATAAATTATAGATACGTTGGAGACATATCACACCACCAACATCTCGGGGCCCTCCGATCCCACCTCTCCCTTCTGACCCCGAGGCAGCCAGCCAAGGCCTATGGCGGCGAGGGCGGCGCCTACTACGAGCGGAGTTCCGCGGAGCTGCCCTCTTGCCGCCAGGAGGAGATCGAGGATGCCATGGCTACACGCTGGACTGCGCCCGCACGCAGGAGTTCCTCCACGAGCACATCCCCCGCCGTCATCCCCTGCTACTTCAACTGCAGCATCGTCCTCCTCGACCACAACTACTGCTCCCGTGTCTCCAACTTCGGCACCGCCAAGGTCGACCACCACTACAACAACGTCCTCCTCGACCACATCCACTTCCAGTGGACACGCAGCGGCCACCGGGACAACACGACCGCTTCAGCAGCAAGGTAAGATAGGTAATCAATCATCCCTTCGCTCCTGCTCTCTTCCTTCCAGTCCTGCCAAGTAATTTGGATTCTGTTCTTGGTTTTGTTCCGTGAACGGAGGGACTGATGGATGAATCAACCCACTCACGGTAGTAGAGTTTTATCATCATCCAGACGAGATGTGATGCGCCTGGCCTCGTTTATGACATCTGCTCCTACTCTTCTTACCTCCCCGTCGTCCTAAGCATTATTTTTCCTCTACAGCAAAGTGAAACAACAACAGGCAGGGAGGCACCAATTGTTCATGCATCCAGCCTCCTCCTAGTGCTCTCTCTAGTTCCTCGCCCACATGCCACCAATCCAATCTTCTTCCTTTCTTGGTTTTTGTATAACCACAAACTGTTGATCAACTATCAATTATTCCTTCCCTCTGTAAAGAAATATTTCTTTACGGAGGGAGTACTAGGTACAATCACAAGACCAGAGCAGGCAACTCAGTCTTAGTTTCCAAGCAAAAATAGAGCATCTTTCGCCTTTGCTTCTTGCAGCTGCAGCTACCTTCTACATGTTATTTGCTTGCGGATATCACCGATTGTTCGCTCATAATAATCATATTTGTCTGCCATGTATTTGGATTGAATGATTGGTTCTCTCAAATTTAGGGTACGTGTTGTGGATGCAGTCCAGCTAGTTTGTGTTAAGTTGGGACGATCCATCCATTTATAGCTTTTTATATTTTATTACAGTGAAAATGGCAGTACTAGCTTTAGTAGCATTAGGCTTTGGGTTTCTTCTTACTGGAATTATCAATGGCTGACATGTTTTGATATACTCAATCCTGCAATTTCTGTTATTGATTTTTAGCTTGACCTACTGTTTTGGTCAGTGATTTGCATTACCCTCGCGGCTGCTCTGCTCTGTACATATATAACCTAGGACTCTTATCCGTATTACCGATTTTTAGCTAGACCCACTGTTTTATTCAGTGAATGCCACGCAAACAACTAACTCGCTCTTGTTCATGTAGATGGAGTAGGAGGATGAGTAGTAGAAAATGAGCCTGATGGTGAAGAAGCACCTGATGACCAGAACTTGTTCAAGAGCTCTTTTGTGCTTCCAAAACAAGGTCTTGATGTCCCCCTTACAGAAAAATGTTCATATATGTTCCTGCATGATGCGTCTGTGCATGTTGGATGGTCACATTCTAGTGTACTAGCTAGCTAGTAAGCTTGTTTTGCTACCGGATGATTGAATGTCATCTCAGTTTGTACCTCATGTAGTTCACCACCTAAAATTGCCACTGTTTGGTTAGTGCTTCCCTTCTTGGTTGGCTAAACATATCAGTTTGTTTGATTTGGAGCATTAGACACTCTCCATCGACGACCGGGACCCCATGCCTAAGTTGTTGATTGCCTAAATTTTATTCATCGTCTCCACAATAAATTCAGTAGCATTTAGCCTAAGCCGTTGATTGCCTAATTTGTAGGTAAATATACCATTGGCATATATTATCTGCAGCATTTTTTCATAAACAAAATAAAAAAATTTTGATTTAGGTGCAGATGGGTGTCTGCGCAATTTAGCCTTTTTGTTTCCTGTGTCCCTAGTTTAGGTGTGTGTTCAAGCAAAAAAGGTGGGCGTTGATGTTTCATTGTGTCCTGGAGCCTCGAGTGAAAGGCAGGGATGCAATGCTTGCCGTTCTCATACTGCTCCAAAGAGTAACCGTGGCCTTCTCATGGAGAGTATGATGGCTTGTGTAGGTAATTAGTAGTATGTCCATGTTGTTGGCTAGATGGTAACGGCTCATCAGAATATACACACATGAGTGTATCATGTAACAATTGACAGAGTCACTAGAATATATACACATTAAATCTATTGTTCTGTTTTATCATTGCACTGTTATTTATAATGTTTTTATCCATAATAATGCTTTTTGGAGTAATTATAATGCCTTTTCTCTCACAATTTACAAGGAACACACCAAGAGGGAGAATTCTTGCAGCTCGAAATCTGGACGTGGAAAAGCCACGTCAGGCCACCTATTCTGCACAACTCCAAATGAGCTGAAACTTTATGGAGATTTTTTATGAATTATTTGAGGAATATTGGAGCCAATAAACACCAGAGGGGGCTACCAGGTGGGCACAACCCACCTGGGTGCGCCAGCCCCCCCAGGCGCGCCCTGGTGGGTTGTGGCCTCCTCGGCCCAGCTCTGTTGCCCATCTTCTGGTATATAAGTCATTTTGACCTAGAAAAAATAAAGGGGGAGACTTTCAGGATGGAGCGCCGCCGTCTCGAGGCAGAACTTGGGCAAGAGCACTTTTGCCCTGCGGTGAAGCGATTTCGCCAGGGGAACTTCCCTCCCGGAGGGGGAAATCATCGCCATCATCATCACCAACAACTCTTCCATCTTGGGGAGGGCAATGTCCATCAACATCTTCAACAACACCATCTCCTCTCAAACCCTAGTTCATCTCTTGTGTTCAATCTTGTTATCGGAACTATAGATTGGTCCTTGTGGGTGACTAGTAGTGTTGATTACATCTTCTAGTTGATCACTATATGGTTTATTTGGTGGAGGATTATATGTTCATATCCATTATGCTATTTAATACCCCTTTGATCATGAGCATATTTATCATTTATGAGTAGTTACTTTTGTTCTTGAGGTCACGGGAGAAATCATGTTGCAAGTAATCATGTGAACTTGATATGTGTTCAATATTTTGATAGTATGTATGTTGTTATTCCCTTAGTGGTGTCATGTGAATGTCGACTACATGGCACTTCACCATATTTGGGCCTAAGCGAATGCATTGTGGAGTAGCAAATAGAAGGTGGGTTGCGAGAGTGACAGAAGCTTAAGCCCCTGTTTATGCGCTATTTCGTAAGGGTCCGATTGGATACAAAAGTTTAATGCTATGGTTAGAATTTTTTCTTGATACTTCTCTCGTAGTTGCGGATGCTTGCGGGAGGGTTAATCATAAGTAGGAGGTTTGTTCAAGTAAGAACATCACCTAAGCACCGGTCCACCCACATTCAAAATTATCAAAGTAGCGAACACAAATCAAACCAACATGATGAAACTGACTAGATGAAATTCCCGTGTACCATCAAGAACGCTTTGCTTATCATAAGAGACCATTTTGGTATGTCCTGTGCCTCAAAAGGATTGGGCTACCTTGGTGCACTTTTGTTACTACTATCGTTACTTGCTCGTTACAAATTATCTTGCTATCAAACTACTCTGCTACTTACAATTTCAGCACTTGTAGACATTACCTTATTGAAAACTACTTGTCATTTCCTTCTGCTCCTCGTTGGGTTCGATCCTCTTACTTATCGAAAAGAGCTACAATTTATCCCCTATACTTGTGGGTCATCATGTTTCTAACTCCACTATTTCTGTTTTTCTTTACCACCTTATCCAACATTGTAGATTCCTGTATTGATGCATGCCAAATATGAATATGATCTTGCATTAAGCTTTAGCTGGCTATTAATTATGTTTTGCTAGCTACTGTCTAACCATGGCCTGCGGCGGCTGGGTCTTTCTTTTGGGCACAGGTGACTTGTAGATGAAGTTGTACGACTAGGTGTTTCTTTTGGGTGTGTCCAGCACGTGTTCGAGTTCACTTGCGATGGGATTTTGCCTGATAGGTGTTTGTGGTAATATCCTTATATGTATTCCGGATCATTTGCATTAACAAGGATATATTTCTGTAATAATGAAGAAATACCTTCTTGAGTTTTATATGAAACTGTACTGCTAATTGAGCGGCAACATCATTGGAGTTTGCCATTCTTGAGTTTCATGAACTTGATATGAACAAATTTGATTAAGAAATCCTGATGCTTATTCATTTAACCTGATGGTCTTATATTGTTATGTGTCGCACGCACCAAACGCGTGCAAAGTCTTCTTTCCTCAAGCAGCAGCTGATCTACAGCTAGGCAGTGAAGTTCCCTATAACTAAATGGTAGGATACACAAATTTATAAATCAGGTTTGTTGAGTTAACGCCTTCTGGATGAAGCATGGCAAGTATATTTTATTAATATCCAGCAATAATTCAGGATAATCTCAAGTAGATTCATTCATTTGACATTTTCAAGTATAAAACTAGCTTCTCTGCAACATAAAGCTGATTGTGGCGCTGAATGATGTTTGTTTCACATCTTTTGGCTTCATTATTGAATGTTTGATTCTCATCTTCGAGCAGAGTTTGGGTCGAGCCAAGTTTACCTATACTCGGTAGCTCGGGCGGCTCGCTAGCGCAGCCATAGTTGTTTTTTCCCATTTGTGTTGTTGCTTTAGTAGCATCCTGTGCTTTCTTTTACGTAGCAGCAGAGCACCACTCTTACTCTGCACTTCTCTCCAGATTCTGCTACAATTAAAAATTTACAATGCATTCATGCATGAGTAGTGCATGTGTTGGTTGTCCATGAGATCAGGAACAGTTTGAACAAATGAGCCGTACGGTCTTGTTGGAACTCATTGATGCATTAGAACTCATTTGGATGCAATATCATGCTTGCTATTTTGAAATCGATAATGAGGCTCTGAATGTTAGTTCTATTTCCATTGTGGATTAGCTTCTGCCCCTCAAATGCTATTGACAAGTTGCATCCCATAACTCTATAGATTAGTGGAATTATCATGAGTAGTATACAACCTGAGATGTCCGATTGTATACAAACTGCGCCTTGAAATTAATATGTTCTAGGCAGTGTCTTTGATTGTAAATGTTTATTCACTATAAACTCTTCTATCTGTGATAAGTGCAACTAGAAGAATTTGTCCATGTAAAATTCTATAATCCCTATTAGCTGAAACTTGAGCATTACAAAGTTTCATTTATAAGTTCAGTTTGTTGATAAGCCATCCTCCTCCCGTTTTTGGAGTTATCGTGTATACACAACATTTCATGAAAATAAACTACATGCGATATACTCAAATCGCACTAGGGTCTGGGAATATTTTACGATGCTATGGATATACTTTGTGATTTATAGTTACTCTCTGGTTTCATATTATGGTCTAATATATTTTGTTTTGACTCTTTCTCTGTTGCCAGGAAAGTGGTGAGGAGATGTTGATGATGCCTGCCTGCTTGGCTGCTATGGTGATGCATGCACCGGTGAAGCAAGCACACATGCAAGGCTGGCCCCATGTATCTTCCTTGGCTGTGAATATCATCTACAGGCACGACAAATGTCCCACCATTCTGTTGTTTTGCTCCTCTTCTCCTTGCATCTGAGAAAATTGGTGCTTAATATGCTATTGATTTACAGTGTCTGTTCGTTAACACCAAGTCTAAATTGTTGCTTTGATTTTTCCTATTACTTAGGATAGCAGTATGACCAGGACAAGCTACAAGCTCTCAGCGCGTCTGATCCAGGGTGCGTTAGGGCCAACCTATTACGAAAGATGGCCATGCTCACGAGCCCCTCTAGATCAAAATAGGTATTCCATTATTCCTCTTTTTGGATTCACTCATATTTTGCCTCGTGGATTGATGGATTTGTCCTATGGTACTGTAATTGTAAAGTCTAGTCCTCACTTACTTCCTGTAAGTTATTGCCTCTGCCTAAATTTCGAATGCATGCTAACTAAGGCTTTATCAAGCCCTTGGTGTTGATTGAGCGTTTGCTCCTCTAATGTTCATGAAGTCCATTGTTATATACCTCTCATTATAGGATGGCAAGTTGTGGCAGCTGGAGCATGTCTCATTAGAGAGAGCAATGAAATCCATTGTACTGTTCCGTAAAAGAAAAGTACATTGTACTATTATGGTAGTAGCAGATGTGCCATCATTTTCTTATTGTATATTACCTTTGTTCCTGCTATATTTCTGTGTAAGGAAATGTATTCCTGAGATGATCTTTTGTGTTATGTAAACCTGGGAGATGTGTTATGTGATGTGATATGATGGTTGACTTGAATTTGACCTGGAGTTTTCCTAATTTAAATGAAATAATGCTGGATGTATGTGTGTGATTGGGCTAAATTCGGCTTGGGCCAAACAATTCTCAACACTAAAAGGCTGGTACAAATTGGACAAATAATTGGGCCGAGAAAGGCCACATCCCAACAAGCATCGAACAATTTCAAAAATGAAATGGAAAATGTCTTATAAAAAAAGAAACTGACTGCGAAAAGGCCAAGGGCCAAAAAAATTGCATGAATCTCAAAAACTAAAAAGACCAAATTGTTGGGCCCGGCCCATGTAGCTAGAGAAAATTAACAGAAAATATATATATTAAAAAGACTGAATTAGTGGGTCGGCCCATGTAATCATGCGATCATGTGCATCTCATTTGCATACGTGTTCGTCTCATGCATCCGAGCATTTTCCCCGTTGTCCGTTTTGCAATCCGGCACTCCCACATGCACCGGCGCACCCCTCTTGTTTCTTTACGTGAGCGGGTGTTAAACGTTCTCGGAATGGACCGAGGTTTGCCAAGTGGCCTTGGTACACCACCGGTAGACCACCTGTCAAGTTTCATTCCATTTGGAGGTCGTTTGATGCTCCAACGGTTAACCGGATAACCGCAAAGGCCTTTTGTGTGTTGCAGCAAAACACCCCTCCTAACAGCCCAATAACCCATCTAAGTTCCTTCCATGCTCTCGGTCGTTCGATCACGATCGTGTGGGCGAAAACCACACTCCATTTGGAGTCTCCTAGCTCCCTCTAGCTATAAATAAGTGAGCCCCCGGAATTTTCGCGCAGATAAAACCCTAACCCCTTCCCCTCTCCGCCGCCGGACACGTCCGGTCTGGCCGAACGAAGTCGCCGCCGCCCAGAGCCAATCACGCCGCGCCACGTGGTTCCGCGCCGCCCCCGTCGCCGAAGCCCGCCGGGCCAGTCCGCCGGCCCCCGCGGCCCGCCTCCCCGTCGCCCGCGCCCCGCCTCCACTCCGCCCGTGCGCCGCCTGGGCTCCCCGCCGCCGCCGCCGTTCCCGACCGCCGGCCCCCGCGGCCCGCCTCCCCGTCGCCCGCGCCCCGCCTCCACTCCGCCCCTGCGCCGCCTGGGCTCCCCGCCGCCGCTGCCGTTCTCGACCGCCGCCGCTCCGCGCTTCATCGCCGGCTGCCCGCGCCCGAGCCGACGAGCACCGCGCCAACCCCCGCGGGCCCGTCCCCGCGCCACTCCGGCGACGCCGCCCTCCCGCGCCTCCGCCGCCTCCTCCCCGAGCTCCGGCGACGCCGTCCCCGCCGTCTCCTCCCTCTCCAGCGCCCGGCCTCGTCCTCTCCGGCCGTCTTCGTCCGAGCTCCGGCGAGCCGCCCCGCCTCGGCATCCGTGCAAGGAACCCTAGATCTGAAGGTTGACTTTCCCCTCGTTTTCTGCCAAGTCTCGAAGTTTTCACAATATGTTGCTCTGTTCATCATGGCATATCTCCTCGCATACTGCTACGTTTCATGCGCACGATATATCGAAATGTTCATCACGAGATGCTCTTCATTTCGTTCCATTGTGCCATGCTCGTTTGAGTTCATCTTGATGCTCAAATCTCTGGTGCAATAGTGCTATATGATGTTTACTGCTGTTACTTATCAGAATTTGGTGTTTTGTTATTTTTGTTGCATTTGATGTGTGCATCTTATGGGCATGAGCTCTACAGGCGTTTTGATCTATGCCATGCCATTTTTACAGAGGTTTATGCCATGTATTTTTGTGATCTATGTGGTGACTAGCACAAGCATGCAAACTAGGCTTCGTGATGTTTCTGTTTCCAGGGACTTAAAATTTTGCCAAGTCTGTGACTGCTGTTATTTTGTTGCCATGTATGCATGTGTCTACAGTAAGATCCATGCTTCTTCTGAGTATGTTCAGTAACGTTGTTTTGTAGATATAGTTGTGATCTAACCATCCATGCCCCTGTTTGCATTTATGGAGGGCCCTAGCATGTCTCAATCTTGCTCTACTTTTGCTATAAAATATTCCTGGCAGATTGTTAACATGATATTCAATTTTGCCAAGGTTGTTGTAGTTGATTCATACATGCTATGAACTTGTTCTTGCCATGTATACCTTCATAAACATGCCGTCTTGCTGTAGGTATGCTTGTTTTGTCATGCATTGCCTTGTGATGAGTGAATCGAGCTCACAAAGATGCCTTCATAATTTTGTTAATGCCATGCTCTGTTTTCTGCAAATTCTGGAACCTGTTAACGAAACTTGCTATGTTTGCATGGGTGCCATCATATCTTCTAATCCTTTTTGGCTCATGGCCACTAAGGGTCTTTTGTTCTATGCTTTTAGTAGATTTATGCCATGCTTTATGTTGCTATGTTAAGTTCCTGTAGCATGTTGATTGCTTGCTCTGAACATTGCTACCTGATGCTGTTTCAGCCATGTTCAGTATTTTCACCAAGTCTGTGAACCTGATATCTTTTGCACTTTTGCCATGCTTGTTTGAACCTGTTATGTTGTGATCTAGCCATAGCTCAGTGTTCATCTTTTCTCTGTGAACCTGTATGTTGCTATGTTGGGGTGCTGTATTATAGTTACTTGATGTATTCTAAGTGCTATCCTGCTGTTAATCGCAGATTTATGTCATTCTTGTTTTGCTTGCCATTTGCAAACCGTGCATCCGTTTCCGGTGATCTTTATATCGATTTCGACCGAAATCATCTCATTTTTCCAGTAGCATACTTGGTTTGCCAAGTTACTGCCTTGTTCATCCTTTTTTTCTTCCGGAGCAGGCATACGCATCGCATATCACATCTCGCATATCATGCATGTATTGCATCATGTTGCTTGTGCATTTCCCGTGATTGATTGTGGTTCCATTGCTTTTGTTCTTGCTGTGGGTAGAGCCGGGAGACGAGTTCGTGGACGAGGAACCTGTTGAGTACGCTTACGAGGATCAAGCTTTCGACAACTCTGAGAACCTTGCAGGCAAGATGACCATACCCTCGAAATCACTTCTATCTTTGCTTTGCTAGTTGTTCATTCTATTGCTATGCTGCGCTACCTACCACTTGCTATATCATGCCTCCCATATTGCCATGTCAAGCCTCTAACCATCCTTTCCTAGCAAACCGTTGTTTGGCTAAGTTACCGCTTTTGCTCAGCCCTTCTTATAGCGTTGCTAGTTGCAGGTGAAGTTGAAGTTGGTTCCATGTTGGAACATGGACATGTTGGCATATCACAATATCTCTTATTTAATTAATGCATCTATATATTTGGTAAAGGGTGGAAGGCTCGGCCTTATGCATGGTGTTTTGTTCCACTCTTGCCGCCCTAGTTTCCGTCATATCGGTATTATGTTCCTTGAGTTTGCGTTCCTTACGCGGTTGGGTGATTTATGAGACCCCCTGGACAGTTCGCCTTGAATAAAACTCCTCCAGCAAGGCCCAACCTTGGTTTTACATTTGCCTACCTAAGCCTTTTTCCCTTGGGTTTTCGCGAGCCCGAGGGTCATCTTTATTTTAACCCCCCCCCCGGGGCCAGTGCTCCTTCGAGTGTTGGTCCGAACCGAGTCGACTGCGAGGCCACCTCGGGGAAACTTGAGGCCTGGTTTTACTCGTAGGATGTCTCATCCGTTGTGCCCTGAGAACGAGATATGTGCAGCTCCTATCGGGATTTGTCGGCACATCGGGCGGCTTTGCTGGTCTTGTTTTACCATTGTCGAAATGTCTTGTAAACCGGGATTCCGAGACTGATCGGGTCTTCCCGGGAGAAGGTTTATCCTTCGTTGACCGTGAGAGCTTATAATGGGCTAAGTTGGGACACCCCTGCAGGGTATTATCTTTCGAAAGCCGTGCCCGCAGTTATGAGGCAGATGGGAATTTGTTAATGTCTGGTTGTAGAGAACTTGACACTTGACTTAATTAAAATACATCAACCGTGTGTGTAGCCGTGATGGTCTCTTTTCGGCGGAGTCCGGGAAGTGAACACGGTTCGGGTTATGAATGAACGTGAGTAGTTTCAGGATCACTTCTTGATCATTTCTAGCTTCGCGACCGTTGCGTTGCTTCTCTTCTCGCTCTCTTTTGCGTATGTTAGCCACCATATATTCTTAGTGCTTGCTGCAGCTCCACCTCATTATACCATCCTTTCCTATCAGCTTAAATAGTCTTGATCTCGCGGGTGTGAGATTGTTGAGTCCTCGTGACTCATAGATTCTACCAAAACAGTTGCAGGTGCCGACGATACCAGTGTAGATGACGCAACCGAGCTCAAGTGGGAGTTCGACGAGGAACGTGGTCGTTACTATGTTTCGTTTCCTGATGATCAGTAGTGGAGCCCAGTTGGGACGATCGGGGATCTAGCATTTGGGGTTATCTTATTTTCATTTGGATTTGGCCGTAGTCGGTCTATGTGTGGATTTTGGATGATGTATGAATTAATTTTATGTATTGTGTGAAGTGGCGATTGTAAGCCAACTCTCGTTATCCCATTCTTGTTCATTACATGGGATTGTGTGAAGATGACCCTTCTTGCGACAATACCTACAATGCAGTTATGCCTCTAAGTCGTGCCTCGACACGTGGGAGATATAGCCGCATCGTGGGCGATACAAGTTGGTAATCAGAGCCATCCCCGACTTAGGAGCCCACTACTTGATCGAATCGCTGGCGTTGTTGAGTCTAGAACAAAAATGTTTTGAGTCTTAGGATTATATATATCGGAGAGTAGGATTCTTTTTACTCCACAGTCCCTTCGTTGCTCTGGTGAGGCCTCCTAACGTAGAAGTTTTGACTCTTCTCTCCTCAAATTTCACTAAAAAAATTAGGATCACGCGGGTATCTTAGAATCGTTCTGATGGTTTTGTGACGAGAACATTGTTCTTGGTGCCTCCTGACATTTAGGGGTTGTGGCAGTGTCCCGGGGAGTTGAGCTCCGAGGTGTTGTCGTCACAATTTTATCGTTGCAGTTCTGGAATACCTGAGTTTCGCCGACATCGAAAATCTCTTTTATGCAGTTGTTGGTGAGATCACCTCAACGCCACCCAGTACTGGGGCGGGAGTTCGAGAGTATTGCCATAACTCGTATAACGGATGCTTTTCGAAGGTTGAGGTACACGATTTCCGAAGGTTTCTTGGTTATGTGTTGACGGATGGATACAGCTGGATCTAGGGATTGCTAGTTTGGGTGATATATTTTGTGTCCCCTGTATCCCCAACACCAGATTGCATAACCAGAAAGTTTCGGGAGTTTATAGGTGGGATTCAAGTAGCTCTTAGCATTTCTTCCCGCAGATATTTGGTTTGTGATTGGGTAATCCTTACCATTTATTTGTTCCAGTTGCACCTTGTTATTTTATTCATCAATCCTTTATCAAGTGGCTTCTCACCTTAATGGAAGTGTGATGATTTACTATGGAATTCATTCGTTCATCCTCGTTCGAATGTTTATTGTGAAAACTATATGTTGCAATTTCTATCCGTTGATTCAATTTTCCTATCTGTCTATCAAGATGCTAACAGATGTCGCCCTCTTCAGGATGGCTCCGCCAACGCGTCAGAATCCGGAACGCAATGAGGGGAGTCAGGCGAACCCTCCGCCACCACCTCCGCCTCCGAAGGCATGGCAAGCTATCATGGCAGCCACCAACACCAATGCTCAGATGATTTTGCAACTCTTGCAAGAACGCACCCAAGGGCAAGGCAACCAAGGAAATCAAGGCCAAGGCAACAACCAGCCTCCGAAGCCCGCCCTCAACCAGTTCCTTGCAAATCAGCCGAAGTCTTTCAGCTACTGTGCCGAGGCCACAGACGCCGATGATTGGCTCGTGGACATCAACAAGCATTTTGAATGTAGCAATGTCAGGCCTGAGGACTTTATCAAGTTCGCTTCTTTTCAACTCAAGGATCAAGCTGCCGAGTGGTATCAACAATACAAAGATTCCAGAGGAGGTCGTGTGATTACCTGGGATGATTTCCGCCGAGACTTCAAAGCTCACCACATTCCACAAAGTGTTGTTGAGAGCAAGCGTGAGGAGTTCTGCAATCTCAAGCAAGGCAGCATGTCCGTGTATCAATACAATACTCAGTTCCAGAAACTCGCTCGCTTCGCTAAGGAAGACGTTCCTGATGAAAGAGCATGATCTATCAATTCAGAGGTGGCCTCAGAGAAGATCTGCAATTACCTCTCGTGCTTTTTGAGCCGACCAAGTATGATGATTTCTACAATATGGCTCTGAAGCAAGAGGCTGCTCAGCTCAAGTGTGAGGCTTCTAAGAAGAGAGTCAGGGACGCAGTTCAGTCTTCTTCTTCCTCACTAGTGGCTGCTAAGCAACAGAAGCTCTGGTTGCCTCCTCCTCCTCCGTTTCGTCACCCTTTCCAGCAGAAGAACAAAGGTGGCCATGGATCTTCCCACCCACCCAACCCTGGCTATCAGAACAAGTCTCAGAATCAAGCTCCAAAGTCGAATGCTCCTTATTATCGTCCACTCTCAGAGGTGACTTGCAACAAGTGTCAGCAGAAAGATCACTATGCTAACAAGTGCTTCAACCAAAGGCGCCTTCCGCCTCCTCCTCCTGTGAGATCTTCCAGCAATGCAGTGGTCAAGCATAATCCCAAGTCTGCAAAGGTGAATATGATGAATGCAGCTCAAGCGGAGGAATCTACTGATGTGATAATGGGTAATCTCTCAGTTAATGATATTCCTGTAAAAGTCTTATTTGATACTGGTGCATTGCATTCTTTCATGTCATACCCATTTGCATCGAAGCACAATGTTGACACAGAGATTTTATCCAAAGTTATGGAAGTTGTTTCTCCGAGAAAGCTTATGACTTCTAGTTTGGTTGCTCCCGATGTCTCTATCAACTTGGGCAACTATAAATTTCTGGCCAAACCAATTGTTCTTGGTGACTCGGATATTGATCTAATTCTCGGCATGGACTGGCTTTCTAAGCACAAGGCTCAACTTGATTGTGCTGCCAGGGAAATTCAATTGACACACTCTTCTGAGGATGTGATCATCTATGCCGCTCGTGACGAGACCATTCGGTTATTCTCTCTCAATGAGAAGGCCGAGCTAGACGCAATCTCTCAAATTCCAGTCGTTTGTGAGTACCAAGATGTCTTTCCAGAAAAGCTTCCAGGTATGCCTCCTCACCGGCCAGTTGAGTTCGTTATCGATCTTGATCCCGGCACAGAACCCGTTTGCAAGAGTCCATACAAGCTTGGACCCAAGGAGCTGAAGGAATTGAAGAAACAGCTCGATGAACAAGAGCGTCTGGGTTTGATTAGACCGAGTTCATCTCCGTGGGGTTGTGGTGTTCTTTTTGTCCAGAAGAAGGATGGCACGGACCGACTTTGTGTCGACTACCGTCCATTAAACAAGAAGACAATCAAGAACAAGTATCCACTTCCCAACATCAATGAGCTATTCGAGCAACTTAAAGGTGCTAAATTATTCTCCAAGCTTGACCTTCGAATGGGTTATCATCAGATTCGCATTCGTGAAGAAGATATTCCCAAGACAGCATTCAGAACAAGCTTTGGTTCTTATGAATATACTGTCATGTCTTTCGGCCTTGTCAATGCTCCTCCAACATTCTCTCGAATGATGAATTTCATCTTCAACCTCTATACCAATGAATTCGTCCTGGTGTATCTCGATGATATCTTGGTCTTCTCCAAGAATAAGAAGGATCATGCCAAACATTTGCGATTGGTGCTCGACAAGCTCAGAGAGTATCAATTCTATGCGAAGTTTTCCAAATGTGAGTTTCGGCTCAATGAAGTTCTTTACCTTGGTCATATCATCTCTGCCAAGGGCATCGCTGTTAATCCTGAGAAGGTGTCTGCAATTGTGAATTGGGAACCTCCTCAGAATGTCAAGCAGCTCCGCAGTTTCCTTGGTCTTGCAAGCTATTGCCGAAGATTCGTTGAGAATTTCTCTAAGATTGCAAAGCCTCTTTCCAACCTCCTCCAGAAGCATGTGAAGTATGTCTGGACTCCTGAGTGTGACGTTGATTTCAACACTCTCAAAGAGAAACTCGTCACAGCTCCTGTCTTAACTCCTCCTGACGAATCCAAGCCATTCGAAGTTTTCTGTGATGCTTCTCTTCAAGGTCTCGGTGCTGTGTTAATGCAAGAGAAGAAAGTTGTGGCCTATACCTCTCGTCAGTTGAAGCCCAACGAAAAGAACTACCCCACTCACGATCTTGAGTTGGCGGCAGTTGTCCATGCATTAATAACATGGAGACATCTCTTGTTGGGAAGAAAAGTGGACATATTCACCGATCACAAGAGTCTCAAGTACATCTTCACTCAGCCCAACCTCAACCTCAGGCAAACTCGATGGGTCTAAATGATTCAAGAGTACAATCCGAGTATTGAATATACTCTAGGCAAGGCCAATGTCATTGCAGATGCTTTGAGCAGGAAGGCTTATTGCAACAGCTTAATTCTCAAGCCATTCCAACCGGATCTATGTGAAGCTTTCCGCAAACTGAATCTCCAAGTTGTTCCTCAAGGCTTTCTTGCCAACCTCATAGTCTCTCCTACTTTGGAAGATCAAATTCGTGAGGCACAACTTCTGGATACCATGGTGAAGAAGGTGAGACGTGGTATTGACAAGGGTCTTTCCAAATACAAGTGCTATCGCATTGATGATAGAGACACTTTATTCTTCGAGGACCGGATTGTGGTTCCTAAAGGTGATCTAAGGAAAGTCATTATGAACGAGGCACACAATTTTCTTCTTTCCATTCATCCTAGAAGTACGAAGATGTACCATGACCTCAAGCAGTCGTATTGGTGGACTCGAATGAAGCGAGAAATCGCTCAATTCGTGAATGAATGTGATGTCTGTAGAAGGGTGAAAGCAGAACACCAACGACCAGCTGGTCTCCTCCAACCTCTTGCTATTCCAGAATGGAAGTTTGATCATATCGAAATGGACTTCGTGACTGGATTTCCAAAGTCCAAGCGCGGAAATGATGTTATCTTCGTTGTCATCGACAAGCTTACTAAAGTGGCTAATTTCCTTCCAATCAAAGAATCTATCACAGTAGCTCAGTTGGCAGAGTTATACACCTCCAGGATTGTCTCCTTGCACGACATTCCACAATTGATTTCTTTAGATCGTGGAAGCATCTTCACTTCTAAGTTCTGGGACTCCTTCCAGAAGGCCATGGGCACCAACATTCGCTTTAGCAAAGCTTTCCATCCTCAAACTAGTGGCCAAGTCAAGCGAGTCAATCAAATCCTTGAAGATATGCTCAGGGCTTGTGTCATTTCCTTTGGCATGAAGTGGGAAGATTGTCTTCCATATGCCGAGTTCTCCTACAACAACAACTTCCAAGCGAGTTCGGGCAAGGCCCCATTTGAAAGTCTATATGGCAGAAAGTGTCGTACTCCTCTCAATTGGTCAGAGACTCGTGAACGCCAACTTCTTGGCAATGACTTGATCACAGAGGCTGAAGAAATGTGTAAAGTCATCCGTGAAAATCTCAAAGCCGCGCAATCGCGCCAGAAGAGTTACTATGATAGCAAGCACCGTGATTTGGCTTTCGAGATCGGAGACCATGTTTACCTCCGCGTCTCTCCAATGAAAGGCACTCGCCGCTTTGGTATCAAAGGGAAGCTTGCCCCTAGATACGTGGGTCCTTTCAAGATCATTGGCAAAAGAGGCGACCTCGCCTATCAACTTGAGCTTCCCTCCAACTTCGCGAACGTGCACGATGTGTTCCACGTGTCACAGCTTTGCAAGTGCTTCAAGACTCCTGAGCGCACCATCAACTTCGAAGAGATTGACCTCCAAGAAAATCTTTCTTATCATGAGCACCCCGTTGCTATTCTTGAAGAAACTGAGCGCAAGACTCGCAACAAGTCAATCAAATTCCTGAAAGTGAAGTGGTCGCACCATTCCGACCGAGAAGCTACCTGGGAACGCGAGGACCACCTCCGTTCCGAATATCCGGAGTTCTTTCAATCCTAGATCTCGGGACGAGATCCTCTCGTAGTGGTGCAGTGTTGTAACACCCCGGATGTAACTTTCCATATTTGTAACTCCAACTCTTGCCATTTTCGGCTATGTGTTATGATATTCCCTTCGTGGTCGGGTTTTGTCTTTCGTTTTGCATTTTGTTCGTGTCATGCATCTCATATCATGTCATCATGTGCATCTCATTTGCATACGTGTTCGTCTCATGCATCCGAGCATTTTCCCCGTTGTCCGTTTTGCAATCCGGCACTCCCGCATGCACCGGCGCACCCCTCTTGTTTCTTTTCGTGAGCGGGTGTTAAACGTTCTCGGAATGGACCGTGGTTTGTCAAGTGGCCTTAGTACACCACCGGTAGACCACCTGTCAAGTTTCGTTCCATTTGGAGGTCGTTTGATGCTCCAACGGTTAACCGGGTAACCGCAAAGGCCTTTTGTGTGTTGCAGCAAAACACCCCTCCTAACAGTCCAATAACCCATCTAAGTTCCTTCCATGCTCTCGGTCGTTCGATCACGATCGTGTGGGCGAAAACCGCACTCCATTTGGAGTCTCCTAGCTCCCTCTAGCTATAAATAAGTGAGCCCCCGGAATTTTCGCGCAGATCAAACCCTAACCCCTTCCCCTCTCCACCGCCGGACACGTCCGGTCCGGCCGGACGAAGTCGCCGCCGCCCAAAGCCAATCACGCCGCGCCACATGGTTCCGTGCTGCCCCCGCCGCCGAAGCCCACCGGGCCCGTCCGCCGGCCCCCGCGGCCCGCCTCCCCGTCGCCCGCGCACCGCCTCCACTCCGCCCGTGCGCCGCCTAGGCTCCCCGCCGCCGCCGCCGTTCCCGACCGCCGCCGCTCCGCGCTTCATCGCCGGCTGCTCACGCCCGAGCCGGCGAGCACCGCGCCAACCCCCCGGGCCCGTCCCCGCGCCACTCCGGCGACGCCGCCCTCCCGCGCCTCCGCCGCATCCTCCCCGAGCTCCGGCGACGCCGTCCCCGCCGTCTCCTCCCTCTCCGACGCTCGGCCTCGTCCTCTCCGGCCGTCTCCGTCCGAGCTCCGGCGAGCCGCCCCGCCTAGGCATCCGTGCGAGGAACCCTAGATCTGAAGGTTGACTTTCCCCTCGTTTTCTGCAATGTCTCAATGTTTTCACAATATGTTGCTCTGTTCATCATGGCATATCTCCTCGCGTACTGCTCTGTTTCATGCGCAAGATATATCGCAATGTTCATCACGAGATGCTCTTCATTTTGTTCCATTGTGCCATGCTCGTTTGAGTTCATCTTGATGCCCAAATCTCTGGTGCAAGAGTGATATATGATGTTTACTGCTGTTACTTATCATAACTTGGTGTTTTGTTATTTTCGTTGCATTTGATGTGTGCATCTTATGGGCATGAGCTCTACAGGTGTTTTGATCTATGCCATGCCATATTTACAAAGGTGTATGCCATGTATTTTTGTGATCTATGTGGTGACTAGCACAAGCATGCAAACTAGGCTTCGTGATGTTTCTGTTTCAAGGGACTTGGAATTTTGCCAAGTCTGTGACTACTGTTATTTTGTTGCCATGTATCCATGTGTCTACAGTGAGATCCATGCTTCTTTTGAGTATGTTCAGTGAAGATGTTTTGAAGATATAGTTGTGCTCTATCCATCCATGCCCCTGTTTGCATTTATGGAGTGCCCTAGCATGTCTCAATCTTGCTCTACGTTTGCTATAAAATATTCCTGGCAGATTGTTAACATGATATTCAATTTTGCCAAGGTTGTTGTAGTTGATTCATAAATGCTATGAACTTGCTCTTGCGATGGTTAGCTTCATAAACTTGCCAACTTGCCGTAGGTATGCTTATTTTTTCATGCATTGCCTTGTGATGAGTGAATCGAGCTCACAAAGATGCCTTCATAATTTTGTTAATGCCATGCTCTGTTTTCTGCAAAGTCTGAAACCTGTTAACGAAACTTCCTATGTTTACATGGGTGCCATCATATCTTCTGTTCCTTTTTCCTCATGGCCAGTAAGGGACTTTTGTTCTATGCTTTTAGTAGATTCATGCCATGCCTTATGTCGCTATATTATGTTCCTGTAGCATGTTGATTGCTTGCTCTGAACATTGCCACCTGATGTTGTTTCAGCCAGGTTCAGTATTTTCACGAAGTCTGTGAACCTGATATCTTTTGCACTTTTGCCATTCTTGTTTGAACCTGTTATGGTGTGATCTAGCCATAGCTCATTGTTCATATTTTGTCAAGCATCTCCTGTAGATTACTGCCATATGCTTTGTTGCTATGTTGGGGTGCTGTATTATAGTTACTTGATGTATTCTAAGTGCTATCCTGCTGTTAATCGCAGATTTATGTCATTCTTGTTTTGCTTGCCATTTGCAAACCGTGCATCCGTTTCCGGTGATCTTTATATCGATTTCGACCGAAATCATCTCATTTTTCCAGTGGCATACTTGGTTTGCCAAGTTACAGCCTTTTTCATCCTTTTTTTTTTCCGGAGCACGCATACGCATCGCATATCACATCTCGCATATCATGCATGTATTGCATCATGTTGCTTGTGCATTTCCCGTGATTGATTGTGGTTCCATTGATTATGTTCTTGCTGTGGGTAGAGCTGGGAGATGAGTTCGTGAAGGAGGAACCTGGTGAGTACGCTTACGAGGATCAAGCTTTCGACAACTCTGAGAACCTTGCAGGCAAGATGACCATACCCTCGAAATCACTTCTATCTTTGCTTTGCTAGTTGTTCGTTCTATTGCTATGCTGCGCTACCTACCACTTGCTATATCATGCCTCCCATATTGCCATGTCAAGCCTCTAACCACTTTCCTAGCAAACCGTTGTTTGGCTAAGTTACCGCTTTTGCTCCGCCCTTCTTATAGCGTTTGCTAGTTGCAGGTGAAGTTGAAGTTGGTTCCATGTTGGAACATGGATATGTTGGCATATCACAATATCTCTTATTTAATTAATGCATCTATATATTTGGTAAAGGGTGGAAGGCTCGGCCTTATGCCTGGTGTTTTGTTCCACTCTTGCCGCCCTAGTTTCCGTCATACCGGTATTATGTTCCTTGAGTTTGCGTTCCTTACGCGGTTGGGTGATTTATGGGACCCCCTTGACAGTTCGCCTTGAATAAAACTCCTCCAGCAAGGCCCAACCTTGGTTTTACATTTGCCTACCTAAGCCTTTTTCCCTTGGGTTTTCGCGAGCCCGAGGGTCATCTTTATTTTACCCCCCCCCCCCCCCCCGGGCCAGTGCTCCTTCGAGTGTTGGTCCGAACCGAGTAGACTGCGGGGCCACCTCGGGGAAACTTGAGGCCTGGTTTTACTCGTAGGATGTCTCATCCGTTGTGCCCTGAGAACGAGATATGTGCAGCTCCTATCGGGATTTGTCGGCACATCGGGCGGCTTTGCTGGTCTTGTTTTACCATTGTCGAAATGTCTTGTAAACCGGGATTCCGAGACTGATCGGGTCTTCCTGGGAGAAGGTTTATCCTTCGTTGACCGTGAGAGCTTATAATGGGCTAAGCTGGGACACCCCTGCAGGGTATTATCTTTTGAAAGCCGTGCCCGAGGTTATGAGGCAGATGGGAATTTGTTAATGTCCGGTTGTAGAGAACTTGACACTTGACTTAATTAAAATACATCAACCGTGTGTGTAGCCGTGATGGTCTCTTTTCGGCAGAGTCCGGGAAGTGAACACGGTTCGGGTTATGAATGAACGTGAGTAGTTTCAGGATCACTTCTTGATCATTTCTAGCTTCGCGACCGTTGCGTTGCTTCTCTTCTCGCTCTCTTTTGCGTATGTTAGCCACCATATATTCTTAGTGCTTGCTGCAGCTCCACCTCATTATACCATCCTTTCCTATCAGCTTAAATAGTCTTGATCTCGCGGGTGTGAGATTGTTGAGTCCTCATGACTCACAGATTCTACCAAAATAGTTGCAGGTGCCGATGATACCAGTGCAGATGACGCAACCGAGCTCAAGTGGGAGTTCGACGAGGAACATGGTCGTTACTATGTTTCGTTTCCTGATGATCAGTAGTGGAGCCCAGTTGGGACGATCGGGGATCTAGCATTTGGGGTTATCTTATTTTCATTTGGATTTGACCGTAGTCGGTCTATGTGTGGATTTTGGATGATGTATGAATTAATTTTATGTATTGTGTGAAGTGGCAATTGTAAGCCAACTCTCGTTATCCCATTCTTGTTCATTACATGGGATTGTGTGAAGATGACCCTTCTTGCAACAATACCTACAATGCGGTTATGCCTCTAAGTCGTGCCTCGACACGTGGGAGATATAGCCGCATCGTGGGCGATACAATCAGCGAGCCAGATCGTTGTCTTCCTTCTTCTTTTGCCCTTGTGTATTTCGGGCGTTGCCGCATGTGGCTTTTTTAATTATGTTCCTAAATATGTAAGACAATTATTATCCACTGTCATCGTCCTTATATTCATCATGCTTGCTATAAGTCGCAGTCGATGCTATATAGGTCCGTCAGATCTTACATTAAGATCCGTGCAAAACTTTCTTTTCAGATTTTCATTTTTCTCTCTTAAATCTCAGTCCAGTGAGATATATAGCCACGCCACAGAATAGGGGCTTGGGTGCCATTAACGGAGACGTTGGGAGGGAGGTGCGCGGTGGGTAGCGGTCAAAGGGCTCTCATCCTGATGAGCACACGCAGGGGTCTAACCGCACGCCTCCCATACTCAAATAGCTACCCCGCACGACACCTCCTAGCCAATAAAAAAGGGGACGCGTCGCGGCATGTATTTGGTAAGTAGAACGCCCACAGTTTCAATAGTACTTGTGTTTCCGATTTGTAACGTGACATCACTTGTTCCAAAATGATTTTGTTGATTGTTAATGTGTGCGACTTCGGAAATCGGCCAAAAAAAATTACCACAGCATGTTGGTGCCATGTCATGAAACCGTGCCAAGTTTCATGATTTTCAGGCGTGTTTTGGATTTACGGGAATTAAAAAACCAAGTTTCTCAATCTTTCCGGCCGAGCCACAACGCCTAGATTTTTGAATTTCATTCCCATTTCTTGCATGGGACCTAGAAAATCACCCAAGGACACACATGCGATTTTTCAAACAACTTTGGTGCACTGGAGCCTGTCCTTGTAGTTCAAATTTGAATTATGCACATTAAATTCGCAGAAACTCAATTAATGTATAAAAAGGACAAACGAACCCGGAATAATTCCAAAATTTAGCACGATACTTCTATTTGGTCTAAGCTGCCTGTGTAAAAAAATTAAGGCGGGAGAAGGCAGTGTACGTATGTCGTTTCGCACACGGAGGTGACACGTTCCCTCTCGGAACCACGAGCCTTCTTGAGGGAAGCTCCGGTTTGCAAGAAGCTTACACCAAAGCTTGTCCCAATTCGGCCAAAAAATTACCGCAGCATGTTGGTGCCATGTCATGACACCATGCCAAGTTTCATGATTTTCAGGCGTGTTTTGGATTGCAGGAATTAAAAAACCAAGTTCTCAATCTTTCCGGCTGAGCCACGACGCCCAGATGTTTGAATTTCATTCCCATTTCTTGCATGCGACCTATAAATTCACCCAAGGACACACATGTGATTTATCAACCAACTTTGGTGCACTGGAGCATGTGCTTGTAGTTAAAATTTGAACTATGCACATTAAATGCGCAGAAACTCAATTAATGTATAAAAAGGCCAAACGAACCCAGAATAATTCCAAATTTTAGCACGATACTTCTATTTGGTCTAATCTGCCTGTGTAAAAAAATGAAGGCGGGAGAAGGCAGTGTACGTATCTCGTTTCGCACACGGAGGTGACATGTTCCCTCTCGGAACCACGAGCCTTCTTGAGGGAAGCTCCGGCTTGCAAGAATCTTACAGCAAAGCTTGTCCCAATTCGGCCAAAAAAATTATCGAAGCATTTTGGTGCCATGTCATGACACCATGCCAAGTTTCATTATTTTCAGGCGTGTTTCGGATTTATAGAAATTAAAAAACCAAGTTTCTCAATCTTTCCGGCTGAGCCACGACGCCCAGATGTTTTCATTTCTTGCATGGGACCTAAAATTCACCCAAGGACACACATGTGATTTTTCAAACAACTTTGGTGCACTGGAGCATGTGCTTGTAGTTCAAATTTGAATTATGCACATTAAATGCGCAGAAAGTCAATTAATGTATGAAAAAGGCCAAACCAACCCGAAATAATTCCAAAATTTAGCACGATACTTCTATTTAGTCTAATATGCCTGTGTAAAAAAATTAAGGCAGGAGAAGGTGTACATATGTCGTTTCGCACACGGAGGTGATACGTTCTCTCTCGGAACCACGAGCCTTCTTGAGGGAAGCTCCGGTTTGCAAGAAGCTTACACCAAAGCTTGTCCCAATTCGGCCAAAAAATTACCGCAGCATGTTGTTGCCATGTCCTGACACCATGCCAAGTTTCAAGATTTGAAGGCGTGTTTTGGACTGACAGGAATTAAAAAAACAAGTTTATCAATCTTCCCGGCCGAGCCACGACGCCCAGATGTTTGAATTTCATTCCCATTTCTTGCATGGGACCTATAAATTCACCCAAGGACACACATGTGATTTTTCAACTAATTTTGGTGCACTAGAGCATGTGCTTGTAGTTCAAATTTGAATTATGCACATTAAATGCGCAGAAACTCAATTAATATATAAAAAGGCCAAACGAACCCGGAATAATTCCAAATTTTAGCACGACACTTCTATTTGGTCTAATCTACCAGTGTAAAAAATTGAGGTGGGAGAAGGCAGTGTACGTATCTCATTTCGCATAGGGAGGTGACACGTTCCCTCTCGGAACCACGAGCCTTCTTGAGGGAAGCTCCGGTTTGCAAGAAGCTTACACCGAAGCTTGTCCCAATTCGGCCAAAAAATTACCGCAGCATGTTGGTGCCATGTCATGACACCAAGCCAAGTTTCATGATTTCCAGGCGTGTTTTGGATTTACAGGAATTAAAAAACCAAGTTTCTCAATCTTTCCGGCCGAGCCACGATGCCCAGATGTTTGAATTTCATTCCCATTTCTTGCATGGACCTATAAATTCACCCAAGGACACACATGTGATTTTTCAACCAACTTTGCTGCACTGGAGCATGTGCTTGTTGTTCAAATTTGAATTATGCACATTAAATGCGCAGAAACTCAATTAATGTATAAAAAAGGCCAAGCGAACCCGGAATAATTCCAAAATTTAGCACGATACTTCTATTTGGTCTAATCTGCCTATGTAAAAAAATTAAGGCGGGAGAAGGAAGTGTATGTATGTTATTTCACACACAGAGGTGACACGTTCCCTCTCGGGACCACGAGCCTTCTTGAGGGAAGCTCCGGCTTGCAAGAAGCTTACACCAAAGCTTGTCCCAATTCGGCCAAAAAAATTACCGCAGCATGTTGGCGCCATGTCATGGCACCATGCCAAGTTTCATGACTTTCAGGCGTGTTTTGGATTTACAGGAATTAAAAAACCAAGTTTCTCAATCTTCCCGGCCGAGCCACGACGCCCACATGTTTGAATTTCATTCCCATTTCTTGCATGGGACCTATAAATTCACCCAAAGACACACGTGTGATTTTTCAACAAACTTTGGTGCATTGGAGCATGTGCTTGTAGTTCAAAATTTTAATTATGCACACTAAATGCCCAAAAACTCAATTAATGCATAAAAATGCCAAACGAACCCGGAATAATTCCAAATTTAAAAACGACACTCATGTACTAGTTGCATGTTCACTGTACGTAAATGTTCTAGCGATTCAAACACCATCCTTTCCCTCTATAACACCATATTGTCTTTCAAAACATAATGAAAAAATCAGGTATACCACAAACAGTTTACTAGAAAGAATCGTGTGGGATGCGATATAAAATGTCTTGGCGCACCGTCTTGTCTGGCTTACGCAGGAAGCTTCGTTGTCTACAGTCCATCGCCCCCGCTTGAACCACACTTGCGCTCCAATTTCTCGCGGCATAGAGCGAAATTTTTTTGCCACCGCAGAAATATCTATCTCCCCGCGACCTCCCTCCTACCAAAAGCCACATTTCCACTATTCCTCCTTGCTTTCCAAGTTCAAACCTTCACTGCTGCTTACTGGCAGCTCGGCCTCCTCGCCAGCGACCCTTCTTCTTGTAGTGCGGCCTCCTCGCCGGCTACCCTTCTTCTTGCAACGCCGCCTCCTCGCCAGCGACCCTTCTTCTTGCAGCGCCGCCTCCTCGCCGCCGAGCCTTCTTCTTGCTGCGCGGCCTCGTCGATATGGTCAGGTAATCCACACCCCACCCACACCATCCTCCTCCTTTTCCATCCCACATGCCCCGAACGACGGCGCGACACCTTCCACGGAAATCACTGCCCCCTCGTCCTGTTAAGCGCCGCCCACAGCCATTTTGTACGCAGTATAACATGGAGCTCAGTAGCATGCGGCCACACGCGCACACGAGGTCGCTATGGCTGCCATGCGTGTCGACCGCCAAATCTTGGAGGAGCACCTCGTCTTCGAGGCCACCGTCGACACCACCACGCGGTTGTCTACTTTAAAATACAGTTCGTGCTGTTTTATGGAGGCCACCGCCAGTGCCTTCTAGTGATTTGTCCTCTGTAATGCTAATATGCAATCTAACGTTCAGTTAACAATTTGGTCCTCTAAAATGTAATGTTCAGTTAACACTTTGGTCCAACAATTGCTACATTTCATAGTACCGTTCTCAAGCATTCTTTGTTTGGTTAACTGTCTTATCTTCTAGTACATGTTTCTATTCTGCAATGTCGTGCTCAGTTAACTATTTTGGTTCATTTGGTCTGTTGGCCATTTAACTGTTTGGTTCAGTTCTGCAATTTGATTTTCATTTGTTGTGGGTACAATTTTGTATTGTTATGCATGTGACACCAATCGAATTTGGCTCTACTCAATACATATTCTACTGATAGTATGGCAACTCTCAGTTAACCTGATCAAGATCTTCCTTATGTGTGTTGCAGGGAAACAATGGGAGACACTGCGGTTTACCATCGAGGTTTGTTCAAGCAGGGTCCTTTGGCTAATAGCACATTATTGTGCAGTAGCAGGAATCATTATAATATTTAGTTTTATTACAATTTGGTCTTGCACATGTAGGTCCTGCTGTCAGAGGCTTAGACCCACTGTTCGCCCATTTTGCATATGGGGAAATGAGATGTCCATGAATATCAGTCAAGTCAAGAAACTCAGAAAGATTGTTAGGATGAAGAAACTTGCGACGAATAACAGCAAGATCTTTGTGTGCACAATGTAGAAGACATCAGTCAACTATAGGATGGTACCAACTCTTTTACCTTGTTTTTACCCCTTGCGCCATTTTGAAATTTACATCAGCGATTTATGCATAGCTTTGTTTTCAGTACTTTTCAAAGTAGTTCACCGATGATTACCTCTCAAACCACCTGCATGGTTAAGAGGCGAGGAAGGTATTCATTCAACACCCACGGTACAATATTGAAGTCTTAATGAAGAGGACGAAGGTTGGGCGGGCAATTATCCATAGCCACTGGCCTAAAGTTGCAAGGACATTCAACATCACTGGAGGCTCAATATTTGCCTTCCGCTTCTACAGTTTCCCAGATGAGATTCATCTGTCTATTTACCGTGTATGATGCTACTTTCCAAAGGTTTTTGATGCTCCATGTGAAACTTGGTGCTGTCGTGTAATGGCGTAACTGAGTGCCGAAGCTGTCTGATGTAATTCGATAATGAAATCATGGTTGCTTTTATACGGATATTAAATATCTGGCGTGTTTAATAAGAAATATCAGTTTGATTATTACATGCACTGGTATGCGTCGGTGCTATACAAACGGTTTTTAACCCCTTTCCGCGACGGCGTTCGGAACCGTCACCTAGTGAGTGTGGGCGATAGGGGGTCCTTCCAACATGACCCAGAAACCGTCGAGGATATGCCCTCCTGGCACACACGCTCGGCAAAATGAGGTCGTGTGCGACCGACGAGCACTCAAATACAGAAATACGTACAGTAGTGCTAAAAAATACAATTACACAGGCGAAATCATTTCCGGTCGTAAGTACATCCCACACAGTCAGTCACCGCTAAACGTTTCCATTCGTATATACATCCCACATAGTCACTCCAAGGAAAACGTTTGCGCAAGGTGGCGTAACGCAAACAGTTTTCAATATAATGTCGTGTGTGATTGTTCATTGATCCAACACGGTTTATTCCTAGAAACTGTGTGTGTTGCCTGAGGTCATCGCCCACGGTGTTTTCTCAATAACCGTTTGCAATAGGAAAACCCAATTAGCAAGCTAATTGGCCAATTAGCGAGCTAATTGCCCTATTATTAATAATCCATTTACTAATCTAATTGACATTCATATTAAGCACATAATATATTCCATTTCCATATTAAGGAAGTAGGATTTCATAATTGAAATACATCAGAGTACAACATGATATAGCTTCAGCACTCAGCTAGCCCATTACACAACTGCACCAGCAGCAAGTTTCACATGCAACATCTAGAACCTTTCGAAATTAGCATCATAGACGGTGCATAGAGAGATGCATCTCATCTGGAAAACTGCTAAAGCAGAAGGCGAATATTGAGCCTTCATTCATGTTGAAGGTCTTTGCAACTTTAGGCCAGTGCCTGTGGATGATTAACCGTCCATCCTTCGACCTTTTCAGGAACACTTCAATATTGAAGCGTGGGTGTTGCATGAAAACTTTCCTCGCCTCCTGACCACAGTGGTGGTTTGAGAGGTAATCATTAGTGAAGCCTGAAAACAAGGATGCGCATAAATATCTTCTCTATATTGAAAATGGGGCAAAGGAATAAAAAAGGCAAGGTATAATAGTTAGTACCATCTTGTAAACCTCAGTGCTTCCCATTGTTTCCCTGCAATACATATAAGGTAGTTAGTAAATCAGGTTAAGTAATGGTTCGCATGCTATCAGTAAAATATGTTGATGATAAATAAGCACATTGTAGATTCATCAGATTAATTCAAGCCACATGGAAAACCCATTTATCCAAACCAAGCATGATTAAGAACTAGGAAATATAGCACTTGTATATGTTTCTCATGTATTAAGTGCAGCCAAATTCGATTTATTCCTCACATGATATACAATAATAGAATGTAGCCACACAATTGAACATCGCATTGCAGAATTGAACCAAGCAGTTAACTAAACACCACAACAAATGAACCAGACGTTGCCTGAGCACCACATTGCACAATATAACATACTCCTAATAGAAGATCAGACAGTTCACCAAACCCAGGATGCTTAACAACTTGGAAATATTGCACCCTGAAGAATTGAACATCACATTTGCAGAATTGAACCAAGCAGTTAACTGAACACCACATTGCACGACATATAGAACATATACACTATAGCAGAAGATTGCATGGTAAAAGTAGATAGCACAATTCACTAGATTTGTTATGGAAAGGCAGTAGCTAGCAAACTGAACATGGGTCCTTATAGTGAGCTAATAAGACAAGCTACTCCTCATTCTTGGAGATATCGATGACGATTGGCTCCTTGGACATGGAAGAGGGTGAGGCCTCCGGATCGTGGGTGCCCTCATTGTAGTGGTGAGTTGCCTGAGCCGCTCCGGGCACCAACCTGCTGGCTCTCGAGATGAGGTAAGCACGTGCACGCTGAGAAAAGACCTCGTAGTCTTTGTCGAAGGCACCGACGTTGGCCTCGAGAAAATGCCACGAACTATCATTTAAAGCAGCCAAACGCGTCGCGGCGTCGGTGCGCGAGGCATCAACGGTGGCCTCGACAGCGAGGTGCTCCTCCAAGATCTGGGGGTCAGCACGAATTGCAGCCATTGCGACCTCATCCGCGTGTGTGACCACGATTTGCTTCTCCGCTGCCAAATGCTCCTTGAGATCCTGGCTATACTGCATGCACCATGGCTTAGGCCGGCGCTTATTTGGTGGATGGGTCGTGGATTTGGGTGGAAGGTGTCGCGCCAGCGGTCGGGGCATGTGGGATGTGGAAGCGGGAGGAGGATGGGGGTCGGGTGTGGATTACCTGCCTGGATAGGCGAGGCGAGCAGCGTGAAGGAGGGTCGCCGGCAAGGAGGTGGCGCTGCAATCAAGGAGTGAAGGTTTCAACTTGGAAAGGAAGGCGGAAATTTGGGAAATGTGGCTTTTGGTAAGGGGCAGGGGGAGGTAGATGTTTCCGCGGAAGCCAAAATTTTTGAATCGCTTCAGCGAAAAAACAGGCGCGCAAAGTGTCATCAGACACGGTCCCTTATTCAGAGCGGGTTGTGGACTATAGCCGTCGCACCTTCTCGCATAAGCCGTACGCGTACTATACTCCGACGGTGCTCCAAGATATTTTGTGTTGCATCTCACACGGTTGGTTATAATAAACTGTGTGGGATCTACTTTTTTTGAGGAAATTGACAGTGAGAGAGAACTCTCACTGTATTTTCATATATCTATATAAATGGGGTGTTTACATAGACATACAACTCACACACTTTCATCTCCACTCCTGGTGTTACCACCAGGGGTGGGCAGCTACTCCATGGTCACTGGTATACACTCGGCTATATGTATGTTAAAAAAGTGAAAAGCAGAAATAGGACTCAACTAAGTGTGTCACAGTAGGAGAGCAGGGCAGCTCAACGTGCCACCTTAACTCTATGTTGCAGAAGTCCCAGATCCTCCTTGAAGCGATCAAACCAAGATGCAATGCTTGGGGCAACACCTCTGAAGTGTTTGTTATTTCTTTCTTTCCACAAGCTCCAGGCAGCAGTCAAGAATACTTCGATGAAGAAAGGATTGGGCTAATTTGTTTGTGCGTTTTGCAATGCGGTGAACCTGTTCTGAAAACTAGGCCAGTCAATATGTAGCTTGGCCCAACACCTCTCGCTGAACTGGCAAGTCAAAATCATATGCTCAAGAGTCTCTTCATTATTTTGCCCACAGAGAAGACATGTAAAATCATCACCAATGTTATAGCGTCTCCTCCTTAGCATGTCACGTGTGTTTACCTATCCTACAGCAGTAACCATCCGAACACTTTGATCTTCATCGTAGAGTGTGATTTCCAAAGAAGCCGAAAGGCAGGATGAGCTGTTGCATTACGGAAGAAGTTGTTGTAGTAGTCTTTCAGCCTATATTCAGCAGCTCCCCATGTGTAATGCCAGATATCAGTCCTTGTTGTTGAAGGGTATAAATTGGACGCTGCATGCTGGATATCCTGCACCTCACTAAGAGTAAGAGCGGACAGTGGTAGGTGGAAGGTTTCATGCAACTCAGTGTTCGCCCAGAAGTCAGCGACCGTCATGTCCTCATGCAAAGCAAAAGAGAAAGCACGTGGGTGCGATGATTGGAGCACGTCACTTGACCACAAGTCCTTCCAGAGCAACGTAGTCGAGCCATCAACCACTTGGACACGAGAGATTCCTCGGTAGATGGGTGTTAACTTGAGGATATCTTTCCACCAAAAAGATCCAACCGAATCCACCGCATGTGGTACTTGGTTGACATACTGATTATCCCAAAGCATATTAACCCAAGGAACGTCAAGTTTGTTATAGAACTTATGTAGAAATTTCAGCAAGAGAGCTTCATTGTGGATTTTAATGTTAATCACTCCCAACCCACCTTTGCTCTTGGGCTTACACACCAGTTCCCAGGCTACCAGTGAATTGCACTTGTCACCTTGCTCAGTTTTCTTTGTCCAAAGACATCGCCTTCTAATCTTGTCTAAAATTTCAATCAGTTTCGGAGGGAACTTGAGCGTGCACATGTCAAACACCAGAAGGGAGGTGACAGATGCATTGAGCCAGGAGAGACGGCCCCCATAAGACATCATGGCGATCGTGGCAGTGAGGCGACGCACCATTTTGCAAACTAAGGGCATGAACTCATGGATGGTTGGCTTGGTAGTGCCAAGCGGAAGGCCAAGGTAGGTGAAAGGCATTGTACCTACGTTGCAACCAAAGATATCGGCTAGGCCAGTCGTGGTGCTTGCGTCAAGATTGATTGGTATGAGCGTGGACTTATGAAAATTAATCTTGAGGCCAATGGAGGATGCATAGTCAAAGAATTTCCTTGACGCGGAGAGCTTGGTGCGGGCAAGCAGGTAAAACAAGGAGGGTGTCATCCGCGTATTGAATCACCGGGTAATCATTTTGTCCGTTGCAAGGGAAAGGCAAGAGGAGATCTCCACGTCGGAAAGCATCGTTGACTGCGGCTTGTAAGAACTCAGCTACGAGGACAAAGATGAGGGGGGGACAGAGGATCTCCTTGCCTCACACCGCATCGGCAAAGGAATTGTCGACCGGGGACCCCATTAAGAAGGACAGATGAGCGGCCCGAGGAGAAGAGGCACTTGATCCAAGAAATCCACTTGTCATTAAATCCCATTTGCTGCATAATACGAATCATCGGCTCGTGTGCAATAGTGGCGAATGCTTTGGCGAAATCGAGCTTAAGAAGAATGATTGGCCGACCCGAGCTTTGACATTAATACAGATATTGGTATGCCCACGCCAGATAGTCTTGAATAGTGCGCCCCTTGATAAATCCATACTGATTACGGTGAATAAGGGTGAGGATGACACGTTGAAGTCTGTCGGCCAGCAGTTTGGTAATTAACTTGAGGCAGCAGTTTTGTAGTTTAATGGGCCTATAGTCATTGACTGTCTCAGGAGAGTTGATCTTTGGTATGAGTGTGATGAGACCATCGTTGATACTTGTCACGTCCAACGTACCTTCATAGAACTGATCACAAAGGGCATAAAAGTTGTGTCGAATGATGGGCCAACATGCCTTCAAAAATGCCCCACTAAAACCATCTGAGCCAGGTGCACGGTCAGGAGGCATACCCTTGACCACATTATCGATTTCCTCATGAGTGAAAGGAGTGGTGAGCCGATCAAGATTGGTCGCGCGAGGAATGATGGATGGAAGATCAAATTTCATGTCTGAAGGGGAAACCGTCCCGAGACGGGTCTTGTAGGTTTGAAATAAAAGGGCCTCTTTGGCAGGATGATTGTCAACCAGCGTGCCATCATCAAGCTTAAAGGAAGAGATATTGTTCTTGCGATAGCGCTCCGTGGCCACTGCTTGATTTTTTTTTGAATTTTCATCCCCGAATTTGATCCAACGAATAGTATAGCGCTTTTTCCAATATAGTTTTTGGTATTTGAGCAGTCTCAGCAAGTGTGTCTTCAGAATGCGTCTGAAATTCATTTCGGGGGTTGAAAGGTTTCTTTTATTCTCCAACTCATCTAAATCCGCAAGCACGCCGTTGCAGTTCGTGATGGCCACCGAGAGTCGAGATATACTCTTACTCCAAATTTTCAAAGTGTGCCGAAGAGCTTTGAATTTGCGACAAAGGACAGTGGCAGCATTTGCTGCCCTAACTGGCCGTTCCCACACTTCACGAACAGTGTCCATAAACCCTGGATGGAGGATCCAATAGGATTCAAAACGAAATAGCTTGGATCGGGGGATTTTGGTCTCAATGGAGACAACGCAAGGAATGTGATTAGAAACTGGCTTGCCAAGGGGTTTAACGAGCGTCTTAGGGTATACATTGGTCCAATGCAGAGATGTAAAGACCAGTCAATCTGCTCGAGCAGTGGGTCAGTCTGCATATTGCTCCAAGTGTAAGCCCTCCCTTTCACCGGTAGCTCAATAAGTTGCTGCTTACGAATTATGTCATTGAATGTAATCATGTCATGGATATTTCCCCCTGGTTTATTACGATTGTCCGGAGCTCTCATGAAATTAAAATCGCCAAGAAATAACTAGTCTTGGTCACTGGGGACGTCAACATCATACAACCACTGTGTGAAAACATCTCTATCCGTACCAGTGCAAGGCCCATAAACCTTAACTAATGTCCAACGTTGAGAAGATTGTGTGCTGACGAAAGTTGATGAGTAACGCAAAGAGATCAGACGAGACTACCGTGCCTGAGAAGACCGAACTCTTCCAGATCGTTAGCAACCACCAGAGGAGCCTCGCGAAGGGACAAAAGCAAAATGATCAAATTGTCTAGGCCAACAAGTTTTAATAAAAACAAAAGTAACATCAGGCATTTTAGTCTCCTGAAGACAAACGATAGCACAACCACTGGCAGAAATAGCATTATTCACAGCCAGTTGCTTCTTCTCAGAATTGAGCCCTCGGATGTTCCATGAAAGCACATTCCAGTAGCTCAACAACGTCATAAAGAGCTCCAAAGTTAGGCAGAGTTGTGGGAGAGATCCTCTCCCTGATCCTCCATGGCAGTCGCAATAGCAGAAGATCCAGACACCGCAGCAGGTTCAGCAAGCAGGGCTTCTTCAGAAAGTTCAGCGGCAGGTATAGCACACCTGTTAACTCCAATGGACTGCAGAGTAGTTATAGGAGTTGGGAGTGGGATTTCACCAGCGGAAGAAGCAGCAGAAGAGGACGTGCCAATAGACGGAATGACACGAGGCTTAACTTTGGAAGTGGTCTTGCGAATGTCAGAAAGGGGGGTACCTTGAACCCATCATATTTGTTGGAGGGGAGGCTGTGACGCAGTTTAGTTGTGGAGATAGGAGCAGCAGCCTTGGTCCTATGAGGACGCGGACCAGCGGTGACCCGAGAAGCCAGTGTCTCCGAGACCACAGAAGGTTCTGAGGTTATGGTCTGCGCAGCTGGTTCAGAATCCATAGAGACATCAGTTGTATTGGGTAGCGTTGTAATTGCAGTGGTGCTGTCAATGCTAGCAGGTTCAGACAATTCCTCGATGATGACTGAAGAAG
Source organism: Aegilops tauschii subsp. strangulata (assembly GCF_002575655.3). Classification (NCBI taxonomy): domain Eukaryota; kingdom Viridiplantae; phylum Streptophyta; class Magnoliopsida; order Poales; family Poaceae; genus Aegilops; species Aegilops tauschii. The sequence continues at coordinate 178,346,649 of NC_053035.3, forward strand.
GCACCAGAGTAGTAACAGAGCTTGACTGTTGGGAAAAGTTCAGACCAGCAGAATCCTGCGTAATCAAAACAGAGAGCTGCACCGGGTTGGTTCTCAGACCAAATCCCTCTCTCCAAGGCCCAAAAGAAGCAAGCATTAGACTAATAGCTTGGAAAATGAAAGTGTTGAGATTCAGGTGCGGGATTGGGTCATTCAGCAGCCTGGAAAGGATCTCATCACCTTGAGCAGATAGGCCGAACCTGATACCTTGGTCATGTATCTCCAGAGAGATGGTAAGAGATTCAGAGCTGGAAGTGTCAACCAACTGCATTGGCGGATCAGTCATAAAGTAAAGGTCGGACGGAGTCGAGCTTGAGCTATCAGACTGGGTGATCAAATCATTCCAAGCTTGAAAGGCATTGTCAGTGACGTTGTTTTCAGGAACTATGCCATCTTGCACTGTCAGACCCTGCGGAGCTAACCAAGCTTGATAATTCACCAAATGAGGCGGCATGGGTGGGAGTGGAGGAGCAGCAGGCGCAGGCCATGTACCCCATCCAGCATTGGCATCCACCTGGTGAGCAGGGGCGCCATTTGCAGCTCCCGCATTGTTGCCAGCTCCAGGGGCACCATTCTGAAGGAGCCAATTGTGTACTTGCTGCTGATAGAGCTGCTGAGCAGTGAGTTCAGGGCCAAATTGTGGATCCGGGTTGCCGTCAGGGGGTGGCTGCTCCTCACTAGTAGCAGGGACCTCAGGGAGGAGGCCATTCCAGTCATTGCTGCGAAGGATGGTGGTTTGGACTGTCCAACAATCGTGCGCACCGCCAAGTTGCCAGACCACAAAACTCTTGGGGATGACGCACAGACTAATGACTCTGGCTTTCAGAAGGATGAATCTGTGATACTGGCGAGGATTATACAATGAAACCAAAGAACCATACGCGCCCAGAGCCTTAGTGATGTAGTAATCCTTTTGGTAAACATAAGGAAAACCAAACATCATGAGCCAAACCTCAGGCCCAAAAGAGGTAGTGCGTCGGTTAAGAGCTTCATTATGCGGGACAAATGTAATCAGCAGATCTTCTTCAAGCTCAAGAGGAGTGTTCACCGTAGTATCTCTCATAAAGGAATCTACAAATCCAAACATCCCAATGCCAAAAGGGTGATCACTGACCTCAGTAGTAAAAAGCTGGGATATCAACGCGTAATTGATTTTTCGTCTTGATTTGAATTACATAATGCGGTCACAGCGGCCATGGACGGTGTTTGAATTGCTAGACCTTTTATCCGAAGTGAACATGCAACTATATGTTTGTCATAAAATAATTGGAATTATGTAGGGTTCGTCTGGACATTTTAATGCATTAACTGAGTTTTTAATGCATTTACGTGCATAATTCAAATTTGAACTACATGCACATGCTCTAGTGCATGTAAATTGGTTGAAAAATTAAATCTTTGTCCTTGGGTGCATGCTTAGGTCCCATGCAAGAAATGGGAATGAATGTCAAACACCCTGCCACCGTCACTCGGCCGCAAACATTGAGATACCTTGTTTTTAAATTCTAGTAAATCCAAAACTCGTGTGAATTTCATGAAACTTGGCATGCTATCATGGAGCGGCATCAACATGTCGTGGTAAATTTTTTTTCCCATTTGGGGCAGGTTTGGGTATATGCTTCTCACAAACCAGAGCTTCTCACAACAAGCTTGACGGTTACGGTAGGGAGCGCCCCACCTTTGGGGACGAAATGATATCCATTGCTTCTTATTGCTTTCAAAAAATTTCTCGTGTCAATATAGAACAATAGGAGTGTTGTGTTATTTTTTGTGATTTTTGGGGGTTCGTTTGGACATTTTTATGCATTAAGTGAGTTCTCAATGCATTTATGTGCATAATTCAAATTTGAACTGCATGCACATGCTCTAATGCATATAAATTGGTTGAAAATTCAAATCTGTGTCCTTGGTTGCATGGTTAGGTCCCATGCAAGAAAAGGGAATGAATGTCAAACACCAGGGCACGGTCACTCGGCCGCAAACTTTGAGATACCTGGTTTTTAAATTCAAGTAAATCCAAAATCGTCCGAAATTCATGAAACTTGGCATGCTATCATGGAGCGGCATCAACATGCCGTGGTAAATTTTTTGTCCCATTTGGGACAGGTTTGGGCATATGCTTCTCACAAACCAGAGCTTCTCACAACAAGCGTCATGGTTTCGGTAGGGAATGTCCCAGCTTTGGGGACGAAATAATATCCATTGCCTCTTTTTTGACTGGGAACTGTAGGGGAAACCCCCACAGCATATCAAAACTTTATTGAAAAAGAGAGAGCAAGTACAAGTACAGTGGGGGATTACAAGAGGTAATTAAACTAAGCTAAGGGAAGAAGGAGAAGAAACAAGTAAAAATTACAAAAAAATGGCCTAAAGGTGGCAGAAATGAGATCCATCTAAGGAGATCATCCTTATAGGCATCTTTCACCCTATATTACATTAAGGTAATATCATGGATGAATGCACTTCTCCATTTATTGAATCCATCTCTCTCTCATGCCTGAAGACCTTAGCATTCCTGACAATCCAGATATTCCAGCAAGCAATAAACACCACTTCAGTGAAGAAGGGCTTCCTGAAGCTCCTGCTAGCATTGATAACCAAATCAGCCATAGAGTCACCAGATGACCAATCAATTAGCAGGTAGTTCCAAACTCTGACACTGAAATCGCAATTAAAGAACAAATGATCTCTTGTTTCCCTAGTCTGCAAAGGACAAAGAACATAATTTACTCCATCCTCCAAATGCCAATGCCTCCTTTCCACCATGTCCTTGGTGTTCAACCTGTCCATAATAAGCATCCAAGCGAATACTTTTATTTTCATTGTACAGGAGGACTTCCAGATCCAAGCTGTCAAAGGGTTGAAGGACTCTGACACAAAAGTATGTGAGTAAAACAACTTTGGTGAGTATTCCTTGGCAGTGCCACTCCAAAACCAAATATCCTTGGACCCAGGTGCTCTATTGTGGCCGTCCAATAGAGACTGGAGAGTGGTCAAGTCATCAAAAGCCTGGCTGGACAAAGGAAGGTGGAAGTGCTGGAACATGTCCTCGGAGTCCAAGAACTCTTTAACAGTGATCTAGGGGTCCTTAACATAGGAAAAGATCCTGGGAAATCTGAATTGGAGGCTAGACACCTGATCATCAAGCTGCCAGTTGTCTGACCACATGAGGGCCGTGTCCCCTTCATTAATCTGAACCCAAGCACACTCCCTAAAGTTTTGCATGACCTTGCATATATCCTTCCACCAGAAAGAGCCACAATCAGAAGTTCCTTGGGGTACTCTGCCATGATAGTAGGAATCCCAAATTGAAGACACCGATGGGAGATCCTTTTATTAAGAAAGTTATTTGCATGTTTGAGCAGAAGTGCAACATTCTGAACACCCAAATTAAGAATACCAAGGCCTCCCTTATTTTTTGGCCTGCAAATAAGGTCCCAGGCAGCAAGTGAAGGGGCAGGCTCACCCCTAGTCTTCCTCCAGAGGCATTGTCTCTGGATTCTCTCCAATTGCTTTAGAATTCCAGCAGGAATAGCCAAACTGCAAAGGAAAAAAATGGGCATAGAAGACAAGGCAGAGTTCAGAAACTGCAGTCTTTCCCCTGATTTAAAAAGAGGAGCTAGCTGTCATTCTCCTCTCCATGCAGTCCACCAATGGCATAAAATCCACCATTTTGGGCCTTGTAGTTCCAACTGGCAACCCAAGGTAGGTAAATGGCATTTTCCCAATCTGGCATCCAAATGCAGCAGCTAATTCAGTCATGACAGCAGTGTCCACATTGATGGGAATAATAAAGGATTTGTGGTAATTCACATCAAGACTAGTGGACACAGAGAAGACCTTGAGCATGTCTTTCAGAGCTATAAGTTGGTCCTTGTCAGCAGGCAAGATAATCAAAGTGTCATCAGCATACTGAATCACAGGGTAATCCTGGTCATGACAAGGTATAGGTAGATGAAGAATGCCCCTTCTGAACATGTCATTAATTACAGTCTGCAGGAGATCAGCAGCTAGGACAAAAAGGAGGGGAGAGACTGGATCACCCTGTCGGACACCCTTTTTACATATGAACTTCCTACCAGGAACTCCATTAAGCAGAACAGATGAGGTACCTGTGGACAAAAGCTGCTTCATCCAAAGAATCCACTTCTCATTAAAGCCCTTATATCTCAATAATTGCACTATTGCCTCATGCTCAAGGGAATCAAAAGCCTTCTCAAAATCCAATTTTAGAATCACAATTGGTCTCTTGGACTGGTGACACTGGTGTAAATACTCAAAAGTCCACCCAATACAATCCTGAATTGTTCTGCTTTTTATGAAACCATACTGGTTCTTGTGAACACACTGCATAATCACCTCTTGAAACCTATTGGCTGCCATCTTGGATAGGAACTTAAGACCCATTCATGTTAAAGAGATAGGTCTGAAGTCACCCACCTCTTCAGGTGAGGGCTTCTTAGGCACCAGAGTGATATATGAATCATTGATATTTTCCAGATGAGCAGTACCATCAAAGAAAGCCTGGGCCAGTTCATAAAAATCCTGAGAAATTATGTGCCAGCACCTTTTGAAGAAGAGAACATTAAAACCATCTGGGCCTGGAGCTTTATCAATTGGCATATGGTTGACAATCTTGTCCATTTCCTCCTTCTCAAAAGGCTTAGTGAGAATATCTAAACCCTCCACTAGTTCAATGAGGGAAGAAAGGTCAAAACCCATGTTAATTCCCCTGGAAGAACCCATTCTGTTTTTAAAACAATTCCATATAATACCCTCCATTTGTGAGTGATCAGTCACCACAGAACCATCAGGAAATTTTAAGCTAGCAATAGAATTCCTTCTATGCCTCTCAGTAGCCATAGCATGAAAGAACTTGGTGTTCTCACCACCCACTTTTATATATCTGGCAGTACATCTTTTCTTCCAATAAAGACATTGAAGGTGGAGCAATTTCTCCACATGGTTTTTAACCACCTTCCTGAAATTGGATTCATGTGTGTAAAGTGGTCTATATTCCTCAAGCTCATCCAAAAGCAGAATAACCTTATTGCATTTACAGACAGGAGTTTTCAGTTTGGAAATGTTCTTCTGCCATCTCTTGAGACACATTCTCAGGGACTTAAATTTGTCAGCTATCCTAGCAGTGATATGCCCCTTTCTGGATTGTTTCTGCCATGAAGAATCAACACAATCCATAAAACCCTCTAGCTCCAGCCAATAATTCTCAAACCTAAAAAGATTAGACTTGGGAATAGAAGTTTTGATTGTAACCACACAAGGCACATGGTCAGATGCAGTTTTAGCAAGAGGTAGCACCTCAGTCATGGGATAGTTAGATATCCAATCAACAGAAGTGAAGAACCAGTCTAGCTGCTCAAGCAGTGGAGTATCCTGCATATTGGACCAAGTGTAAGATCTGCCTTTGATGGGCAATTCCAAAAGACCTAAGTGCCCAATAATCTCATTAAAGATGAACATGTCATTCAAATCACCACCAGGCAGGTTTCTGTTATCCAAAGAACGCAAGAAATTAAAATCCCCCATTAGCAGCCAATTTTCATCCACAGGAATATTCAGGTGGTACACCTAGGTTACAAAATTATCCCTAGCTTCCCCCTGACAAGGACCATAAACAACCACAAGTGTCCACCTCTCATTGTTTTGCCTAGAAACAAACTCAATCACCACTGCAAATTGTTGGACTTCCAATAAAGTCCCATCAAAAATAGATGAGTTCCAAACAACTAGAATTCCACCAGAGGCCCCCAAAGAAGGAGAGAAAGCAAAGCTGTCAAATCTCTTAGGGCAAAAGCTTTTAATTGTTCTGGAATCGAATGAAGCACATTAGTTTCTTGCAGATAAGCAATAGCACAGTGACTTTCATCAATCTTTTGTCTAACAACTCTTTGCCTAGTCTCAGAGTTTAAACCCCTGACATTCCAGCACAGGACATTCCAGCTTATACATTGAGTATTCATAAATATATATCATAAATAAGTCCCCCAACCACATGACACACAATGCATATGCCCAAAAAGCACATAAAGGTCTGAACCAACATTATTACATATCCAGAGATCAGAAAATGAAAACCAAACGCAGGAAGCAAATTTATGGGCTTGCAAAACCCAGCACTTGAAAAGCACACTATTCATTGGAGGCATGATTTGCGGCAGCAGCAGGGTCCACCATAAGTACATCCTCAGTGAGCAGTGTGGCATCAATCTCCAGCTCCTTGCCAATAGCTTGCAGATGACTTATGGGAGTAGGTGGAGGAACATCCCCAAGTGCAGGGTCATCAGGCATCTTTGCAAAAAGGGGCTTGGCCTTGGGCTTCTTCTTCTTGGGCTGTAGAACCAGCTCATGGAAAGTGGGCTTAAACCCATCACGCTGGGCCGAACTTCTGGTACATCTTCGAACATAGGTTTCAACGAGAGGCGTTGGCGCCAGAGTTTTGCGAGGCCTCCTCGTTTTTACACGCGCAGGGGGAGAAGGGACAACATCAGGCGCAGCCCTCTCAGCATCATCCACAAATAAAGCTCTAGCCACAGGTCGAGCAGGTTCCGGCTCCTTCCATGTTAACAGAGGAAGATCAGCATGCTGAAAAGCAAAGTCCCAGTTTATCTTTGACAAAGTGACCGGCGACAGAGGTTTAGGCAGCAATGGTTTTGGCACCTCAAACACAACTGGTGCATTCAGTAGGTTTTCAAACGATCGCCTCCAGATCATTTCAGGGGGCAGAGGGGGACCAAAGGGGACCTTAATCGCAGGTTGATCCAAAGCTTGAACCTCAATCACAGGAGGTTGATAGACCACAATTGCCGAGTTACTAGCATCCTCCAGGTCCGGTGCAATCTCCATCAGATCATTTTGGTTCGCAGGTTCAGCCACATCAATCAGAATGATAGGTGCAGGGGACACCTGTTGCTGCACATCAGAGCTAGGTTGAGCAGAACTTGGTTGAGCAGAGGCATTCAACACCATGGATTCTTGATCCTCAACAGCTGGTTCCGCAGCAGGCTCATCCCAGTTTCCCCAATTGTCCTCATGCACCTCATTATGTGCAGGTTCAGGCGGAGGTGGCGGCACATCGTTCCACCCAAGAGCTGGGAATGGAGGCAGAATAAAAGGTGGCATCTCCGGGAAGGGCACACCAGGCAGGGGATGAGGATTGCCATTGATGGGCATCCAGTCTTCATCTTGGGGCATCTGTTCAGCAAAATTGGCCACAAGAATATGCAGAGGCGCCGTCCAAGACACCCTGGCACCACCCCAGGCTGCATAATCCATGAACACCACATCTCTGGGCACTAGAATATCTTCTGGAAAGGATCCAAAGACTAAAGTACACACAAGGTATGGATCCTGACTAACCCAATGATGAAATTTCCCAAAGGTGTTGACCGCTGCCCGAATACCTTCCTCATTGCGAAGATCAAGCGGAATCCCCAAAAACATTAGCAGTCCCTGACGGAAACCCTGAACACCTCTAAAAGATTCGCCCTCATCGTGCTTCATAAAACGAACAAAACGATCATTGCCAAGAGGTTGGGGCGGCATCTGAAGGAGCGAGAATCTGACTGCAGCATCTCGTAGCTCAAAAAGACCCACCGATCTAATCCAAGGTTGAGCAGACCTCACCAAAACCCCATGAGCTTGCAGCCACTGAACAACTTCCTCTCTAGCAGCACCAATCTGATCAGGAGGAGGGATGGGCATTACCTCAGCTAACATGAACTCCTCATGGTGACGCACAATTGGGATATGTGGCGTCACAAAGGTCCAAGGCAAACGAGCATCACCGCCGTCCACAATGTGATGGCCCGCCGGCACATACAGCAAAGGGTCGAGGGGGAAGTTGGCCATCGGAGAGGCACAACCCGGGCTTGGAGCAGACGGCGAGGACTCCGGCGGAGGAGGGGCCTTAGGCGGCGCAGTCGAAGGTGTTTTGGGACCTGGACTGATGGAACAGGGCGAAGGACTTAATGCGGATGTGCAAGAGTCCAAGTTTGGTAAAAGCTGTGTTAGAGAGATATTCTCGGTAGGAGGTGAGCGATCCTCGGAAGTTGCAACGTTACCGGGTTTCGGTTGCCAAACCAAACCCAAGATCCGTGCAAACCTTTTGCAATCTGTTTTACCATGCCCCACCCACAGACAAGAAGTACAACGCAGCTTGGACGTGCACGCCGCAGCAAAATGGCCCTTTTGCAAGCATTTCTGACACGTTAAAATTTCGTCCACCATACCCGAAACCAAGTTATAAAAATCTTCTTCTGCTTGCTGAGAGGATGGAATAAAAGAAGGCCCAGAATATAACACCGGCTCAACTTGGACCGTGGCATGTGTAGATGACGGCCCAACATGGGATGACACGTCCACATTCAAAGAGCCAGAATTCCCACCCGAGATAGACGGCGTCCGTACCGCAGCTGGAAGAAGATCCCTAACCATGCCAAAAGATATGGAGGGGGTGGTTGACGTCCACCGGAGTTCAGCCGGCGGCGGGGGATGGATGACCACCCTCTCATGCGCAGAAAACGTGTACCCCGCATCTTCAATAGTTTGAATGCAATTTTGTGTGGTCGGATAACGATAACCACGACAAGCAGGATAATTCTGGAACTTTGAAAATGAAAGCTTCTTGGCAGGGGCATGTGATGATCTTACCGAAGACTTTGGGGGTTTGGAGTGCATGGCCAACATGCCAAGGGCAGCTCGGCGTTTGGAAGGACTAACAATGATCCACTCAGCATCACATTCCAACTTCCAAAGTTTGAACTCACGGCCCCAATTTGGGCCCCCATTACCCCAAAGATGAAAGAAACATTTAAAATGATCACAAGAGAATGAACGGAGCTTGAGAATGATCATAGCCATAGCCTTGCAAGAAACTTGAAAACCAAAAACCTTATCCTTGATCAGAAAAACCATAAACTCAATGGCAGAACCTCCGATTGCCGCCTCAAGCGCCGCTGCCACTGAATCCTCATTCAAACGAAAATCATGCCGGCCAAAAGAAATTACCATGGTGAAGAAGCCCGTGTGTCGGGGATAAACCCCGCGGTATGACCCGACCGGAGTTATAAACCGGCCGGGACTTGGTAAACCGGCGGACAGTTAAGACGGACAGTTAAGACAGACAATTAAGACAGATGGCTAAGATAGACGATAAACCGGCTGGTGGTAAACCGGCAGGAATCAATTCAGATGATAACCCGGCAGGTGTTAAGTCAGATCATAAACCGGCACCAGTCATAATCCGGCAGACGGTGATAACTGGGTTGCCAGGGGTTATGAAGCCCGAGACGTTATGAAGCCCAAGACGTTAATAAGCCCATGAAGAGAAGTCAGAATAGTTAAAGTCCAAGTTGGACTCTACATGTAACCCGCCCCTTCAACTTATATAAGGAGGGGCAGGGCTCCCCAAAGAGGGACAGGCAAGAAGCAAGAAGAAACAATCTCTAGGGCTAGACACAAAGAGCCGGTTTACCGGCGACTCCCTCATGAAGATAATGAGACCTAGCCACAAACAGCATGTAGGGTTGTTACCGGATGATGTTTCCTGGGGCCCGAAGCTGTCTAAATCCTTGTCTTGTGTTGCGTCTCTCGATTCCGCTCAACCCCTCTCAAGCTACCACATAGATGCATTGGCCTAGCGACTAAGTCCTGACACTAAGGACATCTGTCGTGACAAAATCACGACAGTTGGCGCCCACCGTGGGGCCTGCGCACGGTGGTGTTGAGTTCTTGGAGGGATTCTAATTAAGGTTTCGAGAAGCTTGTCAAATTTCCAGATGAAGAAAAGTCAGCTTTGAAAGGATCTACGTCTACTTTCATTAAGATCAGAAATTGTTTATCAACATAGTTGATCCAGTTGGTTGATCATGCCGTCGGCGCTTCATCAGATCTCCAGGAGAGGGCCCGCTGGCACCGCGAGCCGCCGCTATTACTAAATCGCCGCCGGTCTGAAACGGATAAGGTTTCACTGGTTAAATACGAGGTGATCGTATGCTTGGAAGAAAAAACCAAAATCTGGGAACGGGTCAGTTCCCGAGAGGCAAACAGAACAAACATACCATCAGGCTTTCACGTGCAATCATTGTACAAGAACAGGATTTCCCACAACCTCTAAAACCCGGCGTAGGAGTCAAACGCCTGGGTTGACCTGCCTCGTCTCTGCTTTGAGTCCTTTGCTGTGCGATGAGCCGCTTCCGCCGAGCCAGTCACAACGGCAGTCGTCTGCTTCTAGATCGCCTCCGACGGTCGCGCCATGGCCTCCCCTGGTTCAGTGCCGTTTTAACTCGGCTTTACCTGCACTGCCGTGCTTTTCACCGCGCGCATCAAGTCACCGATGCCGAGTCGTCACCTGCGCCAGGCTCCGCCTCCAAACCGTTCGCGCGCGACCCCGCCGCCATACCTGATTTTGAGTCGCCACGAGCTTCCACTTCACGCCGTCCTGAGCCTGCTAGGACCCCAGCCGCGAGCCGCAGCGCCGCCTCCGACGCGCCCGTACGCTCTGCTGCCCCGGTCTCCGCCGTCTGCCATGGATCGGAGCTGCCCTGGATCCAAGTCTCCACCTCTGCTGTGGCTGGGCCCTGCGACGTCTCCACCAGAACGGCCACGAGCCACCCTCGGGTTCGTTGATGCCGAGCCATCTCCATCTTCACCACGGACAGCTTCCGCCGTGACCTGCTGCGGTGAATTTTACTTCAAGCCGCCGTGAGAAATCGCCGGGGGCTTCCTCAAGTCGCCAGGGCCGGGCCGCCTTTGTTACGACCATTACGAGCCACCACCGTGGCCGCGGCCTTACTCCTCAACTGCTGCAGCGGTCTGCTTTGGTCTCGCACCTCCGAGCCGCACTCCTCCATGAATCGCCATCGCCGGTTCACCTCTGCTCGAGCCACACTCCTCCATGAATTGCCGTCGCCGGTTCACCTCTGCTCGAGCTACACTCCTCCATGAATCGCCGTTGCCAGTTCACCTATGCTCGAGCCGCTACCGGGTCACCACGGACTCGCCCCGCTGCCTTGGGTCGGTTCGCCACCACCAAGTCACCCCCGCCCGGGTTAAAGCTTCACCTCGGGCAGCCGCAAGCCGGCCTAGCCGCTTCAGCTGCTGCCTCGGACCACCCATGCCAGTCTCCGCTTCGGTCTCCGCCACCTTCTTCTGCTCCGAGTTAGCCGCAAGACAGCACGCAGCCGAGCCGTCCTCCGCTTGCTGGTTCAACGACCGAGCGCCCGCTCACCCACCTGGCCTTGGCCTCGGCCGGCTCCGGCCGCAGGCACGAGCCCTGGCCGCCCTCCGCTCCACTCCGGCCAGCCTCCGCGAGCCGCCTCCCGCCTCGCTCCTCCTCGTGCCACTATGTTGTTCCCGCAACGCGCCACGGCCGGTTCTTGCATCGCCCCTGCTGGCTTGCCTCCCCGCTGTGTCCCCGCTCCGGTCGTCCTATCACACGGGTTGCGCCCGTACGCTCCCTTGCAGATTGATGAAAAAATGAGGAGAAGTTTGGCCCGGTGGATACAGAGATAGGCATCAGGCCTCTTGATTAAAAAAAAGGGGGCTTGTTGGACGAAAAGTCAAAGTGATTAGGTGTTGTTGAAAATCCTTTGGATGCATACATAAGGATCAAACAGAATTCACTGACAGCACAGAAAGGTTATCTACGGGTGTCTACGTCCAGATCATCTGTGATTCGCAAACACCAGGTGCTTTCCTTTCTATAAATCTTATCACAGTATATTACATTGTTTGAAAAACAATTATTTTGGTCTGTGGTATTTTTATTTCGCAGGACCATTATTTATTACAAAGGTGTGGCAAAGGGGCGTAAGCCAATATTGTTTTTGCACTAGTACTTGTCCGTGCCATACTGCTGGACAGATACGTGAGCAAGTCGACGCCCCCGCTACATCAACATACGCGACTGACTCATCGTCCGCGGCCCAGTCATTTCCAATGGAGCAGGCTATTATCTCGTCCGCATCGGTTTACAACGCCGCGGCCGGTTCATTCGTCTGCTCCCGCGGCCGACTTGCCCGTGGTGATCATCAGCTCCGCGGTGGATATTTTCTGGCGTAACATATCAGGTGAAATCCATCCAGTATATTTTTATATTATATATTTCTTTCTTTAAAAGAGAAATTACTCCGGCTTGCAAAGTTATCTAATGCAGGACCCTAAATCGCCATATTGGTGCAAATTTAAAGGCCGTCAGAAAATTTCTGGCTTAAAAAGAAGGATTCCGGTTTAAAATCCGGCTCAAGGGAAAGCTGTCTCCCACAAAGCTTTGAAGCTCTCAATATCCGGTTCAAAATCCCGGTTCAAGAAGAATTTATCTCTTGCAAAAAGTTAAAGGTTGCCGAAGAGGACATGTTGCCATGATGCGCGGTTCAAACATGGGTATTCCGCCTTATTGGCTCATCATATTATTGAGCACTTGGGGGCTTGGTCGTATCCGAACCATAGCTACGCGTCTTGATCGGCGCAATGCCACAAAGTCACTTGGGGGCTTGGTTGTATTCCAACCATAGCTACACCTCTTGGCTGGCTCAAAAGCCACGACAGTAAGTCACTTGGGGGCTTGGTCGTATTCGAACCATAGCTACACCTCTTGGCTGGCTCAAAAGCCACGACAGTAAGTCACTTGGGGCCTTGGTTGTGTTCAACCATAGCTACACCTTTTGGCTGGCGCAATGACATTACTTAGGGGCCAAAGAGTGTTGTCAAGAACAACTCAAACATAGGCACCCGTTGAGCACAACTCAAAATGTTGCTTGGGGATTCTTTGCTATCGCAATGAACAAAGAAATCTACACTGGCAATAGGCTATCAAGCCGTGGCTTGGAAGCCTGGTATATACACCTAAAACCCCGGGTTAACCTGCCTTCATTAAGTCACTCCGCCCAGGTAAGCCTGGTATGACCCGCCAACTTGACAAGTCAATCGCATATGACCCTGAACTTGTCAATGATAGACCGGCGATTGGTTAAAGATTGAGGACCATCTTAAAAGGCTTTGTAAAACGGTTTAACTCAGTGGCCTGGCAGCCCATGAAAAGCCTCGCATTTGGGCCTGGCAGCCCATGAAAAGCCTCGACTACAAGTTTTTCATATGCTTTTGTTTGCCAAGTTTTTTCTCTTTTGCTGACATTTATAATGTTTTGATAAACCGGTGTTCATTAAACCGGCTTGACTTTCAACTACAAGTTGTCAGTACATGATCAGTTATAATCCGATGCTTATTTACCCGGCCTGGCTTTCGACCATAAGTCGCCAGTATATATTTGGATTGCGCCATTGGAATCATGAGCTTATAAATCATTGGGTTATATTATTCAAATAGCCAACATGGCTGGATTTTCATCAATAACCAATATTATGATTGAGGTTTTCAAAGTCGCTTTAGCGCAATGGATATTATTTTATCGATGGATATGATTTATACCACAATGGAATGAATAGTCCCGAGTCGCTGCAGGCTTACGACCTGGCACTTGGGGGCTACATTATTCAAATTGAGATTATATCAAATATGCAAGTCTCATGTCGCTGCAAGCATGCACCATGACACTTGGGGGCTAATGCAAAGTCATTTTTTATTGGCCTTATTGAAGACCCGACTCATCACATCATAATGAGCCGGCCCTGGGGGCTACCAATTGCTCCTGTCAACAATTCAAGGTACACAAGTCTTAATCCATTATATTGAAGGTTTATTGCTCAGTTGGTAAAGCACAAAGCTCTTAACCTTGTGGACGTGGCTTCAAGCCCCATGATGAGGGTTACATCATATGATGTTATTTTCAATGAAGTATATATAAAGTCTCAGCTCAATATTATCTTACTGAGCCGACACTTGGGGGCTACACTGGTTGAAATTTTATGAGTATAAGGCAATTTCAAGTCACAGGTTGCTGCAAGCATGACAACCTGGCACTTGGGGGCTACATATGTGGAATACTCAGTTCTGACTGGTGATTGAGATGAACAACTTGGATTTCTTCACGCTTGTGATACTTATATTGAAGCAAGTCTTAAGCTGTTGCTATACTACCTTCTTAAGACTTGGGGGCTACAAGTCATAGGCATATAAGAGGTATATTTTCAAGCTTGATGTTAACTACAATTATGACCCGGTGCCATCAATATTTGTAAACCGGCAAGTTTTACATTCTTAAACCGGCTGAAGATCAGATGAGTATTTCAAAGACCAATATTTTTGTTAAGCATTGGGAGCTGAGTCAAAGGAGTTATTCTTCACAATATTTCTCTGTGACAAACCAATGCCAGCAAATTGATTATGAAGCTGGCCTATTGACCCGGATTTTCTAGAAAGTAATGACAAGGACTTAAGGATGATCAGGATGAGTTTAACATGGATAAATCCAAATTAAACTGGGGGCTAATGTCGGGGATATACCCCGCGGTATGACCTGGCCGGAGTTATAAACCGGCTGGGACTTGGTAAACCGGCGGACAGTTAAGACGGACAGTTAAGACAGATAGTTAAGACAGATGGCTAAGACAGACGGTAAACCAGCTGGTGGTAAACCGGTAGGAGTCAAGTCAGATGATAACCCGGCAGGTGTTAAGTCAGATCATAAACCGGCACCAGTCATAATCCGGCAGACGGTGATAACTGGGTTGCCAGGGGTTATGAAGCCCAAGACGTTATGAAGCCCAAGACGTTAATAAGCCCATGAAGAGAAGTCAGAATAGTTAAAGTCCAAGTTGGACTCTACATGTAACCCGCCCCTTCAACTTATATAAGGAGCGGCAGGGCTCCCCAAAGAGGGACAAGCAAGAAGCAAGAAGAAACAATCTCTAGGGCTAGACACAAAGAGCCGGTTTACCGGCGACTCCCTCATGAAGATAATGAGACCTAGCCACAAATAGCATGTAGGGTTGTTACCGGATGATGTTTCCCGGGGCCCGAAGTTGTCTAAATCCTTGTCTTGTGTTGCGTCTCTCGATTCCGCTCAACCCCTCTCAAGCTACCACATAGATGCGTTGGCCTCGCGACTAAGTCCTGACACTAAGGACATCTGCCGTGACAAAACCACGACACCGTGTCATCCATGGGGTGCATCGGAAAGCCCGTAGATTGAAACACCATATCCACAAAAACCAGACCCTTGGAGAAGTCCAAGCCAAGGGTGGATCCATCGACAGGACCCATGGAGATGGGTATTAGGACATAGATCTTAGAGCGTCGGAGAGATTAATGGAGAGGAAAGGAAATTAGGTGGCTAGGGGAGGAGATCACCGGAGGTGGTGGCGATCGCCGGGGAGGGGGTGGGAGCGCCTATCATCTTTTTTTACTCCATTGCCTCTTATTGCTTTCAAATTTTTTTCTCGTGTCAACATAGAACAACAGGAGTGTTGTGTCAATTTTTGGGATTTTTTGGGGTTCGTTTATGCATTAATTGAGTTTTCAATGCATTTATGTACATAATTCAAATTTGAACTACATGCACATGATTAATGCATATAAATTGGTTGAAAATTCAAATATGTGTCCTTGGGTGCATGCTTAGGTCCCATGCAAGAAATTGGAATGAATTTCAAACACCAGGGCAACGTTGATTGCCGGCAAAACGTTGAGATACTTTGTTTTTAAATTCTAGTAAATCCAAAACTCGTTTGAAATTCATGAAACTTGGCATGCTTTCATGGAATGGCATCAACATTAGATATATGCTTCTCATTTTTATGTATATGCTTCTCTTTTTGTCCCATTTGGGGCAGGTTTGGGTATATGCTTCTCATAAACCAGAGCTTCTCACAACAAGCATGATGGTTTCGGTAGGGAACGCCCCACCTTTGGGGACGAAACGATATCCATTACCTCTTATTGCTTTCAATTTTTTTCTCGTGTCAACATAGAACAACAGGAGTGTTGTGTTATTTTTATTGATTTTTCGGGGTTCGTTTGGACATTTTTATGCATTAAGTGAGTTTTCAATGCATTTATGTGCATAATTCCAATTTGAACTACATGCACATGCTCCAGTGCATATAAATTGGTTGAAAAATCAAATATTTGTCCTTGGGTGCATGCTTAGGTCCCATGCAAGAAATGGGAATGAATGTCAAACACCCTGCCACCGTCACTCGGCCGCAAACATTGAGATACCTGGTTTTTAAATTCTAGTCATTGTTCAAGAATTCACCTGATTAATTAGTTAAGGGGCCAGTTAATCGCTACTCATAGCATGGCTGAATCGAATAACACCTATTCTCCGCGTTAACTTTTCAGGCCGATTAATTGGCCAGTTAGACCGATTAATTAGTTGTCATGCCGATTAATCCTTGTTGGACCATTAACGGGTGGGCAAACAAAGCCCAAAACTTTTTTCCCATAACCCCTTCAGGCCCCATGCCGCTCCTTAATAGATAGGATTAATAATTGTACCTCCTCTCTATGCTTTTCATATGTGCATGGCAGCATATTTTGGTATACTACATAGCTTGGAGCATGAGAGTATGGTATAATACATTAAAAATCAAGATATATGTTGGCAAGTTTCTATTCAATCTACCGATTAATACAGCTAATAGGCCGATTCACCGATTCGTCGCTACTTCTAAATTGACCGAGCAGCTACCAGTTAACAATTTTTTGAACATTGATTCTAGTAAATCCAAAACTCGTATGAAATTCATGAAACTTGGCATGCTATCATGGAGCGGCATCAACATGCCGTGGTAATTTTTTTGTCCCATTTGGGGCAGGTTTGGGTATATGCTTCTCACAAACCAGAGCTTCTCACAACAAGCACGATGGTTTCAGTAGGGAACGCCCCACCTTTGGGGAAGAAACGATATCCATTGCCTCTTATTGCTTTCAAAAAATTTCTCGTGTCAACTAGAACAACAGGAGTGCTGTGTTATTTTTTTGTGATTTTTCGGGGTTCGTTTGGACATTTTTATGCATTAACTGAGTTCTCAATGCATTTATGTCCATAATTCAAATTTGAAATACATGCACATGCTCCAGTGCATATACATTTGTTGAAAAATCTAATCTTTGTCCTTGGGTACATGCTTAGGTCCAATGCAAGAAATGGGAATGAATTTCAAACACCAGGGCACCGTTGATTGCCGGCAAAGATACTTTGTTTTTAAATTCTAGTAAATCCAAAACTCATCTGAAATTCATGAAACTTGGCATGCTATAATGGAATGGAACCCGACATGTTGTGGTATTTTACGTGTCCATTTTGAGAGAAGGCGCACTCGAATAACAGCCAACAAAGGGATTTTGAAAAAATAGTTGCCGCTTTAATATCTCAAACATTTGTATAATTCAAACCGCGTTCGTTATGTTAACCATTCACGTGACGCCACGTGTCTTGGTTTTAATGGCTATAGGTTTTAATGGCTCTTGATCGCAAACGTTTTAGATATAACACCCGTATGCAAAGTGAGAGCAGGATTTGTGCATCTCTTGAACACAAACGGTTCTTTTGGATGACCCGTGTGAACCACTTACAAACAATTTGGTGCGCTTTGCATATGTCATATTGGGTATGTTGCCATTTGTGAAACTAGAAAGATTGACATTTGTTGATGTAGTAACATTGCCATTTGCCAACCTTGTAACACTGCGATTTGTCAAAATCTGAACCTAAAAATCACTAGCAGTATCTAATTTTTGCAACTAAAAGTCAGTAATTAAGCATAGATGGAGGCGAGGAGGCGTGTTCAGCCGGGCGTGCAGCGGGCGGCACAGTACTATTCGATTTGACAACGGGTAGTGCAGTTCCTGATATGGCTTTAATGCAGACGAGGGAGAGGGTAGCGGTTCCCGAGATGTTGAACGGCCAATGATGCATCCTCCTTCAATTAGCATCGTGTGAATGCATGAGGGAAGTAATGGGAGGAGGACCGGGAAAAGAGGCAGCACGATGTGAATGCAATGCAGTTTGCACTCATATAAAGGCGCCCCTCCATTCCAATGCATCTACCACATCATACGCACCTAAGCATTTACCTAAGCACCTACACTAATAAGCGCAAAAGTGCTCACTCCAGACCCATCGCGGCGATGCGCGGAGCGGCCAGCGGCTGTGCCAGATGGTCCACAACGCCGGCCCGCGGCATGGCACCGTGGATCCTCTCCACATGGTGCTGACGAACGGCTGGTGGATGGCCGCCGTCGATGCCAACTACAACTCTCAGTACGACCAGATGATCGTTCGCACCACCAACAGGTTCCCCGTTGTCAAGAAGCTCGCGGACGACATCGTCGTACTCCTCCAACCCGCGCGCCCGGGCTCCTCATTGCCTGCACCCCAATCAGCCTCCATGGTCGGAACCTCTTTCAAGCACTGGTGGCCCTGCGACTGCCCGCCGACGCCACGAAGAATGTCCACCTGGAGGTCGCGCTCGCCGTGAGGCGCCTCGCCCTGCAAGAAACCATAGACCTACACATCCATGTGTATGAGCGAATCGTGTACATAGGTATCTAAAAGGCCTGTAAGGACGCTATGACGTTGGCCTTCTTCAACCGGCTGGAAGCCTTGGATGCCTTAGCTGAGAAGCACCTTGACCTCGCCACAAAAGCCGCCGCTCCTTAGGCGCCGGTCAGTGGCCCGGCGCACTTAGGTTAGGAGGAGGAGGTCATACGTTGATGGATGCATCTTTCTTCTTGCCTCCTGTAACTACCACTGCAATCGCATCATCGTGGCCTAAATTTTTATTGTGGTATTGCATTCTCGTTCTAGTCAATACAGACATGTGCGATCCCTTTGCTTAATTATATGCATCACTATAACTAGTACTCCATCCGTCAATTTATAAGTTGTGCTGCCAGTGTTTGGGGCCGGCGCACGATCATGCACGTTCGTGTGCATGCGGTTGCACCGGGCGCGGCGCGACGATGCAGTTACCCGATGCAAAAATTGCCATGCAGGGGACGTGGCATTGACCATTGGGCGGCAACAGTCGGTCATCTAGGTGCCCAATAAAGGATGCAAAGAGGGATCCTATAGCAGCAAGGACCAGCTTCCCTACCGATAACTTATCTAACAGAACTCTCGTTACTTTACGACATGTTTCCAAAACATTGACCTCGAGGTTAATTCAACTAATAGGACGGAGCATTATATACATTCAACGCAATTAAATGTTTTCCAAAAAAAGTGATATGATTTCTGTGAAACTTATAAGTCATGTATGTCAAATTAACCTATGTGTACTTGTTCTCGAATTAACCTCTGGGCCTTTTTGCCGCGTATCACACACATTTTGTTAAGTTGAACCGTTTATGTTCTCTTCCCTAATCGAAAACAGTTCATTTGACTGAACCGTATGCCGTATATCACACACACCTTGATCTGGCTGACCGTTTCTGTTGCTTTCCCTAATAGCAAACAGTTCATCGGAGCGAACCATATGCCGTATATCGTAGACGCGTTAATATGGCTGCCCGTTTCTGTTGTTCTATCTAATCGAAAACAGTTCGTCTGGATCAACTGTATGACCTGTTTCGCACACGCAACTAAAATCTGAATCATGTTTGATGCATTCATCATCGCAAACGTTTTGCACCTTTTTTGATGGTTTTTTTACACCACCGTTTGCGATTAAGGCATCGCACATAGTTTCGTCGAAGGGTCTCTGATCGTAGTGTCGCATTAGCAGCATCCTGTAGTAGTGATGGATTATC
Organism: Aegilops tauschii subsp. strangulata; assembly: GCF_002575655.3. Lineage (NCBI taxonomy): Eukaryota > Viridiplantae > Streptophyta > Magnoliopsida > Poales > Poaceae > Aegilops > Aegilops tauschii. The sequence goes on from NC_053035.3 coordinate 178,366,362, forward strand.
AATAATAGGCTAATTACCCTGCTTATTGGGGTTTTCTATTGTAGATGGTTACTCAGACAACACAGTGGGCGATGAACTCAAACAAACCGCACGGTTTCTAGAAAGTAGGCGTGTTCGATCAACTAACAATCACACACGGCTTCCGGCAGCGAACTGTTTGCGTTAGGCCACCTTGCACAAACGTTTCCACACAAAGAACTGTGTGTGATATACATACCTACGAAAATGTTTTTCTAGGATTCACCATGTGGGATGTACATACCTACGAAAATGATTTTCTGGGATTCACCGTGTGGGATGTACATACCTATGGAAATGATTGGGTTTCGATGCCTCGCCCGATCGCACACGAGCTCATTTGGTTTCCCAGGAGGGCCTATCCCCGACGGTTTCTGGGTCGTGTGGGAAGGACCCCCCCTATCGCCCACACTCACTTGGCGACGGTTCCAAATTCCATCGCGGAAAGGGGTTAAAATCGTTTGTATAGCACGTCGTTGTACCAGTGATTCCTGCAAGCAATCGAAGAATAAGCAAGAATATGATAAAAGCAAATTGATAAAAGTGGGGTTCTAAAAGCGGTCTTGGTCTAGTCGTTGGACACAAACGAAGTACACAAAGTTGCAGCAGTGGCTAACTTTTAACGAAATAAAACCCCAGTTTAAAGGATGCCTTAATGGTTGTATTTACAAGGGAAAAGAGAGGGGATTTTGTCCACCCTTGGCAAGGTGGGACTAAAACACCTCCTAAGTCATTTCCCCTATAATACAGACTCTAAAATAGCCTATGAAAGTAGTATTTCGAAATTACATGGGCCTGACCCACAAATAAGGTGGCGCGACACCAATAATAAGCTATGGACGAAATTTATGAAAGGCCATCTTGTATATTTCGTCCATCTTCTTGTATGTCATCACGATAGCTTCAAAGTATGGAAATCTCCACCAGAAACTGAGTTCATGTTCCCTACGACCTTCATCACAAAGCTTGATCATGCTCCAGTGTGCATTCTTCTTGTCCATACTAGGTGCTTCAACTATAACCAACACAAATATATCTAAGTTAGGCAGCATCGCATTCTCATGAACATTAGAAACATTACCAAAAAAACAAAAGTACCTGATAATTTAACTGCGTGCGCGAGCTCTAGTAATTGGTCCAATAGATATAGTAGAAGGGTTTGTGGGTGTAACTGTGCTAGCCATGTCCTCATCATCCTCCCCTTCTTGAAAACAAAGTCATCCTCGGCGTTGCTTAATCTGAAATATGGCTAACAAAAGAGACAAGGTGTACATGTTGTATATGTATATGTCATCCATTTTTACTGATCTCAATTGTGGCACATGTGACACAGTTATACAAGATCACCCTTCAAAAGTCATGAAATATAAAGCCAATATATTAACACAAGAAGTGGCATGAAAATATAGCAACTCAGTTTGCACATATAAGTAAAGCTCTTAATCGTAACAAAATATTGGCAATGCTCATCATTAAACCATCCCAACCTTGATGAACCATCACCAAGTTTAGACGTCATATCAAAATGATTAAACATTGGCACAACTATTTTCAAACGTATTTGATCCAAATCTGATTTATTCCTTGATTCACATGGTTCTTTCGCATCAATAGTTAATTCAATGCGTCAGTCAAAATTGTTTGATCACATGGCAAAGTCAATCATGAACATAGTCCCCTAAAATAGTTGGTGTGATCAAAGTAGTGGGTAGCTCATCGCATGGTTCATTTAAATGGACAAGGCATTCATCATACTCATGTGGAGGTGGAAGATCGGTACCTTTGTCATTACCTCTTATGATCAACTCAGATGATGTAGGCACTCTCGGAGGTGACGTGTCACATGGTGGAGGTGATGTTTTCCTCACAACAATGGATGTGGTTGTCATAGTATGCCTAGTAGTTGAAGGAACAACCGTATATCGCTTGAAATGTGCACCTTGCATTTATTCTCCTTATGGACAACACGCCATTTTATTTCCTGTTCAGCCTTACAAGCAAGACGAAAGAAATGTTCCATAGGATAACACTCTTCATGGATTAGTATCTCCTGAATATCATGGTTTAATCCTCCCCAAAATATATCCATAAAATAATCTTCACTTTCCTCTAAAAAGGAGTGCAACAAGGTAGTTCGTAAATCATCATAATATTTTGTTACAGTGTCACTACCTTGTGATAAATGTTGTAGTTTTTTAATCATGCCACGAGTATAATAAACATCGACAAATCTATATCCCAAGACAAGTTTCAAATCATCCCAAGTAGTAGGTACATAATCAGGGTATAACCAACAATGTTCACTTCACCAAACAGTAGCAAAACCAGTGAAAGTACCTGATACGTCTCCAACGTATCTATAATTTTTTATTGTTCCATGCTGTTTTATTATCAATTTTGGTTGTTTTATAATCATTTTATAGTCATTTTATATCATTTTTTGGTACTAACCTATTGACATAGTGCCAAGTGCTAGTTGCTGTTTTTTCCATGTTATTTTACATCGCAGGAAATCAATATCAAACGGAGTCCAAATGCCATGAAACTCCACGATGATTTTTTATGGGCCAGAAGGAAGGCAATGGGCCCTGGTTGCACCTGGGGGGTGCCCCGAGGGGGGCACAACCCACCAGGGCGTGCCAGGAGGCCCAGGCGTGCCCTGGTGGGTTGTGCCCACCTCGGGTGCCCCCGGACTGCCTCTTTGCTCTATAAATACCACAATAGTCCAGAAACCCTAGAAGAAGCGTCGAAATATTCATCTAGCCGCCGCAGAGTCCAGAACCACCAGATCCAATCTAGACACCATCATGGAGGGGTTCACCACTTCCATTGGTGCCTCTCCAATGATGCGTGAGTAGTTCCTTGTAGACCTTGGTCCGTAGTTAGTAGCTAGATGGCTTTCTCTCTCTCTCTCGCTGAATTCTCAATACAATGGTCTCTTGGAGATCCATATGATGTAACTCTTTTGCGTGTGTTTGTTGGGATCTGATGAACTTTGAGTTTATGATCAGCCATATCTTTTCATATCCACGAAAGTTATTTGAGTTTCTTTGATCTCTTATATGCATGATCTCTTATAGCCTCGTATTTCTTCTCCAATATTTGGGTTTTGTTTGGCCAATTTGATATATTTATCTTGCAATAGGAAGTGTGGTTTCCTCTCAGTGTTCCGGTCGGTGGAGCTACTCTCGGATGAATTTTCAACGTTCTTGGGGAGCCTGTTGACAATTTGGGTCCTGTAGCGGATCTTGTCTACATCGTGTCATCGTTCTTATTGCATTACTCCATTTTTCCATGAACTTAATACACTAGATGCATGCTGGATAACGGTCGATGTGTGAAGTAATAGTAGTAGATGCAGGCAGGACTCGATATACTAATCTTGGACGTGATGCCTATGTAATGATCATTGCCTGGATATCGTCATAATTATTTGAAGTTCTATCAATTGCCCAACAGTAATTTGTCTCGAGAGAAGCCACTAGTGAAACCTACGGCCCCCGGGTCTTCTTTCTCATATATTTGCTTGCGATCTACTTTTCCTTTGCATTTTTATTCAGATCTATTAAACCAAAAATACCTTGCTGTGTTTTATTTTATTTGCGATCTATTATTTCAATCTACTACAATTTACCTCACGTCCGCCTTGCCAATTTCTGGCGCTGTTACCCGAAAGGGAATGACAACCCCTTTAACACGTCGGGTTGCGAGGTGTTGTTATTTGTGTGCAGGCGCTGTTTACATTGTGTTGCTTGGTTCTCCTACTGGTTCGATACCTTTGTTTCATAACTGAGGGAAATACTCTACCGTCGTTGTGCTACATCATCCCTCCCTCTCCGGGGAAATACCGACGTAGTTCCAGCTACCATCAGTACCAACCATGACCTTAACTTTTTGACATTCAGAAAATTTAAGGTCAGCGCGTCGAAGGGAACGACGAAAGAGCCGGCAAGGCCGGCTGGGGCCTCGCCAATCGTAGGGCCCAGGCCGTGCACAATGTGCTCGCCAGAGTCGATGAAGGGCCCCGTATGGAACTTGACTCCGGCAGACGCCGCAAGCAGCCCGACGGTGGGCGCCTACTGTCATGGTGATCTCACGGCAAATGCCATGGGGTGGCTAAAACTGGGGGGCAACATGAGGGCGCCTGATAGAGGCAAAGGTGTCCCGTCTTTCGATGAGATGGTGGCTATCGTTTTTGGTGGAGTAGACTTTGATGATTCAACGACGAACGTGTGAGGACGCCGCACCTTAGCAATCTCTAAACCAACTCCGAGAGGTTATTGACCACGCCGGAGCACGATCAACCTGACCACGAAGGTCTATTACTGCAAGCAATCGAAGAACAAGCAAGAGTATGATAAAGCAATCTGAATATTGCGAGTATATATGAAGTGTTGATAAAAGTGGGGTTCCAAAAGCGGTCTTGGTCTGGTCGTTAGACACAAACGACGTAAACGAAGTTGCAGCAGTGGCTAACTTTTAACTAAATAAAACCCCAGTCTAAAGGATTCCTTAAGGGTTGTATTTATAGGGGAAAAGAGAGGGGATTTTGTCCACCCTTGGCAAGGTGGGACTAAAACACCTCCTGAGTCGTTTCCCCTATAATATGGACTCTAAAAATAGCCTATGAAGTAGTATTTCAAAAAAATGGGTCTGGCCCACAAATAAGGTGGCGCAACACCAATAATAAGCTATGGACAAAATTTATGAAAAGCCATCTACTATATTTCGTCCATCTTCTTATATGTCATCACGGTGGCTTCAAAGTACAGAAATCTCCACCAGAAACACAGTTCATGTTCCCTTCACACGCACCTTCATCACAAAGCTTGATCATGCTCCAGTGTTCATTCTTCTTGTCCATACTAGGTGCTTCAACTGTAACCAACACAAATATATCTAAGTTAGGCAGCATCACATTCTCATGAACATTAGAAACATTACCAAGAAACGAAAGTACCTGATAATTTAACTGTGTGCACGAGCTCTAGTAATTGGTCCAATAGGTATAGTAGTAGGGGTTGTGGGTGTAACTGTGCTAGCCATGTCCTCATCACCTACATTACATTGATGAATTGGAGGTAGTTATGTGTTGCCCTCGGTTATGACTGTTACATGATGAATGTTATCCAACATAATCATGGATCCAATGCCTATGAGCTTTTCATATATTGCTTCTTGCTAAGTTACTACTGTTGCTACTACTGTCACAATTGCTACAAAACTATTGCTGCTATTGTTACTGTTACTAACATTGCTCTTTCTATCAAATTACCATACTACTGTGCTACTGATCACTCTGCTGCAGATATTTAGTCTCCAGGTGTGATTGGATTGACAACTCAACTGCTAATACTTGCAAATATTATTTGGCTCCCTTTGTCGAATCAATAAATTTGGGTTGAATGCTCTACCCTTGAAAACTGTTGTGATCCTCTATACTTGTGGGTTATCAAGCAATTGCCTAGCTCAAAAGATATAAGTGAAGCACATAGAGTATTCTAAAAATCACGAATAATCTGTGTCCCTATCAAAAAGGTGTGTCCAGCAAAGATGATTGTGTTAAAGTAAAAAGCAAATAAAGCAAAGACTCATATAATACACGCACTCCAAGCAAAACTCATATCATGTGATGAATAAAAATATAGCTCCAAGTAATTTACTGATAGTTGGTAGAAAAAAGAGGGGATGCCATCCAGGGCATCCCCATGCTTAGATGCTTGGGAGTCCTTGAATATTACCTTGGGGTGCCTCGGGCATCCCCAAGCTTAGGCTCTTGCCACTCCTTATTCCTTCATCCATCATGGTCTCACTCAAAACTTGAAAACTTCAGCAAACAAAACACAATAGAAAACTCATGAGATCTGTTAGTATAACAAGCAAACCCATTCATATTTTATTATTGCATAATACCTACTATATTCTAACTCCACCATGGCTTATACCCCCCCTCCCTCAATACAATCCACAGATTCATCAAACCATGCAAACAATGCAATCAAAACAGAATCTGTCGAAAACAGAACAATATGTAATGATTCAAACAATGACCATACTTATGTAACTCCAAACATTCAGAAAAATTAGGACAACATGGGAAATTTGTTATCAATCATGTCTAAAAAATTCATAATTTTATCACGCTCCGGTGAATTTAAATAATTCTGTTACTGAGCGCAATTTTTTTGTTTTCTCACACAATCAAAGCAACTATCATCCAAATCATCCCAAAGGCTTTACTTGGTACAAAAACTAATTTAAACACAAAAACACAACCATAACAGTAGCATAATTGTGTGCACACCAAAAAACAGAAAGGATTGGGTTGTCTCCCGACAAGCTCTTTGTTTATAGCCATTAAGATAGGCTTGGGATATTAATGATTCTCACAAAAAAGATAAGAATTGAAGCACAAAGAGAGAATCATAAAATATGTGAGCAATACATTTTAACTCTAACATACTTCCTATGCACAGGAATTTTATAGGAAAACAAATTATCAAGACAAGAAATTTCTAGCAGATGCAAACAGGAAGAAGTAGGCACTAATAATTTCAACACAAAGAAAGGTGATTTAGTAACGTGAAAATTCTACAGCCATATTTTCCTCTCTCAAAATAATTACATGTAGGATCATACCCAAATTCAACAATATAGCTATCATAAACAATATTCTCTTTATGAGCCACACGCATAAATTTTTTATAATCTTCTGAGGTACTGGGATTAACATTAACAAAAGTCATGACCTCTCCAAACCCACTTTTATCAATAATTTCATAAGATTGACATTGTCGGGGGATGCCCCCCGGGCAGGCAACGGAACCCGGATCCCTTTTTAAAACATGGGGCAAGCCAGGCCCCTCAATCCGGCTGGCCTACCTGCCTGCTCCCCAGCGCGAGCCGGCCGGGTATGGCCACCTAGCCTAGCCGGCTAGCGCATGCCGACTGGCCATAAGAAGACAACTCTCAATGACAAGGCAAGCATGACTACAGTGCTGCCCTCCTTTACGCCGGCATGAGTAGGCATGACTATAGTGTGCCCTACGCCCCCGTCAGGTGTGGGCGGCGGCCGGGCTGCGTAACCCTGTAGCTGGGCGGCGCCAACCACCTCATGATGCAAGACCCGATGTGCCACAGTGTCGGGCAACCGGCCAGACCCACGCCCGGTGGATCTGGCAAGCCCCGGACCCGACGGACCCGGCGGCCCCCACTGCCGGCTCCCATAGGATGACACCAGGGCCCCTCGCCTATGTAACTTTACCATTGTATCCCTGGGGGGGTCGACAATAAGACCCCCCAGGAGACCTCCCTTCACAGGAATGCGATCATCAGTAGCACACACACATATTTCCACGCACTAGAGAGGCAAGACACATGCCTACCCCTTCTTCCTCCTCCACCCAAACAGCTCCAGGAGCAACCCTGTAAGTGCATGTCATCCATTCGGCAGGACTAGGGATGTTACCTCCCATAGAGGGCCCCGAACCTGGGTACGTCTCGTGTCACACACTTGTGTGTGGCAACCTCACCTTTGGAACCCACCGGCGTTGATGAGGACATCAATACCATTTTCACACCCACAGCACCTGCTGCTATACATACTGGACCAATTACTAGAGCTCGCACACGCCAATTCAATTACCAGGTACTTTCATTTCTTGGTGACAATTCTAATGTTCATTAGAATATGATGCTGCCTAAATTGGATACATTTGTGTTGATTACTAATGAAGGGCCTAGCATGGACAAGAGGGATGAACACAGGAGAAGGATCAAGAATGGAGATGAGGGTGCGCGCGAAGGGATCCAGAATGGCGTTTCTAGTGCATATTTGAGCACTTTGAAGCCTCTGTGATGACCTACAAGAACATGGACGAAATATACAAGACACTCCTTCATAAATTTCATCCATAGCTTATTTTAGGTGCTACACCACCTAATTTTTTGGTCCAGGTCCATGTAATTTCGAAATACTTAAGTATAGGTTGTTTTTAGAGTCTGTATGTGTGGGGAAACAAAGTTAGGGTTGGTTTCAGACTAGGGGCCACGAAATTCCCCCTACTCCTCCATACCCTTAGGGCGTCATTTAGACTTGGGGGGGTTGTTTAGATTAAAAGTTCGCCATAGCTGCAACTTTGCGTACTTCATTTGAGTTCAATGACCAGACCAAGACGTCACAGAACCCCACCTTCATTAATAAAGCTTTCCTCTTACATTCACAATATCCAGATTGCAATTTCAGTTTCTTGTTTCTTCTTTGTTTGCTTGCAGGAAATAGACCTTCGTGGTCAGGTTGATCGTGCTTCGGCATGGTCAATAACCTCTCAGTGTTGGTTTAGCGATTGCTAAGGCGTGGTGTCCTCACACATTCGTAGTCGGATCGTCAAAGTCTACTCCACCAAAAATGATAGCCACCATCTCATCGAAAGACGGGACACCTTTGCCACTATCAAGTGGTATCAGATTTCCAGGTGGCTCGGTGACATTTTCCACTTTTTCATAGTTAGATAGAGTGTGTTATTTATACCTACAGTCCATGAGAAAGCCAAAAAAATTAGGGTTAGTTCATATCTAAACCAATCTGAGCCTTTGCATAATCTTTTTAGGATTTTGCTTTGTTGAATTTATGGTTGCATTGTCGTGTCTAGTTGTTGGTCTTAGCGTCTAGTCCTTTAGAGTTTCAAGTTCTGTCACAGTTTGTCACGCCGCCGCCGCACCATCTTCATCATCGCTGCCATATCCTACCACCGCTGCCATATCTTACCACCGCTGCCATATACCACCACCGCTACCATATGCCACCACCGCTGCCACATCCCATAACCGCTGCCATATCATACCACCATATATCCACCAGTAGTCTGGGTTCTTTTCAATTAGTTTTTTTTCTGAGATCCATCTATTGTCAGATTCATGTTTCCTTGCCTGAGTAGGTTTTGGAAAAAAAGTGTGGAGACCCTCGGGCAGTTTTAAGGCCAAAATTTCGGCAACTGAAAATATTTTTTCCCTATCCTGGTTTTAGGTCCCACAAAGCGTTTTGAGACACTCGCCATCATAGTGACTTTTTGTCGCACTTTTTGGTCGTCGCTGCCCTGATTTCCGGAAAAAAAAATAGTCAAAAAATTTCGTGCCTATCTTGTTATTTTGAGTTGGGAAGGGTTTTGAGACACTCGCCATTATAGTGATTTTTGGCCAAAAAAAAGGAGGAGCGCAAAAAAAAAGAAAAATTCCGGATGTGCTTTTCCCTTGTTTTCGTGTCGCGGCGTGATTTTGTTAGTGTTCTAGACTCGTCTCTCTAGCACTGTCTAGCTTAGGACCAGCACATTACCGTCGTTGAGAATTTATTCAACTTTGCATCTCTGAATTAATTATTGCTGACATTTTTTGCTACCATATCAAAAGCCATCCCAGCTCCACATACATCTACGACGTTCGTTTCACTCTCCCTGGCAATCACTCTATCCAAGCTTTGAGAGTTTTTGCTACAATGGTTGCTGATCACCGCCTGCTGTTGGGTAAGAACTGGTAAGAATTTGAGATTTGCTTGAGGGATTTGTGACACCCTGATAACCCACAAGTATAGGGGATCACAACAGTTTTCGAGGGTAGAGTATTCAACCCAAATTTATTTATTCAACACAAGGGGAGCCAAAGAATATTCTCAAGTATTAGCAGCTGAGTTGTCAATTCAACCACACTTGAAAGACTTAATATCTGTAGCAAAGTATTTAGTAGCAAAGTAGTATGGAAGTAACAGTAACGGTGGCAAAAGTAACAGTAGCAGTTTTGTAGCAATCGTAATAGTGGCAACGGAAAATTAACTTAGCAAAGATCAATATGAAACGAACTCATAGGCAATGGATCAATGATGGATAATTATGTCGGATGGCATTCATCATGCAATAGTTATAACCTAGGGTGACACGGAACTAGCTCCAATTCATCAATATAATGCAGACATGTATTCCGAATATAGGCATACGTGCTTATGGAAAAGAACTTGCATGACATCTTTTGTCCTACCCTCCCATGGTAGCGGAGTCCTAATGGAAACTAAGGGATATTAAGGCCTCCTTTTAATAGAGAACTGGACCAAAGCATTAGCACTTAGTGAATACATGAACTCCTCAAACTACAGTAATCACCGGAAAGTATCCCAATTATTGTCACCTTGGCGTATGCGGATCATAACGTGTAATAGGTGTCTACAACTTGCAAGATAGGATCAAGAACACAAATATATTCATGAAAACATAATAGGTTCAGAACTGAAATCATGGCACTCGGGTCCTAGTGACAAGCATTAAGCATATAAAGTCATAGCAACATCCATCTTAGAACATAGTGGATACTAGGGACCAAACCCTAACAAAACTAACTCGATTACATGATAAATCTCATCCAACCCATCACCGTCCGGCAAGCCTATGATGGAATTACTCATGCATGGCGGTGAGCATCATGAAATTGGTGATGGAGGAAGGTTGGTGATGATGATGGCGACGATTTCCCCTCTCTGGAGCCCAAAACAGACTCCAGATCTGCCCCCCCCCCCCCCTCGAGGAAGAACAGGAGGTGGCGTCGGCTCCGTATCATAAAACGCGATGAATCCTTCTTTCTAATTTTTTTCTCCCCCGAACGTGAATATATAAAGTTGGTGTTGAGGTCGGTGGAGGTCCGGGGGACTGACAAGGTAGGGGGGCACGCCCCAGGGGGGTGGGCGCGCCCTCCACCCTTGTGGATAGCAGGTGGGTCCCCCTCGGTCGATTCTTTCGCCAATAGTTTTTATTAATTCTAAAAATATTCTCCGTGAAGTTTTAGGTCAATCCTAGAACTTTTATTTCTGCACAAAAATAACACCAAGGCAATTCTACTGAAAACAACGTCAGTCCAGGTTAGTTCCATTCAAATCATGCAAATTAGAGTCCAAAACAAGGGCAAAAGAGTTTGGAAAAGTAGATACGATGGAGACGTATCACACCACACCACCACCACTTTTTTAGTAGTCTGTAGGGTCATATTCTTGTGTGTTTCTATTGCTGCAAACCATGGCAGGACCAGAAGCCGACAAGATTGACTGGGAGAACATGACGAAGAAGGAGCTTCATGAGAAATTTCAGCAAATGTTGAGTCAACAGGTGGAAGACGTGATGGCCAGCTTTGGAAAGGCACTGGAGTGGATTGATGACGTTGAGAAGACAATTGACACCAAGTTGGATGCCAAGTTCGATGAAGTACTCGCACGTCTACCACAGCCACCACCTGCATCTGCTACACCATTGCAACAACATCAACAACCACCTACACTCCATGATCCAGCAGGGCTAGCGCAGCGTGTTCCTCTTGAGCCAGGACAAACTTCCAATGCCGCTACTACTGCTGTTCATGCTTCTCTAGCTCCTGCTACTACTGCAGAGGTGGAGGACTATTATGAGGATGAGGTTGACCAAAATCAGAACTACGTGCAACCACCAGCACAAGGTCAACCTCATGCATCTAATTGCAATGGTGGGGCTGCAGCACCACCTCAGGTACGAGATTATGACCATATTCCTAAGATGAAATTGAATATTCCACTGTTTGAGGGTAGATACATTCCTGATGTATATCTTACTTCGGAGTTAGAAACTGAACAATGTTTCACATGCTTACAATATCCTAAGGATAGATGTGTTGCTACTGATGTTTGTGAATTCACTAATTTTGCTTCTGTTTGGTGGTGTGAACATTGTAGATTATATCATGATAATATCCCAACTACTTGGGCTGCTTTGAAAACCGCTATGCGTACTATTTGGGTTCCACCATATTATCAACGTGAATTACTTCAAAAACTGCAGCGTTTGAGCCAAGGAAAAAATTCTATATAGGAGTATTATCAGGAATTACAAACTGGCATGATTAGATGTGGTATTGTTGAGGATAATGAAGCTATGCTTGCATGTTTTATGGGTGTATTCAATAGAGAGATTCAGACCATTTTAGAGTATAAGGAGTATAACAATATCACTCGTTTATTCCATCTTGCTTGCAAAGCTGAATGTGAAGTGCAGGATCGACAGGCATTGTCACGGACTAATTTTTCTGCAGGTCGACCTTCATCATGGACACCGCATGCATCTTCTACTTCCACATGTTTTGCTGCGACGACAGTTCCCTTGACTGCCACCTCCAGCCGTGATACAAGAAAGCAGGCACTACCACCACTATCTGCCAAGAGCACACCTAGCGGGCCTGCACAGAGCTCTTTTTCATCCATGGCATCAACATGGCACACAAGTGATATTATTTGTCATCTTTGTAAGGAAGAGGTCATTATGCAAGAGAATGCAAATCTCCACGTGTTATGATTGCTACTGAGGATGGTGGGTATGAGTCCGCTAGTGACTATGATGAGGAGACTTTGGCTCTTATTACAAGTGAAGAACACGGTGGAGGCGATTCTGATCATGAGACGCAATACATGGCTGCTGAAGATGCTGACAGGTATGCAAGTTTAGTTCCTCAACGTGTTTTGAGTGTGCAGGTCACACAAGCTGAGCAAAATCAGAGGCATAATTTGTTCCATAGAAAGGGAGTTGTCAAGGAACGTTTTTTTCTCATCATCATAGATGGAGGGAGCTGCAACAACTTGGCTAGCATGGAGATGGTGGAGAAGCTATCTCTCACCACAAGATCACATCGACATCCTTACTGGATCCAATGGTTCAACAACAGCGGCAAGGTTAAGGTAACACGTACTGTTTGTGTGCATTTTAGTATCTCTACATATGCTGATTATGTTGATTGTGATGTGGTACCCATGCAAGCATGTTCCTTATTACTTGGTATACCATGGCAATTTGATAAAAGTTATATACACCATGGTAGAAACAATCAGTATATCCTTGTTCATAAGGATAAACATATTACTTTGCTTCCTATGACTCCTGATTCCATTTTGAAAGATGATATTAGTAGAGCTAATAAAGCAAAATAGGAGAAAAATAAGAGCGAAAATCAGATTGTGGCAAAAGAATTTGAGCAACAAATGAAGTAATAATAAACCATCTAGTGTTGCTTCTAAAATTAAATTGAAAAGTGCATGTTTACTTGCCACCAAATCTGATATTGATGATCTAGATTTCAGCAAATCTATTTGCTATGCTTTTGTGTGCAAAGAGGCATTATTTTCATTCGAGGACATGCCTTCCTCTTTGCCTCCTGCTGTCACTAACATTTTGCAGGAGTTCGCTTACATCTTTCCACAAGACATGCCACCGGGATTACCACCTATTCGCGGGATTGAGCATCAGATTGACTTAATTCCTAGTGCTTCGCTGCCATACCGTACCAATCCAGAGGAGACGAAGGAGATTATGCATCAAGTACAGGACCGACTCGACAAAGGTTATATACGTGAATCTCTTAGTCCTTGTGTTGTTCCTATTATACTCATGCAAAAAAGGATGGTACGTCGCGTATGTGTGTTGATTGTAGAGGCATTAATAATATTACTATTCGTTACCGTCATCCTATTAGATGATATGCTTCATGAATTGAGTGGCTCTACAATATTCTCCAAAGTTGATTTGCGTAGTGGATACCATCAAATTCATGTGAAATTGGGAGATGAATGGAAAACAACATTTAAAACTAAGTTTGGTTTATATGAGTTGTTAGTCATGCCTTTTGGGTTAACCCGTGTATGTTTATCATATCTACTGTATGATTCACGTTTGACCTTTCGGTCTTAGTGTTTTGAGGCCATATCTGCATATGCTAGGCTCCTCAAGTTTAACCCGAGTATTCTGCACGTGCAAAACTGGCTTGCACCCGTTGTACGTGAACCTAGAGCTTATCACACCCGATCATCACATGGTTGAAGGAAATATGCCCTAGAGGCAATAATAAAGTTATTATTTATTTCCTTATATCATGATAAATGTTTCTTATTCATGCTATAATTGTATTAACCGGAAACATAATACATGTGTGAATACATAGACAAACAGAGTGTCACTAGTATGCCTCTACTTGACTAGCTCGTTGATCAAAGATGGTTATGTTTCCTAGCCATAGACATGAGTTGTCATTTGATTAACGGGATCACATCATTAGGAGAATGATGTGATTGACTTGACCCATACCGTTAGCTTAGCACTCGATCGTTTAGTATGTTGCTATTGCTTTCTTCATGACTTATACATGTTCCTATGACTATGAGATTATGCAACTCCCGTTTACCGGAGGAACACTTTGTGTGCTACCAAACGTCACAACGTAACTGGGTGATTATAAAGGTGCTCTACAGGTGTCTCCAAAGGTACTTGTTGGGTTGGCATATTTCGAGATTAGGATTTGTCACTCCGATTGTCGGAGAGGTATCTCTGGGCCCACTCAGTAATACACATCAGTATAAGCCTTGCAAGCATTGTGACTAATGAGTTAGTTGCGGGATGATGTATTACGGAACGAGTAAAGAGACTTGCCGGTAACGAGATTGAACTAGGTATCGAGATACCGACGATCGAATCTCGGGCAAGTAACATACCGATGACAAAGGTAACAACGTATGTTGTTATGCGGTCTGACCGATAAAGATCTTCGTAGAATATGTGGGAACCAATATGAGCATCCAGGTTCCGCTATTGGTTATTGACCGGAGAGGTGTCTCGGTCATGTCTACATGTTCTCGAACCCGTACGGTCCGCACGCTTAACGTTACGATGACAGTTATATTATGAGTTTATATGTTTTGATGTACCGAAGGTTGTTCGGAGTCCCGGATGTGATCACGGACATGACGAGGAGTCTCGAAATGGTCGAGACATAAAGATTGATATATTGGAAGCCTGTGTTTGGACATCGGAAGTGTTCCGGGTGAAATCGGGATTTTTCTGGAGTACAGGGAGGTTACCGGAACCCCCCGGTAACTTAATGGGCCTTAGTGGGCCTAGGTGGAAGAGAGGAGAGGAGGCCAGGGCAGGGCCGCACGCCCCTCCCCCCAGTCCGAATAGGACAAGGAGAGGGGGGCGGCGCCCCCCCCCTTTCCTTCCTCCCCTCCACCTCTTTCCCCTCTCTTTCCTAGTCCAACATGGAAAAGGGGGGAGTCCTACTCCCGGTAGGAGTAGGACTCCTCCTGGCGCGCCTCTCCCCTTGGCCAGCCGAACCCCTCCTTGCTCCTTTATATACGGGGGCAGGGGCACCTCTAGACACACAATTGATCATTGATCTCTTAGCCGTGTGCGGTGCCCCCCTCCACCATATTACACCTCGATAATATCGTAGCGGCGCTCAGGCGAAGCCCTGCGTCGGTAGAACATCATCATTGTCACCACGCCGTCGTGCTGACAAAACTCTCCCTCAACACTCGGCAGGATCGGAGTTCGAGGGACGTCATCGAGCTGAACGTGTGCTGAACTCGGAGGTGCCGTGTGTTCGGTACTTGATCGGTCGGATCATGAAGACGTACGACTACATCAACCGCATTGTGTTAACACTTCCTCTTTCGGTCTACGAGGGTACGTGGACAACACTCTCCCCTCTCCTTGCTATGCATCACCATGATCTTGCGTGTGCGTAGAAATTTTTTGAAATTACTACGTTTCCCAACAGTGGCATCCGAGCCAGGTTTTATGCGTTGATGTTATATGCACGAGTAGAACACAAGTGAGTTGTGGGCGATATAAGTCATACTGCTTACCAGCATGTCATATTTTGGTTCAGCGGTATTGTGAGATGAAGCGGCCCGGACCGACATTACGCGTACGCTTACGTGAGACTGGTTTCACCGTTGCGAGCACTCGTTGCTTAAAGGTGACTGGCGGGTGTCTGTCTCTCTCACTTTAGTTGAACCGAGTGTGGCTACGCCCGGTCCTTGGGAAGGTTAAAACAGCACCAACTTGACAAACTATCGTTGTGGTTTTGATGCGTAGGTAAGAACGGTTCTTGCTAAGCCCGTAGCAGCCACGTAAAACTTGCAACAACAAAGTAGAGGACGTCTAACTTGTTTTTGCAGGGCATGTTGTGATGTGATATGGTCAAGACATGATGCTATATTTTATTGTATGAGATGATCATGTTTTGTAATCGAGTTATCGGCAACTGGCAGGAGCCATATGGTTGTCGCTTTATTGTATGCAATGCAATCGCCATGTAATTGTTTTACTTTATCACTAAGCGATACCGATAGTCATAAAAGCAATAGTTGGCGAGACGACAACGATGCTACGATGGAGATCAAGGTGTCGCGCCGGTGACGATGGTGATCATGACGGTGCTTCGGAGATGAAGATCACAAGCACAAGATGATGATGGCCATATCATATCACTTATATTGATTGCATGTGATGTTTATCTTTTATGCATCTTATCTTGCTTTGATTGACGGTAGCATTATAAGATGATCTCTCACTAAAATTTCAAGATAAAAGTGTTCTCCCTGAGTATGCACCATTGCCAAAGTTCGTCGTGCCCAGACACCACGTGATGATCGGGTGTGATAAGCTCTACGTCCATCTACAACGGGTGCAAGCCAGTTTTGCACACGCAGAATACTCAGGTTAAACTTGAGGAGCCTAGCATATGCAGATATGGCCTCGGAACACTGAGACCGAAAGGTCGAGCGTGAATCATATAGTAGATATGATCAACATAGTGATGTTCACCATTGAAAACTACTCCATTTCACGTGATGATCGGTTATGGTTTAGTTGATTTGGATCACGTAATCACTTAGATGATTAGAGGGATGTCTATCTAAGTGGGAGTTCTTAAGTAATATGATTAATAGAACTTAAATTTATCATGAACTTAGTACCTGATAGTATCTTGCTTGTCTATGTTAATTGTAGATAGATGGCCCGTGCTGTTGTTCCGTTGAATTTTAATGTGTTCCTTGAGAAAGCAAAGTTGAAAGATGATGGTAGCAATTACACGGACTAGGTCCGTAACTTGAGGATTATCCTCATTGCTGCACAGAAGAATTACGTCCTGGAAGCACCGCTGGGTGCCAGGCCTACTGCAAGAGCAACACCAGAAGTTATGAACGTCTGGCAGAGCAAAGCTGATGACTACTCGATAGTTCAGTGTGTCATGCTTTACGGCTTAGAACCAGGTCTTCAACGACGTTTTGAACGTCATGGAGCATATGAGATGTTCCAGGAGTTGAAGTTAATATTTCAAGCAAATGCCCAGATTGAGAGATATGAAGTCTCCAATAAGTTCTACACCTGCAAGATGGAAGAGAATAGTTCTGTCAGTGAGCATATACTCAAAATGTCTGGGTATAATAATCACTTGATTCAACTGGGAGTTAATCTTCCAGATGATAGCGTCATTGACAGAATTCTTCAATCACTGCCACCAAGCTACAAGAGCTTCGTGATGAACTATAACATGCAAGGGATGAATAAGACAATTCCCGAGCTCTTCGCAATGCTAAAGGCAGCGGAGGTAGAAATCAAAAAGGAGCATCAAGTGTTGATGGTCAATAAGACCACTAGTTTCAAGAAAAAGGGCAAAGGGAAGAAGAAGGGGAACTTCAAGAAGAACAGCAAGCAAGTTGCTGTTCAGGAGAAGAAACCCAAATCTGGACCTAAGCCTGAGACTGAGTGCTTCTACTGCAAGCAGACTGGTCACTGGAAGCGGAACTGCCCCAAGTATTTGGCGGATAAGAAGGATGGCAAGGTGAACAAAGGTATATGTGATATACATGTTATTGATGTGTACCTTACCAGAGCTCGCAGTAGCACCTGGGTATTTGATACTGGTTCTGTTGCTAATCTTTGCAACTCGAAACAGGGACTACAGATTAAGCGAACACTGGCCAAGGACGAGGTGACGATGCGCGTGGGAAACGGTTCCGAAGTCGATGTGATCGCCGTCGGCACGCTACCTCTACATCTACCTTCGGGATTAGTATTAGACCTAAATAATTGTTATTTGGTGCCAGCGTTGAGCATGAACATTGCTAATATTTGCAACTCGAAACAGGGACTACAGATTAAGCGAACACTGGCCAAGGACGAGGTGACGATGCGCGTGGGAAACGGTTCCAAAGTCGATGTGATCGCCGTCGGCACGCTACCTCTACATCTACCTTCGGGATTAGTATTAGACCTAAATAATTGTTATTTGGTGCCAGCGTTGAGCATGAACATTATATTTGTATCTTGTTTGATGCGAGACGGTTATTCATTTAAATCAGAGAATAATGGTTGTTCTATTTATATGAGTAATATCTTTTATGGTCATGCACCCTTGAAGAATGGTCTATTTTTAATGAATCTCGGTAGTAGTGACACACATATTCATAATGTCGAAGCCAAAAGATGCAGAGTTGATAATGATAGTGCAACTTATTTGTGGCACTGCCGTTTAGGTCATATCGGTGTAAAGCGCATGAAGAAACTCCATAATGATGGACTTTTGGAATCACTTGATTATGAATCACTTGGTACTTGCGAACCGTGTCTCATGGGCAAGATGACTAAAACACCGTTCTCCGGAACTATGGAGAGAGCAACTGATTTGTTGGAAATCATACATACAGATGTATGTGGTCCGATGAATATTGAGGCTCGTGGCGGATATCGTTATTTTCTCACCTTCACAGACGATTTGAGCAGATATGGGTATATCTACTTAATGAAACATAAGTCTGAAACATTTGAAAAGTTCAAAGAATTTCAGAGCGAAGTTGAAAATCATCGTAACAAGAAAATAAAGTTTCTACGATCAGATCGTGGAGGAGAATATTTGAGTTACGAGTTTGGCCTACATTTGAAACAATGCGGAATAGTTTCGCAACTCACGCCACCCGGAACACCACAGCGTAATGGTGTGTCCGAACGTCGTAATCATACTTTACTAGATATGGTGCGATCTATGATGTCTCTTACTGATTTACCGCTATCGTTTTGGGGTTATGCTTTAGAGACGGCTGCATTCACTCTAAATAGGGCACCATCGAAATCCGTTGAGACGACGCCTTATGAACTATGGTTTGGCAAGAAACCAAAGTTGTCGTTTCTTAAAGTTTGGGGTTGCGATGCTTATGTGAAGAAACTTCAACCTGACAAGCTCGAACCTAAATCGGAGAAATGTGTCTTCATAAGATACCCAAAGGAGACTGTTGGGTACACCTTCTATCACAGATCCGAAGGCAAAACATTCGTTGCTAAGAATGGATCCTTTCTAGAGAAGGAGTTTCTCTCGAAAGATGTGAGTGGGAGGAAAGTAGAACTTGATGAGGTAACTGTACCTGCTCCCTTATTGGAAACTAGATCAGCACAGAAACTAGTTTCTGCGAAACCTACACCAATTAGTGAGGAAGTTAATGATAATGATCATGAAACTTCAGATCAAGTTATTACTGAACCTCGTAGGTCAACCAGATTAAGATCCGCACCAGAGTGGTACGATAATCCTGTTCTGGAGGTTATGTTATTAGACCATGATGAACCTACGAACTATGAAGAAGCGATGGTGAGCCCAGATTCTGCAAAATGGCTTGAGGCCATGAAATCTGAGATGGGATCCATGTATGAGAACAAAGTATGGACTTTGGTTGACTTGCCCAATGATCGGCAAGCCATTGAAAATAAATGG
This sequence comes from Aegilops tauschii subsp. strangulata, assembly GCF_002575655.3. Lineage (NCBI taxonomy): Eukaryota > Viridiplantae > Streptophyta > Magnoliopsida > Poales > Poaceae > Aegilops > Aegilops tauschii. The sequence continues at coordinate 178,385,976 of NC_053035.3, forward strand.
ATCTTCAAGAAAAAGACTGACGCTGACAGTAATGTTACTGTCTATAAAGCTCGACTTGTTGCGAAAGGTTTTCGACAAGTTCAAGGGATTGACTACGATGAGACCTTCTCACCCGTAGCGATGCTCAAGTCTGTCCGAATCATGTTAGCAATTGCTGCATTTTATGATTATGAAATTTGGCAAATGGATGTCAAAACTGCATTCCTGAATGGATTTCTGGAAGAAGAGTTGTATATGATGCAACCGGAAGGTTTTGTTGATCCAAAGGGAGCTAACAAAGTGTGCAAGCTCCAGCGATCCATTTATGGACTGGTGCAAGCCTCTTGGAGTTGGAATAAACGCTTTGATAGTGTGATCAAAGCATTTGGTTTTATACAGACTTTTGGAGAAGCCTGTATTTACAAGAAAGTGAGTGGGAGCTCAGTAGCATTTCTGATATTATATGTGGATGACATATTGCTAATTCGAAATGATATAGAATTTGTGGATAGCATAAAGGGATACTTGAATAAGAGTTTTTCAATGAAAGACCTCGGTGAAGCTGCATATATATTAGGCATCAAGATCTATAGAGATAGATCAAGACGCTTAATTGGACTTTCACAAAGCACATACCTTGACAAAGTTTTGAAGAAGTTCAAAATGGATCAAGCAAAGAAAGGGTTCTTGCCTGTACTACAAGGTGTGAGATTGAGTAAGACTCAATGCCCGACCACTGCAGAAGATAGAGAGAAGATGAAAGATGTTCCCTATGCTTCAGCCATAGGCTCTATCATGTATGCAATGCTGTGTACCAGACCTGATGTGTGCCTTGCTATAAGTTTAGCAGGGAGGTACCAAAGTAATCCAGGAGTGGATCACTAGACAGCGGTCAAGAACATCCTGAAATACCTGAAAAGGACTAAGGATATGTTTCTCATTTATGGAGGTGACAAAGAGCTCATCGTAAATGGTTACGTTGATGCAAGCTTTGACACTGATCCGGACGATTCTAAATCGCAAACCGGATACGTGTTTACATTGAACGGTGGAGCTGTCAGTTGGTGCAGTTCTAAGCAAAGTGTCGTGGCGGGATCTACGTGTGAAGCGGAGTACATAGCTGCTTCGGAAGCAGCAAATGAAGCAGTCTGGATGAAGGAGTTCATATCCGATCTAGGTGTCATACCTAGTGCATCGGGACCAATGAAAATCTTTTCTGACAATACTGGTGCAATTGCCTTAGCAAAGGAATCCAGATTTCACAAGAGAACCAACCACATCAAAAGACGCTTCAATTCCATCCGGGATTTAGTCCAGGTGGGAGACATAGAAATTTGCAAGATACATACGGATCTGAATATTGCAGACCCGTTGACTAAGCCTCTTCCACGAGCAAAACATGATCAGCACCAAGACTCCATGGGTGTAAGAATCATTACTGTGTAATCTAGATTATTGACACTAGTGCAAGTGGGAGACTGAAGGAAATATGCCCTAGAGGCAATAATAAAGTTATTATTTATTTCCTTATATCATGATAAATGTTTATTATTCATGCTAGAATTGTATTAACCGGAAACATAATACATGTGTGAATACATAGACAAACAGAGTGTCACTAGTATGCCTCTACTTGACTAGCTCGTTGATCAAAGATGGTTATGTTTCCTAGCCATAGACATGAGTTGTCATTTGATTAACGGGATCACATCATTAGGAGAATGATGTGATTGACTTGACCCATACCGTTAGCTTAGCACTCGATCGTTTAGTATGTTGCTATTGCTTTCTTCATGACTTATACATGTTCCTATGACTATGAGATTATGCAACTCCCGTTTACCGGAGGAACACTTTGTGTGCTACCAAATGTCACAACGTAACTGGGTGATTATAAAGGTGCTCTACAGGTGTCTCCAAAGGTACTTGTTGGGTTGGCATATTTCGAGATTAGGATTTGTCACTCCGATTGTCGGAGAGGTATCTCTGGGCCCACTCAGTAATACACATCACTATAAGCCTTGCAAGCATTGTGACTAATGAGTTAGTTGTGGGATGATGTATTACGGAACGAGTAAAGAGACTTGCCGGTAACGAGATTGAACTAGGTACCGAGATACCGACGATCGAATCTCGAGCAAGTAACATACCGATGACAAAGGGAACAACGTATGTTGTTATGCGGTCTGACCGATAAAGATCTTCGTAGAATATGTGGGAACCAATATGAGCATCTAGGTTCCGCTATTGGTTATTGACCGGAGAGGTGTCTCGGTCATGTCTACATAGTTCACGAACCTGTAGGGTCCGCACGCTTAACATTACGATGACAGTTATATTATGAGTTTATATGTTTTGATGTACCGAAGGTTGTTCGGAGTCCCGGATGTGATCACGGACATGATGAGGAGTCTCGAAATGGTCGAGACATAAAGATTGATATATTGGAAGCCTATGTTTGGACATCGGAAGTGTTCCGGGTGAAATCGGGATTTTTCCGGAGTATCGGGAGGTTACCGGAACCCCCCGGTAACTTAATGGGCCTTAGTGGGCCTAGGTGGAAGAGAGGAGAGGAGGCCAGGGCAGGGCCGCATGCCCCTCCCCCCCAGTCCGAATAGGACAAGGAGAGGGGGGCGGCGCCTCCCCTTTCCTTCCTCCCCTCCACCTCTTTCCCCTCTCTCTCCTAGTCCAACATGGAAAAGGGGGGGGAGTCCTACTCCCGGTAGGAGTAGAACTCCTCCTGGCGCGCCTGTCCCCTTGGCCGGCCGAACCCCCCTTGCTCCTTTATATACGGGGGCAGGGGGCACCTCTAGACACACAATTGATCATTGATCTCTTAGCCGTGTGCGGTGCCCCCCTCCACCATATTACACCTCGATAATATCGTAGCGGTGCTTAGGCGAAGCCCTGCGTCGGTAGAACATCATCATTGTCACCACGCCGTCATGCTGACGAAACTCTCCCTCAACACTCGGCTGGATCGGAGTTCGAGGGACGTCATCGAGCTGAACGTGTGCTGAACTCGGTGGTGCCGTGCGTTCGGTACTTGATCGGTCGGATCATGAAGACGTACGATTACATCAACCGCGTTGTGTTAACGCTTCCGCTTTCCGTCTACGAGGGTACGTGGACAACACTCTCCCCTCTCGTTGCTATGCATCACCATGATCTTGCGTGTGCGTAGAATTTTTTTGAAATTACTACGTTTCCCAATAGTGGTGTCTCGGTACAACGAACTGTAGCAATGGTGCATACTCAGGGAGAACACTTATACCTTGAAATTTAGTGAGGGATCATCTTATAATGCTACCATCATACTAAGCAAAATAAGATGCATAAAGGATAAACATCACATGCAATCAAAATAAGTGATATGATATGGCCATCATCATCTTGTGCCTTTGATCTCCATCTCCAAAGCACCGTCATGATCACCATCGTCACCGGCTTGACACCTTGATCTCCATCGTAGCACCGTTGTCGTCTCGCCAACTATTGCTTCTACGACTATTGCTATCGCTTAGTGATAAAGTAAAGCAATTACATGGCGATTGCATTTCATACAATAAAGCGACAACCATATGGCTCCTGCCAGTTGCTGATAACTGTTACAAAACATGATCATCTCATACAACAATTTATATCTCATCACGCCTTGACCATATCACATCACAACATGCCCTGCAAAAACAAGTTAGACGTCCTCTACTTTGTTGTTGCAAGTTTTACGTGGCTGCTACGGGCTTCTAGCAAGAATGTTCTTACCTACGCATCAAAACCACAACAATTTTTCGTCAAGGGTGTTGTTTTAACCTTCAACAAGGACCGGGCGTAGTCAAACTCGATTCAACTAAAGTTGGAGAAACAGACATCTGCCAGCCACCTGTGTGCAAAGCACGTCGGTAGAACCAGTCTCATGAACATGGTCATGTAATGTCGGTCCGGGTCATTTCATCCAACTATACCGCCAAATCAAAGTAAGACGTTGCTGGCAAGCAGAATGACTATTGTCACCCACAACTCATTGTGTTCTACTCGTGCATATAACATCTACGCATAGACTTGGCTCGAATGCCACTGTTGGGGAACGCGGTATTTCAAAAAAATTACCTACGATCAAGCAAGATCTATCTAGGAGATGCATAGCAATGAGGCGGGAGAGTGTGTCCACGTACCCTCGTAGACCGAAAGCGGAAGCGTTTAGTAACGAGATTGATGTAGTCCAACGTCTTCACGCTCCAACCGATCCAAGTACCACGTACGGCACCTCCGTGTTCAGCACACGTTCACCACGATCACGTCCCTCGAGCTCTTGATCCAGTTGAGGTCGAGGGAGAGTTCCGTCAGCACGACGGCGTGGCGACGGTGATGATGAAGTTACCGGCGCAGGGTTTCGCCTAAGCACTACGACGATATGACCAAGTTGTGTAACTGTGGAGGGGGGCACCGCACACGGCTAAGAGAAGACTTCGTGTGTCTTTGGGGTGCCCCATGCCCACGTTTATAAAGGAGGGAGGGAGAGAGGCCGGCCCTCAGGGGCGCGCCAAGAGTATGGAGTCCTACTAGGACTTCCATGTCCTAGTAGGAATCCCTTTCCCTTTTCGGAGTAGGAGAGAAGGAAATAGGGAAAGAGAGAAAGAGTAGGAAAAGGCAAGGGGGGGCGCCGCCCCCTTCCCCTAGTCCAATTTGGACCCATGGGGGGTGCCACCTCCCCTTGGCCTACCTCCTTTTCCCGTATGGCCCAATAAGGCCCATTACTTCTCCCGGTGAATTCCCGTAACTCCCCGGTACTCCGAAAAACACCTGATCACTCGGAACCTTTCCAATGTCCGAATATAGCCTTCCAATATATGAATCATTACCTCTTGACCATTTCGAGACTCCTCGTCATGTCCGTGATCTCATCCAGGAGTCCGAACAAACTTCAGTTCATCAAATCACATAACTCATAATAGAAATCGTCATCGAATGTTAAGCGTGTGGACCCTACGGGTTCGAGAACGATGTAGACATGACAGAGACACATCTTCGGTCAATAACCAATAGCGGAACCTGGATGCTCATATTGGCTCCTACATATTCTACGAAGATCTTTATTGGTCAAACCGCATAACAACATACGTTGTTCCCTTTGTCATCGGTATGTTACTTGCCCGAGATTCGATCGTCGGTATCATCATACCTAGTTCAATCTTGTTACCGGCAAGTCTCTTTACTCGTTCTATAATGCATCATCCCGTGACTAACTCATTAGTCACATTGCTTGCAAGGCTTATAGTGATGTGCATTACCGAGAGGGCCCAGAGATACCTCTCCGATACACAGAGTGACAAATCCTAATCTCAATCTATGCCAACTCAACAAACACCATCGGAGACACATGTAGAGCATCTTTATGATCACCCAGTTATGTTGTGATGTTTGACAGCACACAAGGTGTTCCTCCAGTATTCGGCAGTTGCATAATCTCATAGTCCGAGGAACATGTATAACTCATGATGAAAGCAATAGCAGTAAAACTAAACGATCATTATGCTAAGCTAACAGATGGGTCTTATCCATCACATCATTCTCTAATGATGTGATCCCGTTCATCAAATGACAACACATGTCTATGGTTAGGAAACTTATCCATCTTTGATTAACGAGTTAGTCAAGTAGAGGCATACTAGGGACACTCTGTTTGTCTATGTATTCACACATGTACTAAGTTTCTGGTTAATACAATTCTAGCATGAATAATAAACATTTATCATGATATAAGGAAATATAAATAACAACTTTATTATTGCCTCTAGGGCATATTTCCTTCACGGGAATATTCACCCAAGGGGGTCTACTCAATTTTGGTAAGGACCCCATATCTAGACAACCCGCTCAGTCAACAATATGTGCTCTGATTTGTCAGTATCAAATATCTATGTCTGTCAAGTCAGACCAAAGGTTAATTCAACAGTTTGACCCCGGTAACCATGGTAAAGCATCACACAGCCTACAATCCCCATGGACATACCGACAAAAAGAATAATCAGAAGGGTGAATAACAGTCTTGAAGCATGTGCCCTCACTTATGTGAAGCATCAAAGGGTAGCCTGTCATGAACAAAATTCTTCCGCCAGAACCACCGTTAGTCAAGTTTGCGGATACGATCATATAACGTCGTACCCCTTTTATGTTGGCTACGACAGGCGACAGGCAACTATTTGGTACGAATCCGACACTCAAGATAGTGGAGTCAGTCATGATGATTCGGAAACTCCTGCGAGAAGTTAGAATCCGTCAGGAGAACGGTTATGAACCACCTTATTGCTTTGAACCTGGAGGAACTACAGTTAGTTGAGAAACCCAATGCAAGGAGTAAAAAGATTGGGTGTCCACCAGGAAAAATCTCTTCACGACTTCATGAAAGGTTGTCGGTGCTGGATGACACACCCATCGGAAATCACTCTCGGACTAGTGAGACAGGCATATATTTCAGTCATGGTAATCTATCACACTCAGCTAAGTCGGCAGATATGAAAAGAATTGGAGCCAGTATAATCATGAACATGTAAGGTAAGTTCTCTCAGGATGTGGATATAGTGCACTAAACCACCCCAGAGCCGGGCAGTCTCGTCATATGAAATTCAGTGGGAACATAACATAAGAGAAAAAGGATACCCAAGTTGGAAACGGTTTCCTGAAGTCAGATATATTTATACTTGTTCCCTGAGCAACCAAATTTCGAGGACGACATTTCTTTAAGGGGGGAGGTTTGTCACACCCTGGTTTTTGGCCCTTTCTTTTTCTTTTGATTTTCTGAGGATTCTGCTTAAGTTTTCTTTTTTTGTGGCTATGTAGTCTGGAAACTGGAGAAGATGACATCTTCTTTCTTTACAGAGTGGCTTGTCATCCTCATATCCATCCCAAGACCTTGCCATTTCCATCTTGGACCAACCTCAAAATTCTTTTCCTTGGGAATATTCCTTTTTCTGTTAAAGGAATAATCGTTTTTGCCCTAGGTTGTGAAGCAACCTATATTTCTATCACTCCCAAAATTTCCAAATAATCATCATAAATTGTTTGGGTCATATCTTGATCCAATATGTCAAAATCCTTCCTTGGTATCATCAAAGATATTTCACAAATATTCATTTTCTCATTCTGCCCTAAGTGGATTTTTTAGAAGGAAGGGTCATTTATCTTTGCTCATTTGACCCCAAAATTTTTGGACACTTTTTCATGTCCATATCATTGCCTATGCCAAACTTCAACTTAATTTGCCTAGTGAACCTTCGTGAGCAATTTTTCAAAGTTCCTGACTGAGGGAAGCCTGTGTGAAGGAAGTGCTAGCTAGGTTGATCCAAATGAGTTGAAATTTTGCATGGTCCCCTATATCATCAAATCATGACTCTCCTCATGATTTGAGCTCATTTTATCCATCCATGTGAGCACACCTTCAATTCTTTGTTTCTGTCCAAATTTTTCAGTTTGTGAAGCAAGTATATTTTATGTTACTCCATTATTGCTGAAAATTTTCCAGGACCTTCTCCTACACATATAACCTATTTGCACAAGATTTGGGCTCATTTCATTCAGCCATTTTCCCTCAGGATTTTCCCAAGATTCTGTCCAGAGAGCTGTTGTATGAAGGAAGTACCATTTTGGCTTGGCCAAATGGCATGGAATTTTTATGGCACCCTCATATGCCCAAATCATCCTGCCTTGTTCATTTTCAGCCCAAGTCATCACTCCTAGTGAGTGCTACTTCCTAATTTTGTCCATGGACCAGAATTGGCAGTTGCAAAGCAACCATGTTAAATACTTGTCCACATCTCTTCATAATTAGCAGGACTGTAGTCCTTCCTATTCTAAACCTCTCTGACATCAAGTTTTTCACTTAATTCCACTCTGTTGATCATAGCAGTATGGTCAAGTTTGTTAAAACAAACTTCCAGGCATCATTCCAACCTAACCACGGTGCCATTTCTTGATCTATCACCTCCTGTCTGCTCCAGGTAGTAGGGACTTCACACTAGATATTGTTTGCCCGCTAGTTGGGCCCTATCCATGCCAGTCTGCGAGGTGACCACCATTTTGGCATGCTGTGAGCGTGTCTAGGACATTGGTTTTCTCGGGCCTTGCTCGTAATCGTCGTTCCAGCGTGCCCGTGCATGTCTAGGGGGTTCCCCGTGCCTTCGCAGTCCCCTTGGACCCCTCTCCCCCTCCTGTAGCTCGCTCATCGGAGCTCATCGCCGCACGTCCACGGGCGCAAAGTGGTCGGTTGTCTCTGTATGCGCCCTGGCTCTTTCCTCCCTGTGCCCCCTTGGCCTCCTCAGCTCCGTGACCTATGCATTGATGCTTCGTCGCGTTCCTGCGGCCTCCCGTGATTGCTGAGGGTCGCTAGAGCTCGGCCGGACCCGAGCGGCGGCATCCGGCTCGGCCATCCTCGCCCCGCCTATAAATGGTTGTCCCCGAGCCATTCCGAGCTCACCAGCCTCCTCTCCTCCCTCCTTTAGACCTCGCAGACCACCCAAACGAGCTCAAAGAGCTCTCTATCCCCCCACCCCCATGGCCACCGTGCCTCTCGCTGGTGCCCGGCTAAGTTCGCAGCAGCCAGCGCCACTCCCTCCTCCTCTCCACCTCCAGAGCAACTCCCCCAGTCCACCCAAGCCCCTCCGCCCTATGCCTACTCCTCTAGTGGCCTCTGGCCACGATGCCCATCACCGCCTGACGACTGCCTCCCGCTGTGGTCCGCATTCTTCTCATCTTCGAGCTCCACGGTGTCCGCGCGGTGCGGGGATGGGTGCGGCTCGCTCTCCTGGTCACCCCGGTGTCCGGAGCGTCGCCGGAGATGGCCTGAGCAGCCCAGACGAGCGCCGGCGCCCCTTCCTCTATTCTATGAGCCGGGGTCGGGAGGAAGAAGAGGAGGAGCAGGAGGAGAGAGAGAGGAGTGTGACCCGCCCGTCAGCGTCATAGAGCCCGGCCCCGCTGCTACCATGTCACTTAAGTGGAAGCGGTTTCTGGTAAGTGCGCTTTCCCCTCTGGAAAACGTACTCTGGTGTTCTTCAGCTAGAAAGACGCTTTCTCAACTCTGAAAGCGTATTCTCCCGAAAGACGCTTTCTGTTTAAACCGCCAAGGACCTGCTTGTGACTATTCTTTTTAAAGATGGGTCCCTGACAGAAAACCCCTCCTAACTTTTTGCTCGTAACTCCGATTGAGGTGATTCCAACACCCACATCTTCGTCTCGTCGAGCCCGTTCTGTTCTTATAATTTTGATGATGTGTTCACATTTTGAAAATGAACTTTATGCCCTTGCCCCTAATCAGCCCCTCCGGGAGCGAAACTTTTCTGGTGATTCCTTCCGCGAGCTTTCCGCACTTCTCCCCGGTGTATTCTTCATCCCCAGGCAAGCCACGACAACCACTTGCATGATAGTCATGCAGTAGCCATGGTTTTCTACTTGAACATTTAATAAGTGCTTGTTTGTCTGCAACTACTATCGTTGTTTCGGTAATGCTTATAGATCGGTGTTCACCTTCATGTTATGCTCTTCTGCATCTTGTTTTCTTGTAGTTCTTGTTAGTAATATTGTTACATGTCATGCTTGATAGTAGTACATGCTGGTAGTAGTGATGTTTGTTCTGATGCATGCTTACCGTCTGTTATCCAGTACTGTTGCTATGCATGTTCCGTTGCATCTAGTGGGTTACATGCTTACTTGGTAGTATTGTTGATATGTTCTTGCTTGGTATTTATTGTTGATGCTAGTGGTTATGTTATGCTATGAGTAGTGTTATACTTGTGATATTCATGCTCGTCAATATGCCCTTCTCATTCAGATATATGATTTATTGTTGTTGATATGCCTGATGATTATGTTGCACCTCCATGCCTATGTTGATATCATGCATTATAGTTGCATCATGTCGTTTTAATATGGCTTAGCTTATTGCATTCGAGTTCAACCGGATAATAATGAACTTGAACAACTGTTGGCTGAGTCATGGTGCCAGCCAATCGAGCTGACCAGTGCAACCACACTTGCCTTATGGGGGGTCCTAACTAGGTCTATTGTCATGCCTCTCGCCGGTGCCTCCAACGAGGGAAGGTTATGCGTGGGCGCTACCTTGGCCGGGTAGGACGGCATAAGCCTTGTGTGCCCATTGTTGTTGTAAGGATCCTTGTCCCTGTTTGGGACCATTTTTGTTTTGCCACGACGGTTGCTGGCCACGTAGGTGGCGAATGTCGCGAGTTGACATCGGGGCCACCCATGACTTAGCCTAAAGGGGAGTTTGTCGGAGTGGCCGGGAGAGTGTCATGGTAGTATCTCGGTTTTGTCGGAACACCATTGGTCCACCCGAATGGGAGTGCGAGGCCATGGGTTTTGTAGTGTGGGTACAATGTGCTAACTTCTGCAGAGTGTTGTCGGATGTGGGGTTCCGGCAAACCCTTAAGCTTCGAACACGGGGGTGCGCGTGAAGTCTTTCCCTCCTACCGATCTACGCCCTAGCTCGCTAAGATCTCGCGGACAAACTCAACGAACTCGCAACACAGAAAGACACGAGGTTTATACTGGTTCGGGCCACCGTTGTGGTGTAATACCCTACTCCAGTCTAGTAGTGGTGGATTACCTCTTGGGCTGATGGATAATAGTACAAGGGAAGAACAGCCTCCTGAGGTTGAGGTGTTCTTGTGGCTAGGGTAGGCTCTCGATCGGGTTGGATCAATCTAAGATGAGATCCAGCTCAGTTGAGATGCCCCTGCTATGGTGGCTAGCTCTACTTATATAGGCCCTGGTCCTCTTCCCAAATATCGAGCGGGAAGGGAGCCAACAACGGCGGGCAAATTTGAAGGGGGGCAGCTAGTACAAGCTATCCTGACAAAAGTGGTCTTCGCCTGCGAAAAGCTCTGGTGGTGACGCCGTCTTGGGCTCCACGATGACCTCCGTCTTGCCGTCCTCCTGGTCTTGGTCTCGTTGCACCAATATAGCAACCTTTGCCTGATGCCTCGGTACTCTTCGCCTGCACTGGCCTCCTTAGCACCAAAGAGGAAATAAGGACGCTGCGCGCGCTGGTGCCCGCCTGGTGTCGTTCGTCATGGCTCACGTCACGAGAGCCTCGTGATGTTTGCCCCGCCTTGATATCTCCGCTCCTCGTGAGCCTGCTTGGCTAGGCCACTCCAGAGGAGGTCTTGCGTCGTCCGCCTCGCGAGGCTTGGACCCTCGCGAGGGTCTTGGATGCCTTGTTGATGAAGATGGGCCGTACGGCCTGTTGGCTTAGCCACGCTGTGGGCCGCAGGCAGGCAAGTCTGGGGACCCCCGTTCCCAGAACGCCGACAGTAGCCCCCGGGCCCAAGGTGTGCTCGGGCTTGGCTTCGCGGCGAAGCCAAGGGTCAAGTTCGGAGCACCGCGAGCCCCAAAAGCTTGCGGCCTCGGTTGACGCATGGCGGTTGATTGGACGTGGGCATCTCCGCTTCCCCACGCTGCCTCGGCAACTGCTTGATCTAACAAAAGGCTGGCGCGGGCAGTTCTTGCCTTCGTTGCTTCTTCATCGCCTCGCCCCAGATCCCCTTTCTCGCTCCTCGCCACTGCTACCTCCAGATCTGCTCCAACTTTGCTCTGCATCTGCATCCCATGGCGGAGGCGGAAGCTCACATCCTGTCTTCAGCTGCGTTGACCCGCGTCTTCGGCCACCTGCACCTTCGCGACCCAAACGCGTGCCTTGACGAGCTGCTGGAGCCTGTTGCTGAAGATCAATGCGAGGCCGCCGCCGCAGCCGTGCAAGGTCAGGTGGAGGCCTTGCTGAAGAAGTTCCGTGGCTTTGTCTCCACTCCTCTATCCGGCAACGCCGCTGATCCTGCGGCGGGTGGTGAAGGCGAGACATCGTTGCCCATGGGGAAGCACCTTCCGCAGGCGACGGCGACGTCCAGGGGTGACCTGCGGCTATTCCTCCTGTTTCGTTCCTGCAACATTTATCAGGCCTTGTGGAGGCGTTTAGACTTTTCATTTGGTACTGTGAGGACAATATGCTTGTAATATTTGCTTCGAGATTTTGCGATTTCCTTCCTATTTGCTTTGCGTTCTGTGTCGGCAGAGCCCGGCTCCGCACATACCTCAACCGCCATTGGGCCGACCGGACACCAGGACGAACCAAGGAGTGATGGGCTACGTGACCAGTTAGGCTCCTGAGTCGCGATGCTCAGGAGTCCCCCTGGACGCACAAACAGCCTATAGGGAGAATTCGCGAGGATAGATTAATGTTCTACGTCGGCAGAGCCCGGCCCCGCGCATACCTCAACCGCCATTGGGCCGACCGGAGACCAGGACGGACCAAGGAGTGAGGGGCTACGTGACCAGTTAGGCTCCTGAGTCGTGATGCTCAGGAGTCCCCCTTGACGTGCCAACAATTTCCATACCTACCCTCACCGAGGCCTCGGGAGGGGTGCGCGACGCCCAGGTCCGGGAGACCTGGTTGGGTGGCGTGCGCTGGGGCGCGACCCGAGCACAGCCCCCATGCCCAGCCCCCTCGCGTGGCTCTCCCGAGGGGAGGCGTTGCAGTGAGGCTGGACGCTGAGCTCTGGGCTCCCTGAGGTTGGTACGACTGTGGGGCCGCCCTCAGTTGTTTATCACCAGCGTGGAGCATAGTGCTTCCGCTTGTGCACGGGCATAGCCGCTCCTCGGCAGTGTCGACAGCCAGCGCGGAGCATGGTGCTTCCACTTGTGCGTGGGATGGGGGCCCCCCTCCGGGAGGAGCCCCCGGGGCGTGTACAGCCCCGCCCCGACACGTGGCTTGCACTGCAGGGCTGCGAGGTGTATCTGGGCACTCGAGAGCCAGCGCGGGACTCACGAGGCCCTACCTCAAGGCGGGTTGCGCCTGGTCTTGAACCTTGGTGACTGTATGTTCCTGCAAGGGGGTTAGGTGCAAGCACTCTACGTCCTCAGGTCCCGGCCCTCGAGCGAGCTCAGTCGCCGCTCGTATGACAGGTCGCGATGCCGTGGTCAAGGCCAGGGGGTGAGGGCTGGAGAGCTAGTAAGAGCTCCTGAGTCACGATGCTCAGGAGCCCCCCTTTTAACGCGCAAGCGAATTGCACGGGGTGAATGGACCCGCGGCGGGTGGCGATCGAGCAGGTGATAACCGTGGGCGGGTTAAGCATGAAAAGCAGATCAACATGGATAAATGCAGGAAGATACATGCCACCGGGTCCGGCCCGAGCGGCTTGGGGATGATGCAGCCCGAGGGGCGCCCCCAGGAAGGTAAGCTAAAGACATAAGCAAAAGGGATACATGCCGTAGGGACGGACCCACGCGGCCTGGGAATAATGCAGCCCGAGGGGCGCTCCCAGCTAAACGAGCTCGGAAGATGTCACCTGGTTCTGTAGACGAAGTAGAGTTGGTGCAGCTGAAGGCGTGCATTGAAGAAATGACTCCTCATGAGCCACCGGAGCCCTGAGCCTCGGGAGGCTCTGGGGGCTCGGGAGGTTCCCTAAAGACCGTCTCCATCTCCTCCAGGACGGCGTGGTACCTGGCCTCCTGAGCCGCCAGGACACGCCACATGTTGCGCTGATCGGCCGACGCCACGCTCGGCAAGCCGAAGGGCATGCGAACGTAGCTGTGTGGCGGGCCCTCGCAGCGGCCCACACGCGAAGGCCAGAAGCGCTCCTGAGACGCAGCCCTGTTGAGCCCTGGGATGTCGATGCAGACACGCAGCCCAACATCCTTGCCAGGATGGGGGGCTGCGCCTCGTGAGCGGCGGTCGCCGCGCATGGCTCTTGCGTCTTGCAGTTCCTGGATGGTCTTGGCGATGAACTCCTGAGTGGTGGGCGATCCTCGCCCTGTGTTCTCCTGAGGGAAGTGTGCCGCGAAGCACGCCTCCAAGTGGTGCCCAAGCGCCTCCCTCGTGAGGTCGGCAAGGTCTGAGGCCCTCCAGAAGAGAGCCCCCGAGCCCTGCCCGAGGAGGTCGCCGGGCGCGCCTTCCTATGCGACGGAGGGAGGCGCCCCTGGGACGGGCGCTGATCCTGATGAGACTCCTGCCGCGACGCCATCCTCCTGATAGAGGCCAAGGTGTCCCGTCTTTCGATGAGATGATGGATATCGCTTTGGTGGAAGTCGACTTTGACGATCCGACTACGAACGTGCGATGACGTCGCGCCTTAGCAATCGCTAAACCAACTCCGAGAGGTTATTGACCATGCCGGAGCACGATCAACCTGACCACGAGAGTCTGTTTCCTGCTAGCAAACGAAGAACAAGCAAGAAACTGAGATTGCAATCTGGATATTGCGAATATAAGATGAAAGCTTTATTGATCAAGGTGGGCTTCTGTGACGCCTTTGTCTGGTCGTTGAACACAAACGAAGTACGCGAAGTTGCAGCTATGGCGAACTTTTAATCTAAACAAAACCCAAAGTCTAAACGACGCCCTAAGGGCTGTATATATGGAGGAAGAGGGGGGAATTTCGTGGCCCTTGGGGAAGGGGTCCGAAACCAACCCTATCTCTTGTTTCCCCACACATACGGACTCTAAAAATAGCCTATACTCAAGTATTTCGAAATTACATGGGCCTGGCCTAATAATAAGGTGACGCAGCACCTAGAATAGCCTCTGGACGAAAGTTATGAAGTAGCATCTTGTATATTTCGTCCAAGGCTTCATGCACGCATTATGGTGGCTTCAACGTCCTGAAATCATCACTTGTAACTCCGTTCTTGTTCCCCATGCGCATACCATCATCTCCATGCTTGTTCTTGCTCCAATTTTCATCCTTCTCAAAGCTAGGCCCTTCATTTGTAAGCAAAACAAATGTATCCAATTTAGGCAGCATCATATTCTCATGAACATTAGAATCATTACCAAGAAACGAAAGTACCTGGTAATTTAATTGGCGTGCCCGAGCTCTAGTAATTGGTCCAGTATGTATAGCAGCAGGGGCTGTGGGTGTAACAATGGTATTGATGTCCTCATCATCCTCCTCTTCTTGAAATGAAGTCGTCCTCGACGGAAGCTCATCTCCCTCACCCAAATAAGGCTTCAAATCTGCAATGTTAAAAGTGGGACTAACCCCAAAATCTGCAGGCAGCTCGAGTTTATATGCATTATCATTTATTTTCTCTAACACCTTAAAAGGACCATCAGCACGTGGCATTAGCTTTGATTTGCGCAAATCAGGAAATCTATCCTTACGCAAATGTAACCAAACAAGATCTCCAGGTGCAAACACAACATGTTTTCTACCCTTATCTCCAGCAAGTTTATATTTAGCATTCATACGCTCAATGTTTTCCTTAGTTAACTCATGCATTTTTAAGATCAATTCAGCACGTTGTTTAGCATCAAAATTAACCTTCTCCGAAGATGGAAGAGGCAACAAATCAATAGGTGCACGAGGTAGGAAACCATACACAATTTCAAAAGGGCACATCTTAGTAGTAGAATGCAATGAACGATTATAAGCAAACTCAATATGAGGCAAGCATTCTTCCCACATTTTCTTATTATTCTTCAAAATAGCCCTAAGCATAGTAGACAATGTTCTATTGACTACTTCAGTTTGTCCATCAGTTTGGGGGTGACAAGTAGTAAGCAGTTTAGTCCCCAACTTAGCCCATAAACATCTCCAAAAGTGGCTAAGAAATTTAGTATGACGATCTGAAACAATAGTATTTGGCACACCATGCAAACGAATAATTTCACGGAAGAACAAATCAGCAACATTAACAGCATCATCGCTTTTATGACATGGTATAAAGTGTGCCATTTTTGAGAATCTATCCACGACAACAAATATGCTATCCCTCCCCTTCTTTGTTTGAGGTAAACCTAAAACAAAGTCCATAGATATATCCTCCCAAGGAACACTAGGTACAGGCAAAGGCATATATAAACCATGAGGATTGAGTCGTGACTTAGCTTTTTGACATGTAGTGCAGCGAGCAACAAAACGCTCAACATCCCATCTCATCTTTGGCCAAAAGAAATGTGTAGCAAGTACGTCCTCCGTCTTCTTCACGCCAAAGTGTCCCATTAATCCTCCTCCATGCGCCTCCTGCAACTACAAAAGACGAAGAGAGCTAGCTGGAATGCATAGCTTGTTAGCATGGAACACAAATCCATCATTAACGACAAACTTGTTCCAGGTTCTTCCTTCTTTACAATTCTGCAAAACATCTTTAAAATCAGCATCATGCACATATTGATCTTTGATGGTCTCCAAACCAAATATTTTGAAGTCAAGTTGTGACAGCATAGTATAGCGACGAGACAATGCATCAGCAATAACATTTTCTTTACCTTCTTGTGTTTAATGACATAAGGGAAAGTTTCAATGAATTCAACCCATTTAGCATGTCTACGATTCAGTTTAGCTTGAATTTTAATATGTTTCAAAGATTCATGATCAGAATGTATAACAAATTCTTTGGGCCATAAATAATGTTGCCATGTTTCTAAAGTCCGAACAAGAGCATATAGTTCTTTATCATAAGTAGAATAATTCAGACTAGGCCCACTCAATTTTTTAGAAAAGTATGCATCAGGCTTAGAATCTTGTAATAACACACCTCCTAATCCAATTCCACTAGCATCACATTCAAGCTCAAAAGTCTTATTAAAATCAGGAAGTTGGAGTAAAGGAGGATGCGTCAACTTATCTTTCAATACCGTGAAGGCTTCTTCCTGTGCGGTACCCCAAACAAAAGGCACATCCTTCTTTGTAAGCTCATTGAGAGGTGCAGCAATGGTGATAAAATCTCTCACAAAACGCCTATAGAAACCAGCGAGTCCAAGAAAACTCCTCACTTATGTGACCGTTTTGGGCTGCGGCCAACTCTCAATAGCTTCAATCTTGGCTTTATCAACTTCAATTCCATGTGGAGTAACAACATAGCCAAGAAAAGATACTCGGTCGATGCAAAAGGTGCACTTCCCAAGGTTACCAAACAAACGTGCATCACGTAGAGTAATAAAAACAACACGTAAATTTTCCAAATGTTCTTCCAAAGATTTGCTATAAATTAGTATATCATCAAAATAGACTACCCCAAATCATCCAATGAAAGCACGTAAAACTTCGTTCATTAGTCTCATGAAAGTACTAGGTGCCTTAGTTAACCCAAAAGGCATGACTAACCACTCATATAAACCAAGCTTAGTTTTAAATGTTGTTTTCCATTCATCTCCCAATTTCATACGAATTTGATGGTATACACTATGCAAATCAACTTTGGAGAATATTGTAGAACCACTCAATTCATCAAGCATTTCATCTAGCCTAGGAATAGGATGACGATAACGAATAGTAATATTATTAATGCATCTACAATCAACACAGATACGCGACATACCATCCTTTTTAGGCACTAATATAATAGGAACAGCACAAGGACTAAGAGATTCCCGTATATAACCTTTGTCGAGCAGCTCCTGTACTTGACGCATAATCTCCTTCGTCTCCTCTGGATTGGTAAGGTATGGTGCACGGTTGGGTAGCGATGCACCGGGAGTTAAGTCAATTTGATGCTCAATCCCTCGAATAGGTGGTAATCCCGGTGGCACGTCTTGTGGGAAGAAGTCAGCGAACTACTGCAAAATGTTAGTGACAGCAGGGGGCAAAGAGGAAGGCATGTCCTCGAATGAAATAAATGCCTCTTTGCACACAAAAGCATAACAAACAGATTTGCTAAAATCTATCTCATCAATATCAGATTTGGTGGCAAGCAAACATGCACTTTTCAATTTAATTTCAGAAACAACACTAGATGGTTTATTATTAGGCTTCATTTGTTGCTCAAATTCTATTGCCACAGTCTGATTTTCACTCTTATTTTTCTCCTTTTGCTTTATTAGCTCTATTAATATCATCTTTCAAAATGGAATCAGGAGTCATAGGAAGCAAAGTAATATTTTTATCCTTATGAACAAGAGTATACTGATTGTTTCTACCATGGTGTACAGATTTTTTATCAAATTGCCATGGTCTACCAAGTAATAAGGAACATGCTTGCATAGGTACCACATCACAATCAACATAATCAGCATATGTAGAGATACTAAAATGCACACGAACAATACGTGTTACCTTAACCTTGCCGCTGTTGTTGAACCATTGGATGTAGTAAGGATGTGGATGTGGTCGTGTGGTGAGAGATAGCTTCTCCACCATCTCCATGCTAGCCAAGTTGTTGCAGCTCCCTCCATCTCTGATGACGCGAACAGAACGTTCCTTCACAACTCCCTTTGTATGGAACAAATTATGCCTCTGATTTTGCTCAGCTTGTGTGACCTGCACACTCAAAACCCGTTGAGCAACTAAACATTCATAGGTGTCAGCATCTTCAGGAGCCATGTATTGCGTCTCATGATCAGAATCATCTCCACCGTGTTCTTCACGTGTAATAAGAACCAAAGTCTCCTCATCATAGTCACTAGCGAACTCATTCCCACCATCCTCAGTGGCAATCATCACATGCTGAGATTTTCATTCTCTCGCATAATGACCTCTTCCCTTTCTACGACAACAAATAATATCACTTGTGTGCCCTGTTGATGCCATGGAAGAAGAAGAGCTCTGTGCAGGCCCAGCAGGTGTGCTCTTGGCAGATAGTGGTGGCTGTGCCTGCTTTCTTGTATCACGGCTGGAGGTGGCACCTGATGGAGGTGATGGTGCAGTGGAAGTAGAGGATGCACGTGGTGTCCATGATGAAGGTCGACCTGCAGAAAAGTTAGTTCGCGCCAATGCCTGCCGATCCTGCACTTCACGTTCAGCTTTACAAGCAAGATGGAATAAAGGAGTGATATTACTATACTCCTTATACTCTAGAATGGTTGAATCTCTCTATTTAATCCGCCCATAAAACATGCAAGCATAGCTTCATTCTCCTCAACAATACCACATCTAATCATGCCAGTTTGTAATTCCTGATAATATTCTTCTACAAATTTTTTTCCTTGTCTTAAACGCTGCAATTTTTTAAGTAATTCACGTTGATAATATGGTGGAACCCAACGAGTATGCATAGCAGTTTTCAAAGCAGCCCAAGAAGCTGGAATAGGATATAATCTACAATGTTCAGACCACCAAACACATGCAAAGCTAGTGAAAGCACAAACAGCAGCAGGAAGACGTTTCTCCTCAGGATATTGTAAACATGTAAATCGTTGTTCAGTTTCTAACTCCCAAGTAAGATATATATCAGGAACATATCTACCCTCAGATGGTGGAATATTCAATTTCAGTTTAGGAAGATGGTCATGATCTCGTACCTCAGGTGGTGCGGCCCTACCGTTATGATGATATGCATGAGGACGACCTGGTGGTGGTGGTGCTGGTGGTTGCACGTAGTTCTGATTTTGATCAACCTCATCCTCGTAATGGTCCTCCATCTCTGCATTAGCAGCAGGAGCTACAGAAGCATCAACAGTAGGTACAGCGGCACCAGAAGTTTGACCAGGCTCAAGGTGAACGTGTTGTGCTCATCCCACTTGATTTGGAAGGCGATGTTATTGTTGTTGTTGTTGTATAGGTGCGACAGGTGCAGCAGGCGGTAGTTGTGGAAGACGCGCGAGCAATTCATTAAACTTGTTATCGAGCTTTGTTTCAAACGCCTTCTCAATGCCATCTATCTTCTCCATGGCCTCTTCAAATCTATTTAGCACATCTTCCACCTGTCCACTCATCATTTGCTGAAACTTATCATGTAACTCTTTGTTCATCATGTTCTCCCAATCAGTCTCGTCGGCTTGTGATCCTACCATGGTTAGCAACAATAGAAACACACAAGAATATGATCCTACAGACTACTAGAAAATGGCGGTGGTGGGGTGTCACAAATCCGTCAAGCAAATCTCAAATTCTTACCAGTTCTTACCCAGCAGCAGGTGGTGAACGGCAACCGTTGTAGTCAAAACTCTCAAAGCTTGGATAGAGAGATTACTAGGGAGAGTCAAACGCACGACGTAGATGTATGTGGAGCTGGGAAGGCTTATAATATGGTAGCAAAAAGGGTCAGCAATAATCAATTCAGAGATGCAAAGTTGAATAAACGCTCAACGACGATACTGTGCTAGTCCTAGGCTAGACCGTGCTAGAGACGCGAGCCTAGAACAGTAAACTCTTCCCAAGGAAAAGCACTCTTAAAAAAATTAGGCTCTTTTTTTTTGCAAAAAAATACTCGAATGGCGAGTGTCTCAAAACTCTTCCCAAGTCAAGAAAACAAGATAGGCACAAAAAAATTGACTATTTTTTTCAGAAATCAGGGCAGCGACGGTGAAAAAGTGTGACAAAAAATCACTATGATGGCGAGTGTCTCAAAACGCCCCTTGGGACCTAAAAACAGGATAGGGAAAAAATATTTTCGGTCGCCATTTTTTTTTGAAACCTACTTAGGCAAGGAAACACAAAACGAAAACTAGATGGATCTTGAAAACAAACCTAATATAAAAAGAACTCGGATTGGTGATGGACAGGCAGTGGTTTATGTGGACTCGGATTGGTAGCATGGTATATATGGACTCGGATTTGTGGCGGATATATGGTGGTATTTGGCGGCGGCGATGTGTCTGGTGTGGTGGTGGTATATGGCAGCGGATGATGAATCTGGTGTGGTGGTGGTATATGGCAGCGGATGATGAATCTGGTGTGGTGGTGGTATATGGCAGCGAATGATGAATCTGGTGTGGTGGTGGTATATGGCAGCGGATTATGATGGTGCGGCGGCGACGCGAATACCCATGAACAGAACTCGAAACTCTAAAAGACTAGACGCTAAGACCAGCAACTAGACATGACGATGCAACCGCAAATTCAACAAGGCAAATACAGAAAAGATTATGCAAAGGCTCATATTGGTTTGGATTTGATGAACTAACCCTAAGTTGTTTTTGTGGCTTTTTCGTGAACTGTAGGTATGAAGAACAGACTCCATCTAAAGTATGAAAAAACTGTAAAATCTCACCGAGCAACCTGGAAATCTGATACCACTTGATAGAGGCAAAGGTGTCTCGTCTTTCGATGAGATGGTGGCTATCGTTTTTGATGGAGTAGACTTTGACGATCCAACTACGAACGTGCGAGGACGTCGCGCCTTAGCAATCGCTAAACCAACTCCGACAGGTTATTGACCACACCGGAGCACGATCAACCTAACCACGAGGGTCTATTTCCTGCAAGCAAACAAAGAACAAGCAAGAGACTAAGATTTGCAATCAGGATATTGCGAATATAAGAGGAAAGCTTTATTGATCAAGGTGGGGTTCTGTGACGTCTTGGTCTGGTCGTTGAACACAAACGAAGTACGCGAAGTTGTAGCTATGGCGAACTTTTAATCTAAACAAAACCCAAAGTCTAAACGATGCCCTAAGGGCTGTATATATGGAGGAAGAGGGGGGGATTTCGTGGCCCTTGGAGGAGGGGTCCAAAACCAACCCTAAATCTTGTTTCCCCACACATACAAACTCTAAAAACAGCCTATATTTAAGTATTTCAAAATTACATGGGCCTGGCCCAATAATAAGGTGACGCAGCACATAGAATAGCCTTTGGACGAAAATTATGAAGTGGCATCCTGTATATTTTTCCAAGGCTTCATGCACTCATTATGGTGGCTTCAAAGTCCTGAAATCATCACTTGAAACTCCGTTCTTGTTTCCCTTGCGCATGCCATCAACTCCATGCTTGTTCTTGCTCCAATGTTCATCCTTCTCCAAGCTAGGCCCTTCATTTGCAGCACAACAAATGTATCCAATTTAGGCAGCATCATATTCTCATGAACATTAGAATCATCACCAATTTAGAATCATCATATTCCCAAGTTTGTAAAAGTTTTTCTTTATCACTTTTAGTTTGTCAACTGAATTGCTTGAGGACAAGCAATGGGTTAAGCTTGGGGGAGTTGATACGTCTCCATCATATCTACTTTTCCAAACTCTTTTGCCCTTGTTTTGGACTCTAATTTGCATGATTTGGATGCAAATAACCCGGACTGACGCTGTTTTCAGCAGAATTGCCTTGGTGTTATTTTTGTGCATAAATAAAAGTTCTCGGAATGACCTGAAACTTCACGGATAATATTTTTGGAATAAATAAAAAATGTTGGCAAAGAATCAACTAGAGGGGACCCACCGGCTATCCACAAGGGTGGAGGGCGCGCCCCCCTGCCTTGTGGGTCCCCTGGACCTCCACCGACCTCAACTCCAACTCTATATATTCACGTTTGGCGAGAAAAAAATTCAGAGAGAAGGATTCATCGCGTTTTACGATATGGAGCCGCCGCCACCTCCTGTTCTTCATCGAGAGGGCAAATCCAGAGTCCATTCGGCGCTCCGGAGAGGGGAAATCGTCGCCATCATCATCACCAACCTTCCTCCATCACCAACTTCATGATGCTCACTGCCGTGCGTGAGTAATTCCATCATAGGCTTGCTAGATGGTGATGGGTTGGATGAGCTTTATCATGTAATCGAGTTAGTTTTGTTAGGGTTTGATCCCTAGTATCCACTATGTTCCGAGATTGATGTTGCTATGACTTTCCTATGCTTAAGGCCTGTCACTAGGGCCCGAGTGCCAGGATTTCAGGTCTGAACCTATTATGTTTTCATGAATATATTTCTGTTCTTGATCCTATCTTGCAAGTTGTAGACACCTATTACGAGTTATGATCCGCATACTGATGAGGACATCAATACCATTGTTACACCCACAGCCCCTGCTGCTATACATACTGGACCAATTACTAGAGCTTGCGCACGACAATTAAAATATCAGGTACTTTCATTCTATTTGATCTTGTTGTCGCAAATATGTAAAGCCAGCATTCAGGTTTTCAGCAAAGATTATGAACTAGCCATATTCACAATAACATTTAGGTCTCACATTTACTCATATCAATGGCATAATCAACTAGCGAGTAATAATAATAAATCTCGGATGACAACACTTTTTCAAAACAACCATGATATGATATAACAAGATGGTTTCTGGCTAGCCCTTTCTGAGACCGCAAAACATAAATGCAGAGCACCCCTGTGGATCAAGGGCTGAATAGACATTGTAATTCATGGCAAAAGAGATCCAGTCACAGTCATACTCAATATCAATTAATAACAATGCATACAAATGATAGTGGCACTCTCTAAATGGTGCTTTTTATAAGACGGTGATGGCTCAGCAATAAAAGTAAATAGATAGGCCCTTTGTAGAAGGAAGCAGGGATTTGCAGAGGTGCCAGAGCTCGAGCTTTTTCAAATAGAGATGAATAATATTTTGAGCGGTACGCTTTCATTGTCAACATAACAACCAAGAGATCTCGGTATCTTCCATACTAGATACACTATAGGCGGTTCCCAAACAGAATGGTAAAGTTTTTACTCCCCCTCCACCAACAAGCACATTCCACGGTTGGTCTGAAACAACGGGTACCGTCCATACAAACAACAGTCCTGGGGGAGTTTTGTTTGAAGTTATATTTTGATTTGACTTGAGCATGGAACTGGGCATCCCGAATACCAGCCACTTTCTCGTGAATGACAAGTGAATCAACACTCATCGTCAGAATAACCCACCTAGCATGGAAGATACTAACAGCCCCCAGCCGCTACATGAGCGATTCAGCCATACAAAACAGATTATTATTTGAAGGTTTAGAGTTTGGCACATGCAAATTTACTTGGAACGGCAGGTAAATACCGCATATAGGTAGGTATGATGGACTCATATGGAACAACTTTGGGTTTATGGAAGTGGATGCACAAGCAGTATTCCCTCTTGGTACAAGTGAAGGCTAGCAAAAGATTGAGGAGCGACCAACTAGAGAGCGACAACAGTCATAAACATGCATTGAGATTTACCAACATTGAGTGCAAGCATGAGTAGGATATAAATCACCATGAACATAAATATTATGGAGGCTATGTTGATTTTGTTTCAACTACATGCGTGAACATGTGCCAAGTAAAGCCACTCGAATCATTCAAAGGAGGATACCATCCTATCATACTACATCACAACCATTTTAAAAGCATGTTGGCATGCAAGGTAAACCATTATAAAGTCCTAGCTAATTAAGCATGCATGAGTAACTATAATCTATAATTATCATTGCAAACAGGTTTCATTCATAATGGGCTGAATCAAGAATGATGAACTAATCATATTTACAAAAACAAAATAGGTCGACTTCATACCAGCTTTTGCTCATCTCAATCATTTCATCATATATCGTCATTATTTCCTTTCACTTGCACGACCGAACAGTGTGGATAATAATAATAGTGCATGTGCATTGGACTAAGCTAGAATCTGCAAACATTTATTTCAAAGGAGAAGACGAGGTAATATGGGCTCTTTGTTAGATCAACAATAATGCATATGAGAGCCACTCAACATTTTCATCGTGGTCTTCTCCTCTTGACCCAAATAAAGGGAAAATAATTTCAAAGAAATACACTGAAATGCTTTTGGATTTTTTGTTTTTCTGAGGAAGGTGAAACAAGAACGAAAAAACTATTTACACGAGAAAGCTCCCAACAAGCAAAAGAAGAACGAGAAATCCTTTTGGGTTTTCTTTTAATACTACTACTACTAAACAAACATAGAAAGGAAACTAGAAAGAAACTACAACTAATATTTCTTAAAGTTTTTCAAACACACAAGAAGAAAGCTGGAAAAAGAAAATAAACTAGCATGGATAATACAATGAAAAAGTATGAACACCGACAACTGGAATGAGTGTGTGAACATGAATGTAATGCCGGTGAGAAATACAGACTCCCCCAAGCTTAGGCTTTAGGCCTAATTTGGTTTATGCCCATGGATCAAAGTAGCCCTCTCCTGGGTACTGAGGAGGATTCCGAGGGTTCCACTGGTTAGAGAGCTCATGTGGCTCCCACTAATAAATAGACTCCTCATACGGATCAGGTGATGCATTCTGGCTTAGGAACTCGGGATTGCATCCGCTCCCAGTATGCATAAATGTCCTCGGGCAAAATGAGGTACCTGCCTAAATGAATATCGAACAAAGAAGGTGCAGGCAGAGTAATAATCTGACAAGTCTTCTCGCTGAATACCAAGTTATATATGAGTCTCTTGTCCATACCATCGCTAACAAAATCATGTGCTACCATACTGTTATAGTCTAAGTATCTAGTGGGTAGCAGCATCTCCTCTTCCTTATCATGCCTAATAGGTATCTCAAAGCGTCTAGCAAGGAGTGAGGCATAGATACCTCCAAAGATAGGACCCCTTGAATGGTTTAAAGTTAACCGTCGAGCAACAATAGCGCCCAAACTAAAAGTTTTATCACGAAGTAACGCAAGCCGCAAAATAGCGAGGTCAGGAGCACTAAGGCCTCCACTCTCTCCACGACCAATAATTAAACATCTCCTAGTAAATAATGAGTAATAGCGTAAAACAGGAAAATGCAAACTAGCCACTCTAGCTTCCGACACTCCTCTCCCTTCCCCTACGGTAACTTCCTCAATAAAATCTTCCACATCTCTAGGACGTCATTCATTTATGTTGCCCTCATAAGGTAATTTGCAGACCTCACAAAATATCATAAAGTGTCATCTCCTTATGCTCATCATATAAATAAATTCTACCGTGGGTGGTGATTTCCTAACATGAAAGTGAAATTTTTGCACGAAGGTATTAGTTAGTAGGAGGTATTGAGCACACTTATCGTGGAGGAAGTCGGTGATGCCTGCATCCTCAGCCAAATAATAGAAGTCCTCATAAATTCCGGCCACCCCCAAGAATGCATCACATGGCCATTCACATGGCCGAACCTCCGCAGTCCGAGGAAGGTTGTACTTCGGCTTCTTCTTCTCTTCATTTTCATTTTCTTTAGAACCCCGACTTGAAGAGCCTCTTAGCAATCTCCTCATCATTTTCTTCCTCGGAAAATTTCTGAAATTTTTAGTGATTCAAAATAAAAGTGAACCAAACTCAACAAAATTGATAGTAACTACTCCTACAAGTGTCTAGAGGCTATATCATGCATCAAAACTACTTTGGACCATATAAATTTGACATGCAAGCTCAAGAACAAGGTCACCACAGCAGCAAAAATTTGCAATATATAAAGCACTAGAACAAAAACTAATTGAACCATGGGAGGAGTCACATACCGAAGAACAATCCCCAAAACAGTTTTGCAAATGGAGCTTTGCACAAGGAGATCGAAAATGGCAGCAAGATGAGCTAGAAGACGGGTTTGAGCAACGGGATGATTTTTTCTGGAGCAAGACGAAGTGGATGGGTGCTGGAATAAGTGACGGGGGCCCACGTGGGACCCACAAGGTAGGGGCGCGCCCAGGGGGTAGGGCGCGCCCTCCACCCTTGTGGTCCACTGGTGCAGCCCCCTGGTGCATGCTCGGTGCCAGAAATTCTTAAATATTCTATAAAAAACATACTAAATTTTTAGGGCATTTGGAGAACTTTTATTTTCAGGACATTCTTTTATTGCATGGATAATTAAAAAATAGACGGATAATACTATTTTGCTTTATTTATTCTAAGTAACAAAAAGTAAAAAGTAGGTACAGAAAGTTGTGCTTTCTAAATTCATCCATCTCATGCTCACCAAAAGGAATCCATTAACAAGGTTGATCAAGTCTTATTAACAAACTTCTTCCGAATGACATGAAACCGGAGAACTTTCGAATAACACTAGGTTACCTCAACGGGGATATGCATGTCCCCAACAACAAGAATATCATATTTCTTTTTGACAGTAGGAAGAGGGAATTCAAAACCTCCAATAGTAATAGTTGAAATTTTTCCAATAGAATTGATACTATGAACTTGAGGTTGTTTCTTACCAATATATTATTGAATAGCAATTCAGCTTGCTCAACAGTTTGCTCCCTGAAAACACAACCAGCACAATCTAGGTGGTCCCTAGAAGCATCGGTTAGTCCATTATAAAAGATATCAAGTATTTCATTTTTCTTGAGAGGATGATCAGGCAAAGCATTAAGTAATTGGAGAAGCCTCCCCCAAGCTTGTGGGAGACTCTCTTCTTCAAATTGCACAAAGTTAAATATTTCCTTTAAAGCAGCTTGTTTCTTATGAGCAGGGAAATATTTTTCAGACAAGTAGTAAATCATATCCTGGGGACTATGCACACAACCAGGAGCAAGAGAATTAAACCATAACTTAGCATCACCCTTTAACGAGAAAGGAAACAACTTAATAATATAGTAATAGCAAAAAAAATCCTCATGAGCAAATAGGGTGGCTATATCATTCAATTCAGTAAGATGTGCCACAATAGTTTCAGATTCATAACCATGGAAAGGATCAGATTCAACCAAAGTAATTAACTCGGGATCGACCAAGGATTCATAATCCTTATCAGTAACAAAGATAGGTGAAGTAGCAAACTTAGGATCATATTGCATTCTAGCATTCAAAGACTTTTCTTTCCACTTGCATAATAATTTCTTAATCATCTCTATCCTTACAAGCAAGAAAGTCCCTAGATACCTCTCCATCCATAACATAACCCTCGGGCATAATAGGAAGTTCATATCTAGGAGAGCTAGTCTTATCAGGTGTTTCAAAGTTTTCAGTTTCAATAATTTCATCATTTTCAGAAATATCATTATCTTCAGCATAATCAATAGTTCTAACTCTAGCAAGATGTTCATCAAGTAATTCACCCAGTGGCACAGTTTTATCAAGCAAAGTAGTAGCATCATAAGCATCATTCATAGTAGAAGTAGCATCATCGATAACATGCGACATATCAGAATCAATAGCAGGTGTAGGTGTCGCAAGCTTACTCAAAACAGAAGGTGGATCAAGTGCAGAGCTAGATGGCAGTTCCTTACCTCCCCTCATATTAGAGGGAAAAATCTTGGTTCTAGTATCTTTCAAATTCCTCATAGTGATCAACAGATATAA
Source organism: Aegilops tauschii subsp. strangulata (assembly GCF_002575655.3). Classification (NCBI taxonomy): domain Eukaryota; kingdom Viridiplantae; phylum Streptophyta; class Magnoliopsida; order Poales; family Poaceae; genus Aegilops; species Aegilops tauschii. Next base: position 178,413,836 of record NC_053035.3, read on the forward strand.
ATCCCAAGTGACTCAGAGAATAGAGCTATGCTCCCCGGCAACAGCGCCAGAAAAAGGTCTTGATAACGCACAAGTATAGGGGATCGCAACAGTTTTCGAGGGTAGAGTATTCAACCCAAATTTATTGATTCGACACAAGGGGAGCCAAAGAATATTCTCAAGTATTAGCAGCTGAGTTGTCAATTCAATCACACCTGAAAGACTTAATATCTGCAGCAAATTATTTAGTAGGAAAGTAGTATTGAAGTAACGGTAACAGTGGCAAAAGTAATAGCAGCAATTTTGTAGCAATTGTAACAGTTGCAACAGCAAAGTAACGTAGCGAAGATCAATATGTGAAAAGCTCGTAGGCAATGGATCAATGATGGATAATTATGTCGGATGGCATTCATCATGCAACAGTTATAACCTAGGGTGACACAGAACTAGCTCCAACTCATCAATATAATGTAGGCATGTATTTCGAATATAGTCATACGTGCTTATGGAAAAGAACTTGCATGACATCTTTTGTCCTACCCTCCCGTGGCACCGGGGTCCTAATGGAAACTAAGGGATATTAAGGCCTCCTTTTAATAGAGAACCGTGCCAAAGCATTAGCACTTAGTGAATACATGAACTCCTCAAACTACGGTAATCACCGGAAAGAATCCCAATTATTGTCACCTTGGGGTATGCGATCATAACTCGTAATAGGTGTCTACAACTTGCAAGATAGGATCAAGAACACAAATATATTCATGAAAACATAATAGGTTCAGATCACAAATCATGGCACTCGGGCCCTAGTGACAAGCATTAAGCAGAGCAAAGTCATAGCGACATCAATCAAGGAACATATTGGATACTAAGGATCAAACCCTAACAAAACTAACTCGATTACATGATAAAGCTCATCCAACCCATCACCGTCCAGCAAGCCTACGATGGAATTACTCATCCACGGCAGTGGGCATCATGAAATTGGTGATAGAGGAAGGTTGGTGATGATGATCTCGACGATTTCCCCTCTCCGGAGCCCCGAACGGACTCTAGATCTGCCCTCTCGATGAAGAACAGGAGGTGGCGGCAGCTCCATATCGTAAAACGTGATGAATCCTTCTCTCTGATTTTTTTCTCCCCGAACGTGAATATATAGAGTTGGAGTTGAGGTCGGTGGAGGTCCAGGGGACCCACAAGGCAGGGGCGCGCCCTCCACCCTTGTGGATAGCCGGTGGGTCCCCTTTGGTTGATTCTTTCGCCAATATTTTTTATTTATTCCAAAAATATTCTCCGTGAAGTTTCATGTCATTCCAAGAACTTTTATTTCTGCACAAAAATAACACCAAGGCAATTCATCTAAAAATAGTGTCAGTCGGTGTTAGTTCCATTCAAATCATGCAAATTAGAGTCCAAAACAAGGGCAAAAGAGTTTGGAAAAGTAGATACGATGTGTACGTATCACGTCTCATTGACGAAAGGCGGCAAGTTGATGAAGTCAGCCCCCAAGACGACATTGCGCACGTAGAAGAAAGATTTCTGCCACTTCTTGGCCAAACCCTCGAGGGGCAGTTTCAGGAACGGCCCGTTCTGCCGGTCGGAGATCACGGCCACCTCGTAGTCGGACATTGTGCCAGCCATCGCCCCTGCTGCTTGATGAAGAACATTTTCGCCCACAGATCGGTGGCCGGCATCACGCCGAGGTATCCCTCGCAGAGCATGGTGAAGCCGGCGAGCTGCAGCACGACATTGGACCCCAAATCGTGCCGCTGCAGCCCGAAGAACTCAAGAAAAGCGTGGAAGAAGAGGCTCGCAGGGAGGCCAAACCCACGGGCGAAGTGGGTGTAGAATGCTACTTCTTGAGCTTCCCTTGATTTTTCCCTTGAAATTCTTCCTGCTAATTCTTGAGCTTGCGTTGATTTTTTCCTTGAAGAGCAAAAGTGTGATGCAGCAAAGTAGAGATAAGTATTTCCCTCAGGTAAGAACCAAGGTATCAATCCAGTAGGAGGCACAAGTAAGTCTCCAATCTATGCACCTGCACAAACTAACAAACACTTGCACACCACGCGAAAAAGGGGTTGTCAATCCATTCACGGTCACGAACAAGACTGAGATCTAATAGAGATAGGTATAAAAGATAAATAAAAGAGCAAACTAAAGTAAATATAAATAAATTGCAGCTAGGTATTTTTGGGTTTTTTGGTTTATAGATCTAAAAATATATGATGGAAAATAGACCCGAGGGGCATAGGTTTCACTAGACGCTTCTCTCTTGAAAGAAAACATATGGTGGGTAAACAAATTACTGTCGAGCAATTGATAGAAAAGCACAAAGTTATGATGATATCTAAGGCAATGATCATGAATATAGGCATCACGTCTGTGACAAGTAGACTAACTCCTTCCTGCCTCTACTACTATTAATCCACACATCGACCGCTATTCAGCATGCATCTAGAGTATTAAGTTCATAAGAACGAAGTAACACCTTAAGTAAGATGACATGATGTAGAGGGATAAACTCAAGCAATATGATGAAAACCCCATCATTTTATCCTTGATGGCCACAATACAATACGTGCCTCGCTACCCCTACTATGTCACTGGGTGAGGACACCGCAAGATTGAACCCAAAACTAAGCACCTCTCCCATTGCAAGAAAAGCCAATCTAGTTGGCCAAACCAAACCGATAATTCGAAGAGAAATACAAAGATATCGTAATCATGCATAAAATATTTCAGAGAAGACTCAAATAATATGCATATACAATCTTATCATAAATCCAAAATTCATCGGATCTCGACAAACACACTGCAAAAGAATATTACATCGGATAGAACTCTAAGAACATCAAGGAGAACATTGTATTGAAGATCAAAGTGAGAGAAGAAGCCATCTAGCTACTAGCTATGGACCCGTAGGTCTGTGGTAAACTACTCACGGTTCATCGGAAGGGCAGCAAGGTTGACGTAGAGGCCCTCCTTGTTCGAATCCCCCTCCGGTAGGGTGCCGGAAAAGGCCCCAAGATGGGATCTCACGGGAACAGAGGCTTGCGGCAGCGGAAAAGTATTTTGGTGGACCCTTTTGATGTTTGGGGAATATTTGGGAATTTATAGTGCAAAGATTAGGGTTGGAGGACTCCCCGTGAGTCTTTTGACCCCCTCCTCAAGTCTTCTGGGTGTCTTCTGGTCCAAGAAAAATCATCACAAAAGTTTTATTCTGTTTGGACTCCGCTTGACATTCCTTTTGTGTAAAACTCAAAAACAAGGAAAAAACAGAAACTGGCACTGGGCTCTAGGTTAATAGGTTAGTCCCAAAACTAATATAAAATAGCATATTAATGCATATAAAATATCCAAAACAGATAATATAATAGCATGGAACAATCAAAAATTATAGATACGTTGGAGACGTATCAAGCATCCCCAAGCTTAATTCCTGCTCGTCCTCGAGTAGGTAAATGATAGAAACAGAATTTTTGATGTGGAATGCTACCTAACATATTTATCAATGTAATCTTCTTTATTGTTGCATGAATATTCAGATACATAAGATTCTAAACAAAAGTTTAATATTGACATAAAAACAATAATACTTCAAGCATACTAATAAAGCAATCATGTCTTCTCAAAATAACATGGCAAAAGAAAGTTATCCCTACAAAATCATATAGTCTGGCTATGCTCCATCTTCATCACACAAAGTATTTTATCATGTATAACCCCGATGACAAGCCAAGCAATTGTTTCATACTTTTGGTGTTCTCAAACTTATTCAACTTTCACGCAATACATGGGTGTGAGCCATGGATATAGCACTATAGGTGGAATAGAATATGGTGGTTGTGGAGAAGACAAAAAGAAGGAAAAATTCTCACATCAACTAGGAAAATTAATGGGCTATGGAGATGTCCATCAATTGATATCGATGTGAGTGAGTAGGGATTGCTATGAAACGGATGCACTAGAGCTATAAGTGTACGAAAGCTCAAAAAGAAACTAAGTGGGTGTGCATCCAACTTGCTTGCTCATGAAGACCTAGGGCAATTTGAGGAAGCCCATCATTGGAATATACAAGCCAAGTTCTATAATGGAAAATTCCCACTAGTATATGAAAGTGACAAAATACGAGACTCTCTATCATGAAGAACATGGTGATATTTTGAAGCACAAGTGTGGAAAAGGATAGTAACATTGTCCCTTCTCTCTTTTTCTCTCATTTTTTTGTTTGGGCTTCTTTGGACATTTTTTTTGGGCTTCTTTTATTTTTAATAAAGTCCGGAGACTCATCCCAAATTGTGAGGGAATCGTAGCTTCTATCATCCTTTCCTCACATGGGACAATGCTCTAATAATGATGATCATCACACTTTTATTTACTTACAACTCAAGAATTACAACTCGATACTAGAACAAAATATGACTCTATATGAATGCCTCCGGTGGTGTACCGGGATGTGCAATGATCAAGAGTGACATGTAAATATGAACGGTGGCCTTGCCAGAAGTACCATGCCAACTACATGATCATGGAAAGCAATATGACAATGATGGTATGTGTCATAATAAAACGGAATGGTGGAAGACACATGGAAATATATGTTGGAATGGCTATGGAAATGCCATAATAGGTAGGTACCGGGGCTGTTTTGAGGAAGGTATATGGTGGGTTTAATGCACCGGTGAAAGTTGCGTGGTACTAGAGAGGCTATCAATGGTGGAAGGGTGAGAGTGCATATAATCCATGTACTCAACATTAGTCATAAAAACTCACATACTTATTGCAAAAATTTAATAGCCATCAAAACAAAGTACTACACACATGCTCCTAGGGGGATAGATTGGTAGGGAAAGACCATTGCTCATCCATGACCGCCACTCATAAGGAAGACAATCAAAGAATAAATCATCCTCCGACTTCGTCACATAACAGTTCACCATATGTGCATGTGATGTCTACTATGCAACTTTATTCTTGTAGACACGTGTTGGGCCTCCAAGCGCAGAGTTTTGTAGGACAATAACAATTTTCCCTCAAGTGGATGACCTAAGGTTATCAATCCGTGGGAGGTGTAGGATGAATATGGTCTCTCTCAAACGACCCTGCAACCAAATACAAGAAATCTCTTGTGTCCCCAACACACCCAATACAATGCCAAATTGTATAGGTGCACTAGTTCGGCGAAGAGATGGCGATAAAAGTGTAATATTGATGGTAGAAATATATTTTTATAATCTGAATAAATAAAAACAACAAGGTAGCAAATAGTAAATGGGCACAAAAAGGGTATTGCAATGCTTAAAAACAAGGCCTAGGGTCCGTACTTTCGCTAGTGCAATCTCTCAACAATGCTAACATAGTTGGATCATATGATTATCCCTCAAAGTGTAGTAAAGAGTCACTCCCGAGTTCCTATTAGCGGAGGACAAAAGATAGATATTGTTTGTAGGGTACAACACCAACTCAAAGCTATTCTTTTCGTTCGATCTATTCAAGAGTTCGTACTAAAATAACACAAAGCTATTTTTTCCGTTCGATCTATCCTAGAGTTCGTACTAGAATAACACCAAAGCAAATTCATATTCATAATACTCAATCCACACAAAGAACTATAAACAGACCCAAAAGTTTCTATCAGAGAAAATATAATAAAAACGTGCATCAACTCCTATGCATAGATTACCCCAATATCACAGCGGGAATCCGCAAGTTGAGTCCCATACCGTATATCAAGTATATCAAGTGAATCAATAAGATACCCCATTGTCACCTCAAGTATTCATACGCAAGACATACATCATGTGTTCTAAAATCTGAACATTCAATCCGACATGACAAAACTTCAAAGGGTAAAGATTCAATTCATCACAACAAGAGTATCAAGGGGAGAAACATCATATGATCCGACTATATTAACAAAGCCCATGATATAGATCACAAGAGAGAGAGAGAGATAAAACACATAGCTACTGGTACAAACCCTCAGCCCCGAGGGTGGACTACTCCCTCCTCATCGTAGTGGCCGCCGGGATGATGAAGATGGCCACCCGAGATGATTCCCCCCTCCGGCAGGGTGTCAGAACGGGTCTAGATTGGTTTTCGGTGGCTACAGATCCTTGCGGCTGCGGAACTTTCTAATCTAGGTTAACCCTTAGGGGTTTCGGAATATTTGGGAATTTATAGTACAAAGAGGGGGTGCAGGAGGCCACCGAGGTGGGCACAACCCACCTGGGCGCGCCAGGGGGGCCTGGCGTGCCCTTGTGGGTTGTGCCCCCCTCGGGGCACCCCCAGGTGCTGCTCTGGCCCAATGGATGTCTTCTGGCCCATAAAAAAATCCCCGTGGAGTTTCGTTGCATTTGGACTCCGTTTGATATTGATTTCCTGCGATGTAAAAAACAAGCAAAAACAGCAACTGGCACTAGGCACTGGTTCAATAGATTAGTCCCAAAAAATGATATAAAGTTGCTATAAAATGATCGTAAAACACCCAAGAATGATAAAATAACAGCATGAATACTTCATAAATTATAGATACATTGGAGACGTATCAGCATCCCCAAGCTTAATTCCTACTCGTCCTCGAGTAGGTAAATGATACAAGATATAATTTATGAAGTGTGAGTGCTAGCAAAGTGCATAAGTTTGATCAATGATAATTTCAGTCACTTTTCCTAGCATCATAACATCAATTCTTTATTATAAAACTCCTCATGTTATAGTGGCAACCAATTCACCTGTTAAGGTTCAAACAATGAACTCTCTTGAAACTCAAGAACCTATGTTCTTAGTCACCAAGCAATTGCAATTCAACTTATTCAACAAAGTTTAACTAAGAGCTCCACATACTCAATCATCATATAGTCTTCTATGATTGCTAACACTCACAGCATACACATGAGCAAAATGTTTCAACCGGACACATAGAAAGATAGGGGCTTATTGTTTTGCCTCCCAACGTATTCACCTCAAGGGTGATGTCAAAAATAATAACTCATGCTACACATATTCAACTGGACATATGTGCCTAGATCTTTCCTCACCACATGATGCTTGCCAAAGGAGAAAAATAAAAAAGGAATACAGAGAATAACTTTGACTCTTTGCATAAAAATAAATACTGAAAATTTAAAAGATAGGCCCTTCAGAGGGAAGTAGAGGCTGCCATGCGCTTACTTGTTTGTATGCTCAACCCCTTAGTGCAAAAGAACGTCACGTTATATTGCCCCTTATGATAGCAACCTTTATTATGCAGTCCATCGCTTTTATTGCTTTGCCATCATAAGTTCGTATAACGCTCAATTTTCTCTTACACTAAATGATCTAACACTTTTAGAAGCAATTTTTATTGTCTTATTGCACCGATGAAAACTTACTTGAAGGATCTTGCTCAATCCTTAGGTAGGTATGGTGGACTCTTGGAGATAAGATTTGGGTTTGAGGGTTTTTTGGATGCACAAGTAGTATCTCTACTTGGTGCGGAATTTTTGGCTAGCAAAGATGGGGGGCAAGCACCACATGTTGAAGGATCTATGACAATATAACTTCTATGTGAATATGAACAAACATAAATCATTACGTTGTCTTCCTTGTTCAACGTCAACAACTTTGGCATATAATATTTTGATGGGGGCTCACAATCACAAAAGATTTCCATGATAGTGTATTTATATGTGAAAGTTCTCTTCCTTATACTAATTATTTGTGAATTGCTTGTATGACCAAAATTGTGATTGTCAAGCCTCAAAAGGTTTCATTTTGTAAACCCAATGTGAAGCTACCACTAGGCATGATATGATTTCAACTTCATGACATTCAATTTATTCAACAATTTACTCATAGGATATAAGTGAAGCACAAGAGTAAATGACAAGCTACTCCAAAAAGATATAAGTGAAGATCAAGCGAGTAGCTAAGTAAATAGGTGGCTATGTGAAGACTCTCTTTTATTTAAAACCTTCAGATCTAACTACTTTATTAAAACAGCAAGCAAAACAAAATAAAATGACATTCCAAGGATAGCACACATCATGTGAAGAAGCAAAAACTTAGGCTCAACCGATACTAACCGATAATTGTTGAAGAAGAGAGGTGGGATGCCTACCGAGGCATCCCCAAGCTTAGATGCTTGAGACTTCTTGAAATATTATCTTTTGGTGCCTTGGCATCCTCAAGCTTGAACTTTTGTGTGTCCTTAATTTCTCTCATATCACGGTTTCCTAAATCTCAAAAGCTTCATCCACACAAAACTCAACAAGAACGCGTGAGATAAGTTAGTATAAACCAATGCAAAAACTTTATCATTCTCTACTATAGAAAATCACAAAAATTATTATTCAAAATTGCATACCAAATGCCTCTGCATATTTAATACTTCTATCCTCAAATAGAATCATTAAACAGGCAAACATATGCAAACAACACAAACATAACAACAATCTGCCAAAACAGTACAGTCTGTAAAGAATGGAAGAGTGTCAATACTTATTCAACTCCAAACATTATGAAATTCTACCACACTGTAGAAAATTTATCAGATCTTATTATGCAAAATATTTCAACATTTTATCACATTCTGACTTTCCTCGGGAATTTTTGCAACATCGATAAACTTTCTGTTTTCAAACAGCGGCATGTATACTTGCAAGATAAGCATGGCATAGGCTATCAATGCCACTTTTATTGAAATAAAGGATGCAAAACATTATCTAAATGACAGCAAGAAAATCCTAACAAAATAAATTGACGCTCCAAGTAAAACTCATATCATGTGACGAATGAAAACATAGCTCCAAGTGAGGTTACCGATATTGTTGGAGACGAAAGAGGGGATGCCTTTCGGGGCATCCCCAAGCTTAGTTGCTTGGATCTTCCTTGAATATTACCTTAGGGTGCCTTGGGCATCCCCAATCTTAGGGTCTTGTCACTCCTTATTCTCCTCATATCGACATCTCACCCAAAACTTGAAAACTTCAATCACACAAAACATAACAGAACTTCGTGAGATAGGTTAGTATGATAAAGAGCAAACCATTTCACTTTTGGTACTGTAAAAAACAAGATTCATAATTGTTCCCCCAAAATTCCTAATGTAGCATATCATTTCCACAATTTATATTGAGCAATATAAGCTATAGAAACTAGAAAACAAGCAAACTATGCATTGAAAACAGAATCTGTCAAAAACAGAATAGTCTGTAATGATCTGGATAACTACCATACTTCTACTACTCCAAAAATTATTAAACAAATATGAACACGTGAGCAATTTTTATATTAAACTCCTGCAAAAAGAATAAACTCAAAATCACTCTTTTGGTAAAAATGAGACTTATTTTCGTCAGCGCAAAAGTTTCTGTTTTTCAGCAGGATCAAATCAACTATCACCCAACATGATCCCAAAGGCTTTACTTGGCACTTTATTGAAACAAAAGCAATAAAACATGATCTATACATTAACATAATCATGTGAACATGCAAAAATAGTAAGTAAAAGTGTTGGGTTGTCTCCCAAAAGGCGCTTTCTTTAATGCCTTTTAAGCTAGGCATGATGATTTCAATGATGCTCGCATAAAAGATAAGAATTGAAACATAAAGAGAGCATCATGAAGCATATGACTAGCACATTTAGGTCTAACCCACTTACTATGCATAGGTATTTTGTGAGCAAACAACTTATGGGAGCAAGAATCAACTAGCATAGGAAGGCAAAACAAGTGCAACTTCAAAACAATCAACACATAGAGAAGAAACTTGATATTATTGAGGTTTGTAAGAGCATAAGTTCCTCTCTCATAATAATTTTCAGAGACATCACGAATGGATTCAACAATATAAATATCACATATAGCACTCTTTTCATGATGCACAAGCATAGAATATTTATCACTCTTTATGGCATAGATGTCATCATAATCATCATCATAGATAGCAACTTCATTGTCATAATCAATTGAAACCTCTTCCAAAATAGTGGATGTATCACTAAATAAAGTCATGACCTCTCCAAATCCACTTTCATCAATATTGTAATAAGTTTCAACACCCTCCAAAATAGTGGGATCACTACTACCTAGAGTTGACACTCTTCCAAACCCACTTTCATCAATGTAATCATCATAAATAGGAGGCATGCTATCATCATAATAAATTTTCTTATCGAAAGTAGAAGGAATCAAAGGATCATATTCATTAATCATATCATCCCCAAGCTTAGGACAAGCATTATTTCCAGCAAATAAATCTTTAAACATATCATACTCATCAAATATAGCATCCCCAAGCTTGTGGTTTTGCATATCATCACAATCATTCTTATCGATAGCATGAATGGCACCAATAGTATACAAAACATTATTATCATATTCTTCCAAGCAAGTGCTAAAAAGATCTTCAATATCATAATGGATATCGTTGTCTTCCCAATCATAATCATTGCAAAAAGTAGTAGGTATCACAAAATCATACTCAATATCATCATCCTCCATCAACATATTGGATTCACTTTCATGAGGCACAATGGTGATAGGAGCAACATTATTTGGGAGAGTACCTTTTTACCTCTCTTCTTTCTTCTCTTCTTCTTCTTCACCACATCATGTGTGGGTTCAATTAATTTTTTTCAAGCTTCTTGTCGAAGAGATTGATTGGATAGGAAGCTCCTCCTCGTTACCTGATTCATCATAATAAACACTAGGAGGGTAATGGGAAACATTTTCCCTTTCATTAGTACTCTCTTCATATTCCATTTGTTTTCTTGTCTTTAGGTAGTTGGCAATATAAGGATTCTCAATGCAATTTACCGCAAAAAACATTTAAATTTCTTCTAGATCAAAATCAAGAATTCTCTCAAGATTAAATTTTGGAATACCCTTAGTTATATGTTTCATTTCTTCATACCCCAAAAGAAGACTAAGCTCTTTATGATTCTCAAGTGTAATCAAGTTATCACAATTTTTGGACACGATTTGATCATGAAATAATTTGCATTGGAGATTTAAATGACCACGTTCATTGCAAAGTTCACAAGGATGGCCAAAAAATTACATCTTTCAGCACAGTCATCTAGCCTCTCTTGCAACAATTTCGTTTCTAAATAGTTATGCTTCTTACAAAATCTATCTTCCCTTTTTGGTGTGCAAAGGCACTCCCAATTCACTCCGCAAAAAGTGACATGCTTATAAGAAACATTTTTGTCATGACTAGTGCAATCATCATTAGTATTTTGGATATTCAAAGAATTCACACTAATAACATTGCAATCATGCACATCATTCAAATATTTTGTGCCAAGCATTTTATTGACTTCTTCTTCTAGCAATTGAGCACAATTTTCCGAACCATTATTTTCAAGAAAGATATCATAAAGATGATCAATAATATGATGCAACCTAAATTCCATTTTTTTAGTTTTCTTTTAAAAACCAAACTAGTGATAAAACAAGAAACAAAAAGATTCAATTGCAAGATCTGAAGATATACCTTCAAGCACTCACCTCCCCGGCAACGGCGCCAGAAAAGAGCTTGATGTCTACTACGCAACTTTATTCTTGTAGACACGTGTTGGGCCTCCAAGCGCAGAGTTTTGTAGGACAGTAGCAATATTCCCTCAAGTGGGTGACCTAAGGTTTATCAATCCATGAGAGGTGTAGGATGAAGGTGGTTTCTCTCAAACAACCCTGCAACCAAATACAAGAAATCTCTTGTGTCGCCAACACACCCAATACAATGGCAAATTGTATAGGTGCACTAGTGTAACGCCCCGGATCCGATGCGCCAGGTGTCCTCCAGTTATTCGCCATCGTTGCCATGTCATTTGCTTGCGTGTTGCATTTTTCCATGTCATCATCTGCATTGCATCATCATGTTTTTCAAAACTTGCATCCGGTCCTTTTCCCCGTTGTCCGTTTCGCGACCCGACACTCTCGCGCGCGCCCGTCGCCCCTCTCAGTCCTTGTTTCATGTGCGGGAGAAAAACGTTCTCGGAACGGGTCGAGATTTGCCGAGTGGCCTTGGTATACCACCGGTAGACCACCTGTCAAGTTTCGTTCCATTTGGAGGTCGTTTGATGCTCCAACGGTTAACCGAGTAACCGCAAAGTCCTTTTGTGTGTTGCAGCAAAAACCCCTCCAAACAACCCAAAACCTAACTAAGTCCCTTCCATGCTCTAGGTCGTTCGATCACGATCGTGTGGGCGAAAACCGCACTCCATTTGGAGTCTCCTAGCTCCCTCTACCTATAAAAACACCTCCCCCTCCGAAATTCGGGCGAAACCCTAGTCTTCTTCCACCCCGTGCCGCCGGACACGTCCGGTCCGGACGGACGAAAGCCACCGCCGCCCATTGCCAACCAGAGGGCGCCACGTGGCCCAGCCACCGCGCGCCGCCGCCGGCCCGCCAGGCCCGCGCGGGGCCCCCGGCCCGCTCCGCCGCCGCCCGCGCCTCCTCCCGCGGATCCCCGCGCCACCGCCGGATCCCGTCCCTGCCGCCTCGTCGCCCCGCCTCGCCGCCCTCCGCCGCCATCGTCGCCCCGCCTCGCCGCCCGACCGTCGCCCGCCGCGACTCCGCTCGCGCCTCCCCCGACCCCGCGTCGCCGGATCCGGCCCCTCCGGTCCCTCCCCGACGCCGCCCGAGTTCCTCCGGCCGGCCACCGCCTCTGTTCCGGCGAGGAGCTCCGGCCGCCGTGCACCCCGACCCCGGCGTCCTCGAGCCCGATCCAGATCCACGGTTGACTTTCTCCCCTCCCCTCGAAATCTTCTAAGTCCTGAAATATTTGCATTATATGCTCCTGTTCATCGCATCATAACTCTCTGCATACTGCTCCGTTTCATGCGTATAATATATCAAAATGTTCGTCATGAGATGCTCTTCATTTTGTTCCATTGTGCCATGCTTGTTTGAGATCATCTTGATGCCCTAATCATCGTTGCAATAGTGCTATATGCTGTTAACTGCTGTCTGTTTACAAAACTTGGTGATTTGTCTTTGTCATTGCATTTTGTGTGTGCATCCTATGAGCATGTGCTCTACATGTGTTTTGATCTACATCATGCCATCCTTACAGTGGTGCTAGTCTTGTATTTTTAGGATCTGTGTGGTGACTAGGACAAGCATGCAAAGTAGCCTCCGTGATGTTGCTGATTTCTGTGACGTAGTAATTTCTGCCAAGTCCGAGTCTATTATATTTTGTTGCCATGTAAACCTGCTGCTACAAGTCATTGTATGCATGATCTGGAGATGTTCACTAAGGATGTTTTGTTGCACATGTTATGATCTATCCATCCATGCCCTTGTTTGCATTTATAGCCTGCTGTAGATTGTTGTAATCTTGCTCTACTTTTGCTATAAAATATTCCTGGCAGATTGTTTACATGTTAATCAATTTTTCCATGGTTGTTACTAGTGATCCATGCACCCTATGACTATGTTATTGCCATGTTTAGCTTCATATTTGTGCCATTTTACTGTTGGTTACCTTTTCATGCCATGTATTGCTCTGTGGTGAGTGGTTCAAGCTCACCAACATGCCTACCTATCGTTATTTCTGTCATGCTCTGTTTTTCTTCCAAGTCTGAATCTGTTTATGGAACTTGCTATGTTTACATGGGTGCCATCATATCTTCTGTACCTTTTTGGCTCGTGATCAGTAAAGGATTTTTGTTTTATGCAATTAATTAATTCATGCCATGCCTTTGTTTGCTATGATATGTTCCTGTAGCATGTTGTTTGGTAGCTCTAAACTTTGCGACCTGATGTTATTTCTGCCATGCCCAGTGATTTCTGCTAAGTCTGTGAGTCTGTTATTATTTGCAATCTTGCAATGTCCTTTTGAGCATGTTCTAGTGATTTCTGGAGATAGCTCAGTGTTCATGTTTTGTTGTGCTTTACCTGTACATCTTGTCCATGGCTTTTGTTTTCATGTTGAGTTGTTGTAGCATATTGTTTTGATGCTTGCTAGATGTCTAGTTGCTGTTTTGGACAGATTGTTGCTATGTCTTGTTTGGAGTGTATGTGTTGCACCGTTGCTTCGTTTTGAGCATGCTCTATATGAAACTTGCTTAGAATTGCATGTAGTTTCATATTACCTTGTTGCATCCTTGTTTCGAGTGTGTTTGCTTGATGCTTGTATGCATTTTGCATCAATGCCATGTTTAACTTGTTTTGCTCATATCTTCTAGGCCGTAGCTCCGAATCTAATGAACTTTATATGTAACTTGACTAGAATTTCGTGTAGATTGTTTTGGTGCATCTTAACTTGCTGTTTAACACCTTGAACATAAGGTTTATTCGGATCTGGACCAATTTCGAAATTTGCATATGAGGACTTACCGGAGTTGTTATATGTTGTTTCCGGCCTCATTTAAACTTGCTTTGATGTGTTGTTCTTGTATGCATCATCTCTTGTCATGAGTAGCTTCATATAGCCTTTGTCATGCATCTTGCTTGGTTGTGCATCATGTCTTGTTCATGTGTGGTGTGTTTACCATGTTGTGTGCTTCTTCTCGATAGTTCCCGTGTCGTTGCGATCGTGAGGATTCGTTTGTCTTCGTGGCTTCATCTTCTTCATGGACTCGTTCTTCTTCCTAGCGGGATTTCAGGCAAGATGACCGTCACCTTGGATCTCACTACTATCATTGCTATGCTAGCTGCTTCGTTCTATCGCTTTGCTGCGCTACCTATCACTTGCTCTTCAAGCCTTCCAAATTGCCATGAACCTCTAACCTTTGTCACCCTTCCTACCAAACCATTGTTTGGCTATGTTACCGCTTTGCTCAGCCCCTCTTATAGCGTTGCTAGTTGCAGGTTAAGATGAAGCTTGCTCCACGTTGGATTATGTTTATGTTGGGATATCACAATATCTCTTATATTATTAGTGCATCTATATACTTGGTAAATGGTGGAAGGCTCGGCCTTATGCCTGGTGTTTTGTTCCACTCTTGCCGCCCTAGTTTCCGTCATACCGGTGTTATGTTCCTTGATTTTGCGTCCCTTACGCGGTTGGGTGATTTATGGGACCCCCTTGACAGTTCGCTTTGAATAAAACTCCTCCAGCAAGGCCCAGCCTTGGTTTTACATTTGCCTCACCTAGCCTTTTTCCCTTGGGAGTCGCGCTCCCGAGGGTCATCTTATTTTACCCCCCCGGCCAGTGCTCCTCGGAGTGTTGGTCCAAACTAGAGCCACTTGCAGCGCCACCTCGGGGAAACTTGAGGGCTGGTTTTAGTTGTACGTAGTGTTTATCCGGTGTGTCTTGAGAACGAGGTACGTGCGACTCCTATCGGGATTGTCGACACATCGACCGGCTTTACTGGTCTTGTTTTACCATTGTCGAAATGTCTAGTAACCGGGATTCCGAGACTGATCGGGTCTTCCCGGGAGAAGGAATATCCTTCGTTGACCGTGAGAGCTTATAATGGGCTAAGTTGGGACACCCCTACAGGGTATAAACTTTTGAAAGCCGTGCCCGCGGTTATGTGGCAGATGGGAATTTGTTAATGTCCGGTTGTAGAGAACTTGACACTTGACTGTAATTAAAATGCATCAACCGCGTGTGTAGCTGTGATGGTCTCTTTTCGGCGGAGTCCGGGAAGTGAACACGGTTTCTGGGTTATGTTTGACGTAAGTAGGAGTTCAGGATCACTTCTTGATCATTACTAGTTTCACGACCGTTCCGTTGCTTCTCTTCTCGCTCTTATTTGCGTAAGTTAGCCACCATACTTGCTTAGCCGCTGCTGCAACCTCACCACTTATCCTTTCCACACCCTTTAAGCTTTGCTAGTCTTGATACCCATGGTAATGGGATTGCTGAGTCCTCGTGGCTCACAGATTACTACAACACCAGTTGCAGGTACAGGTTTTGCGATGATCATGACGCGAGAGCGATGTTACTTGTTTTGGAGTTCTTCTTCTGCTTCTTCGATCAGGGGATAGGTTCCAGGTTGGCAGCCTGGGCTAGCAGGGTGGATGCCGTTGGAGTTTCTGTTTGTGTTTCATCCGTAGTCGGATGTTGATCTTATGTATGATGAATTGATGTATTCTTGCGGCATTTGTATGCCTTATATGTATCCCCATATATTATGTAATGTTGATGTAATGATATCCACCTTGCAAAAGCGTGTCAATATGCGGTCTGGTGGGACCTTCGAGTCTCTTTAGGATAGTATCGCATATTGGGCGTGACAACTAGTTCGACGAAGAGATGGTGATAAAAGTGTAATATTGATGGTAGAAATATATTTTTATAATCTGAATAAATAAAAACAGCAAGGTAGCAAATAGTAAATGGGCACAAAAACGGTATTGCAATGCTTAAAAACAAGGCCTAGGGTCCGTACTTTCCCTAGTGCAATCTCTCAACAATGCTAACATAGTTGGATCATATGATTATCCCTCAAAGTGTATTAAAGAATCACTCCCGAGTTCCTATTAGCGGAGGACAAAAGATAGATATTGTTTGTAGGGTACAAGACCAAGTCAAAGCTATTCTTTTCGTTCGATCTATTCAAGAGTTCGTACTAAAATAACACAAAGCTATTTTTTCCGTTCGATCTATCCTAGAGTTAGTACTAGAATAACACCAAAGCAAATTCATATTCATAATACTCAATCCACACAAAGAACTATAAAGATACCCCAAAGTTTCTATCGGAGAAAAGATAATAATAAAAACGTGCATCAACCCCTATGCATAGATTACCCGAATATCATGGCGGGAATCCGCAAGTTGAGTGCCATAACGTATATCAAGTGAATCAACAAGATACCCCATTGTCACATCAAGTATTCATACCGCAAGACATACATCATGTGTTCTCAAATCCGAACATTCAATCCGACATGACAAAACTTCAAAGGGTAAAGATTCAATTCATCACAACAAGAGTATAGAGGGGAGAAACATCATATGATCCAACTATATTAACAAAGCCCATGATATAGATCACGGGAGAGAGAGATAAAATACATAGCTACTGGTACAAACCCTCAGCCCCGAGGGTGGACTACTCCCTCCTCATCGTGGTGGCCGCCGGGATGATGAATATGGCCACCGGAGATGATTCCCCCCTCCGGCAGGGTGACGGAATGGGCCTAGATTGGTTTTCGATGGCTACAGAGCCTTGCGGCGGTGGAACTTCTAATCTAGGTTAACCCTTAGGGGTTTCGGAATATTTGGGAATTTATAGTGCAAAGAGGGGTGCGGGAGGCCACCGAGGTGGGCACAACCCACCTGGGCGCGCCAGGGGGGCCTGGCGCGCCCTTGTGGGTTGTGCCCCCTTCGGGGCACCCCCAGGTGCTGCTCTGGCCAATGGATGTCTTCTGGCCCATAAAAAATCCCTGTGGAGTTTCGTTGCATTTGGACTCCATTTGATATTGATTTCCTGCGATGTAAAAAACAAGGAAAAAACAGCAACTGGCACTGGGCACTGGGTCAATAGGTTAGTCCAAAAAAATGATATAAAGTTGCTATAAAATGATCGTAAAACACCCAAGAATGATAAAATAACAGCATGAATGGTTCATAAATTATAGATACGTTGAAGACGTATCAGCATGCTACGAGAAACACAAACTTTAACACAAGTATTTCTACGAATCCACAATTACTCACTAGCATGACTCTAATATTACCATTATATCTCAAAACAATATGCAAGGAATCAAACTTCTCATAGTACTCAATGCTCTTTATATGAAAGTTTTTATTATATCCCTTTTGGATGCCCATCATATTAGGACTAAATTCATAACCTAAGATAATTACCATGTTGTTTAAAGACTTTCAAAATAATATAAGTGAAGCATGAGAGTTCAACAATTTCTATAAAACAGAACCACCAACGTGCTCTAAAAAGATGTAAGTGAAGCACTAGAGCATACTGCCTAGCTCAAAAGATATAAGTGAAGCACATAGAGTATTCTAATAAATTCATGATTAAAGTGTGTCCCTCTCAAAAGGTGCGTACATCAAGGATGATTATGGCAAACTAAAAAGCAAAGACTCATATCATACAAGACGCTGCAAGCAAAACACATATCATGTGGTGAATAAAAATATAGCCTCAAGTAAATTTACCGATGGATCGAAGACGAAACAGGGGATGCCATCCGGGGCATCCCCAAGCTTAGATGCTTGGTTGTCCTTGGATATTACCTTGGGTAGCCTTGGGCATCACCAAGCTGAGGCTATTGCCACTCCTTATTCCATAGTCGATCAAATCTTTACCCGAAACTTGAAAACTTCACAACACAAAACTCAATAGAAAACTCGTGAGATCCGTTAGTATAATAAGATAAATCACCACTTTAGGTACTGTTGTGAACTCATTCTAGACTTATATTGGTGTAATACCTATTGTATTCCAACTTCTCCATGGTTCATACCCCCCGATAGTACCCATAGATTCATCAAAATAAGCAAACAACACATAGAAAATAGAATCTGTCAAAAACAGAATAGTCTGTAGTAATCTTTAAACCTCGTATACTTCTGTAACTCCAAAAATTCTGAAAAATTAGGAGAACAGATAAAATTCGTATATAAATCTTGTGGAAAAAATTCATAATTTTTCCACGCTCCTGTGAATTTAAACAATTCTATTAGTGGACGCAAAAGTTTCTATTTTTCAGCAAAACCAATCAACGATATACCAAAGTATCCCAAAGGTCTTACTTGGCTCAAACACTAATTAAAACACCCAAACACAATTAATACAGAAGTAATAATGTGTATTTATTGAAAAACAGAACCAGAAAACACAAAAATAAATTTGGGTTGCCTCCCAACAAGCGCTATTGTTTAACGCCCCTAGCTAGGCATAAAACATAGATCCAGGTATTGTCATCTTTGGTATTTTTTTCCATAGATGTGTTCTTTTCAGAGGCTTTTGCAAAGATAACTTGAAACACATTATCCATATAAATTTTGGCGTTATCAAGTTGCCCATTTACGTATCCCTTTTGATTCCCGGCCACGATCCAAGAATATTGTTGATTAACATCGTTGAAAACTTGTTGGTTCACATCTAAAATATGGATTTTCTTTTTAATGTTCTCATAAAAAATTTGATTATTTCCAAGCAAATGTCTCAATGTATAGTCACTATTGTAAAGGATCTCATCTATCACCCGTTTTTCATGGCTCATACCATAAAAATAAAAAAATTCCCTAGCTTCCCGTACTATGTGATCGAATTCATTAATAAGAACATGGGTAGCTATCTTTTTAGATTTAGGATCTTTTATAACGGGAAGCTCATAAAACAATCTTTGCAAGGTAGGATGGGTATAGATAAATCTATTTTAAAATTTCAGAACTAGTGCTGAAATAGCCTCCGCATAGGTTTTAGTTCTATTAAGTATAGGAGCATCATCAAAAGGCAAGTTGCCGATTGAAAAAATCCTGGATATGTTCTTTTCCCATAACATTCCCTTGCCCCAAAACAAAGGTTTTAGCATCCAGATTGCTAGATCGTCCAATTTTATAAGTTAGGCCATCATTTGTTTCTGCCATACCAAAGTCACTCATGATGATGAGTTCAAGCAAACAAAAGATCGAGCGGAAAGAAAAATGGCGAATAAAAAGGCAAATATTTTTGTGTCTTTTTTAAAATGGTTTAGAAGCGGGGGAGAGGAAAACGAGAGGAAAATAGCAAATAATGTAAGTGCAAGAGATGAGAGTTTATGATGGGTACTTGGTAGGCTTGATGTAGAACCTCCCCAGCAACAGCGCTAGAAATTCTTCATGCTAATTCTTGAGCTTGCGTTGATTTTTTCCTTGAAGAGCAAAAGTGTGATGCAGCAAAGTAGAGATAAGTATTTCCCTCAGTTAAGAACCAAGGTATCAATTCCGTAGGAGGCACAAGCAAGTCTCCAATCTATGCACCTGCATAAACTAACAAACACTTGCACACAATGCGAAAAAGGGGTTGTCAATCCCTTCATGGTCACGAACAAGAGTGAGATCTAATAGAGATAGGTATAAAAGATAAATAAAAGAGCAAACTAAAGTAAATATAAATAAATTGCAGCAAGGTATTTTGGGGGTTTTTGGTTTATAGATATGAAAATATATGATGGAAAATAGACCCGGGGGCCATAGGTTTCACTAGAGGCTTCTCTCTTGAAAGAAAACATATGGCGGGTAAACAAATTACTGTCGAGCAATTGATAGAAAAGCGTAAAATTATGATGATATCTAAGGCAATGATCATGAATATAGGCATCACGTCCGTGACAAGTAGACTGGCTCATGCCTGCATCTACTACTATTACTCCACACATCGACCGCTATCCAGCATGCATCTAGAGTATTAAGTTCATAAGAACGGAGTAACGCCTTAAGTAAGATGACATGATATAGAGGGATAAACTCAAGCAATATGATGAAAACCCCATATTTTTATCCTTGATGGCCACAATACAATACGTGCCTCGCTACCCCTACTATGTCACTGGGTGAGGACACCGCAAGATTGAACCCAAAACTAAGCACCTCTCCCATTGCAAGAAAAACTAATCTAGTTTGCCAAACCAAACCGTAATTTGAAGAGAAATACAAAGATACCTTAATCATGCATAAAAGAGTTCAGAGAAGACTCAAATAATATTCATAGATAATCTGATCATAAATCCACAATCCATCGGATCTCGACAAACACACCGCAAAAGTATATTACACCGGATAGAACTCCAAGAACATCGAGGAGAACATTCTATTGAAGATCAAAGAGAGAGAAGAAGCCATCTAGCTACTAGCTATGGACCCGTAGGTCTGTGGTAAACTACTCACGCTTCACCGGAAGGGCAGCAAGGTTGATGAGAGGCCCTCCTTGATCGAATGCCCCTCCGGCAGGGTGCCGAAAAAGGCCCCAAGATGGGATCTCACGGGAAAAGAGGCTTGCGGCGGTGGAAAAGTATAGGTGGACCCTTCTGATGTTTGGGGAATATTTGGGAATTTATAGTGCAAATATTAGGGTTGGGGGACTCCCGAGGGGTCCACAATCCAACCCACCCCCCTCCTAGGGCATGCCCTGAGGGCTTGTGGACTCATCGTGAGTCTTCTGACCCCCCCTCCTCAAGTCTTCTGGGTGTCTTCTGGTCCAAGAAAAATCATCGCGAAAGTTTTATTCCGTTTGGACTCAATTTGATATTCCTTTTCTGTAAAACTCAAAAACAAGGAAAAAACAGAAACTGGCACTGGGCTCTAGGTTAATAGGTTAGTCCCAAAAATAATATAAAATAGCATATTAATGCATATAAAACATCAAAAGCAGATAATATAATAGCATGGAACAATCAGAAATTATAGATACGTTGGAGACGTATCATAGAACACCATGACCTCGCCCTCCTGCGGCACTGGGATCCTCTCCTCGCCGGGCACGCGCGCCGCCACCGCATCCGCCGGCCACAGCCGCTTGGTGTCATGGAGATACTTGTTGTCGCCGTCACTCGTCTCCAAGCCCTCCCAGGAGCCCTTTGGTCGCGCCATCCCCGGAGCTCTCCGGGGGCGTGATTGCTTGTATCTGCGTTGGTATTTCCCTCCAGAGGAGAGGATGATGTAGCGTAGCAAAGGTAAGTATTTCCGTCAGTTATGAAACCAAGTTTATCAATCCAATAGGAGAACCAAGAAACACTATGTAGACATCACCTGCACACAAACAACAAAAACTTGCAACCCAATACGTAAGAGGGGTTGTCAATCCCTCCTCGGTATTGAGATAGATTAAATTGTATGAGATTTGATAAATAGATCTACTAAAACACACAAAAAAGGAAAACGTAACAATGTATTATTGGTTTTATATGATAGGAAAATAGACCTCGGGGCCGTAGTTTTCACTAGAGGCTTCTCTCGAGAAAATAGCATACAGTGGGTAAACAAATTACTGTTGGGCAATTGATAGAAAAGCGAATAATCATGACGATATCCAAGGAAATGATCATGTATATAGGCATCACCTCCAATATTAGTAGACCGAAATGATTCTGCATCTACTACTATTACTCCACACATCGACCGCTATCCAGCATGCATCTAGTGTATTAAGTTCATGGAAAAATGGAGTAATGCGATAAGAACGATGACATGATGTAGACAAGATCTATTCATGTAGGAATAGACCCCATCTTTTTATCCTTAATAGCAACGATACATGCGTGTCATGTCTCTTTCTGTCACTGAGATTGAGCACCGCAAGATCGAACCCATCATAAAGCACCTCTTCCTATGGCAAGAAAAATCAATCTAGTTGGCCAAACCAAACCAAAATTTTGGAGAAGAAATATGAGGCTATAACAATCATGCATAAAATAGTTTAGCAAAGACTCAAATAATATTCATGGATAGAACTGATCATAAACCCACAATCCCAACAAACACACCGCAAAAGTCAGGGACCAGATTGTAAACATGAAAAAGTAGGAGCTTAGCATTACATCAAATAGATCTCCAAGAACATCGAGGAGAACATTGTATTGAATATCAAAAAGAGAGAAGAAGCCATCTAGCTACTAGCTGCGTACCCGTAGGTCTATGGTAAACTACTCATGCATCATTGGAGGGGCAACAGGGATGATGAAGAACCCCTCCATGATCGTTGACCCCCTCCGACAGAGTGCCGAAAAAGGCCTCTAGATTGGATCTCGTGGTTCTTGAACTTGCGGCGGCGGAAACTATATTTCCTCGACTCCCCTAGGGTTTTAGGGGATTTTAGAGTATTTATAGAGGTGGATGGCAGTGGAGAAGCTTCCCATGGTCCCCACTACCCATCAGGGTGCGCCTGGCCCTTCTAGCGTGCCCTGGTGCCTGTGGGCCCCCACAGGCCTCCTTCCGTGCACTTCTTTGGCTCCCTAGGTGTCCTCTGGGCAGAAAAAAAATCTCCAAAAAGTTTCGTGGCATTTGGACTCCGTTTAGTATTTATATTCTACAAATTAAAAACAAGCAAAAAATAGCAACTGTCACTGGGCACTATGTTAATAGGTTAGTCCCAAAAAATGATATAAAGTTGCTAGTAAATGAATATAAAACATCCAAGATTGATAATATAATAGCATGGAACAATAAAAAAATTATAGATATGTTGGAGATGTATCATGGCGCAAGCGCGGTGATGAAGAAGAAGATAGAGAGGAACCGCGCGAGTGCGTGCGTCACGGTGAACGGTGCTGTGGGCGGTGGCTCGGGCGGCAAGATGGCACTGCGACAGGGCTTTGCGTGAGCTCGGGAGAGAAGGAGAAGAGGAAGACGAAGGGGAAGCGGGGGTGTGTGCGTGGGCGTCTCCGTCACGCCCCTCCCCCTAATTTATAACCGCAGTAGAACGTGGGGAAGTGGGATCGACTATGCCCACGATCTCCACTCCCCTGCGTTGTGCGGGCACATTCCCTGCACACAGTAACTGCGTCAGGGAATGCAACCGTCCGATGTCGCCGCAATAAATCCCACGCGCATGGGCCGAGGGTGCGGCGTGGTAGGGCCCAACCCGCTATCGCCTCCCATCACGCGCGTGGCCTCGCAGGGCCTCGTCCGTCGCACGTCGCCACGTGGCGGCCCGCCGAGCCACGGTGGGCGCGAACCGTCATACTACCCAAGATCGAGCGGGCGGACATTTCAGTTTCCCGCCCAGGCCGGGGTGCCGCGATCCGACTTCTGGAAGCCCGCATCCAGTGGGTGTTGCCAGAACCTACGACCTCGAAGCCGGCGCCCGGGTGCCAGGCCCCACCCAGCCGGGATAGCATTCTTCACCAACAAAACCGCCTCCTCAGGGGGGTAAGCTACGGGCCCCCTGCTTGGAGTCGGCGAGCCTTCACAGCTTCAGGGACTACTGTCGGGGGGATGCCCCCAGGCAGGCAATGAAACCCGGATCCCTTTTTAAAACATCGGGGCAAACCAGGCCCCTCAATCAGGCTGGCCTACTACCAGCTCCCCAGCGCGAGCCGGCCAGGTACAGCCACCTACCCCAGCCGGCTAGCGCATGGCGGCTGGCCATAAGAAACAACTCCCAACGACAAGGCAAGCATGGCTATAGTGCTCCCCCTTTACGCCGGTCCGAGCGGGCGTGGCTACAATGTGCCCTACGCCCTCACCCGGGGCGGGCGGCGACTGGGCTGCGCAACCTGTAGTTGGGCGGCACCAGCCACCTCATGACGCAAGGCGCGACATGCCACAGTGCCGGGCAGCCGGCCGGACCCGCGTCCGGTGGCCCCGACATGGTCCGCGCCTGGCGGACTCGGCAAGACCTGCACCCGATGGACCCAGTGGACCGGCGGCCCCCACCGCCGACTCTTAGAGGAAAACACCAAGGCCCCGTGCCTATGTAACTTCACCGTTGTATCCCTGCGGGGTCGGCCTATAAGACCCCCCAGGAGCCCTCCCTTCACAGGGATGCAATCATCAGTAGCACACACACACGTATTTCCACTCACCGGAGAGGCTAGAGAGAGGCCTAGCCCTTCTTCCTCCTCCACCCAAACAACTCCAGGAGCAACCATGTAACCTAGTGCATATCATCTATTCGGCAGGACTAGGGTGTTACCTCCCACGGAAGCCCCCGGACCTGGGTATGTCTAGTGCACACACTTGCGCGTGCCAACCTCGCCTTTGGAACCCACCGGCGTCCTCACGTAGCCCCCCACTTTTAGCCATCCCATGGCATCTGCCGTGAGATCACCACGACAAACACTCTCCAAATATGTGGGATTCTTTTTTCCTAAATTTGACACTCTTCCAAACCCACTTTCAATATTATTGCTCGCATTATTATTAATTTCATATTCATCATGAGGCTTAAATAAATTTTCAAGATCATAAGAAGCATCACCCCAATCATGATCGTTACAATAAGTAGCGGACATAACAAATTCATCATCCCCAAGCGTGGGGTTTTGCATATCATTAACATAATTGACATTAATAAAATTTATAATAACATCATTGAAATCATGCCTTTTCATTTAAGGAGCTACCATGAATCACTTTATAAGCTTCTTCTTCTAACACTTCATCACAATTTTCAGATTCACGATTTGCAAGCAAAACTTTATAAAGATAATCCAGCGCACTCAACCCACTAGCAATGGGTTCATCATAAGTGGATCTTTCGAAAAGGTTAGAAAGTGGATGAGGATCCATATGTCCTTACTTTTCCTTTTTCCTTCCTGTTTTTGGTGTGTTGACATGAAGGCAATAAAAGCAAGCAAACAAGCAAAAAGGCAAATAGAAAATGTTTTTGTGTTTTTTTGAAGATGTTTTAGAAGTGGGGGAGAAGAAAACGAGAGGCAAAAAGCAAATAAAGTAAATGCAAGGAGATGAAAGTTTATGCAATGGTACTTGATAGATGTTGATAATGTTCCCCAGCAACGGTGCCAGAAATTCTTCCTGCTACTTATGAGCTGCGTTGGGATTTCCTCGAAGAGGAGACGATGATGCAGTACCGTAGAGATAAGTATTTCCCTCAATTAAGAACCAAGGTTATCAATCCTGTAGGAGAATCACGCAACACCTTGTTAGTAGTACCTACACACAAAATAACAAATACTTGCACCCAACGCAAACAAGGGGTTGTCAATCCCTTGGCGCTTAATTGCAAGGATCAAATCTCGTAGTGATAGATAGATAAACAAAAACATAAAAGTAAGTAAAATGCAGCAAGGTATTTTTGGATTTTAATATAGGATTAGAATAGACCCGGGGGCCATAGTTTTCACTAGAGGCTTCTTCTTTAACATATCATACTGTGGGTAAACAAATTACTATTGGACAATTGACATAAAAGCAAATAATCATGACGATATCCAAGGCAATGATCATGTATATAGGCATCACATCGGAGACAAGTAGACCGACTCTTCCCTGCATCCACTACTATTACTCCACACATCGATCCACTACCAGCATGCATCTAGAGTATTAAGTTCACAAAGAATGGAGTAACGCCTTTTGGAAGACGACATGATATAGACAAAGTAAATCCAATTAGTATGAATAAAGCCCATCTTTTTATCCTTAATGACAATGATACAAGTATGTGTCATGTCCCTTTCTGTCACTGAGATTGAGCAACGCAAGATCGAACCCATCACAAAACACCTCTCTCATTGCAAAATAAATCAATCTAGTTGGAAACCAAACGGATAAATCAGAGAGAAATACAAAGCTATAATAATCATGCATAAAAAGAGTTCATATAAGACTCAAATAATATTCATGGATAATCAGATCATAAACCCACAATTCATCGGATCCCAACAAACACACCGCAAAAGAATATTACATCGGATAGAACTCTAAGAACATCGAGGAGAACATTGTATTGAAGATCAAAGAGAGAGAAGAAGCCATCTAGCTACTAGCTATGGACCCGTAGGTCTTTGGTAAACTACTCACACATCATTGAAGGGGCAACAAGGTTAATGTAGAAACCCTCCAGCAGAGTACCGGAAAAGGTCTCCGGATGGGATCTCGCGAGAATAGAAACTTGCAGTGGCGGACAAACTATTTTGGGTGGCTCTCTGATGTATGAGGAATATTTGGGAATTTATAGAGGCGAAATTAGGTCAAGAGGTGCCATGAGGGGCTCACAAGCCCGGGGGCGCCCCCCTGGGGCGCGCCTCCCGAGCTTGTCGCTCCCTCATGGCTCGTCAGGTCTTCTCCCGAACCTTCTAGGTGAAGGAAATATGCCCTAGAGGCAATAATAAAGTTATTATTTATTTCCTTATATCATGATAAATGTTTATTATTCATGCTAGAACTGTATTAACCGGAAACATGATACATGTGTGAATACATAGACAAACATAGTGTCACTAGTATGCCTCTACTTGACTAGCTCGTTGATCAAAGATGGTTATGTTTCCTAGCCATAGACATGAGTTGTCATTTGATTAACGGGATCATATCATTAGGAGAATGATGTGATTGAATTGACCCATTCCGTTAGCTTAGCACACGATCGTTTAGTATGTTGTTATTGCTTTCTTCATGACTTATACATGTTCCTATGACTATGAGATTATGCAACTCCCGTTTACCGGAGGAACACTTTGTGTGCTACCAAACGTCACAACGTAAATGGGTGATTATGAAGGTGCTCTACAGGTGTCTCCGAAGGTACTTATTGGGTTGGCGTATTTCGAGATTAGGATTTGTCACTCCGATTGTCGGAGAGGTATCTCTGGGCCCACTCGGTAATGCACATCACTTAAGCATTGCAAGCATTGCAACTAATGAGTTAGTTGCGGGATGATGTATTACGAAACGAGTAAAGAGACTTGCCGGCAACGAGATTGAACTAGGTATTGAGATACCGACGATCGAATCTCGGGCAAGTAACATACCGATGACAAAGGGAACAACATATGTTGTTATGCGGTCTGACCGATAAAGATTATCGTAGAATATGTGGGAGCCAATATGAGCATCCAGGTTCCGCTATTGTTTATTGACCGGAGACGTGTCTCGGTCATGTCTACATAGTTCTCGAACCCGTAGGGTCCGCACGCTTAAAGTTTCGATGACAGTTATATTATGAGTTTATATGTTTTGATGTACCGAAGGTTGTTTGGAGTCCCGGATGTGATCACGGACATGACGAGGAGTCTCGAAATGGTCGAGACATGAAGATTGATATATTGGAAGCCTATATTTGGATATCGGAAGTGTTCCGGGTAAAATCAGGATTTTACCGGAGTACCGAGGGTTACCGGAACCCCCCCCGGGGGCTTAATGGGCCTACATGGGCCTTAGTGGGAAGGAGAGGCAGCATCTAGGAGGTGGCGCGTGCCCCTCCCAAGCCCAATCCGAATTGGACAAGGGGTTTGGGGCGCGGCCCCCTCTCCCTTCCTTCTCCTCTTCCCCCCTTTCCCCCCTTCTCCTAGTTGGACTAGGAAAGGAGGAAACCTACTCCAACTAGGAGTAGGAATCCTACTCCCTTGGCGCGCCCCTCCTAGGGCCGACCTCCTCCTCCCTTGCTCCTTTATATACGGGGGCAGGGGGGCACCCCATAGACACAACAATTGATCGTTTGATCTTTTAGCCGTGTTCGGTGCCCCCCTCCACCATAGTCCTCCTCGATAATACTGTAGCGGTGCTTAGGCACAGCCCTGCGTCGGTAGAACATCATGATCGTCACCACGCCGTCATGCTGAGAAACTCTCCCTCAACACTCGGCTGGATTGGAGTTCGAGGGACGTCATCGGGCTGAACGTGTGCTGAACTCGGAGGTGCCGTGCGTTCGGTACTTGATCGGTCGGATCGTGAAGACGTACGACTACATCAACCGCGTTGTGCTAACGCTTCCGCTTTCGGTCTACGATGGTGGACAACACTCTCCCCTCTCGTTGCTATGCATCACCATGATCTTGCGTGTGCGTAGGAATTTTTTTGAAATTACTACGTTCCCCAACAGTGGTATCCGAGCCTGGTTTTATGCGTTGATGTTATATGCACGAGTAGAACACAAGTGAGTTGTGGGCGATATAAGCCATACTGCTTATCAGCATGTCATACTTTGGTTCGGCGGTATTGTTGGATGAAGCGGCCTGGACCGACATTACGCGTACGCTTACGCGAGACTGGTTCTACCGACGTGCTTTGCACACAGGTGGCTGGCGGGTGTCAGTTTCTCCAACTTTAGTTGAACCGAGTGTGGCTACGCCCGGTCCTTGCGAAGGTTAAAACAGCACCAACTTGACAAACTATCGTTGTGGTTTTGATGCGTAGGTAAGAACGGTTCTTGCTAAGCCCAGTAGCAGCCACGTAAAACTTGCAACAACAAAGTAGAGGACGACTAACTTGTTTTTGCAGGGCATGTTGTGATGTGATATGGTCAAGACATGATGCTAAATTTTATTGTATGAGATGATAATGTTTTGTAACCGAGTTATCGGCAACTGGCAGGAGCCATATGGTTGTCGCTTTATTGTATGCAATGCAATCGCCCTGTAATGCTTTACTTTATCACTAAGCGGTAGCGATAGTCGTAGAAGCATAAGATTGGCGAGACGACAATGATGCTACGATGGAGATCAAGGTGTCGCGCCAGTGACGATGGTGTTCATGACGGTGCTTCGGAGATGGAGATCACAAGCACAAGATGATGATGGCCATATCATATCACTTATATTGATTGCATGTGATGTTTATCTTTTATGCATCTTATCTTGCTTTGATTGACGGTAGCATTATAAGATGATCCCTCACTAAATTATCAAAGTATAAGTGTTCTCCCTGAGTATGCACCGTTGCGAAAGTTCTTCGTGCTGAGACACCACGTGATGATCGGGTGTGATAGGCTCTACGTTCAAATACAACGGGTGCAAAACAGTTGCACACGCGGAATACTCAGGTTAAGCTTGACGAGCCTGGCATATAACAAATATGGCCTCGGAACACGGAGACCGAAAGGTCGAGCGTGAATCATATAGTAGATATGATCAACATAGTGATATTCACCATTGAAACTACTCCATCTCACATGATGATCGGACATGGTTTAGTTGATATGGATCACGTGATCACTTAGAAGATTAGAGGGATGTCTATCTAAGTGGGAGTTCTTAAGTAATATGATTAATTGAACTTAAATTTATCATGAAGTTAGTCCTGATAGTATTTTGCAAATTATGTTGTAGATCAATAGCTCGCGTTGTTGCTTCCCTATGTTTATTTTGATATGTTCCTAGAGAAAAATTGTGTTGAAAGATGTTAGTAGCAATGATGTGGATTGGATCCATGATCTGAGGATTATCCTCATTGCTGCACAGAAGAATTATGTCCTTTATGCAACGCTAGGTGACAGACCTATTGCAGGAGCAGATGCAGATGTTATGAACGTTTGGCTAGCTCAATATGATGACTACTTGATAGTTTAGTGCACCATGCTTAACGGCTTAGAATCGGGACTTCAAAGACGTTTTGAACGTCATGGACCATATGAGATGTTCCAGGAGTTGAAGTTAATATTTCAAGCAAATACCCGAGTTGAGAGATATGAAGTCTCCAACAAGTTCTATAGCTAAAAGATGGAGGAGAATAGCTCAAGCAGTGAGCATGTGCTCAGATTGTCTGGGTACTACAATCGCTTGAATCAAGTGGGAGTTAATCTTACAGATAAAATAGTGATTGACAGAATTCTCTAGTCACCATCACCAAGTTAGTAGAACTTCGTGATGAACTATAATATGCAAGGGATGACGAAAGTAATTCCCAAGCTCTTCGTGATGCTGAAATCGACGAAGGTAGAAATCAAGAAAAACATCAAGTGTTGATGGTTAACAAGACCACTAGTTTCAAGAAAAGGGCAAAGGGAAGAAGGGGAACTTCAAGAAGAACGACAAGCAAGTTGCTGCTCAAGTGAAGAAGCCCAAGTCTGGACCTAAGCCTGGGACTGAGTGCTTCTACTGCAAAGGGACTGGTCACTGGAAGCGGAACTGCCCCAAGTATTTGGTAGATAAGAAGGATGGCAAAGTGAACAAAGCTATATTTGATATACATGTTATTGATGTGTACTTTACTAGTGTTTATAGCAACCCCTCGGTGTTTGATACTGGTTCAGTTGCTAAGAGTAGTAACTCGAAACGGGAGTTGCAGAAACTAGTTAAGGGTGAAGTGACGATGTGTGTTGGAAGTAGTTCCAAGAATGATATGATCATCATCGCACACTCCCTATACTTTCGGGATTAGTGTTGAACCTAAATAAGTGTTATTTGGTGTTTGGAGCATGAATATGATTTGATCATGTTTATTGCAATACGGTTATTCATTTAAGTTAGAGAATAATTGTTGTTCTGTTTACATGAATAAAACCTTATATGGTTACACACCCAATGAAAATGGTTCATTGGATCTCGATCGTAGTGACACACATATTCATAATATTGAAGCCAAAAGATGCAAAGTTAATAATGATAGTGCAACTTATTTGTGGCACTGCCGTTTAGGTCATATTGGTGTAAAGCGCATGAAGAAACTCCATGCTGATGGGCTTTTAGAATCACTTGATTACGAATCACTTGATGCTTGCGAACCATGCCTCTTGGGCAAGATGACTAAAACGTCGTTCTCCGGAACAATGGAGCGAGCAATAGATTTGTTGGAAATCATACATACTGATGTATGTGGTCCGATGAATATTGAGGCTCGCGGCAGGTATCATTATTTTTAGACCTTCACAGATGATTTGAGCAGATATGGGTATATCTACTTGATGAAACATAAAATCTGAAACATTTGAAAAGTTCATATAATTTCAGAGTGAAGTAGAAAATCATCGTAACAAGAAAATAAAGTTTCTACGATCTGATCGTGGAGGAGAATATTTGAGTTACGAGTTTGGCCTTCAGTTAAAACAATGTGAAATAGTTTCACTACTCACGCCACCTGGAACACCACAGTGTAATGGTGTGTCCGAACGTCGTAACCGTACTTTATTAGATATGGTGCGATCTATGATGTCTCTTACCGATCTACCACTATCGTTTTAGGGTTATGTATTAGAGACAGCTACATTCACGTTAAATAGGGCCCCATCTAAATCCGTTGAGACGACACCGTATGAACTATGGTTTGGCAAGAAACCTAAGCTATCGTTTCTTAAAGTTTGAGGTTGCAATGCTTGTGTGAAAAAGTTTCAACCTGATAAGCTCAAACCCAAATCGGAGAAATGCGTCTTCATAGGATACCCAAAAGAAAATGTTGGGTACACCTTCTATCACATATCCGAAGGCAAGATATTCGTTGCTGAAAATGGATCCTTTCTAGAGAAGGAGTTTCTCTCGAAAGAAGTGAGTGGGAGGAAAGTAGAACTTGATGAGGTAACTGTACCTGCTCCCTTATTGGAAAGTAGTTCATCACAGAAATCTGTTCCTGTGACTACTATACCAATTAGTGAGGAAGCTAATGATGATGATCATGTAACTTCAGATCAAGTTACTACCGAACCTCGTAGGTAAACCAGAGTGAGATTCGCACCAGAGTGGTACGGTAATCCTGTTCTGGAGGTCATGTTACTTGACCATGACGAACCTACGAACTATGAGGAAGCGATGATGAGCCCAGATTCCGCGAAATGGCTTGAGGCCATGAAATATGAGATGAGATCCATGTATGAGAACAAAGTATGGACTTTGATTGACTTGCCCAATGATCGGCGAGCCATTGAGATTAAATGGATCTTCAAGAGGAAGACGGACGCTGATAGTAGTGTTACTATCTACAAAGCTTGAATTGTCGCAAAAGATTTTTGACAAGTTCAAGATGTTGACTACGATGAGAGTTTCTCACTCGTATCTATGCTTAAGTCTGTCCGAATCATGTTAGCAATTGCCGCATTTTATGAAATTTGGCAAATGGATAACAAAAACGGCATTGCTTAATGGATTTATTAAAGAAGAGTTGTATATGATGCAACCAGAAGGTTTTGTCAATCCTAAAGGTGCTAACAAAATATGCAAGCTCCAGCGATCCATCTATGGACTGGTGCAAGCATCTCAGAGTTGGAATATACGCTTTGATAAGTTGATCAAAGGATATAGTTTTATACAGACTTGCGGTGAAGCCTGTATTTACAAGAAAGTGAGTGGGAGCACTACAGCATTTCTGATAAGTATATGTGAATGACATATTGTTGATCGGAAATAATGTAGAATTATTCTGCAAAGCATAAAGGAGTGTTTGAAAGGAGTTTTTCAAAGAAGGACCTCGGTGAAGCTGCTTACATATTGAGCATCAAGATCTATAGAGATAGATCAAGACGCTTGATAAGTTCTTTCAATGAGTACATACCTTGACAGGATTTTGAAGTAGTTCAAAATGGAACAGTCAAAGAAAGAGTTTCTTGCCTGTGCTACAAGGTGTGAAATTGAGTAAGACTCAAAGCCCGACCACGGCAGAAGATAGAAAGAGAATGAAAGTCATTCCCTATGCCTCGGCCATAGGTTCTATAAAGTATGTCATGCTGTGTACCAGATCTATTGTATACCCTACACTGATTTTGGCAAGGGAGTACAACAGTGATCTAGGAGTAGATCACTGGACAGCGGTCAAAATTATCCTTAGTGGAATAAGGATATGTTTCTCGATTATGGAAGTGACAAAAGGTTCGTCGTAAAGGGTTACGTCGATGCAAGTTTTGACACTAATCTAGATGACTCTAAGTCTCGGTCTAGATACATATTGAAAGTGGGAGCGATTAGCTAGAGTAGCTCCGTGCAGAGCATTGTAGACATAGAAATTTGCAAAATACTTACGGATCTGAATGTGACAGACTCGTTGACTAAAATTATCTCACAAGCAAAACATGATGACACCTTAGTACTCTTTGGGTGTTAATCACATAGCGATGTGAACTACATTATTGACTCTAGTAAACCCTTTGGGTGTTGGTCACATGACGATGTGAACTATGGGTGTTAAATCACATGGTGATGTGAACTATTGGTGTCAAATCACATGGCGATGTGAACTAGATTATTGACTCTAGTGCAAGTGGGAGACTGAAGGAAATATGCCCTAGAGGCAATAATAAAGTTATTATTTATTTCCTTATATCATGATAAATGTTTATTATTCATGCTAGAATTGTATTAACCGGAAACATGATACATGTGTGAATACATAGACAAACATAGTGTCACTAGTATGCCTCTACTTGACTAGCTCGTTGATCAAAGATGGTTATGTTTCCTAGCCATAGACATGAGTTGTCATTTGATTAACGGGATCATATCATTAGGAGAATGATGTGATTGAATTGACCCATTCCGTTAGCTTAGCACACGATCGTTTAGTATGTTGCTATTGCTTTCTTCATGACTTATACATGTTCCTATGACTATGAGATTATGCAACTCCCGTTTACCGGAGGAACACTTTGTGTGCTACCAAACGTCACAACGTAAATGGGTGATTATAAAGGTGCTCTACAGGTGTCTCCGAAGGTACTTGTTGGGTTGGCGTATTTCGAGATTAGGATTTGTCACTCCGATTGTCGGAGAGGTATCTCTGGGCCCACTCGGTAATGCACATCACTTAAGCCTTGCAAGCATTGCAACTAATGAGTTAGTTGCGGGATGATGTATTACGGAACGAGTAAAGAGACTTGCCGGTAACGAGATTGAACTAGGTATTGAGATACCGACGATCGAATCTCGGGCAAGGAACATACCGATGACAAAGGGAACAACGTATGTTGTTATGCGGTCTGACCGACAAAGATCTTCGTAGAATATGTGGGAGCCAATATGAGCATCCAGGTTCCGCTATTGTTTATTGACCGGAGACGTGTCTCGGTCATGTCTACATAGTTCTCGAACCCGTAGGGTCCGCACGCTTAAAGTTTCGATGACAGTTATATTATGAGTTTATATGTTTTGATGTACCGAAGGTTGTTCGGAGTCCCGGATGTGATCACGGACATGACGAGGAGTCTCGAAATGGTCGAGACATGAAGATTGATATATTGGAAGCCTATATTTGGATATCGGAAGTGTTCCGGGTAAAATCGGGATTTTACCGAAGTACCGGGGGTTACCGGAACCCCCCCGGGGGCTTAATGGGCCTACATGGGCCTTAGTGGGAAGGAGAGGCAGCAGCCAGGAGATGGCGCGAGCCCCTCCCAAGCCCAGTCCGAATTGGACAAGGGGTTTGGGGCGCGGCCCCCCTCTCCCTTCCTTCTCCTCTTCCCCCCTTTCCCCCCTTCTCCTAGTTGGACTAGGAAAGGAGGAAACCTACTCCGACTAGGAGTAGGAATCCTACTCCCTTGGCGCGCCCCTCCTAGGGCCGGCCTCCTCCTCCCTTGCTCCTTTATATACGGGGGCAGGGGGCACCCCATAGACACAACAATTGATCGTTTGATCTTTTAGCAGTGTGCGGTGCCCCCCTCCACCATGGTCCACCTCGATAATACTGTAGCGGTGCTTAGGCGAAGCCCTGCGTCGGTAGAACATCATCATCGTCACCACGCCGTCGTGCTGACGAAACTCTCCCTCAACACTCGGCTGGATCGGAGTTCGAGGGACGTCATCGGGCTGAACGTGTGCTGAACTCGGAGGTGCCGTGCGTTCGGTATTTGATCGGTCGGATCGTGAAGACGTACGACTACATCAACCGCGTTGTGCTAACGCTTCCGCTTTCAGTCTACGAGGGTACGTGGACAACACTCTCCCCTCTCGTTGCTATGCATCACCATGATCTTGCGTGTGCGTAGGAATTTTTTTGAAATTACTACGTTCCCCAACACTAGGGCCCCTTCTGGTCCAGAAAAATTAATCCAAAGTTTTTTCTTCGTTTGGACTCTGTTTGATATTGATTTTCTGAAAAGACAAAACTAGCAAAAAACAACAACTGTCACTGTGCACTAGGCTAATCCCCCCAAATATAATTGCATAATAAACATCCAAGATTGATACTATAATAGCATGGAACAATAAAATATTATAGATACGTTGGAGACGTATCAGCCGAGGACACCAAAAGGCCCGGCTGCACCTTCATGCGCGGGAATGCTCTCACGATCGCGCCGCAAGCCCCTGCATGACGAAGGCCCTGCTCACCCCCACGGTCCACTCGTCATGGACCGTGGAGGCGGATCTCTCATGCACGCGTCTTCCGAGTAGATCAGACGGACCGGAGAGCCTCCGAGAGGCCATTGCGGCACGCCATGCGAATATGGACAACGTAGAGGGCACTTTTGCACTTGAAAAGTTTTAGGAGGCGGATACTATAGGAATGCTTTTTTTGGGAAAACTTTGTTTTTGCTCACTTTACTTATGCCACTCTTAAATTTAACATCTCACTTTTGCTACGCTTAGCTTTTGACAATAATTTTTCATTTCACTTTTGACACTCTTAGCATTTAACAATGTATCACAATTGTCACTCTGAAAATATTACTTTTATCACCGAATGACAATTGTGATGTATTATTAAAAGCTACAACTGGCAAAAGTGAAATATCAAAATCTAACGTGGGATAATCAAAATAGGCAAAATCTAGAGTGGCAGAAATAAAGTTTTCCCTTTTTTTTACTGGTACTCTAGTAGCAATGCTTGCTTTGTAGGAGTCCCGGTGGGTCGTTTTGCTCTTGGTTGAGATTCGAGAGAAGCCCAACCAAACGGAATCTTCTCCACCAAGAATTTGCTTTCACCCCATTGATCTGCGCGCGCGACGCGAGACGACCAAGACGACGACTACGAGGTTTCCTGGTAGTTCCCCATTTCCAACTTGATCCACGATCTCAAACAGTTTCTTTGCGTCCTCCTGCCACTGACGGCTTAATCTTTTATCACTTATTATCCCCTGCCGCCGGCCGTTGCAGCCCTCGCAGGAACGCTTTCATACCTTGACGGCGACGGCGATTTGGTTGGATTTTTTTTTTCCAGATCCGCGTCAATATCATCATCGCGGGCCACTCTCTTTGGTGGATGCGTGTGCAGGGTGTGGGCTGGGAGGCGACGTGGACAAGCACCGGCAGTCTTCCATCCATCGACACCGGGTCACCAACCCCCTCTCCTTGGTATGTATCCACAGGAAAAAGATATTTGTTTTGTCCAGTTTGGTGAATCAAGAAAGGCGGCTTCGCTTTCCCGGCCGGCCGCCTTCTTTTTCGCATGCTTAATCGTCCGCGGAGATGCATCGTGTCCTGGGTGCATGCTGTACAGTTCCGTGGACTCCATGTTGGATTTCTTGGGGCTTATCGGGCCGGCATGATTCTAAATTTGTGATCTTAGGGCACAGGACTGCCCTGGACCTAGTCTCGTTCCTTGTATAGGTTCTGGATTCTGGAGCTAGGGCAGGTTACCGAAATGGAAGTTTGCTCGTTGGAATTGTGTTTAGAATTCCATTCTGGGAAGAAGACTGATATGTTTTTTACCTGGGTTGAGGACAATCTTACGATGATTGGCAGCCTGCCACATGTCTGATTGATTGCCCGTGAGGCTTGAGGTTTTGATTTCTGCATGTTGTGATTTGTCAGTGTCAAAATAGCACAAATTTGTTTTTTCTTGCAAAATCCATGCCATTTGCCAGTGCGACCGCCAGGGAGCCAAACTGCCAGCAGTTTTATCATTGGCAACTGATGAGGATTATTATATTGATTGGAATGTTCACACTTCATACAGAGTAGAGAAACTTCTAGAGGACTACTATCATTCTCATGTCAGTTGTTGAAATTGCTTGTCGTGGAATATAGATAAGTCCGTTAATTTGGGTAACGACTTCCAAAAACTAAATATCCCCTCTTGGAAGATTGCACACATTAAGGGAATACTAACTCGCCGCGCTCGTGTGACCAATCAGCATCAATCGAGATTGTCAAGCTATTAATGTGCAATTCTAGTGGCACATATTAAGCTATACTTTTTTACATTTGCAATTTTCATTGGCATGATTCTATGGAAATGGGATATACTTGGCATCGCAGATGCACATAATTAATCTCTTGGCACTGATAAAACAATCATGTACACTGTGAAACATGAGGGAACAGCAGGATGTTATAGGTGTACTTTCAAGATAAAAGATTATAAACGGACGCGGCTTTTTTGCTCCTAGGTGCATATGCACCCATTGTCGAAAACACACATTTTGAAAAGTTGAAAAATTCGGAACAAAAATCCCGCGTGTATATCCGGACATTTTATGTCCGTTCACAAGGTTTCGGTGAAAAACGACGTTTTTTGTGGCTTGTGTAAAAAAGATAACTTTGTGAACGGACATAAAATGTCCGGATATACACGCGGGATTTTTGTTCCGAATTTTTCAACTTTTCGAAATGTGTATTTCGACAATGGGTGCATGTGCACGTAGGAGCAAAAGG
Organism: Aegilops tauschii subsp. strangulata; assembly: GCF_002575655.3. Classification (NCBI taxonomy): domain Eukaryota; kingdom Viridiplantae; phylum Streptophyta; class Magnoliopsida; order Poales; family Poaceae; genus Aegilops; species Aegilops tauschii. The sequence goes on from NC_053035.3 coordinate 178,451,620, forward strand.
GAATATCCCATTATAAACCAGCTTTCTTTTACATGAAATTTGAATTGCCATTCAATGACCAGTGCACAAAAACCACTGTAGAAAGTGTCACTCAAAAAGTATGAAAAGGGCAGCTCACTGAACTCACCTACAATACTGCTTGCAGAGTAAATTTGTAACCTTGCCTTTTTAACAGTAAAAATAAAAATGCCCATTTAGCTTATATTCTTTTAATTCTGTTATCATGGATCTTAAGGGCTCTTATTGGCTCCAATTAGTATATGTGTCTCTTTTCAACTCTAGAGTACCTAAGTAATCAACTATGCTATCTGCCTACAACATACAAATAATTCGGTGCTAGTTGTTTGCTGCCCTAAATTAACTGTAGTGGTGATCTAGCAACTGGGATATTTCTGATTACACTTCTAGCACCAGAAGAATCAAATTTCATATTGTTGGTTGCTTCATGATACTGAAGCCTGCCAGGCTGTTTGTGTACCATTTTTTAATGCTATGTTTCTATCTTTATCTGTCCCACTCTTGTATAAGATTTGGGGGGCTTATTTCCATTTTATTCAACCAGAATTTCTTAAATGGAAAGAAAGCTAAGTGATAAAATATACCAAAGATATTTGTGAGTTTTGTTAAACCAAACTTAACATTGCCACAAATGGACTGGAGTAATTGATTCCGTACTTGAGCTGCCTCTTCAAAGGAGTGTTATATTTGTGTCGAATATATTTGTACGCAAGGGGTTACGTGGACTTGGAGTCGTAATTGGTGTGGATAAGTACGAGTGGTGTAGGAATCGGACACGTTGTACGACTTGTCGCCGGAGAGCCGGCGGCTTGTGCTAGCGCCCGGGCGGCCGGTGTTGCGGTATCTTGGGGAGGAGCGCCCGTAGTCATTACCTCGGGGATGTAGCCATATCGGTGAACTTCGTTAACAAATATCGTGCCTCGGTTTGTCGTCTATGATCTTGCTAGCGTTTTATATTCTAACAAAGGAGGGTACTTTTAAGTGTGGAATGGACTTCTAAAATCATTACAGCTCAAAGTTCTATTCTCATCCTGGTCTCTTATCCCTTGCTATTTAAGTGTTTTTTTTCATCCTTATTTAATCATATTCTATGTTTTATGCCTTTAAAAAAAATCTGGCTGGAGTGACGCATTTACAGTGTTATTTCTTATTGTTACCTAAGGATCAGCAGAGAACAAGACCACATACCGGGCTCAAGGATGTGGTAATATGTGTGTTTTCTCGTTACAGAACAAAAAACACCTTAAGCCAGTAAACTAGGAGCTCGGATTTAGACATAGACATATCCAACTCATATTTTCGCCTGTGAGGTACTCCCTCTGTCCCGAAATAAGTGTCTCAACTACAACTTTGTACTAGAGTTAGTACAAAATTCAGACACTTATTTTGGGACGGAAGGAGTATTTGAAAAGTGATTAGACTGAGATAGCAATGCCATAATGGATCTGTCATACTGGACTAGTTTATTAGAACAAATGTTATTTAAGCGAAAACATCATCCACAAAGGAGCATCTGGTGCCTTTGTTTTTTAATAATAACTAGGTACCAACTGTTGATGGCAACTAGCTGGCTGATAATTGCTCTATATGATTACACCAACCAAAATAAGTCAAGATCCAGTGCATGTTTCATAAAATACTGCAAGCCATGATGCAACGAACATAGAGCTCATTTTCAAGGAAAAATATTGAGCGGTGAAGTGTTCATATAAGTTTTTATTAGTTAAATGCAAGAACAATAAATGTGCGACTCAAGACAGCAGACCTTGAGACTTCAGCGTGTGAACTATTAAGTATAGAGTGTGTGTGTGTTTAGCTATTTGCATGTGGTATTGTTTTGGAAAGTGCTGAATTTTAATGTAGGGAAAGTGCTGAAATTTGGGATGGGCTTTAGGCCCATATAGCAATTTCTGAAAATCTCTAAGGGCCCATGTGGGTTATATGGCACTAGGTGTAGTGGAAAGTTTAGTCCCACCCTGCTAGTGGAGAAGGAATTGGACCTTTTTACAAGGGTTTCTCTTCTACATGCTATTGGAGCTTGAGAAGAGAAGAGGCCCTTGCGCACTCCTTCGCCGCCCGCCACGCCACGCCACGACGCGGGTTGCGGGAATGAGCCGAGCCGAGCTCACACCTACGAGCTGGGCCACGATCTGAGACGTCGGATCTTCGGCTGTCACGGACTCGAACGTAGGTCGAGTCCACGTCTCTTCACGCGGTTGCACATATATAAGTGTGCGGTGTCTCCCAACCCTAGCCGCCACGAACAGATCACATTTGCTCCACGCGCACGCCCATCGTCGTTCCTTTGCTGCTACTGCCGCCGGTGACTCCATCCCGTCCGTCGCGTACACGGTCGACGGGAGAGTAAGTCTTCGAAACTCCGCCTCTCCGGATCCTGTACGGGAGAGGGGCGAATAGGTTTTTGGGAAGCGACTACGTGACTGCTCGCCTCCGATCCACTACTTCCTCTACATCCGCGTCGTTTTCGTCATCACCATGTCCACCGACGCCAAACGTGCCGCCGCCGAGAAGATTGAGGCCGACAAGAAGGCCGTTGAGGATGCCGTTGCTGCTGTCACCGCCGCCGCGGCTTCTGCCTGGCCTACTGGAGGGTATAACATGTTTATCCCGATCCTGTTTATTTTCGTATTAGCAGTACTAGCGGTATGTGTAGATTTGTCTATGTTTGCTTAGCGCAATTCAGTCAATGCCATGCTAGTGATTTATCTATGGATTAAATTAGTCAAAAAATTGCCTATTTACTCAACAATCCAAAAACCTATTATGTGTAGGAATTTTTCGCCAAGTGGCTTTGCTCCCTAATTCCTAGAGGAACTTTGCCATCACTCTGAAACATCAGAGGCGTAGATTCTCTGTGGAGGATGTCATTGGCCATCTGAGTGTTGAGTAGAATTCGAGGGCAAAGGACTCGCACAAAAAAGGGGCCGAAGGGACTTCTGTAGCCAACATGGTGAACCAGAGGAATTTCAACTCCCACAAGACCAAGGGAAAGAACGGTGTCCAACACAATACCGACTTTAAGAAGGGTAAGAAGACCTTCAAGAAGAACAAGAAGGATGAGGGCTGCTTTACTTGTGGTTCGGTTGAACATTGGGCCAACAAGTGCCCAAACAAGTTTAAGAAGTCAGGACAGGACTCCAAGTCTGTCAACATGATTGTGGGCAACAACGAGAATGGTGCATCTACGGTAATTTATTTACTGTTTTTTCAATGTTTCAGCCCAGCGATTGGTGGGTGGACACAGGTGCAGGTGTTTATGTGTGTGCTGGCATTTCTTTGTTTACTTCTTACCAGGTCACAGGCGACGGGTCCGTACTGATGGGGAATGGCGCGAGTGCTTCTGTTCATGGTGTTGGCACGGTCGATCTGAAGTTTACTTCGGGAAGGACCGTGCAGCTGAAGAACGTGCAGCATGTCCCTGCCATCAAGAAGAATCTCGTTAGTGGCTCCCTTCTATGTAGAGAAGGGTTTAAGTTGATATTCGAGTCTAATAAATTAGTTGTTACTAAGTATGAACTATTTGTTGGAAAAGTTTTTTTTGAGAGAATTTGTTGGAAAAGGTTATGAGAGCGAAGGGACGTTCCGCCTTGCCCTCGCAGATTTTTTAAATAAAGTTGTGAGCCATATTCATTCGAGTGTTAATGAATCTGAAGTTTGGCATTCACGTCTTTGTCACATTAGTTTCGATGTTATGTGCGGCTAGCCAAGTTGGAATTAATCCCGAGTTTCACTTTAGCCAAAGGTTCTAAGTGCTTTTCATGTGTGCAAGCTAAGCAACCTCGCAAGCCTCACAAGCTCGCGGAGGAGAGACACTTGGCACCATTAGAACTCATACATTCTGATCTTTGTGAGGTGAATGGTGTGTTGACTAAAGGTGGAAAGAAATACTTCATGACATTGATAGATGATTCCACTAGATATTGCTCTGTGTATCTGTTAAATACTAAAGATGAGGCTCTACACTACTTTAAAATCTATAAGGCAAAAGTTGAGAATCACCTTGAAAAGAAAATTAAACGAGTCGCTCAGATCGTGGTGGAGAGTACTTCTCGAGTGGGTTTGATTCCTTTTGTGCGGAACACAGCATTATTCATGAGAGGATGCCTTCCTATTCTCCCCAGTCAAACGGGGTTGTCGAGCGAAAAAACCGTACTCTAACTGATTTGGTTAACACCATGTTAGATACATCGGGTTTATCCAAGGCATGGTGGGGGAGGCTATATTGATGGCATGTCATGTCCTGAATAAAGTTCCGACAAAGGATAATGAGATCACTCCCTATGAGAAATGGGCAAAGAGAAGGACAACACTCTCGTACTTGCGTACTTGGGGCTGTTTGGCGAAAGTCAATGTGCCGATCCCCCAAATGCGTAAGCTTGGACCAAAGACTGTGGACTGCGTTAATTTGGGCTACGCCAAGAATAGCGTTGGCTATAGATTTCTAGTAGTGAAATCTGAGGTAACTGACTAGAAGGTCGGTACAATTATGGAGTCTAAGGATGCTACATTCTTCGAGGATGTTTTTCTTATGAGAGATATGCAAAACACTTCTAGACAGGAATTTGAGGAGACTCCTGAGCCTGCTATTCCTATGGATTATTGTGAACAAACACATGATGAAAATCCTGAGGAGGATGACGAGGAAACCCTTGGTAGGGGCAAGATATAAAGGACTGCAAAGACCTTTGGTGATGATTTCTTCATGTACCTCGTGGATGATACTCCCACTTCTATTTTAGAAGCGTATGCCTCTCCAGAAGCTGGCTATTGGAAGGATGCGGTCCGTAGCGAGATGGATTTCATCATGGCTAACAGGACATGGGAGATCACTGAGCGTCCCTATGGTTGCAAACCATTGGGATGTAAGTGGGTGTTCAAAAAGAAGCTTAGGCCCGACGGTACGATTGAAAAGTACAAGGCTAGGCTTGTGGCCAAGGGCTATGACCAAAAAGAAGAGGAAGATTTCTTCTATACTTATTCACCTGTGGATAGACTGAGAACCATTCGAGTATTACTCTCGTTGGCGGCCTCGCATGGTCTTCTCGTCCACCAGATGGATGTTAAGACAGCTTTTCAGAATGGAGAGCTAAACGAGGAAATCTACATGCAATAGCCAGATGGCTTTGTGTTAGATGGTCAGGAAAGAAAGGTGTGTAGGTTGCTGAAATCTTTATATGGCCTGAAACAAGCACCTAAGCAATGACATGATAAGTTTAATACAACTCTGACATCTGTTGGCTTCGTTGTTAATGAAGCTGACAAATGTGTATACTATCGCCATGGTGGGGGCGAAGGAGTTATACTGTATTTGTATGTTGATGACATATTGATATTCGAAAACAACCTCAAAGTCATTGAGGAGGTCAAGTCGTTTCTGTCTCAGAACTTTGAGATGAAAGACCTTGGTGTGGCTGATGTTATCTTGAACATCAAGCTACTGAGAGATAATGAGGGTGGGATTACACTTCTGCAATCCCATTATGTTGAGAAGGTGTTGAGCCGTTTTGGATATTCGGACTGCAAACCATCTCAAACACCATAAGATCCTAGTGTGTTGGTTCAAAAGTTCGAAGGCACAACTAAGGATCAACCGAGATACTCTCAAATCATTGGTTCACTCATGTACCTAGCGAGCGCAACGAGGTCTCACATCACGTTTGCTGTGAGCAAACTGAGCCGGTTTGTTTCCAATCCGGGTGATGTACACTGGCATGCTGTTGAAATAGTTATACGCTATCTGAAAGGTACTATGAACTATGGACTTCACTATACCGGATAACTGCCGGTACTTGAAGGGTATAGTGATGCGAATTGGATCTCTGATGCTGATGAGATGAAGGCCACAACTGGGTATATGTTTACTCTAGGAGGTCGTGCTGTTTCCTGGAAGTCTTGCAAGCAAACGATCTTAACGAGATCGACAATGGAAGTAGAATTAACAACATTAGACACATCTGGTGTCGAAGCAGGATGGCTTCGAGATCTTTTGATGGACCTACCATTGGTTGATAAACCAGTTTCGGCTATCCTTATGAACTGTGACAATCAGACTGTCATCACCAAGGTGAAGAGTTCAAAGGACAACATGAAGTCCAACAAACACATAAGAATGAGATTAAAAGCTATCAGAAAATTAAGAAACTCCGGAGTGATAGCGTTGGAGTATGTCCACACGTCTAAGAATCTGGCAGATCCCTTTACAAAAGGGCTATCACGTGTTGTGATAGATAATGCATCACGGGAGATGGGTATAAGACCCACATGAGTTGCCATGATGGTAACCCAACCTATGTGATCGGAGATCCCGTGAAGTAGGACATGGGAAAATAAGCTAGTGGTGAACTGAGGAGAGTAACTATACTGACCCACTCCGTTAGAGATGCAATACTCTCAATACTGTATGGTAGGGTGATTATTGTCTTAATGTGTTCCAAAGCTTATGTAAGCAAGATGCTATCCTACAGAGCGATCTTTGGAGGAACACACCTATATGAGCCCGACAGTTGGTCACAGTCTATGAAATTGGGGTGATCTCTAGTAAGCTCATGAATAGGCCAGGAGTGTGACTTATATGCTCCACCCGAGGGGTTAGCCTTCGGCAGCCTAGTACTAGCAAGACATGTAGTGAAACTCCTTTACGCCAAACTGACAATTCAAGGCATAGTCCATTGTTCAGTTGTGAAGGAGTGTAGCTACCTGCTCTAGGTAAGTTCAACCTTAACAGGTCTTCACTGAAACACTGGTATATCGAAACAACAATTGGAACAGAGGACACAATGGGCCCTCGAGATCTGGTGGGGGATTGCTGAAATTTGGGATGGGCTTTAGGCTCATATAGCAATTTCTGAAAATCTCTAAGGGCCCATGTGGGTTATATGGCACTAGGTGTAGTGAGAAGTTTAGTCTCACCCCGCTAGTGGAGAAGGAGTTGGACCTCTTTATAAAGGTATCTCTTCTACATGCTATTGGAGCTTGAGAAGAGAAGAGGCCCTCGCGCACTCCTCCTCCATCGCCCGCCTCTCCACACCACGCCTCGTCACGACGCGCCGCGGGTTGCGGGAATGAGCCGAGCCGAGCTCACACCTAGGCGCTTATTTTTGCCAGTCACTAATGGAGAGTTTTCTGACAGCTGGGCCACGATCTGAGAGGTCGGATCATGGGTTGTCACGGACTCGGACATGGGTCGAGCCTACGTCTCTCCACGCGGTTGCACCTATATAAGTGTGCGGTGTCTCCCAACCCTAGCCGCCATGAACAGGTCACATCTGCTCCACGCGGACGCCCACCGTCGTTCCTTTGCTGCTGCTGCCGCCGGTGACTCCATCCCGTCCGCCGTACACGGTTGACGGGAGAGCAGGTCTCCGAAAACCCTTCTCTCCGGATCCTGTACGGGAGAGGGGCAAATAGGTTTTTGGGAAGCGACTACGTGACTGCTCCCCTCCGATCCACTACTTCCTCTATGTCCGCGTCGTTTTCGTCATCACCATGTCCACCGACGCCGAACGTGCCGCTGCCGAGAAGATCGAGGCCGACAAGAAGGCCGCCGAGGATGCTGCTGCTACTATCACCGCTGCCGCGGCTTCTGCCTGGCCTACTGGAGGGTACAACACGTTTACCCCGCTCCTGTTTATTTTCGTATTGGCAATACTAGCAGCATGTGTGGATTTGTCTACTGTTTGCTTAGTACGTGCATGTTTAGATCAGAGTTAGTATGTCGTCAATTCAGTCAATGCCATGCTAGTGATTTATCTATGGATTAAATTAGTTGAAAAATTACCTATTTACTCAACAGAAAGGACCCAAAGAGGATCCTTTCCCGGACCCTGTGCCAGCGGGAGCTACGTGCACCGGGCTGCCCTTTTTCTGTTTATATGGTACACCAAGCTCTACAGGGGAGGAGTCCACAAAGAGACTGGAATATCACCAAAGAACAATTATGGACAGGGGTGCATGAAAGTTAGCTATTCACGTGCCAGAACCATAAGTTGGTTTTAAGATCTTATGGGTTTAGAAAGCTTTTGCAGTGCAGGGGCAATAATGCCTGTGCTATCCTGTCGTTCGCCAGCATCCTCTGATCTGCGTGCTCTGCTCTACTCCGCTGCTGAGAGCTGCCAGGCAACCTGCCACTCTCACTATCTCCGCACGTGGCTTCTCGTCGCATCCAGCGCAGCACCAGCAGCCTCGTCCGACCATCACTGTGGTACTGTAATTGGTAAGCCGCATGCCTCCCCTTGCCCTCCCTCTGCAACTTTACTTGGTTATTTGGTTTCTCCTTGTCATCCATACACCACCTAGGAGTTCTCTGCTCTGTGCTCCAGGTTTGCCGCCGCCACCCGACCTTTTTCTCCTCACGAGAATGGCTCCAACACCAAAATCTACCTAGGTGACGGTTATGTGAATTTGCGACGACTGCGCCCTTGTCTTGTGGTATAATTGGTTCTGGTCTAGTATGGTAGTAGTAATCTACTCCAGTTGATGATGGTGGCTATTCCCATCCATCAATCCATGGTGGGGTCCATGGCTTGGGCACATATGGAGCAGCGGAGGGTGACTGAGCGAGTGAGTGAAGTGCTCATCACCTTCGATTTGACTCTGCAAGTGTGGCTGCCCTCACGCAAGTACACAAGGTCACCAATAACCAGTCGATCTATGTCTCCGAACAACTTCTCTGCTGTGTTGAGGAGGTCAGCCATCGCGTAGGGCGAGAGCAGCGCGTTGCTCACGTCCTGTGTCCCTGTGCCTGCGCGGCATCTCATGAACTTACCTGGTGAACTCCTGGTGTAGGAGACGATTGCGAGCGGGAATAACATAGGGGGGATTACGCAAGAAAAACATCACCACTTGTCTCCAGGGTGATTTTGTACCAGCTACACAAGTTAGCGGACCATTTTTCTGCAATTTTCAAGTTTGTGTATAAAAATGTACTCACCACGCAAGTTTGTGTATTACGGGTGCAATTAACTCATTATCAATATGGAAGACCAGCATGATGTGGAGAATGCTCATTTTTTGTAGGGCATGGGAATGGTTTGTTGGAATGTTGCTTTGATCAACATGACTATATGATTGGGTGATAAGGAATGCCACTTTTTTAAATGCTCACTTCGCATGCCAATATATATGCATAATTACATATATATATATATATATATATATATATATATATATATATATGGTATTCTTGATCATGTCTGTGTAAATACTGCATATAACAGTTTATGATCAATATCTGAAATAAAAGTGTCATAGTTCGTTTTAGGAGCTTCAATTGCTAATTTTAGTAAGCATATGCATTGTTGGTTATTTTTGCAAAAATACTCGGCCATAGAACAATTCTTATGCATAAGATAAACAAACAAACAAACAAACAAAGCCTTTAGTCCCAAACAAGTTGGGGTAGGCTAGAGGTGAAACCCATAAGATTTCGCGACCAACTCATGGCACTGGCACTTATGCATAAGATAAAAACTATTTTTAATGTTCACTGTTCCAATTTCTAATAGAGACGACTAGAGGCAATGGCTTGCTCCAGTCTCTTACTGATCATGTGTTTATTTGTTTGATAAACATGAGCATATCATGTTGGGCAGATATTAAGTCCAGTTGTCTAGTCAAATACTTCACGACTATCCATGTTGTTCATTAGTGTGGTATGCCTTTTCATGTTAACTCCAGACCGGTGCATGTAGTTCTCGCTTGTGCAATTTTCGGAGAAGGGTTCGAACACTCTGGGTCTTTTGTACACAGGATGTAATGATTTTTTTACCATCCAGCATTAGTGTCACTTTCATGCTATTGACTTAAAACAAATCAAGTTATAGCATTTCCATTAGAAGGTATGTTAAACTAAATAGGTAGCCTCTTCTTCTGAGTTAGTTGACAGTTTGATCTTCCTGATTCTAGAAAAAAGACAGTTTGATCTTCCTTTCTTTCACAATTGGGTGCCTAGCACAATTACATAAAGGAAAGTAGGTGAAGTCTCTCATAAAAATATATGGACGCGTCTAGCAGGTGGCCATTGGCCACTAGCTTTCCGGAGTGGCTGATCGAAAGAGGAAATATTTTGTCCCCCTGATCTATAAATGGAAATAGTTTGTTCTCTTAATGCATGTTAGGAAAAATGAGCAGGTGTGAACATGTGTGAGCAGGACAAACGAAAAATTAATTGCAAAGCACCCACAATGAACATGTGTGAACACATTTGATTCGGATTTTCAATTTTTTTAAAAACCATAACTTTCAAACCGCACATCGAAATTAAGATCCGTTTTCACCGTTGGGGCCCTCCTGACGTGATCTTCAATACTATCCCGCATGGGTACATTTTGATGATTTTTTTGTGTGCAATTGTGCAATTTAGTCTTCATTTTGTGCAACCGCCTAGTAGTTGGTGTGCGAGGTGCAACTTTTCTCCTAGTCATGGATATGCACTTTTCACTTATGCAAACATGGTTCGTTGGGCTGGTGTTTGTGTGGGGTATGCCAACTTGGATGTGCACATCCTTACTTGGCTTCTTGTAAATATTGCTCTGCCTTCTATAAAAACTAGATGATACCCCCACGCGTTGCAGCGGGAACCCTTAGTCCTATGAACATGTTGATAGATAATCTTTTTGCATAGTATACTAAGAACTCAAGATCATAAAATTGCAATGGACATAATACTTGATATAATTATAAATATTGCAAAAAGTGAGTTATGTGATCACGTTTTTTTTGCTAAATACAGTTATATGACATAAGTAATTTTGTGTGACTTACATGAATATTATATTAATGTATATAAACACACTAACATGGATTACAAAAGAGGCACAATATGAAAGATTATGTACAAATGTTGTAACTGTTGTTGTAAATGAATTTTCATATGTGCATTATTGGCCACTTTAGTTGCTTGCTTGCCATACTTGACAATGAGCGATAGAGCTCAAGTATCGACAAAGAAACAAATTCCTTTCTCTTTTTTTGACAAAGTGAGTACCAATTGCTTTTGTCTCAAAGCATTGGATTGAAAAGAGCATGAGTAATTATACACATAAGCACTGAGAGACCCAAATTACAGCATTGAAGACAAAATTTGTTCCAACAAAAAGAAACTATGCATTAAAACTTATAAGCTACATTAAGCAAATGAAAAATAGAGAATGCCAATTTTTGTGGTTCAAAATTCCAAACATGATAAATTGGTTTGTTCAAACCTTGGACAAATAGGCATATTCCAAAATAAACATTTCAGTAGTTGAAAACTAAACACAGATTGCATGAGTCAGGCAATCAAATACTACACTGAACTTACTTGATATGTAGCGTTCAACTTCCGGGAAATGCAAAACGATGCTCGAGCTCATCTACTCCTGAAATCATGGCCACACAACTTACTTGGGATAGGTGATCTGCATTGTATTTGGCAGTGTATTCTGATTGTATTTTGATTTTTGCTGCCTGACATGTGAAAGCATTAACAATGTTGGAGCCCACTGAGCACAAGCCATCAATACTGCCTGGCCACATTTATTAGAAATCTGGAACACCACTGGACAAATTCAAACCTTCTGCTAGTGTTGTCCTCGGCTACGTCTCACTACATAGTCTGTCGTCTTTGGCCATTACATCCCACAAGCATGCATTAATGGAGCAGTCTTCCAAGCAAAGTTTTGCTTCACCCGCTAGCCCAACAATTTACCATCTCCGCGGGTTCGCCGACTTCATGCTGTTACTCTGACTAGCGAGCGTTGATCCTCTCTCCCTCCTCACATGTCCTTTCTGCGACCAAGAGCTTGCACCATTTGTAGCATGGTCAATACATTTTGGAGTGGGCGCAGCACTGACCTCTTAGACCAGCCTAGTGCTTCAGGATTCATCTCCACTGTTGATTGCTTCGAGTGAGCCGGTGACCTGCTCAAGCGCTGCTAAGATATGGTATCCTGTTTGCAGTCTTGCCGGACCACCATATCGCTATCGCCGACGAAGGGTCCGAATCCACCTTTGTCTCGAGCCTCTACCATTGCAAGTCTATGGTTATTTGCAACTTCTCCGGCGCCATGTAGAACCTACTGTTGCAACACCAAGATTAAGATTGAGGGGGCTTCTAATTAAAGCATCACGAGCAGATCAGAAAAAACCAAGGTTGTGGGCTTGTGGCACTTGCGAATACCTTTCAATCGGATCCAGCAAGAACTCCGGCACACGTGGCTGAGGTGAAACAAATTTTCTCTCCCACGGTCCATGACGCCTGCCAGTTCAGAGGCATTGGTCCACCTAGCTGTGGCCAACCAGACCATGATCAGGCTCTCGTTTTAGTCACTGGCTTTTCAAAAACTCCGTCCGCTTTTGTTGGAAATATGCCCTAGAGGCAATAATATTGTATTATTATATTTCCATTATTCCTAGCTGAGAGTTTATATTCCAGGCTATAACTGCTATGATTCTGGAATATGCGATTCAGTGGAAAACTCATATGCATGTGTGGAATGATAAACGGTAAACAATAGGTTTCCGGTCTCGCCTCTAAGACCGACTCAAGTGTTGTTGGTGATCACGTTTTCCGGATCTTAGGATATCGTTAAGTGTAACGATAGTCCTAAAACAACATTGAGGGTATGGTGTTAGATAAACAATCATGTTGAGTCGACCCAATACTTGTCTGTTATACTATGTGACCATATCGTCTAAAATCATCTGTTATAACACATAGTGTTAGCATGCGTTTTAGTTGCTCAGACCATGAGAGTGTCTCGGTCACTTCCTATCGGACAGTGGGCTTTGGGGTTGCTCAAATGTCATCTGTAACAAGGTGTTCATAACGACAACTTTCAGGCTCACCGAAAAGTGTGACAAGTGACATGATAGCTCGAGAATGGGATTTGCTCCTTCGACGATGGAGAGATATTCTTAGGGCCCTCTCGGTGTGACGGCATCCATCATCGTCTGGCCAGACACAAGTGACTACGTCACGGGGATGCCGGAATAAGTCAACGAGAAAGAAGAACAAAACCGGTAACGGGAGCAACGACATAGTGAGCATGGTGATGACTCTGGAGGATACCGATGCACACCGGGTTTTGTGAAGTATCGCGAAGCAAAGGGAACACTGATATGTCTCCAACATATCTATAATTTTTGATTGTTCCATGATGTTATATTATCATTCTTTGATGTTTTACAATCATTTTATAGCAACTTTATATCATTTTTTGGGACTAACATATTGACATAGTGCCCAGTGCCAGTTGCTGTTTTTTGCTTGTTTTTTACTTCGCAGAAAATCAATACCAAGCGGAAGCCAAACGCAGCGAAACTTTTTGGAGAATTTTTCTGGGCCAGAAAAAGACACAGGATGGGCCAAAGAAGTACCAGAGGGGTGCCCCGATGGGAGGACAACCCACTTGGGCATGCCTGGGGGCCCAGGCATGCCCTGGTGGGTTGTGCCCACCTCGGTGGCCTCCTGCACCGCCTATTTGCTATATAAATACCCCAATATTCCAAAAATCCTAGGGGAGTCGACGAAACACAATTCTAGACGCCGCAAGTTCCAGAAACCACAGATCCAATCTAGACACCATCACAGAGGGGTTCATCATCCTCATTGGTGCCTCTCCGATGAGGTATGAGTAGTTCATTGTAGACCTACGGGTCCGTAGTTAGTAGTTAGATGGCTTCCTCTCTCTCTCTCTCTCTCTCTCTCTTGATTCTCAATACAATGGTCTCTTGGATATCTATTTGATGTAACTCTTTTTGCGGTTTGTTTGTTGGGATCCGATGAACTTTGAGTTTATGACCAGATCTATGTTTTTATCCATGAAAGTTATTTGAGTCTTTTGATCTCTTATATGCATGATTACTTATAGCCTTGCCAGCAAGGCATGTAACCCTTTGTACAAAGCCAGGCGCAGACCCTGAGTATAAATAAATGAAGCGCTGGCGCCCTAAGTTATAGCATGCATGCTAGGTCGAGTCTCTTCCTTGGTTAGGTTGATAGTGCTTAGCGCGTCTATCTGTTTCTCTTCTGTCCTCCTTTGGTTCGCAGGACACATGAGCACTTCTGCTGAGCTACTTGGAAGAAAGGAAACGGACCGGCGTCCCGACCCTGGCAAACCAGAGTTGCCGGGGGCTGCAAGCACAAGGATCCTACCGCGGCAAGACAAGGTTGCCGGGGGCTGCAGATCCAGATAAGTCTTTCATCCTCTATCATGCATTTCGGAATGGAACTGGGATATGTGAAACCTCGTTTTATTTCTAGTCCACCGTGCTCCCCTTTTCTATACCCAAGGATTATCTCCTGGGCCTGGATTTGGTTGTAGTCGCGGTGGCAAGGAAGTAGAACGAGGAGCCTAAGCCCGCTTCATCCCTGCCTCCGCCAAGGGCGTGAGAATGGTCGAGCGAAGTGGGGGGACGGCAAGGCCTGTTGCCGGGTGAAAACGTTTATCTTAAATTGTAACAAGGATTCGCTCCTTGTCGCGGGGTCTACCCACGAATGAAAAACCCAGCACACATCCCTTTTTCATTAAAAGCATCCCACATAGGTAAAGTCCGTACGGAATGAAAAACATGAACAAGGGGGATTACAAGCTTTAAATTTAACAAGGCCCGAAGGCTTACAGATTAAAAAAGAGATAAGATGCCTGTGATCCCCTTTCTTGTCCCTCTCCTCAGGAGGCAGGTCAAGGAGGCGAAAGGGCAAAAGGGGCACCTAGGCGAGCTACGAGCAGCAGAAAGCACCAAGAGAACACCTCGGTGGCCGCCCACGGGTGGGCCGGTGATGACGGTGCCGGGAAAGGAGCTGGAAGCCGAGGCGGCAGGACCAGCAATACATGATGAAGGCGTCGGTGCCCGCGTACTCCGAGTTGACGGCCTTGCCGCCCGCCCTCTTCCTCTTCCGCAACCTCCCAACGCCAGCCGCCCAAGGAGACGGCCCCGAGAAGTTCAAGGAGCTGGCCCCACCCCTGGCAAAACTCTGCCGGAGGAGCGGCCAGGTGCAGATGCAGCAGCTGCTGCACCCGCCCAGGCGCAGGGCATCCGACGCCTAGTCGGACTCGTCCCCGTCATCTGCCCCGCTGTCCTCCTCATCACTTTCGCTCGAGGAAGAGCTTCCATCGTCGGAATCTCCGTCGGAGGAGCTCTCCATGCAGCACTTCAGGCGAGTCCCGAAGTCTCCGAAGACCTTGACGGAGAGCAGGTCGTCCTCCATTAATTTGAAATAGAGGACGAGCCCCGCCGTCAGGCTGTGGATGCGAGCGAACGTTTTCCATCCACGATGGAGGTACATGACCCGAGGAGCCGGGATATCGACGTCGACCCGCGCGCCCCCATTCCCACAGCCCCTCATGTGCAATTTGAGGGATTGGGGCGGGTCACGCCCCATCTCCCGAGCAAACGGGGCGGGAAGACGAAGACGGCAACGCGGAGGCCGGCGCAGCCTGATGAAGAACTCGTGGGGCTGGTCTCCAACATGGCCTTCCATCGGGAAGGGCATCATTGGCGGGGGCGAAGACGGCGCGCCGCCCCGTCCTCCTCTTCCCCGAGCACCACGACTTCTGCCCCGGCCTCGCCGACGGCCTCGCCCCCTCCCCCTTCCCCTCGCGGCCGGCTCCACCACCGCGGGCTCAGGAGGAGGAGGGACGCGCTGTCGAGCGGCGACACTCGCCGCCACCGTCGAGGGACCAGGATTCCCTTTCTCCATGGCGAGTGAAAGGAAGAAGTAGAAGCGAGAGGAGATAGATTACAGAAGAGTGCGGGACGCCATCCCCCCTTCCCCCTCCTTATAAAGGGGCGGGGTCGGGGCTCGGCCGCCCCGCTCGGCCAATCCGACCACCAGAGGCGCAGGGAATCGGGACCGACCCGCTGCCCCAACCAACAACGGCCCGGTTTCCCGCCTCCACCGCTTGCCACCCCAAGCGCATGGAGGACACATGGCGAACAAGCAGAATCAAGGGGACGGGTGAGGCAACCTCTCCCCACCCCGTGATCATGGGGTCTGGATGCCTTGAAGACCGCGACCCAGCCCCGCGCGGTAAATGAGCCGCACCTCCACGCCTCCCTCTTTTTATGGGGAAGGCGCGGGCCGCCTCTTTACCACGATGTGACGCATGCATGCGGGAACTGCCCCACGCATGCCGCCCACGTCACGCACACCCCTCCACACCACGCCGCGCCGCGCGCGGGCCGTGGGAAGCGCAGCGCGCGAAAAGTTTTACCGCGGTAAAAACCGCCCCGCCTGCCCGCGCACCGTTTTGGGCCTAGCCCAACAACGTGTCGCGCTTATGTGTGGCCCAGGCCCGGGGGCTCCCGTCGGTGTACAAAAGGAGGGGCGCACTTTTGTACCCCTTTACCTGTGCACGGGCAGTCGGAGCCGCGCCCACGGTCACACCAAGCAGAACAGGGGAGGTGAGCCAAGGTAAGACCGAAGCCCAAGATAACCGGAGCAACGCCAAGGCCAAGACCATAAAGAGCAGAGGGACAAAGCAGGTTCCCCCGGCAAGACCCTTGTCGGGGCAGCCTCAGTAGCCCCGGCAAGACCTTTGTCGGGGCAGCTCACCCCACACCAACAGAGCGAGCCACCCTTGAGCCCACGGTCTCCAACATCACGTTGGGCCAGGGCTCGGGAGGCACCTCCATAGTGGCATGCAGATCTTTGTGAAGACAAGGAACACTCAAGATCAGATGAGGATCAGAAGACGACGATCCTCGGCAGGATCCTTGCCGAGGAAGGCCGCCAGACCCCCGGCAAGGTCCTTGCCGGGGACGACAGCGCGCCACGACAAGACCCTTGCCGGGCCACCCGGCAAGGCCCTCACCGAGGACGCCAGCAGGGCCACGACCAGGCCCGCACCAACCGAGTCTCCACCACCGTTCACATGCAGCTGCCAGCCCAACCAGCTGGGCGGGCACCTGCGTGGCAACATGCAGCTCCCAGGCCAACTCATCAAGCGCCTGTGTGGCGGCATGCAGATCTTCATGGAGGCTCCACCACCGCGCCACCTCAGCTGCTTGCCTGCCTGCGTGGCACCGCATGCGTCGCTAGCCAGGGCGCGTGTCGAAGCAAGGAGGAGCGGCGACGGACGGGACGGGCCTCGCCCCCGTCCCCGATAAAGCAAGGGGACACCTAAGCTGCGCATTAAATGCGTCTTGTCCTGTAATACGAGCGATAAGCTCATAGCATTGTGCGCCTTTCCACCTCCTGTGTGCCACTGTGGCAGCCCCTTTCGACTATAAAAGGAGGCCCATGGCATACTGGAGAAGGATTCGGCTCTTTCGAACCACACACTCACCACAGCTAGTTCGAGAGCTCAAGAACTCTTTGAAATACACCCACCAAAGCAGGACTAGGGTTTACGCATCCTCGCAGCCCGAACCTGGGTAAACGATCCTCGTGCTGGTTACTAATCCTGCTCTTCTCGCAACCCCGCGCCCCGGCAACCGTAGTAGGGATTCTTGTGATCCCATAGGTGTCGTTCCACACCGACAAGATGGCATTGCATAATTCCCATATACTCCCTCCATTCCTAAATATTTGTCTTTTTTGAGATTTCAAATGGACTACCACATACAGATGTATATGGACATATTTTAGAGTGTAGATTCACTCAGTTTGCTCCGTATGTAGTCACTTGTTGAAATCTCTAAAAAGACAAATATTTAGGAACGACGGGAGTATGATATAGAAACCAAACAGGTGGCATTCACACAAAGCAAATCTAAACTAAGATGATGACATATAAGATGTATAATGTAAGCAATGCGAGGCGCCATATGCATGATATGACCAACATCAGCATGCCAGGTTAGAGCAAACACCTCAGGTGGTAAATAGGACTGGTCGGCTCCCTCTGAATCCCCATATGAATAGTTGTCTTCCTCTGGAATACAATCTGGAATGACGGGAGGGGGGTCCCACTTCGCCCACCATGGAGCAGCGTCTGCATGACATTATATTCCCACGCAACTGTCTTCTCTTTTTCTCTACATGTTCAGTATGATTGTGCACAATAACTGACATGCATAATAAAAAATAGTTAGATTGTGTAAGGCCCAAGGGGTGCATGCAGAAATCAAGACTGATGGTAGCAAACGAGTGGATATATCCAAAACTAATGATAGTAGGTAGATTATAGCTTCAGTTTAAAAAGATAGACAATGGATCATCTACTGTTTGTTGCCCACCAAACATGAACCACATAGAAGACCCCAGATGAACCAGATAGTAGACAGATACCATTCGTTGCTGCCTCAATATGAGACCCACGAGCATTTTAAAACTCAGGTTTGAACGATAAAGTAGCAGGTAATAATAACCGATGTATAACGTAAGCAAACACGAAAGAGTGTGACCTCCCTTCCAGAACTGTGTAGTCCTCAGGTTCATCTGCTCAGTCGATGTCGGTAATGCAGTTGGCGTGGCTGCCAGCAACGGGGAAGATGATCTGAGGCGGCGAAAGAAAGTCTGCAGGGGGAATCTCTGTTGCGGTGAACGCTTCTGTTGATGGTGCAACTCAGGTGGGGTGGATAACGGCACGGCAGGAGCAAGACATAACACACAGAGTTTTCTTTGACGCCTATCTAAAAATGAAGTAAATCTGTAAGAGCTCCTTAGAATTGGAGGATTCTATAAACGCAGGGATGGGAAAAACACAGGAATAGGATAGGAATGCACGTGCAAAACAGAGCATTTGGAAACATAGGATTTCTGTCAACCTGGGTGTTTGGTTCACGTGAATTGGAAGAACATAGGAATGGAGAAACATGGTCAAATTAAAGTCAAACCACGTGAAAATGAAAAAAATAAGAATCTTATTATGCCAGTAATGCAATTAGTCCTGTTCTTCATGCATATTAATTTGAAAAGGACGTCCAAGTGGATATTAAAGTTCCTACATTTTTTCTTTGAAAGAGACACCTAAGGAAAAAAATCCTCTAGTTTTGCTTTGCTCCACTCCTTCTAACCAAATGCACGAATAGTAGTACCATAGTAGTTCCATAGCAAAGGATCCCTGAGGGATCGACTTGAATGCAGAGTAACAAAGTGACGTGACGAGTGTACAACCTCTTTGGCATAGCCTTGTCGACCTCAGCATCATTGGGTTGGACGTGGAGGATGGTGATGCTGGTGTGACTGTCGGAGGCGGGGAAGAAGATCTTAGGCCTCTGGAAACGGCGCCGAGGGTACTGCTCAGCTGTGATGGACGGTTCCGTCATTGGAGTAGCTCCGGTGAGGTGTACGACGGCGAGGCTGAAGCAGGACAAGACAGGCAACGTTAATTTGAAGTGGGACTTTAATATCATTTGCAATAGATGATGTAAAATACATCACCAAAAAGTGCTAGATGTAAAACGCATTAGCCGCGCCACGGCCGCTCCAACAGATGTTGTAAATACTGTTCACTCTGAACTTAACTGAAGAAACTGAACTTTACACTCGAAACTGAATTTTACTGTCGAAACTGATTGGACTAGTAGCAGAGCATTGCAATAAATGTTTATGGCGTTCGAGCACTAGTAGCAGAGAAACAGTGATCTAAATCAGCAGACGCTCGAGCAGGGAACACACTAGCAGAGAGCAAGTCGTGCAGCAGCACCGCGAGCGAGTGCTAAAGCAGCAACTCCTGTAGCTGCCGGAGGTCGTGCAGCAGCAGCAGCGCGAGCGAGAGCAAGAGTAGAGCAGGAGCATGAATGAGAGCAAGAGCGGAGCAGCAGCGCGAGCGAGAGCAAGAGTAGAGCAGGAGCATGAATGAGAGCAAGAGCGGAGCAGCAGCACGACCGACATCAATAGTAGAGCAGAGAAGCAGCACGGACAAAAGCAAGAGCAGTGCAGTAGCGTGATCGACAGCAAGAATAGAGCAGTGTAGCAGCAGCAGCGCGGGCGAGAGCCGGAGCAGCTGCAGCTAGTGTCGGTGTGGAAGTCGCCGCCGAGGAAGCAACAACATGGGGGAGAGATGCCGTGGATGAAGTGGCCGGCGACGGCGCCGTTGATGGAGACCCGCCATGGCTGCTCGGTATCGAGCACCAGCAGCCCCGTGAGATCGAATAAAAGATAAAATGCAGCGGTGAGTGCAGAACCTCCTTGGTGGCGCCGAGTTGGCCTTGGCTTCATCAGATGAATTGGTGAGGGTGCTGCAGTTCCGGTGGGGTAGGTCAAGACGATGCTGTGGGGATGGAGGTGGCGCGATAGACGAGGTGAACGTCAGGGCAGCTCCTTGGAGGTGGAGGACGGGGCGGCTGATCCAGCGGGACGATGAGATCGACGACAGATCCTCATCTGGTGCGGTGGATGAGGAACAACGAGCTGTTGCGGTGGAGGACGTCGTCGGGGAAGAGTCTTCGGCTGGGCGGCGGTCGGTAGGCCGACGGAGGAGCGTGGGGTTTCGCTGGTTTTGGTGGCCTCGATGTACGAATGGGGGGACGAAGGGGAAGGTAGGGGGAGCCATGGCTTAGGGACGCACTTGTCCGAAATGTAGGGTAAGTTACCAGCATACCCCCATCGTTTTTGACACCGCGACGTCGAGCCGGCATTTCCTGCTGAGGGGTAGAAGGGGGATTTCGCGTGTCTGGGCTGTGGGACCGATTTCGGATGAGGAGGGAGTTTTCACGCGCGTCGAAATTTCTGGATAACAAGGCGCGGCGTGGGTTGAAGAGGCGGGAGTTTCAAAGCAGATGAGACAAAAGATACTCGAGCTTGAAAATCTCGGGATAACAAGGCGCGGATTCCATGTTCGGCAGAACAAACTTAACGTGTATAAAAAAACAATTCATACAAGACACAAGAGAGTCTTGTCCCCTTTTAGTATATTGCTATAAATGCCATTGAAAAAATTACAAGAAAAATGTAAAAAATGGGAGAACAAGATTACCCTGTACAGTACCAAATCGATTCGCACTTCCCTCAACAACAACAAAAAACAAATCAATTCCCACCAAAAGAAAGAGTCATATCCCTTTTTATATGATTTCAAATGCCAGGATCTCAAATTTCAATTGTTGAATCCACGTTATGTTGAATTCGAATATAATAGATGTAGTCCTACATTTTGATCTTCCATCATATATGAACATTTCACTCCACCCTATGAACATGTATATTGTCGTCTACCATATGGACTAAATTTGAATCAATTTTCCTTATTTGAATATGATTGTTGTCAAGTTATACCATCATTTAAATATTATCTTGATAACAAACAACATGCATATATCAGTAATCATATTTCACTATGAACTACATGTACCATACGATCTCCAATTCAAATATTTGTATCCATTTTATGTTGAATTCAAATCAGAGTACATTGGTCTAGGTAGCGAGATGTTCGGGATAATCTAAACCCTGTTTTCATATGTATAATTTTTGGCTGAATTGGGACGAGTTTTGGTATAAGCTTCTTGCAAAACCGGAGATTCTTTCAACAAGCCTCGTGGTTCCAAGAGGGAACGTGTCACCTTCGTGTGCGAAACGATATACGCTGCCTCCCTCCTGATTTCTTTACAGAGGCAACATAGTACTATATGAGTGCCCTGTCAAATTTTGGAATTATTCCGGGTTCGTTTGGCCTTTTTTATACATTAATTGAGTTTCTGGACATTTAATGTGCATAATTTAAATTTGAACTGCAAGCACATGCTCCGGAGCACCAAAGTTGGTTGAAAAATCACATGTGTGTCCTTGGGTGAATTTCTAGGTCCCATGCAAGAAATGGGAATGAAATTCAAACATCTGGGCGTCGTGACTCGGTCAAGAACATCGAGAAACTTGGTTTTTAAATTCCTGTAAATCCAAAACTCGCCTGGAAATCATGAAACTTGGCATGGTGTCATGTCATGGAACTAACATGTTGTGGTAAAAAATTGGGCCGATTTGGAACTAGTTTTGGTATAAGCTTCTTGCATACCAGAGCTTCTCTCAAGAAGGCTCGTGGTTCTGAGAGGGGACGTGTCACCTTTGAGTGCAAAACGATATACGCGGCCCCACCCTTGAGTTTCTTTACAGAGGCAACATAGAACTACATGAGTGCCTTGTTAAATTTTGGAATTATTCTAGGTTCGTTTGGCCTTTTTACACATTCATTGAGTTTCTGGTCATTTAATGTGCATAATTAAAATTTGAACTACAAGCACATGCTCCCGTGCACCAAAGTTGGTTGAAAAATCACATGTGTGTCCTCGGGTGAATTTCTAGGTCCCATGCAAGAAATGGGAATGAAATTCAAACATCTAGGCATCGTGGCTCGGCCGAGAACATTGAGAAACTTGGCTTTAAAATTCTAGTAAATCCAAAACACACGCTGAAAATCATGAAACTTGGCATGGTGTCATGTCATGGTACTACCATGCTGTGGTAAAAAAATTGGCCGAATAGGAATAAGTTTTTGTATAAGCTTCTTGCAAACCGGAGCTTCTCTCAAGAAGGCTCGTGGTTCTGAGAGGGAACGTGTCACCTTTGTGTGCATAATTCAAATTTGAAATACAAGCACATGCTCCAGTGCACCAAAGTTGCTTGACAAATCACATGTGTGTCCTCGGGTAAATATCTAGGTCCCATGCAAGAAATGAGAATGAAATTCAAACATCTGGGCATCGTGGCTCGGCTGGAAACATTGAGAAACTTGGTATTTTAATTCTTGTAAATCCAAAACACGCATGAAAATCATGAAACTTGGCTTGGTGTCATGACATGGAACCAACATGCTATGGTAATTTTGCTGTCCGATTTGCGAAGGCACACACATTAACAATCAACAAAGTCATTTTGGAACAAGTGTTGTCATGTTACAATCGGAAACACAAGTATTATTGAAACCATGGGCGTTCTACTTACCATTTACGTGCCGCCACGCGTCCCCTTTTTTTATTAGCTGGGAGGTGCCATGCAGGGTAGCTATTTGAGTATGGGAGGCGTGCGATCAGACCCCTACGCGTGCTTATCGGGAGGAGAGCCCTTTGACCTCCATCTGCTGCCCACCTCTCTCCCAAGGTTTCTATTAATGGCGTCCGAGCCTCTGTTTAATGGCGTGGCTATGTCTCACTCGACTGAGATTTAAGAGAGAAAAAAGAAAATCTAAAAAGAAATTTTTGCACGGATCTTGATATAAGATCCGACGGACCTATATAGCATCTACTGCGACTTATAGCAAGACTGATGAATATATAAGGACGAAGACAGTGGATAATAATCGTCTTACATAATCAGGAAGAAAATTAAAAAAGCCACATGCGGCTACGCCAAAATACACAAGGACAAAAGAAGAAGGAAGACAACAATCTGGCTCGTTGATCTCTACTTTCTTGATGCGTTGCTGCAGGCCGCGAGAACTAGTCTCCGCGGCGAGCGGCGATGAGCTCTGTCGTGTCCTAAAGATGCTGCTTGAGAGCATCCACGGATTCCTCCACCAGCCTTTGGCGCTCGAATGCGGAGCATGTCATTCTCGTCCATAAGTTTCTTAACGATGACGCCGGTCCTCTTCAACAAGGCACTGGTCTCCTCCTACTGCTCTGCACTTCGGTCGATCTTCGCCCTCAGCAGGTCGAGCTCGGTCCGAAGCCTCTCATTACCCTCCCTTAGTTGCCGGATGACGCCGGTAGCCTGTTCAAAGGAGGCTTTCATGTCGTCCTGCAACCTCGCCCAGCCGGAGATCTGATCCATCTCGCTATGGACGATCGCATGCATGCGCCTGTAAGAGTCGTCGCCTGCCCACGAGAAATTTTCCCAGGCCGCCGTGGCGCGGCGGGACATCTCCGCTGCATTCACGGCGCGGCGGGACATCTCTGCTGCTTCCGCGGTGCGGCCGGACCAGTCTGCTGCATCGACGGCGCGGCGGGACCTCCGTGCTGCTTCGGCAGTGCGGCAGGACCTCTGTGCTGCTACTACCGTGCGGCGGGACATGTTGGCTGCTTTCGTGGCTAGGCGGTGATACGTCCATTTTGCATCATGCTTTTATATCGATATTTATTGCATTATGGGCTGTTATTACATATTATGTCACAATACTTATGCCTATTTTCTCTTATTTCACAAGGTTTACACGAAGAGGGAGAATGCCGGCAGCTGGAATTCTGGGCTGGAAAAGGAGCAAATATTAGAGACCTATTCTGCACAGCTCCAAAAGTACTGAAACTTCACGGAGGCAGTTTTTGGAATTAATAAAAAATACTGGTGAAAGAATCAACTAGAGGGGGCCACCCACCATCCACGAGGGTGGGGGGCGCGCCCTACCCCCTGGGCGCGCCCCTGCCTCGTGGGCCCCCTGGCAGGCCTCCGGTGCCCATCTTCTGCTATATGAAGTCTTTCACCCTGGAAAAAATAAAGAGAAAGCTTTTGGGACGAAACACCGCCGCCACGAGGCGGAACCAATCTAGGGCTCCGGCGAAGCTGTTCTGCCGGGGAAACACCCCTTCGGGAGGGGGAAATCATCACCATCGTCATCACCACCGATCCTCTCAGCGGGAGGGGGTCAATCTCCATCAACATCTTCACCAGCACCATCTCCTCTCAAACCCTAGTTCATCTCTTGTATCCAATCTTTGTCCCAAAACCTCAGATTGGTAGCTGTGGGTTGCTAGTAGTGTTGATTACTCCTTGTAGTTGATGCTAGTTGGTTTATTTGGTGGAAGATCATATGTTTAGATCCTTTATGCATATTAATACCCCTCTGATTATGAACATGAATATGATTTTTGAGTAGTTACCTTTGTTCCTGAGGACATGGGAGAAGTCTTGCTATAAGTAGTCATGTGAATTTGGTATTCGTTCGATATTTTGATGAGATGTATGTTGTCTTTCCTCTAGTGGTGTTATGTGAACATCGACTACATGACACTTCACCATTATTTGGGCCTAGAGGAAGGCATTGGGAAGTAATAAGTAGATGATGGGTTGCTAGAGTGACAGAAGCTTAAACCCTAGTTTATGCGTTGCTTCGTAAGGGGCTGATTCGGATCCATATGTTTCATGCTATGGTTAGGTTTACCTTAATACTTCTTTTGTAGTTGCGGATGCTTGCAATAGGGGTTAATCATAAGTGGGATGCTTGTCCAAGGAAGGGCTGTACCCAAGCACTGGTCCACCCACATATCAAATTATCAAAGTAACGAACGCGAATTATATGAGTATGATCAAAACTAGCTTGACGATAATTCCCATGTGTCCTCGGGAGCGTTTTCCTTTATATAAGAGTTTGTCCAGGCTTGTCCTTTTCTACAAGAAGGATTGGGCCACCTTGCTGCACCTTGTTCACTTTTTTACTTGTCACCCGTTACAAATTACCTTATCACAAAACTATCTGTTACCGATAATTTCAGTGCTTGCAGAGAATACTTTACTGAAAACCGCTTGTCATTTCCTTCTGCTCCTCGTTGGGTTCGACACTCTTACTTATCGAAAGGACTACGATAGATTCCCTAAACTTGTGGGTCATCAAGACTCTTTTCTGGCGCCGTTGCCGGGGATTGAAGCGCCTTTGGTAAGTGGAATTTGGTAAGGAAAAATTTATATAGTGTGCTGAAATTTACTGTCACTTGTTACTATGGAAAGTAATCCTTTGAGGGGCTTGTTCGGGGTATCTTCACCCCGACCAGTAGAGCAAAGAGTTGCTCCTCAACCTACTGAACCTACTGAAAATGTTTACTTTGAAATTCCTTCGGGTATGATAGAGAAATTGCTAGCTAATCCTTTCACAGGTGATGGAACATTACATCCCGATTTGTACCTAATCTATGTGGATGAAGTTTGTGGATTATTTAAGCTTGCAGGTATGCCCGAGGATGTTATCAAGAAGAAGGTCTTCCCTTTATCTTTGAAGGGAAAGACATTGACATGGTTTAGGCTATGTGATGATATGGGATCATGGAACTACAACTGATTGAAATTGGAATTTCATCAGAAGTTCTATCCTATGCATCTTGTTCATCGTGATAGTAATTATATATATAATTTTTGGCCTCGCGAAGGATAAAGCATCGCTCAAGCTTGGGGGAGGCTTAAGTCAATGTTATATTCATGCCCCAATCATGAGCTCTCAAGAGAAATTATTATTCAAAAAATTTATGCTCGGCTTTCTCTCAATAATCGCTGCATGCTCGATACTTCTTGTACTAGTTATTTTATGATGAAGACTATTGAATTCAAATGGGATTTATTGGAGAGAATTAAATGCAACTCTGAAGATTGGGATCTCGACGAAGGTAAGGAGTCAGGTATAACACCCAAGTTTGGTTGTGTTAAATCTTTTATGGATACCAATGTTTTCCGTGAATTTAGCACTAAATATGGACTTGACTCTGAGATAGTAGCTTCTTTCTATGAATCCTTTGCTAATCATGTTGATCTCCCTAAGGAGAAGTGGTTTAAATATAATCCTCCCATTGAAGTAAAAGTAGTTGCACCTATTAAAGTTGAAGAAAAGACTATCACTTATAATGTTGATCCTGTTGTCCCTATTGCTTATATTGAGAAACCACCTTTCCCTGTTAGAATAAAGGATCATGCTAAAGCTTCAACTATGGTTCGTAAGAGTAACACTAGAACACCTACACCCCCTGAGAAAATTAAAGTTGCACCTAGTATTGCTATGGTTAAAGATCTCTTGGCCGATAATATTGATGGGCATGTTATTTACTTCTGTGATGAAGCTGCTAGAATTGCTAGACCGGATACTAAAAATAAACATAGACCTGTTGTAGGCATGCCTGTCATTTTTGTTAAAATAGGAGATCATTGTTATCATGGCTTGTGTGATATGGGTGCTAGTGCAATACCTCATTCCTTATGCAAAGAAATTATGCATGATATTGCACCTGCTGAGATAGAAGAAATTGATGTCACAATTAAGCTTGCTAATAGAGATACTATTTTACCAGTTGGGATTGTTAGAGATGTTGAAGTCTTGTGTGGGAAAGTTAATATCCTGCTGATTTTCTTGTTCTTGGTTCCCCACAAGATAACTTTTGTCCCATTATATTTGGTAGACCCTTCTTGAATACTGTTAATGCTAGGATAGACTGCAAAAAGGATGTTGTTACTATTGGTCTAGGGGATATGTCTCATGAATTTAATTTTGCTAAATTTCGTAGACAACCTCATGATGAAGAATTGCCTAGTAAAGATGAAATTATTGGTCTTGCTTCAATTGTCATGCCTCCTAATGATCCTTTAGAACAATACTTGCTAGACCATGAAAATGATATGTTTATGCATGAAAGAAGGGAAATAGATGAAGTATTCTTTAAACAGGGACCTATTTTGAAACACAACCTGCCTGTTGAAATCCTAGGGGATCCTCCTCCACCCAAGGGCGATCCCGTGTTTGAGCTTAAACAATTACCTGATACTCTTAAATATGCTTATCTTGATGAGAAAAAGATATATCCTGTTATTATTAGTGCTAACATTTCAGAGCATGAAGAAAAGAAATTATTGAAAACTCTGAAGAAGCACAGTGCCGCTATTGGATATACTCTTGATGATCTTAAGGGCATTAGTCCCATTCTATGCCAACACAAAATAAAATTGGAGAAAGATGCTAAACCGGTTGTTGATCACGAACGACGGTTAAATCCTAAGATGAAAGAAGTGGTAAGAAAAGAAATACTAAAGCTTCTGGAGGCAGGTATAATTTATCCCGTTGCTGATAGTTAGTGGGTAAGTCATGTCCATTGTGTCCCTAAGAAGGGAGGTATTACTGTTGTTCCTAATGATAAAGACGAATAGATCCCACAAAGAATCGTTACAGGTTATAGAATGCTAATTGATTTCCGCAAACTAAATAAAGCTACTAAAAAGGATCATTACCCCTTACCTTTTATTGATCAAATGCTAGAAAGATTATCCAAACATACACATTTTTTCTTTCTAGATGGTTATTCTGGTTTCTCTCAAATACCCGTGTCAAAAGAGGATCAAGAAAATACCACTTTTACTTGCCCTTTTGGTACCTTTGCTTATAGACGTATGCCTTTTGGTTTATGCAATGCAGCTGCTACCTTTCAAAGATGCATGATGGCTATATTCTCTGATTTTTGTGAAAAGATTGTTGAGGTTTTCATGGATGATTTCTCTGTATATGGAACTTCTTTTGATGATTGATTGAGCAACCTAGATCGAGTTTTGCAGAAATGTGAAGAAACTAATCTTGTCTTGAATTGGGAGAAGTGCCACTTTATGGTTAATGAAGGCATTGTCTTGGGGCATAAAATTTCTGAAAGAGGTATTGAAGTTGATAAAGCTAAAGTTGATGCTATTGAAAAGATGCCGTGTCCTAAGGACATTAAAGGTATAAGAAGTTTCCTTGGTCATGTCGGTTTTTATAGGAGGTTCATTAAGGACTTCTCTAAAATTTCTAGGCCTCTGACTAATCTCTTACAAAAAGATGTTCCTTTTGTCTTTGATGATGATTGTGTAGAAGCATTTGAAATACTTAAGAAAGCCTTGATTTCTGCACCTATTGTTTAGCCACCTGATTGGAATTTACCCTTTGAAATTATGTGCGATGCTAGTGATTATGCCGTAGGTGTTGTTCTAGGACAAAGAGTTGATAAGAAATTAAATGTTATTCAATATGCCAGTAAAACTCTAGACAGTGCCCAGAGAAATTATGCTACTACTGAAAAAGAATTTTTAGCAGTTGTATTTGCTTATGATAAGTTCAGACCTTATATTGTTGATTGTAAAATAACCGTTCACACTGATCATGCTGCTATTAAATATCTTATGGAAAATAAAGGTGCTAAACCTAGACTTATTAGATGGGTTCTCTTGCTACAAGAATTTGATTTGCATATTATTGATAGAAAGGGAGCTGAGAACCCCGTTGCAGACAACTTATCTAGGTTAGAGAATGTTCTTGATGACCCACTACCTATTGATGATATCTTCCCTGATGAACAATTAGCTGTCATAAATGCTTCTCGCACTGCTCCATGGTATGCTGATTATGCTAATTACATTGTTGCTAAATTTATACCACCTAGCTTTACATACCAGCAAAAGAAAAAGTTTTTATATGATTTAAGACATTACTTCTGGGATGACCCACACCTTTATAAAGAAGGAGTAGATGGTGTTATTAGACGTTGTGTACCTGAGCATTAACAGGAACAGATCCTACGCAAGTGTCACTCCGAGGCTTATGGAGGCCACCATGCTCGAGATAGAACTGCACATAAGGTATTGCAATCCAGTTTTTATTGGCCTACTCTCTTCAAGGATGCCCGTAAGTTTGTCTTGTCTTGTGATGAATGTCAAAGAATTGGTAATATTAGTAGACGTCAAGAAATGCCTATGAACTATCACTTGTTATTGAAACATTTGATGTTTGGGGCTTTGATTATATGGGACCGTTTCCTTCCTCTAATGGCTATACACATATTTTAGTTGCTGTTGATTACGTTACTAAATGGGTAGAAGCTATTCCAACTAGTAGTGCTGATCATAACACCTCTATTAAGATGCTTAAAGAAGTTATTTTTCTGAGGTTTGGAGTCCCTAGATATTTAATGACTGATGGTGGTTCACATTTTATTCATGGTGCTTTTCGTAAGATGCTTGCTAAATATGATGTTATTCATAGAATTGCATCTCCATACCACCCACAATCTAGTGGCCAAGTAGAATTAAGTAATAGAGAGATCAAATTAATTTTGCAAAAGATTGTTAATAGATCTAGAAAGAATTGGTCCAAGAAACTTGATGATGCATTATGGGCCTATAGAACTGCATATAAAAATCCTATGAGTATGTCTCCGTATAAAATGGTTTATGGAAAAGCATGTCACTTACCTCTCGAATTAGAACATAAGGCATATTGGGCCATTAAAGAGCTCAATTATGATTTCAAACTTGCCGGTGAGAAGAGGCTATTTGACATTAGCTCACTTGATGAATGGAGAACTCAAGCCTATGAGAATGCTAAACTGTTCAAAGAAAAAGTTAAAAGATGGCATGACAAAAGAATACAAAAGCGTGAGTTTAATGTACGTGATTATGTGTTGCTATTCAACTCTCGTTTAAGATTTTTTGCAGGAAAACTTCTCTCTAATGGGAAGGGCCTTACGTTATCGAGGAGGTCTATCATTCCGGTGCCATAAAAATCAACAACTTCGAAGGCACAAATCCGAAGGTAGTGAACGGTCCAAGAATCAAACATTACATTTCAGGTAATCCCATAAATGTTGAAACTAATGTTATTGAAACCGTAACCCCGGAGGAACACATAAGGGATACTTTCCAGAACGTTTCGGACTCCGAAAAGGAAGAGGTATGAGGTACGATAAGTAAACCGACTCCAAAACAATTCTAATGGCAATTTTTCTTCGTTTTGGAATATTTAAGAAAATAGGAAAATAAGAAGTAGTCCGGGAAGGACACGAGGCGTCCACGAGGGTGGAGGGCGCGCCCCCTACCTCGTGGGCACCTCGTGTGCTCTCCGGACTCCGTTTTCTTGCACGATACTTCTTTTAGTCGGTAAAAATTCATTATATAATCTCCTGAAGGTTTTGACCACCGTACCACGCAAATATCCTCTGTTTTTGTTTCAAGCTGTTTTCTGCCAGAGTTGTCAAGGCCAGGCATCATGTCGTCCCCCTCCTCCAACAATGAGGGCAACGATGCTTGGCTAATGAAGACAGAGCTGAAGAGAGAAGAACCCGGGGAGATCAACAAGGATCATGGGATCAAGAAGGCCATGGAGGATCAAGCCCCAGCAGCAGAAGACGAAGACATCATCCAACCTCATTACAATCTTCTTACCCCAACGGAGATTGAACCTTCAAGATGATTGAGTTAGCTCGCATAGAAAATAAGTATCTCACACGTGAAAATATTTTGTTGAAGGAGCATGTCACCGCACTCAAGGGCATTATCCGCAAATTGGAAGATCTCCTATGCTCGATGTGCGATTATCAATCATCACCACCATCTTCCTCACCAGCAAAGAAGAACTGAGTACATGGGTATGGGCACTCCCCTTGGCAACTGCCAAGCTTGGGGGAGGTGCCCCGGTATCGTATCACCATCACACTTCTATTTTTACCGTTTTCCTTAGTTTGATCCTTTTGGTAATATCTTGATCTAGTAGAATAAAGTTTTAGTATGATTTAGTTTTGAGTTTTGCCTTATGATCCTTCTATGAAATCGAGTCCGTGAGCTATATATATAATAAAGATTAGTGTTGAGTCAAGGGCTTGATTATCTTGCTATGATCTTGAGGGAATTAAAGAAAAAGAAAGAATAAAAAGAAATAAAGAGATCATATTGATCTTATGGAGAGTAATGACTTCACATATAAAGAGTATGATGAATAAAAGTTCTTGAGAGTTGACAAACATAGTTTTGGTCATCGTTGCAATTAATAGGAAGTAATAAAGAAAGAGAGGTTTTCACATATAAATATACTATCTTGGACATCTTTTAAGATTGTGAGCACTCATTAAAATATGACATGCTAAAGAGTTGATGTTGGACAAGGAAGACAACGTAATGGGTTATGTTTTCTTATATCCGAAATAAAGTATATTGTCATGGATCATCCAACATGCTGAGCTTGCCTTTCCCCCTCATGCTAGCCAAATTCTTTGCACCAAGTAGAGATACTACTTGTGCTTCCAAATATCCTAAACCCAGGTTTGCCATGAGAGTCCACCATACCAACCTACAGATTGAGTAAGATCCTTCAAGTAAGTTGTCATCATTGCATGCTATAAAAATTTCTTTCTAAATATGTGGGATTTATTAGTGTTGAGAAAATAAGCTTTATACGATCTTGTGATGTGGAAGAAATAAAAGCGACGGACTGCATAATAAAGGTCCATATCACAAGTGGCAACATAAAGTGACGTTCTTTCGCATTAAGATTTTGTGCATCCAACCATAAAAGCACATGACAACCTCTGCTTCCCTCTGTGAAGGGCCTATCTTTTATTCTTGTCTCATACCTTATACAAGAGTCATGGTGATCTTCACCTTTCCTTTTTACATTTTATCCTTTGGCAAGCACATTGTGTTGGAAAGATCCTGATATATATATCCAATTGGATGTAAGTTAGCATGAACTATTATTGTTGACATTACCCTTGAGGTAAAAGGTTGGGAGGCAATGCTATAAGCCCCTATCTTTCTCGGTGTCCGATTGAAACTCCATAACCATAAGTGTTGCGTGAGTGTTAGCAATTGTGAAAGACTAAATGATAGTTGAGTATGTGGACTTGCTGAAAAGCTCTTATATTAACTCTTTCTGATGCTATGATAAATTGCAATTGCTTCAATGACTGAGATTATAGTTTGTTAGTTCTCAATGAAGTTTCTGATTCATACTTTACATTGTGAATAGATTGTTACTTTAGCATAAGAAATCATATGACAATATATATATATATATATATATGAGTTGCTGTTCTAAGAATGATCATGATGCCCTCATGTCCGTATTTTATTTTATCCATACCTCTATCTCTAAACATGTGGACATATTTTTCGTTTTCGGTTTTCGCTTGAGGACAAGCGAGGCCTAGCTTGGGGGAGTTGATATGTCCATTTTGCATCATGCTTTTATATCGATATTTATTGCATTATGGGCTGATATTACATATTATGTCACAATACTTATGCCTATTTTCTCTTATTTTACAAGGTTTACACAAAGAGGGAGAATGCCGGCAGCTGGAATTCTCGGCTGGAAAAGGAGCAAATATTAGAGACCTATTCTGCACAGCTCCAAAAGTCCTGAAACTTCACGGAGGCAGTTTTTGGAATTAATAAAAAATACTGGCGAAAGAATCAACCAGAGGGGGCAACCCACCATCCACGAGGGTGGGGGGCGCGCCCCCTGCCTCGTGGGCCCCCTGGTAGGCCTCCGGTGCCCATCTTCTGCTATATGAAGTCTTTCACCCTGGAAAAAATAAGGAGAAAGCTTTCAGGATGAAACACCGCCGCCACGAGGCGGAACCTTGGTGGAACCAATCTAGGGCTTCGTCGGAGCTGTTTTGCCAGGGAAACATCCCTCCGGGAGGGGGAAATCATCACCATCGTCATCACCACTGATCCTCTCAGCGAGAGGGGGCCAATCTCCATCAACATCTTCACCAGCACCATCTCCTCTCAAACCCTAGTTCATCTCTTGTATCCAATCTTTGTCCCAAAACCTCAGATTGGTACCTGTGGGTTGCTAGTAGTGTTGATTACTCCTTGTAGTTGATGCTAGTTGGTTTATTTGGTGGAAGATCATATGTTCAGATCCTTTATGCATATTAATACCCCTCAGATTATGAACATGAATATGATTTGTGAGTAGTTACGTTTGTTCCTGAGGACATGGGAGAAGTCTTGCTATAAGTAGTCATGTGAATTGGGTATTCGTTCGATATTTTGATGAGATGTATGTTGTCTTTCCTCTAGTGGTGTTATGTGAACGTCGACTACATGACACTTCACCATTATTTGGGCCTAGAGGAAGGCATTGGGAAGTAATAACTAGATGATGGGTTGCTAGAGTGACAGAAGCTTAAACCCTAGTTTATGCGTTGCTTCGTAAGGGGCTGATTTGGATCCATATGTTTCATGCTATGGTTAGGTTTACCTTAATACTTCTTTTGTAGTTGCGGATGCTTGCAATAGGGGTTAATCATAAGTGGGATGCTTGTCCAAGGAAGGGGAGTCCCCAAGAACCGGTCCACCCACATATCAAATTATCAAAGTAACGAACGCGAATCATATGAGCGTGATGAAAACTAGCTTGACGATAATTCCCATGTGTCCTCGGGAGCGTTTTCCTTTATATAAGAGTTTGTCCAGGCTTGTCCTTTGCTACAAAAAGGATTGGGCCACCTTGCTGCACCTTGTTCACTTTTTTACTTGTCACCCGTTACAAATTACCTTATCACAAAACTATCTGTTACCGATAATTTCAGTGCTTGCAAAGAATACTTTACTGAAAACCGCTTGTCATTTCCTTCTGCTCCTCGTTGGGTTTGACACTCTTACTTATCGAAAGGATACGATAGATCCCCTACAGTTGTGGGTCGTCAGGCGGGACATCTCTCGTCCTTCCGCTTCCATGCTCGCCTCTCCCTGGTGGTAATCTCTTGACCCAGAACTCACGCTAGCCATGGCAGACGCAAGGGAAGGATGCTGAATGACTTGTTTGTTTTTGTGGATGAGGAGTTGAGGAGGAATGTGCAGTCATCTTGGCATAGTAGTATTTATAACCGAGTACCAATACGCTCCTAAGTGGGAAACCGTTTAGGTTGTGATCGGTGTGAATAGGTTTGCAATTAAATATAGCGTGGTAGTAGTAATTTGGAATGTGACGAGACGCAAGCTCAAAATTTATTGACGGTTCTAGCATCGAAGTGCGGCACTATTTCCGGATGGCGTAACATGGGCACGTGTTCTCGGCCGTGGTGTAGCATATGCCATGGTAGTTCTTTTTCTACTGCTGTGTACGTGCAATAACTGGCACCGTCGGATACATATCTTACGGTTATTGGGGCATTCGACAGGAATAGCCTCGTGGCGAGCTATAGACTAGTCTTTTTTTCAGACGCATTACACCTATCTCTCGGGACTTCTCGCACGCACCATATCTAGCTCGCTAGGTCGATGCCACCCACATACACTTGTACTCTGAGTTTAGTACGTTATAGAGGAAGAGAAGAGGTGCACGCATGCACTCGTCCTCTCTCACACACGCATCTTTGCTACGAATTGTAGTGTTCTCAACCATCCGATTGGCTCTATCATAGGTTTCACATTGCTCTTTGGCCTTGAGATTGAGAAGTTCAAAACGTGGAGGCTAAGCTGGAGGCGCGAGGTTTTGGTTAATGTGCGGGCCGCACATGGCACCAACACAACACGAGCTTCGTCTGCCTAGTGCGTAGTCGGGTGAGTTGTCCAAGTATAGACACAACCAGGCCCTCCTTGGTATATACGCCTCGACTTATGCGCAGAGAAATTAGGATCAGAGGGAGTACTACTACTAGTAGTACTACTTTGATGTGTCGCGTCAACTCGCACAAGTATGCAACACTTCCTGAACAAACAAGCATATAAGCTGTTATACTTCTTACCCAAAGGATCTTTATATCCAACAGACACAAAATATCCGTTCGACTGTTGGAAATTACTTTAACTGCTGATCTGATGTTGAAGTAATTGCTGCATCGCCACCAAAACCCACCATCTCTTAAGCTAAAGTAGACCGAGCTAACCCCTATATTAGCATATTACTAAGATAAACAGAAGGCACTGTAGAATCATTTAGGACGTGAGCTTGTCAATTTGAATCTGGAGGGACACCAGCTTAGCCCCAGCCAGCAGCTTGGGCAGAACTGTGAAGAAGGTCAGCTCCTGCACGGCGACGTCGCCGGGATCCTTGCTGCTTGTCACCTCCATTTCCACCTTGATGGCGTCGGTCCTGCCTTTGGGCTCCCCCAGCGGGCTGTTCGCCCACAGCTTGGCCATGTAGTGCGGCAGTGGGGATGCCCCCGCTCTGATGCAGACGACTGACACGGCGATAGGCGCGCCGGTGTCGACCACGCCACCAACCAAGAAAAACGCGCGGCCGTCCTCCTCCGCGAACAACAAGAGTCGTGGCTCTGACAGTGGCACTTGCGGCTGGAGCACCTTGCTGTACTGGATCCCGTGCACGGGCATGGGATGCACAGTGCTGATGTGGTGGGAGAGCGCCGGCCGCGGGCCTTCGTAGCCGCAGACGGGCATGAGGAATTTGCAGGGCGTGAGCAGACACACGCTTTGGTGACCGGCGAGCTTGTGGTAAGTGAAGTAGAGCCCATAGCCTTCATGCGGGCACTCCACCCTCACCGAGGAGAGAACGACATCCACCGCCGTGTTCCACACGTCGAAGCCAGCGCCGCGCTCCCACTTCTGGCACTGCCGCTGGTTCCCGGGACGCTCGACGCGACAGTCCGTGCAGGCCAGGTGCCCTCCCTTGCACTGCACAAATCAATCGAACAACACATCAATCAAGAAACCTGCAGCTTGCTCGATCAGCCAAACGAACAAGGTGTATTCGAACCTCATACACTGGAGGCTTCAAGGGGCGGAGGCACAAGGGGCAGTGGAGCAAGGTGAGGTCATCAAGACCATAAAGAGCTCCATCATCGGGTCCTGTTCCGTCTGCATGATCTTTCCCTCCTCGTACACAACCATCTCTCGCTTTAGGGCCGGGGCATTACAAAGCTTTGCCGTCACATATTCAGACTACTTCAAGGTGCATTAAATCAACACATGCAAGTATCAAAAGGAGAGTCACGGCATGCATGCATGCATGCGTTGTAATTAATGCATCAGTAAACGGAAATTATTGAAATATATCAAGTGCAGTGCTTTGGTGTGTCGCATCAACTCGTACAACAACGAGAAGTTTGATTACTACAACGCCCTCTCCCTCGCGGACTAAGCTCCGGTGCCTTAACTGCACCTGCCTTTGGTTGTATGACAGGTGGGCCACCCACCTGTTGGGCCCACCTGTCATACACGCAAAGGTAGGAGCAGTAAGTCAATGAAGCTGCATCCCTCCCTCGCCCATGAGCATGGTGGCTGGCAGGACTAGGAGAAGCTTTCGCTACACGCTCTCCCTCCCGCACGCGGTGGACATGCAGCAGTTCATTCAGTGTCAGATGGCCAGAAGCATACTGTAGTACTCCTCCTCTTCAGTAGTACTCCATCATTGTTCGACTTCCCAAAGAGGCAAAGAGCCAAGCGCAGCCCGGATACTCGTGTGGCTGTTTCATGTTGTATAGTAGTCTAAGATAGCGTGTACCGTGCCTCTAAGCTTAAAATCGTTGGGGTCGGCTCCATGCTATGAGGCCATCTCGAAGCACTTTTTTAGTAAAATAATCTTCTTGCCCTACCGGTCATCCTGGTGATTGTAGTTTGCACGCTCATCTGGTCAAGACAGGAATATACATTTTAATTTGTGTTGGGGTAAATGCTAGAGGTTGCAGCAAATATAGTGTACACTGCGGGTCTTTTAGCCAAGTTTAGAGGCAAGCATGTGGGGCCAGTGCTATGATGTGTCGCGTTAACTCGTACAACGAGGAGAAGCTTGATTTTACTACTACACGCCTTCTCCCTCGCCCCTGCGCGCGGTGGCTCGCAGACGAGGACAAGCTTTTGCTTATACTACAACAAGCTATCCCTCCCGCACGCGGTGGACGGACATGCAGCAATGGATTCGATACTGTAGAAGTAGTTGTAGTAGCATCATTGTTCGTCTTCTCGAAGAGGCTAAGAGCCAAGCGCAACCCGAACGTGGCAGTTGCGAACCTTGGAGCACGCATATAGCCAGGCTCTTGCATGAGAAAAAATTGCTATGTGAGCACACTATTGTAGTACTTGCTAGTATAGCCTTGTAAACCGGAAAGGAGTATTTGCCTTTCTAGAGATTTCAATAAGTGACTAGACTACACCGAGACAGAGTACTTATGAATCAAAATGAGTGAATCTACACCGTAAATAAATGCGTAGTTCTCTCGTTTTCCTCTCCGCCTTGGTCGTGGTGCACAATATTGAGTATACTAGTAATGACTAGTCTCTTTTTGACACGCATTTACGTTTTTTTAACACAGTACAGACGCAAGCACTCGTATACACGTGCATACATTCACCCCTATGAATGCACACACGCACACCCTACCCCTATGAGCACCTCCGAAAGACTGAGCCGGCATATCATCTTGAAATTTACGAAGTCACCATAGGCACCTTGATGTCTACTACGCAACCTTCTTCTTGTAGACGTTGTTGGGCCTCCAAGTGCAGAGGTTTGTAGGACAATAGCAAATTTCCCTCAAGTGGATGACCTAAGGTTTATCAATCCGTGGGAGGCGTAGGATGAAGATGGTCTCTCTCAAGCAACCCTGCAACCAAATAACAAAGAGTCTCTTGTGTCCCCAACACACCCAATACAATGGTAAATTGTATAGGTGCACTAGTTCGGCGAAGAGTTGGTGATACAAGTGCAATATGGATGGTAGATATAGGTTTTTGTAATCTGAAAATATAAAAACAGCAAGGTAACTAATGATAAAAGTGAGCACAAATGGTATTGCAATGCTAGGAAACAAGGCCCAGGGTTCATACTTTCACTAGTGCAAGTTCTCTCAACAATAATAACATAATTGGATCATATAAATATCCCTCAACATGCAACAAAGTGTCACTCCAAAGTCACTAATAGCGGAGAACAAACGAAGAGATTATGGTAGGGTACGAAACCACCTCAAAGTTATTCTTTCTGATCAATCCATTGGGATATTCCTATAAGTGTCACAAACAGCCCTAGAGTTCGTAGTAAAATAACACCTTAAGACACACATCAACCAAAACCCTAATGTCACCTAGATACTCCAATGTCACCTCAAGTATCCGTGGGTATGATTATACGATATGCATCACACAATCTCAAATTCATCTATTCAACCAACACATAGAACCTCAAAGAGTGCCCCAAAGTTTCTACCGGAGAGTCAAGACGAAAACGTGTGCCAACCCCTATGCATAGGTTCATGGGCGGAACCCGCAAGTTGATCACCAAAACATACATCAAGTGGATCAATAGAATACCCCATTGTCACCACGGGTATCCCACGCAAGACATACATCAAGTGTTCTCAAATCCTTTAAAGACTCAATCCGATAATATAACTTCAAAGGGAAAACTCAATCCATTACAAGAGAGTAGAGGGGGAGAAACATCATAAGATCCAACTATAATAGCAAAGCTCGCGATACATCAAGATCGTATCACCTCAAGAACACGAGAGAGAGAGATCAAACACATAGCTACTGGTACATACCCTCAGCCCCGAGGGTGAACTACTCCCTCCTCGTCATGGAGAGCGCCGGGATGATGAAGATGGCCACCAGTGAGGGATCCCCCCTCCGGCAGGGTGCCGGAACAGGGTCCCGATTGGTTTTTGGTGGCTACAAAGGCATGCGGCGGCGGAACTCCTGATCTATTCTGTTCCCCGAAGGTTTTAGGGCATATTGGTATATATAGGAGGAAGAAATACGTCAGGGGAGCCATGAGGGGCCCACGAGGGTGGAGGGCGCGCCCCCTGCGTTCCTCGTTGATCCCCTGACGTGCACTCTAAGTCTCCCGTATTGCTTTCTCTCCAGAAATAACTTTTCCGAAGGTTTCATTCCGTTTGGACTCCATTTGATATTCCTTTTCTGCGAAACACTAGGGAAAAAACAGAAACTGGCACTGGGCTCTGGGTCAATAGGTTAGTCCCAAAAGTAATATAAAAGTGCATAGTAAAGCCCATAAAACATCCAAGATGGATAATATAATAGCATAAATACTTCATAAATTATAGATACGTTGGAGACGTATCACACCTCGTCGTTGACGGGAACGTCTCCTGACACACATTTACATTGATACGACTTGAATGCCAAGTAGGGAGAGGGTAGCAGTTCCCGAGACATTGAACAGTCAATGATGCATCCTCAATTAGCATGTAGAGGGAATTAATTGGAGAAGCAGAATAGAGCCAACATGATGTGAGTGCAACAGAGTTTGGACTCTCATATAAAGGCATCCACCACTCCAATCCATCTACTCCTAGTCTCTGCGCAACACTGCTCACTCCAATCCAAGACCAAGTGACCAGAAGCCACAAGCACCTATGGAAGCGATGGACGCGAGCGGCAATCGGCTGTGCCAAATCATCCAAGACGCCGGCCTACGGCCCTGCACCGTGCAGCGTTTCCAGACGGTGCTGGCGACCGCCAACATCGTAGCACTCGCCGACGCCGGCTTCGCCTCTCGCATGGACAACATGATGGTCCACTCCATCCGTAAGTTCACCGCCATCAAGAAGCGCGCGGACAACCTTGCCATACTGCTCCAGCCCGCGCGCCCAGGCTCCTCATTGCCTGCCACCCTCATCGGCCTCCATGGTGACGAACTCTTTCAAGCCCTGGTGGCCCTGCAGGTGCCGGAGGTCACGACGAAGAAGGCGCACCTCGAGGTCGCGCTCGCCGCGCAGCGCCTCGCCATGCAAGAAACCGTCGACCTGCACATCCACGTCTACGAGGAAATCGTTTACATAGGCCACTACAAGGCCAGCGAGGACAGAAAGACATTGGCCTTCTTCCAGCGGCTGGAATCTTTGGACGCCACTGTTCAGAAGCATGTCGACCTGGCCACGAAAGCTGCTGCTAATTAGCCGCCGTTCGGTGGGCCAGCACCCTGAGTCGAGGAGGTGGACGTCGTTGATGGATGCATCTCTTCTTCTTGCCTCCTGTAACCAGCACTGCATCGCCTCGTGGCCTTAATGTTTTATTAGTATAGTACTCCCTCCGTTCCCAAATATAAGTCTTTCTAGAGATTCTAGCAAGTGACTACATATGGAGCAAAATGAGTGAATCTACACTCTAAAATATGTCTAGACATCCGTATGTTGTATTCCATTTGAAATATCTAAAAAGACTTATATTTAGGAACGGAGGGAGTATATGGCATTTTTATTCCAGTCGTAACATTTTCACCATGAGGTGGGGCCGTAGTTGAGCAAACTGACCATCAGAAAATCCCCACCCCGCCCACCACGCGTCGGCTGAGTTTAGAATTAGAAGAGAGATACGAGGGAGAAGAGCTAGCTGTAGCACGGACGCTGTTGTCAGATGAGACTCGTGTTGATAGAATAGGAGTACTGAGCACTCGTACCTCTTTTATTTGAGGGAAACAGTAGTCGTATGTCTAGTACCACTAGTTGGGTGCGTGCGACCTATACCTGTCATCACTTTAGGTCTCCTTTTCGAACTGCAGCTACGCTTCACAGTACATATTTTTTCACGCATTTATCCTCCTATATGTACTCCTAGGCTATTTCCACGTGCTCCCTTTCGCCGACATGTGGGACATATAACATCTGGGTCGTAGTGCATGCACCATTCGAAGCATATGCCGGGGTACTTTACATTCAGACCTCACGAATTACATGCAAACCCCCCGCAGAAGAATAAATAAATAAATGAATTACTACATGAAACCGGATTATTTTCGTAGAAACCGAAGCACGTTCATTAAATTTTGGACATAACACGTTTATAAAAAATGACCGGACCTAAACCAGTCTAAGGGCCTCTTTGATTCGCAGGATACCGGAAACACAGGAATGGGGAAAGTATGATAGCGATGAGCGAGGAGAACTCTAACTCAGTTAGAGGTTAGAGTTAGATTCTAACCCTGAACTAACTCTAAACCAAAGAGGTGTATGGATGGCAGGCTTCGATTGACTATAAATGCTCTTTCTCAATCATTTGACTACTTTGGACCCTATTTCCTACCGGATTTAGTGTGGCCGGCTCTTGTGTGGCCTCCTCCCGCTCACAATTGACATAGACGAACCATGTTTACAAATCAAGCATGCAAAACATGAGAAATTTTACTTTGTCCATACAAATGAGATATCCCACTTAAACATACAAGTCGTCAATCAAGCTTCACAAAAAATACACTCCCTGAAACAAGGCATGAGCTAACTCATCACGGAAGTCTTCACGATAGGGAGGGAGCCCGGAGCCCCTCACGCACCCAGGGAGGAGCTCGTCATCGTTGCTCTGGAGGAAGGCTCTGTAGAGCCCAAGCCCTGGGAACTTTCCGACGACGGTGCTTGCGAGTTGAGGTCGACACCGGCATGGGTAACAGGGCCGCTTGCCGACGATTGCGAACCGAATCTTTGGGCCTCTAGAAATAATGCAAGCCTGAAACTGAAATACCTAGAAAGGTGAACTAAATCTTTGGACCTCTAGAAATAATGCAAGCCTGAAACTAAAATACCTAGAAAGGTGAACTGAATCTTTGGGCCTCTAGAAAGATTTATTACCTCCTCAAGCAGCATCAAACAATTCCATGCCTGCACCACAAATCTATACCAAGTTTAATCAGGATCTACTTTTCCAAATCAGAATTAGCACTAGAGCGAGCAAAATCAATGATATGGCTGTGAGACAGACACGGAATGGACAAACGCACCCCTCTCGCGACCTCCCTGGTAGATGCGCCACCGCCGCGCACGACAGAGGGAGAAAAATGACAGGTGAAGGAGGAGCAGGGCGAGCTTCGAAGGCCGGAGGGAGAGGGCGGCCGGAGGAGGGCGGCGGAGGCCGGAGGGAGGAGAGAGAGGGCGAGCGGTGCTTGGCTGGGCGGCCCGATGGGGAACAGAGAGGAGTCGTGCGAGGGGGGGAGGGGAGGGGGCGGAGGGAGCGATCTGGTGCGGGCAGGGGAGATTTTTTAGTTCTCTTTTAGTGGGCCCGAGGAGAACTAACCCAATTAGAACCTCTCCACCGGGCTAGTTTTTTTAGCTAGGTTAGAGCAAACTAGTTCAAACTAACCCCTCAGTTTGGATACTTTGAGGCTATTTCAACCCAAACTAGCTCTAACTCAGGGATCCAAACAAAGAGGAGTAGTACTGTACATGCTACAGTCTGGACCGTAGCACATTGTTTCTTATGGCCATATCACCACATTGTTTTCTACTGCTGGTTCACTAGGCTGTTGTGGTTCGCACTCCTGGTTCACTGGGCTGCCGTGGTTCACACTCCTCCGACGTGAGTAGTAGTACTAGTATATACCGCATGATTATTTGCTCCTTCTTACTACGTACTTCGCCGACATGTGGGAGAGCTAGCATCAGGGTCGATGTGTCATGCACCAGATTAGAGTGCGGAACGGAAGGGGGCATCACCCCAGTCCTAGCGCTAGTAATTCATGACTATAGTGTTTGTCGGATTCTGGGTTCCGGCAAACCGTTGAGGTTCGAACACTGGGGTGCGCACGAAGATCTCTCCCTTCCTAGCTCTCTCTCGCAATGATCTCAAGGCCTAGCTCGTCGAACCTAAGGGACAAGAGACACGAGAGTTTATACTGGTTTGGGCCACCGTTGTGGTGTAATACCCTACTCCAGTGTGGTGTGGTGGATTGCCTCGGGGGCTGAGGATGAACAGTACAAGGGATGAACAACCTCCTGAGGAGAGGTTTTCTTTAGCTTGGTGAGCTTGTGTGTGTGAGGATG
Source organism: Aegilops tauschii subsp. strangulata (assembly GCF_002575655.3). Lineage (NCBI taxonomy): Eukaryota > Viridiplantae > Streptophyta > Magnoliopsida > Poales > Poaceae > Aegilops > Aegilops tauschii. Next base: position 178,494,682 of record NC_053035.3, read on the forward strand.
GTCCGAATGATCCGTCCCCTGCTAGGGTGGTGGCTAGTCCTATTTATAGAGGCCCTGGTCTTCTTCTCAAATATTAGGCGGGAAGGGATCCCACAACGGCCAATTTTGAAGGGAGACAACTTGTACAAGCTATCCTGAAAAAAGGTGGTCTTCGCCTGCCAAAGGCTCTGGTGGTGACGCCGTCTTGGGCTCCGCGGCGACCTCCGTCCTGCCGTGCTGCTGGTCTTGGTCTTGTTGCACCAATATGGAAACTTTTGCCTCACGCCTCGGGACTCCTCGCCTGTGCTTGCCCCTTTAGCACCAAATAGGCAACGTGTACTCTGCGCCCGCTGGCGCCCGCCTGGCCTTGGTCATCATGGCTCACGTCATGCGGACCTCGCGAGGTGCCCCTTGCATAGACATCTCCGCTCCTCGGGAGCCAGCCTAGCGAGGCTGCCCCTAAGGAGGCCTTGTGTTGTCCGCCTCGCGAGGGTCTTGAGTGGTTGCTAATGAAGATGGGCCGTACCAAGCCGTTGGTGGAGCCACGCCCTGGGCCGCAGGCAGGCAAGTCTAGGTACCCCCATTCCCAGGACGCCGACAGTAGCCCCCGACCCCAAGGTGTGCTCGTACTTGGCTTTGAGGCGAAGACAAAGGGCAAGTGCGGAGCGCCGTGGGCCCCAATAGCCTGCGGCCTTGATTGACGCGTGGCGATTGACAGGACGTGGGCGTCTCCGCTTCCCCACGCTGCCTCAGCAACTGCCTGACCTGACGAGTCCCTGCTGCATGCAGAAAACCATCATTACCTGCGATCATGGAGGCCGGCGGTTGGCCTCCCTCTGGCTATAAATGGGGAGGGGGGCGGAGCCCCCGTCGCTCATCTCTTCTTCCGTTTTGCCCGCTTCTTCTTCCTCCTTGCTCCACCATCTTGCTGAGATGCCCATGGCACCGACAAAGAGACTCTCGGCCGCAGAGAAGGGGAAGGCCCGCCAAGAGGGGCCTAGCTTGCCACCGCCTAAGAGGGGGCGCGGTCGCCCCCGCAAGCGCGTCGCAACCCCCGCCGTGGCTCCTCGCTGGCGCAAACAGACATCTCCGGGGTCCGGCGCCGCTCCAGGCAGCCGCGGCGGCGTCTCCTCGCCCGACGGAGGCCGCCCGTGACGTGGCAGTCCTTCCCATGAGGGGAGGCGCACCATGGTCACCCGGCCTCCCCGGCCACGCTTCCACTCAGCAGAGGTGCTGCCGGAGTTTGTCGTGTGGTCGGAGAACCCGGCCGGCACCTGGCTTCAGCTTTCGCGCTCCTTCGCCGGCGAACTGCCGGCCACGGGTCCTGGCGGCCTCTGGCTGCGGGCTAGCGGCTGCTGCAGTAAGGCTTCGTGGGTCGCGGTGGAGACCTCCGCCGCGGGCAATGTAGCCCTGGCCCGCGGTTGGCAGGCGTTTGCCCGCGCGCGCGGTCTGAGCAGGTGGTGCACCCTCCACTTTAAGTACGATAGTGGCGCGACCCTCTTCGTGAGGGTGTTCGGGGAAGACGGTCGCCGCACCGGGTGCTGCCCTGAAGACAATGACGGTGAAGAAGTGCTTGGCCTTGGCGATGGACGTGACGAGGATGAGGGTGAACTCGCCCTTGGTGACGGCCGCGGTTCGTCCAGCTACGGCAACTTCTCCTCCGACGAATGCTCCAACAGCCGCGGCTACGACCAGCCGCCATGCCGTCGGGCTCGCTTCGAGGGTGGCGGCGGGTCATCTCGTCGCCGTGCTCAAGTGAAGCGCGAGGAGGGCTCCATCTGAGTCCGGGGGGCCGATCCTCGTGAGCAGCCGCATCGTAGGAGCCGATTTTGCTTGTCCTTTCCTTTCCTCCTGCATCGCCAGAAACGAGTATGGGGCCCTGCGAGGGCGTGTAATGAACCATGGTGCTTATGCTGCTTTTGTGGTGTGTTTATTGTTTCCGGGTTGTGTTGTGAGATCTGTGCCTTATGCAGGTGTAGAGGGGTAACTTAGCTTGATGCATCCGGGGTAGCTTTGGCCTCGTGAGGGCGCGTGCCTCTGGGCACCTGGTGGGGCTCCCCTGCTGCCGATTCGGGCGATCTCGCGAAGCTGCAAAAATTCATTAAGAAATCCTTATCCCTTCTTGTGCGAGGCCTCAAGCAGGGGCTGGTCATGGCCAAACGCACCACGTCGCGGTACCCGTTGGGCACGGACTAAGAAAGGGATGCGTCGATCACAAGCTCGAACGAGGGCGCCTCGAGGATACCAGGGGAGTGTGCACGCGAACGAGGGTGCCTCGCGGAGACCAGGGGAGTGCGCATGCGCGCATACCTGTCCAGCTCCCTCGCGAGGCGCACGAGGGAGAGCGTCTGGCAACTGCCGCCCTCCCCGGCGCAAAACAAAGAATCGAAAAAGAATCGGAGAGAAGAGGGGGTTCAACCAAGCCAACGAGAAACACCAGAACTTCACATTTCATTAAAAGAAAAAGGGGGCAAGCCAACTACAGAAAGCAAATGAATAGCCGCGTCCGGCACCTAGTGTAGTCTTCTCACCAGCGCGGAGCAAAGTGCTGCCACTAGGACGTGGGAGGGAGCCCCCGAGGCCCAAGGGCGGCACTCTGGAGACTCCGGTGCATGCATAGCCCCACTCATTATTACGTGAGAGTGTCACGAGCGGAGACCTTCACAGGCACTGGGCCTTGCTTCATGGGTAGAACTTCCGGAGGTGCTGGATGTACCAGGCGTTCTGGATGGGGATTCCGTCCTGTGTCTCCAAGTGCACGGCACCAGGCCTGGAGACGCGGGCGATCCTAAACGGGCCCTCCCACATGGGTGAAAGCTTATGCAGCCCTTCCCTGGAGAGCACCCGCCTCAGGACGAGATCCCCCACCTCGAGCGTCCTGGAACAGACACTGTGGTAGTGGTACCGTCGCAGCGCCTGCTGGTACCTGGCCGCCGAAAGCGAAGCTTGACGGTGGTGCTCCTCCCCCAGCACGAGGTCCATCCCCCGCATGGCATCCTGATGTGTCTCGTCAAATGCCAGGACCCGCGCGGAGCGATGCTTGACCTCGTGAGGGAGGACCGCTTTGGCTCCGTTCACGAGGAAGATCGGGGTCTCGCCTGTTGGATTGGTGGCGGTGGTGCGGATGGACCACAACACGGACTGGAGCTCGTCGTGCCAGCCCCTACCGCAGGCCTCGAGCTTCTTCTTGAAGGTCCTGGTCTTGAGGCCCCTCGAGACCTCTGTGTTGGCGCGCTTGGCTTGGCCATTGCTCCTGGGGTGTGCCACTGAGGTGTAGCATATCTGCATTCCAAGGTTAGCACAATACGTCTTGAAGAGATTGCTAGTGAACTGCGAGCCGTTGTCGGTAATGATGCAGTTAGGGACCCCAAACCGGCTCATGAGGCCCTTGATGAACTTAACTGCAGACCCGGCTGGGATGGTGCGGATGGCTTCCACCTCTGCCATTTGGTGAACTTGTCGATGGCGATGTAGAGGTAGCGGTAGCCCCCAGGCGCTCGTGGGAACGGACCCAGGATATCCAGCCCCCAGACCGCGAATGGCCACGAGAGTGGGATAGTCTGGAGGCCCTGGGCCGGCTGGTGGATTTGCTTGGCATGGAAATGGCAGGCCTCGCAGGACCTCACCAGCTCGGTCGCGTCATTGAGTGCCGTGGGCCAGTAGAACCGCTGCGGAACGCCTTGCCGACCAGGGTACGTGACGACGAGTGATGCCCGCAGTCTCCACTGTGTATGTCAGCTAGCAGCTCGTTCCCCTGCTCCCTGGAGATGCATCGCAAGGAAACATCATTTGGTCGTTTCTGTATAGCTCACCATCCTGTATCCAGTATGCTGTAGCCTGCCAGGCCACAGGCTCTGCGTCCTCCTCTTTCTCTGGTAGTGCCCCTCGCACCAGGTACGCCTTGAACTCCTCGGTCCAGCACCCCTCCTATGGCTCGAGCACCAAGAGCAGCCGCGCTCCTGTGGTCGGGCCACAGGCGGGTGCTCCCGAGGCTGGTGGTTGGGGGAGCTCCTCCTGAGGTGATGCCGGCTCCGCAGACGGGGTTGCTGCTGAAGGCTTGAAAAGCCGCTCCTCGAAGACGCCGGGCTCCTGGGGCAGGCGCCTAGATGCCCGTTTGGCAATGTCGTCGGCTTCCTTGTTCATGCCGCGAGGCACGTGCTGTAGCTCCAGGCCCAAGAATTGCTTCTCCATCTTGCGTACCTCTGCGAGGTATGCCTCCATGTGCTCGTCTCTGGGCTCGTACACCTTCTTGGAGAAGTTGACGAGGAGCTGCGAGTCGCCCTTGATGGTGAGATGCTTCACCCCCAAGGCCGCGGCGGCCTTGATGCCAGCGATCAACCCTTCGTATTCTGCGATATTGTTGGAGACCTTCTCGCCCTACTGGAAGCAGAGCTGCACGGCGTAGTATAGCTTGTATTGAGTGGGGGAGATGAGCACGGTGCTGGCCCCGCACCTTGGTGTGCGAAAGCACCATCGAACTACATGACCCAGCCATCTGGTGCTTCCCTTCCTGGCAAGAGGGATCGGCTCTCGCCTGCTTCGGGCTCTGGAGCGTAGGTCCATTCTGCCACGAAGTCGGCAAGGGCGGCTCCCTTGATGACCCTGGTTGTGCTGAACTCTAGCTGAAACGCTTGCAATTCAATGTTCCACTCGGCGACTCTTCCCGCAACGTTGGGGCTCCGGAGCACCCTCTCAAGTGGGTAGGCTGAGACGACCTTAATTGGGTGGCCTTGGAAGTAATGACGCAGCTTGCGTGAGGCCACTAGGAGTGCGAGCAAAAGCTTCTGTGGCATGGGATATCGTGCCCTTGCATCCCGTAACACCGTGCTAACGAAGTACACCGGGTGCTCGACTAGGACGGGAGAGTTGATGGAGCCCGAAGCCTCCAGAGTTTGGGAGGCCTCCTGAGGTGTGGGGACCTCAGGAGCCTCGTTGCCCATCGGGGCCTCCGCAGGCCCGGTAGCGCTGCCCTGTAGGGCTTGACCATCAGCTGGCGTCGTTGTGGCTTCGGTGGAGCCGTCTTGGTGCCGCATCGTCCCCGCTGAAGGTGCAGCACTGCACGGCGGGCTCTTGGCCTGGCGTTCCTCCTGGACAGCCACCAGCGCCGCGCTGGCGGAATGAGGCGTGGTGGCCAGATAGAACACTAGAGGATCGAGGGGACAAGGCGCTACCATCACGAGTGGGCTGGTCAGGTATCTCTTGAGGTCTTGAAACGCCCGGTCAGCCGCCGGGGTCCACTCGAACGGGCCCTTCTTCTTCATCAGTTTGAAGAACGGCAGGGCGCGCTCCCCCAGCTTGGAGATGATGCGCCCCAGCGAGGTCACGCAACCCATGAGCTTCTGCATTTCCTTGAGGGTTTGCGGAGGGCTCATGTCTTCTATTACTTTGACCTTCTCGGGGTTGGCCTTGATCCCCCTGTGCGACTCAAGGAAACCCAGCAGCTTGCTGGAAGGGACACCGAACACACACTTCTCCGGGTTGAGCCGCATGTCCACCTGGCACAGGCTGGTGAAAGTCTCCTCCAGGTCCTGAATGAGGGTTCTTGCCTCCTGAGACTTTACCACGATGTCATCGACATAGGCTTCAGCGTTCCTCCCCAGCTTCTGGCCTGGGGCAATGTGCATTAGCCACTGGAAGGTCGCCCCAGCGTTGCGCAACCCGAACGGCATGCAGGTGTAGCAGTATACCCTGCACGGGGTCAAGAAGGCGGTCTTCTCCACATCCTCCATCGCCATCTTGATATGGTGGTAGCCTGAGAATGCGTCCAGGAAACACAACAGGTTGCACTCGGCGGTGGAATCGATGATCTGGTCGATGCGCGGAAGGGGGAACAGGTCTTGGGGGTAGACCTTGTTGAGGTTGGTGAAGTCGAGACAGATGCGTTCCTTCCCACCTTTCTTTGGCACGACGACTGGGTTCGCCAGCCATTCCGGGCATTCGACCTCACGAATGGCACCTGCCGCTTCCAGCTTGCGAGTTTCCTGGACGATGAAGGACTGCTTCTCCGTGGACGGTCGCCGCGCCTTCTGCTTCACAGGGCGCACATTGGGGCAGACCCTTAAGTGATGCTCAATTATCCCCCTGGGGACCCCCACCAGCTGCTTGGGCTCCTAGGCGAATACCCCCTTGTTCGCGCGCAAGAACTTTACCAATGCCTCCTCTTGGCCCGGGTCGAGGTTGGCGCCTATGGTGAAGGTGGCTCCCGAGGATCCATCTTCCTCGACCGGTACTTGCTTCCTTTTGGCCCGACCTTGAGTGAACAACTACTTCTTCTTTGCCGGCGCGGCCCCCTAGCCCCTGGGGCGGCTTCGTCAGCTGGGTGTGCTGCCGTTGCAGCCCTGAAGGCGAGCTTGAGGGCCGCCAGAGCCTCCTTGGTGTCTCCAGCCACGGTGAGGATGCCGCTGCTGCTCGGCATCTTGATGAGGTTGTAAGCCGGATGGGTCACTGCCATGAACTGAACTAGGGCAGGGTACCCGAGGATGGCGTTGTACGGGAGGCCGATGCGGGCGATGTCGAAGTCGATTAGCTCAGTGCGGTAGTTGTCCCCGTGTACCGAAGGTTACTAGAAGGCGTATTTGCCCCAGGGGCTGGCGGACCCGCTACCGACTCCGGAGAAGGGCTTGGTGGGGCGGAGCCGCCGTATGGCACGTGAAGCAAGCCAAAAGCTTCCACGGAGAGCACGTTGAGGCCCGCTCTATCGTCGATGAGTGTCTTGGTCATGGTGACGTGGCAGATGGTGGGCGTGCAGAGCATTGGGAGCGCGCCTGAGCCGGCAGTGCTAGTGGGGTGATCCCCTGAGTCGAAGGTGAGGTCGGCCTTGCGCGCCGCCCATCCTGTGGGGGCTCATTGCTGCACGAAGGCTGCGCTGATCTGGCGGAAGAACTGCTTGACGCGGCGGTCCGAGGGTGGCGCTTGCGAGCCGCCGAGGAGGGCCGCGACGGCCACAGGAGCCGGTGCCGCGAAGCGTGCGACGAAAAGGCCGCGTAGCTCTTCCCAAGAAGCCACGGAGGGTCCTGGTAGGTTGAGCAGCCAGGCACGCGGCGCGCCAGCGAGGGCCATGGGGAACCAGTTGGCCATAACCTTGTCGTCACCTCCCGCCTCTAGAACAGCCTCCTCGTACGCCAGCAGGAAGGTCGACTGATCCGCCACGCCGTTGAAGCGAGGCGGCATCACGGCCTGAACTTGGGCGGTCACTGCACCCGTCGTAAGGCGGGGGTGAAGGCCCTGATCCCCCTGGCGCCGTCGTGGTCCCTCGTTGGTCTAGTCGGAGGAGCAGCGCCGGCCATGGGGACCGAACGAAGAGGCGGAGCTGGCGGAGGAGCGTAACTTCGGCGTACCCCTACCTGGCGCACCAAATGTTTGATTCTGGGTTCCGACAAACCTTTGAGGTTCGAACACTGGGGTGCGCACGAAGATCTCTCCCTTCCTAGCATGCTCTCGCAATGATCTCAAGGCCTAGTTCGTCAAACCTAAGGGATAAGAGACACGAGAGTTTATACTGGTTTGGGCCAACGTTGTGGTGTAATACCCTACTCCAGTGTGGTGTGGTGGATTGCCTCAGGGGCTGAGGATGAACAGTACAAGGGATGAACAACCTCCTGAGGACAGGTGTTCTTGAGCTTGGTGAGCTTGTGTGTGCAAGGATGGTCCGAATGATCCGTCCCCTGCTAGGGTGCTGGCTAGTCCTATTTATAGAGGCCTGGTCCTCTTCCCAAATATTAGGCGGGGAGGGATCCCACAACGGCCAATTTCGAAGGGAAACAACTAGTACAAGCTATCCTAACAAAAGGTGGTCTTCGCCTGGCAAAGGCTCTGGTGGTGACGCCGTCGTGGGCTCCGCGGTGACCTCCGTCTTTCTGTGCTGCTTGTCTTGGTATTCTTGCACCAATATGGAAACGTTTGCCTGACGCCTTGGGACTCCTCGCCTGCGCTTGCCCCTTTAGCACCAAATAGGCAACGTGTACTCTACGCCCGCTGGCGCCCGCCTGGCCTTGGTCGTCATGGCTCACGTCATGCGGACCTCGCGGGGTGCCCCTTGCATAGACATCTCCGCTCCTCGGGAGCCAGCCTAGCGAGGCTGCCCCTGAGTAGGTCTTGTGTCGTCCGCCTCGCGAGGCTTGGCCCCTCGTGAGGGTCTTGAGTGGTTGCTGATGAAGATGGGTCGTACCAGGCCGTTGGTGGAGCCACGCCCCGGGCCGCAGGCAGGCAAGTCTGGGTACCCCCATTCCCAGGACGCCGACAGTGTAGTCATATCACAAGTATTTCCAGCAGTAATGCACCATCTAATCGCACAGCTCGACCTTTCCAGCAGTAAGTAAGTTGAATCCGCTACTCCCTCACCCTCCTTCCCGCTCTGTCAAACCGCCTACGTGAAAACTGCCGCGCGTACTGCCCGGGAAATGCCCCGCCCTCAACTTTTAACAACGCGAAAATAGTTCGAGCTTGTTCGTTCTATATAAATACTAGTACTGTATGTTTATTCACCCGTGGGGTTGTTCAATGAATGGAGGGCCGAGGAGCACAAGTGAACAATACTACTACTAATAGTAAGTAGGAGTCGTATAGTTAGTCACCTTAAATAGAGAGTTTCTTTTCTTTAATGCCACGTACACAAATTGAAACGCTTGTTGTGGGGAGAAAAAGATAATAACTCCACTATATATGTAAGCAGGGGCCTGAGCGCTTGCTTTACTAGGGTTGCTCTCTTCATTCTCTCATCCTCTCCAGATCTAAACAAGATAGCGGTAGCGACATTTTCTCTCTGCTCACCGCTGGTCACTGATCCGGCCGGATCCCTTCGGCCGGTGTGTGTAGAGGACTAAAAGGTGCATCGTTCACGCGGTCATCGCCGGCGAGGGAGGAAACCCACAGCTGCCGGCGGGGCCCGATCCTCTGCCCGTGCCGTTCTCTCCGACACAGCGCCGGCGAGGGAGGTCCTCTGAGCCTTCTTCCTCCCTACAGTATTGTGCGCAGATCGGACATGCCGCCGCCGACATCCCGACGACCCTTAGGTACAAGTTCTTTGAAAGCGGCCTTGCTCTACTGCCCCAGCTCCCCACGTGTCTGCATGTGCATATTTTTTTACTTCCATCAGCTCTACCAAATCCACCTAAACTTTTAGTATTATCAGAGGTAAATCTACTTCATGCATTTGAATCTAGGACTTGGTTCAAACAACGAAGAAAGGGGGGAATGTCGTAGCATGAATCTAGGACTGGATCCAAAGAGGAAATAACAGGGGGAAAGTAGTAGAGACTGGATACCCAACCGGTCTCTTGGTTGAAAAGGGAAATAATTGGAAAACTCAGTACAAACTGGATAAGGAACATGTCTATTATTAGTGAAAAAAGGATAGAAAGTGGCGGTTGGTGGACAACATAGAGCATGAACAAATTCGGCGTCACCACTTTATGCCTCCTTGTAGGTACATTGTGCTGATGCGTCCACTGTCGCATGCCCTTATAGCAACTTTTTGTTGTTGTTAATGTAAGGGCGCATGTAAAATGAAGCGATCACACTGTTACCTTAAGGACATGTCTAACTAGTGTTATTGTTAATCTAATGCCTCCACTGATATGTTGCAATTAAACTGTGTTACAAATGGTACTCCTGCAGTTTTCCCTAGTATGATAAGTAAGTTGCTTCCTTGCGATGCTGAGTGACCTGGTGTCCCCATGGTCTCATGCCCTTAAACCAACTCTTTAGCCGCTGTTCATTTACTGTATCTGGTAAACAAGCAATGCCACCATTAAAGTAATCCCATATTTGACGAATGTCATTGTTGATCGTAATGCTTCCGGTAACATGAAGCATTGCTGACGTTTTAAAATTTCTACTATCCTTGCGTGATTGCCATGAACATAATTAAGATGCTTCTTTTCATTTCGGGTATGTTTCGTATATTCTTATTGACCAGCAACTGTTTACTTTCTATCTTTTTGTGCAGATAGGGATATCCATTTCACCTTGTTGCTATTGTGACCTTTTGGTGAACTGCACAAAACACTTGTTTTTGGAATGAGTGTCTTCACGTAGGCAACATCTCTCAATTTTGGTGGAACTGCACAAAATGGTGATTGGAGTTTCCAAACTCTCCATCAAATTCTCCTGGTAATCTCGTGCAACATTTTATTATCCTTTGCAAGATAAGTCGTCACTGTCACCACAATGGCACTTTATTTTAGTGGAACTGCACAAAAGGATAAGCTAATTATAGTTGCACCTTACATGAGTAGGACAACCAACCTTAATGTTGCTGAATTTTAGTGCAACTACTAAAGAAGAACCTGCCAGCTCACGAGAGCAAGTACTCCTTGCTAGCTGAATAATGTAATCTTTGCTTCATTTCAGGTGAACTGCAGAAAAAGGTGCATGAATTGAATCATGGAACTCCGGGTTGGCCTCATCCGAGTGGAGTTGCAGGTTCACCACATTGACTCGTGGCGGCATAGGGCCCCTCACACCGGTTAGTACTGTCCTTTATCAACATGATTGTGCTTTGTCATACTGTGCTAATGTTCTATTTTTTTAAATAAAGCTGTTCTATCACAATATTTTCTTGTTTTGGAAAGAAAGTTTGCTTCAACTAGTGCCACTATTATAGTAATCATGCTCTTTCTTATCTGTGCAAACAGGAATACTCAATTACAGATGTTGTGATTGTCAAGAGCATTCGCCAAGTTCTTGGGTTGTATGACACGGCTAGCCAAGATGGATTTAATCCCGATATTCAGTTTATCAAAAGGCTCTAATGGGTTGGTTCGGAATCTTGCAAGCTAGGAATCAATGAGATGTGTAGGCATCTTTGTTGTACTTATTGTTTGAATCTTATTTGTTGGTTATGAATCTTGCAAGCTGGGAATCAATGAGATGTGTAGGCATCTTTGATGTACTTATTATTTGAATCTTATTTGTTGGTTCTGAATCTTGCAAGCTGGGAAACACGGCATGATGATGTAGAGGACAGCAACCATAACAAACAGTTCAAACTTGGTAGTATTATCTATGTGAAAGTACGAAAAATGTGCTGATCGTGTTCTTCCTGAGAATAATAATTCTAATTGTTGTGCATGTTGATTCTGTGGCACTGATAGAACGAGCTAATGCATTTCTTGTTTTAAGAATAAATTTCTGTTAAAGCTAATTAAATTTAAGTAAAGTGACCACTAACACTTGTTATTACAGTACCAATACAGACCCGCTCGTGAACCGACGTGTGGCCGGAATAGGTTTCTTAATGGAGGCGCTTGAATGCGCCGAGGGTGCATGTTCTGCCGGGCGTGCAGCGGGCGAGGGAGGGGTAGTAACTGTTGTCGCATGCACACACTCAGTTTACTGTTGAATCCACTTCCCTAAGAGCTGAAAAACGAACTGCTGCCATCGCCTATCCACTCGTTCACTTGAAGAGACTCCAATGGCGATCCTAGGGGTGAGCCTACTGGATATGGACTTCAGCAAGGAGTTCACCTTTGAGTTCGCCGTTAAGTCCGATGGCTGCACCAAGTTGAATGTGATGTACACCAACGATCCGTATTCGGTGAAGCTCTGCCTCGCCGAGTTCAAGTAGTACCTATAGGACGAGAAAGCACAAGGTCGCAGGACTAGACCTTGTGCCCATCCATTCATCTCCTGACAGGGACCAGCGGATCGCGGTCGCCTAGGTATGCGTGCAGGATGAGGTTCTCGTCTACCACTACTGTAGGGCCATCAGAGGTTCTGGAGCATTCACCCGTTTCATCGGCACCGCCGACTGCACCTTCTCTACGGTGGAGAGAAGGAAGAACGCGACGATTCGGCCATCTGGTGCAACAAGCTTGTCGACCTCCAGAAGCAATACAAGATCATCAACAACAGGCAGGAGAAGGACTCCGTGGTTGACCTCGCCGAGACCATCATCGACCCCTGCTACGCCAACATGAAAGAAGATAATGATACCAAGGACCTGAGCACGTGGGAGGTACCTCTGAATCTAGCCTACATAACCTACACGGCCAAGGACGCATACTCATGCTACGACATGTACTGGCGGATCTTGGACATGAGGGCGTGTCTGCTTCCCGTAACCGACGAGTACACGGAGAACCGCAGTGTCATGATCAAGCGTGTCAGGAAGGTCTAGATGTTGTACTTTATTTTTTTAAGCACCTTTATCATCTGAGTGTTTCATGCATTAGCCTATGTGTCGTAATTATCTGTTTTGTCCGAAATATTTCTTCTGAGAACCCATTAACCTGTTTGCTTTTTTTAGTGGTTATTTGCTTATGTATGTAACTAGTTCACTCGGCTGTCGTGCTTTGAATCTCCTTCCTCCCAATATATTCCCCATCTCAGGTGGACCCAGCAGGTCTCGTACACAGACATATGGGACCAACCACCTATCCATTTGTATTTCTTTATTTTGTTCAATCTTTCGTCCTCTTCCTATATAGCGGTTGGCCATCATAGCCTATGGCGTTCGCCAGGCCATCCCTCTACTCCCACACATTGTCCGGTGGCGGCAACTCCACCGGCCCACCCTGCACCCGAACAAGTCAACCCTCGTACTCCCCTCCGCCTGCGTATTCCCCCGCTCCAGTTCGTTCGGTCCGAGGTCTCAACGTCATCCTCCACCTTGGTGCTCTCGCCGCAGTGCTGCCGTCTGTCGTTCCCAACATGGTCAGCTAAACAAGAGGAATCAGGAGACAATTGTTCGTCGGGAGGCTGACAGTCCCGGGCCCACCAGGTCCATGGCCTAGGTTTTGTTGTTTAACGTGGGCAGCCCACGACATGTTTCAATGTTTTTTTGGATCCAGCAGGTATCAAGCGGCCTCTGGGCCTCCCAACCTAGCGTATCTATAACATTAGAATCCCAAGTTATGTTTGTTTTTTCAATACGACACACAGCTCAGTACTATTTTTCTATAAGAATGCAAAACTGAACCTATGTTTTCCCTTCTATAATAGTATATATATATATTTTATTTTATTACATATATATACATACATATATATATAATAGAAACAACATAAGGTTCCGTTAAACCTGTCGTTCGTCCAACCATTTTATAGACCTTCCCACTTCCTTTATTTTTCGTTTTCATTAATCCTATATCTGAATTTTCCCCCACTTTCTTTTTCGATGTAAACTGAATTTTCTCCCAGTACTTTTCCCTAGAACCACCTCAACTGTCCCACGTCTAGCCTAAAAAATAATAATACCCCACATCCTATTAACTCATAAAATTAAAATGATATTTTATTTCGTAAATTGAAAGTTCTTACAAAATAATAATAATAATAATAATAATAATAATTGTTTATATATAACTTGGCAAGTTAACTCCTAGTGATTGCGTACATAAGCTTGCAAAGATTTTACTGACCAATGCAGTAATAGACGTGCAATCATGTGTTTATGTTTTTATAACATTTCTCCGTCCAGCCCAACATGATATTTTCACCCAGCCCAGCAAGTCCGAGGATTTCGAGAAAAATGCAAATGGGCTTTAAATTCTACCATAATATATAAACGGGTTGCATAGATGCTACATCATTGTTTCAACCAGCCCACCAAATGGACTGGCTAACATGTGGGCCAGTAGGTCAAATCCTAAGCACTTTCGCAAAAAATAAAAATACAAAGGTCGAAGCCTAAGCAAGGCTTTGGATTTACATCCAACGACCGACATTCTTCTTCAATCTCTCGTCTTCTTCCCCAGCGCTGCCGGGAGTGCATGCTCCAGCCTCCAGCGTCCAGCGGTGTTGTTTTGCGTGCCTCGTAGCGAAACGCTACCCCGCCGATGGCCAGCCCATCCGTCCACTCCGCACCTCCTGTTATTCTCTGCCGAGTGTAGGCCCACCCCGCACCTGAACCAGTCAAGTTTCCCACTCCTCTCCGTCTGCGACTCCACAACCGCGTCTTCCCCATCTCCGGCTTGTTCCAGTCTGGGGCCTCGCCGCCGTCCACCGCCTCGCTGCGCTCGAAGCAGTGTGGTCAACAAACAAGAGTCGTCGGAAGAGGAATGTACGTGGAGAGCCTGACGGCGGGAATCCACGAGGTCCATGGTCGCACGCAAGGAAAGTTCCTCCTTATTAAGCAATTTCCTCCCCCTGACAGCTGGGACCCACTAGCTGTATCTTCGCACGATAGGAAGTGCCTCCTTTTTATGCAAAAAAATATTCCTGCCGATGATAGTTGGGACCCAGCAGATTTGGTGGCTGACTTGTGGGCCTACTAAGCATACGTGTACGTAGGGCTTTGTCAACTTAATCAACAAATGATTCTAGCAGCTAGACCGCTGGATGTTAATCCAACAACCGTGCTCCTTCTTCAACCTCTGTTCTTGCTCCTGTCTCCCGTGGGCGGCAGTGCTGCCGCACACCCGAACCAGTCAAGTTTCCCACTCCTCACCATCTGCGATTCCACTGCCACGTCTTCCCCATCTCCGGGTCGTTCCAGTCTGGGGCCTCGCCGTCGTCCACCGGCCTTGGTGCGCTCAGCACGGTGTGGTCAACGTGGTTAACAAACGAGAGTCATCGGAAGATGACTGTATGTGATAGGCTGACAGTGGGGACGCACCACGCCCATGGACGCATACATGCAACTGCATCCTTTTTACCCTAAAAAATAATGTTTTCTCCCCCTGACTGCTAGGACCCACCAGCTACATCTTCGCACGCAAGGAAGTGCGTCCTTATTATGGGCAAAAAAAAGACCCCCCCCCGACAGCTGGGACCCAGCAGCTATATCTTCGCACGCAAGGAAGTGCATCCTTATCCTCCCTAACAGCTGGGACCCACACGGTCGAAGCGTATGTATCGTTGTCTGTCTTGTCGCGAACGTGTATGTACATACTGGTCGATCGGTCGCTCTGCAACGATGAAGCGTGGCCGAGTAAGTAGCAGCACATGTCAGAGTAGAGCCGCCGACGTAGCAGTTCAGGCTGTCCCGTCTAAACCGTGTACACACACATACAGCCACACACCAAAAAATACGGCCACGTACGTACATAAGGGCGGGGTCTCGAATGCCTACTCGTGCATACGTACGGCCAGGGCTCGTGTACATGGCTGCGTCGGAACGGAGAAACTGCATTGTCGTGTTCATCGGGAGCCAACCGGCTTGGACGGAACAACCGATGGAAACGAGGGCTGGCGTACTGCAGAACGGAGGAAATGGCCTTATGTTCGACCGGTCACGGTCGAAACAGGATCCTGTTCATCGGGAGGGGTCTAGCATACCGCAAAACGGAGGAAACAGACTTCTCTTGGACCTCCTACGATCGAAACGGGGTCCTATTGATCGGGAGGGGTGTGGCGTACCGCAAAACGGAGGAAACAGATTTGTGTTGGAGCGCTACGGTCGAAACGGGGGTCCTGTTCATCGGGAGGGGTGTGGCGTACCGCAAAACGGCACTCCACGGGATACTGTTCATCTCCACCGTCGACTGTCTTCACGGGCTACTGTTCATCGACCGTCGACCTCCTCCAGCCTCCACCTGTGACTATTCATCCATGGGCTCCTGTTCATCCAGCCTCCACCGCTCCTCCACCGGCTACTGTTCAACCAGCCCTCTCCATGGGGTCCTGTTCAACCACCCCTCCACGGGCTACTGTTCATCCAACTCTCCACCGGCTACTGTTCAACCAGTCCTCCACGGGGTCCTGTTCATCCAGCCCTCCACGAGGTTCTGTTCATCCACCCCAAACCGGCTCGATCGATCGGGGTCCTGTTCATCCAGCGGCAACGGCCTCTACTACCACAGGTTCCTGTTCATCCAACCCCCTCACTGTTCATCCAGAGACAGCATCGATCGGCGTCAGTTAGCAGCAGTAGCGAAGGAATCACTCGGGTTCAGTTAACGGCAAGGGATTGATCGGGGTTCAGTAATGCAGCTAGTGCAATCGCTCGGGTTCAGTTAGAGCCCAACGCGTCGCTCGGATTCAGTTAGAGGGCAACGCCTCGCCCACACGCGCGTACGTGTATGAGAGAAACGCGCAAACCTCTATGCATCGCTCGGCCCCGACCACCCACCGTAACCGGGAACTCCCCGATATTTTCCTCGCCCTCGCTTCTACCATGTTTTTTTCTGTCACGGACGGCCCAAAGAATGTCATGCAGCTGCGTCTCCGGCCCGCCCAGGACGAAAAGCCCAATTTCTATCATGATTTTTTGTCATAGAAGTAGGAGCCCACCACATCTATGATGATACCGGGTTTTGTCACAATTATCGTCATAGAAGAGTCATAAGCATGACTGAAAAAATTTCGTTCGACCCAAAATGTCACGGGTGTGTCTTTTTTTGTAGTGTGAAGAGACAGTGCGGGAGGCCACCAAGGTGGGCACAACCTACCAGGGCGCCACAGGCGCGCCCAGGTGGGTTGTGCCCCCCCCCTCGGGGCACACCTTTGGTACTTCTTTGGCTCACTGGATGTCTTCTGGTCCAAAAAATCTCCAAAAAGTTTTGCTACGTTTAGACTCCGTTTGGTATTGATTTTCTGCGATGTAAAAAACAAGCAAAAAAACAACTGGCACTGGGCACTATGTCAATATGTTAGTCCCAAAAAATGATATAAAGTTGCTATAAAATGATCGTAAAACATCCAAGAATGATAATATAACACCATGGAACAAGCAAAAATTATAGATACGTTGGAGACGTATCAGCATCCCCAAGCTTAATTCCTACTCGTCCTCGAGTAGGTAAATGATAAAAACAGAATGTTTTTATGTGGAATGCTGCCTAACATGTTCATCACATTTTCTTTTCTTTTGTAGCATGGACATATGGACTTTTATATGGTTCAAAGCAATAGTCTAGTTTTGACACGAAGATTTCAATACTCAAGCATATCAACAAGCAACCATGTATTTCAAAATATTAACACTAAAGAAAGTATTCCCTAGCCCATCATGCTCAATCATTGATCCATTCATGAAACACACTCGCATATTACCTAAATCCAATGCTCATGTACCGTCATAGTGCCCCTTAGTTGGTGCTTTATAAGAGAAGATGGAGACTCAGATAAAAATAAAAATTGCATGAAGTAAGGAGATAGGCCCTTTGCAGGGGGAAGTAAGGATTTGTAGAGGTTCCAGAGCTCAAAGCGAAAAAGAGAGATAAAAACATTTTTGGTGGCATGCTTTTCCTGTCAACGAAAACGACCGAGTAGTTCCCAATACTTTCCATGCTAGATCTATAATAGGCGGTTCCCAAACAGAAAATAAAGTTTATTCTTTTTCCACCATTCTTTCACAATCCATGGCTAGCTGTATGCACGGGTGCCTTGCATACCAACACTTTCAAAGGAATTTATTATTTGACAACATAAAGTAAATTCATTTTTCATTTCGGGACTGGGCATCCCTATTACCTTTTCCTTACTCTCGTGCAATGACAAGTGAATAAACACTCATCTTGAGAATAACACATCTAGCATGGAAAAATATGAGCCACCCCCTACCGTTTCATGAGCGGTACGTGCACACTAAAAGGAAATTATTTTGAAAATTAGAGATGGCATATACAAATTTTCTTAGAACGGCACGAGAATACCGTATATAGGTAGGTATGATGGACTCATATGGCAAAACTGGGTTTAAGGATTTTGGATGCACAAGTAGTATTCCTACTTAGTACAAGTGGAGGCTAGCAAAAAGATTGAGAAGCAACCAACCAAGAAACGAAAAATCACATAAGCGAGCATTGAGCTTAACTAACACCGAATAATGCACCGCAAGTAGGATGTAATTTAATTGCATAACTATTGACTTATGTGCTTGCATAGGGAATCACAAACCTTAATACCAATATTCTTACTGAAGCACAATTACTCATCATCATGACTCACATATCACTATCATCATATCTCAAAACTATTACAGAGAATCAAGTTTATTTTGTCCAATGATCTTCATGAAAGTTTTTATTATATCCCTCTTGAATATCGATCACTTTGGGACTAGTTTCATATGTTGCAATTGCTTTTGACAAGCTCAAACAAATTTAAGTGAAGAACATGAGCACAAAATTTGTAGTCTCTCAAAATAATATAAGTGAAGCATGAGAGAATTTCTTCTAAAATATTAAAGCACACCATGCTCAGAAAGATATAAGTGAAGCACTAGAGGAAATGACTAACTACTCCAAAAAGATATAAGTGAAGATCAAGCAAGTAGTCAAGTGAAGGGGTAGCTATGTGAGGACTCTCTTTTATTTAAAAACTTTTAGATATTTGTATTTTATTAAAACAGCAAGCAAAACAAAATAAAATGACATTCCAAGAATAGAACACATCATGTAAAGAAGCAAAAACTTAGGCGCAACCGAGGCTAACCGATAATTGTTGATGAAGAAAGGTGGGATGCCTACCGGGGCATCCCCAAGCTTAGATGCTGGAGAGTTCTTGAAATATTATCTTGGGATTCCTTGGGCATCCCCAATATTGAGCTTTTGTGTCTCCTTAATTCCTTTTATATCACGGTTTCCCTAAATCTTGAAAACTTCATCCACACAAAACTCAACAAGAACTCGTGAGATACGCTAGTATAAATCAATGCAAAACCTTATCATTCTCCACTGTAGAAAATCACTAAAATTATTATTCAACATTGCATACTAAATGGCTCTGCATATTTAATACTCCTATCCTCACATAGAATCATTAAACAAGCAAACATATGCAAACATGACAGCAATCTGCCAAAACAGGACAAAACGCCTATAGAAACCAGCGAGGCCAAGAAACCTTCATCACTTGTGTGACCGTTTTGGTCTGCGGCCAACTCTCAATAGCTTCAATCTTGGCTTTATCAACTTCAATTCCCTGTGGAGTAACAACATAGCCAAGAAAAGATACTCGGTCGGTGCAAAAGGTGCACTTCCCAAGGTTACCAAACAAACGTGCATCACATAGAGCAATACAAACAACACGTAGATGTTTTAAATGTTTCTCCAAAGATCTGCTATAAATCAGTATATCATCAAAATGGACTACCACAAATCGTCCAATGAAAGCACATAAAACTTTGTTCATTAATCTCATGAAAGTACTAGGTGCATTAGTTAACCCAGAAGGCATGACTAACCACTCACATAATCCAAACTTAGTTTTAAATGTTGTTTTCCATTCATCACCCAATTTCATACGAATTTGATGGTATCCACTATGCAAATCAACTTTGGAGAAAATAGTAGAGCCACTTAATTCATCAAGCATATCATCTAGCCTAGGAATAAGATGGCGATAATGAATAGTAATATTATGGGATAATTAGATTTATGCCTCTAGTTGTGTCCCACTCGTCTGTTTTACCCCTAATTTCCAAAAGTCACCGGTTCTGTCCAAGTCACTTTGCTCCTCTTACGCTTTTGCCCTTTGACCGTTTGACCATCAGTTTGAAAACTTCATAACTAATTCATACTAAATCAGAAAAATGCAAATAAGGTACCAAAATGTTCAAAAAACATCACCTATATGTCAGTGTCATTTGCATTCATGAAAAAAGTGTTGGAAAGTGCACATCCAAGTTTTAGCTCTTTTGACACCACCATGAATAGTAAAATCTAAAAAAATTCAAAAAAATCGAAAAAAATATGGTGGCAAAGAATGACAAATGTTCTAAGTGCTTGTCAAGTTTCATCAGGGAATGACATTCGTGGAAGTCGTGGCAAAAAAAAAATCTATTTTGGAGTGCTGATTGTTTTTTTGCTGAAGCACCCACAAATCTCATTCCCTCATGAAACTTGGCAAGCACTTCAAACATTTGTCATTCTTTGCCACCAAATTTGTTTTTGAATTTTTTGAATTTTCTAGATTTTACTATTGATGGTGGTAGCATAAGAGCTAAAACTCGGATGGGCACTTTCAAACACTTTTTTCATGAATGCAAATGACACTGACATATAGGTGATGTTTTTCCGAACATTTTGGTATCTCATTTGCATTTTTCTGATTTAGTATGAATTAGTTATGAAGTTTTCAAACTGACGGTCGAACGGTCAAAGGGCAAAAGCATAAGAGGAGCGAAGTGACTTGGACAGAAGCGGTGACTTTTGGAAATTAGGGGTAAAACAGCCGAGTGGGACACAACTAGGGGCATAAATCTAATTATCCCTAATATTATTGGTGCCTCTAGAATCAACACACGTACACGATCTACCATCCTTTTTCGACACTAGAATAATAGGAACAGCACAAGGACTAAGGGATTCACGTATATAACCTTTGTCGAGCAGCTCCTATACTTGACACATAATCTCCTCCGTCTCTGTCGGATGTGGGGTCCCGGCAAACCCTTAAGGTTCGAACACTGGGGTGCGCGCGAAGTCTTTCCCTCCTACCGATCTACTCCCTAGCTCGCTAAGATCTCACGGACGAATTCGACGAACTCGCAACATAGAAAGACACGAGGTTTATACTGGTTCGGGCCACCGTTGTGGTGTAATACCCTACTCCAGTGTGGTAGTGGTGGATTGCCTCTAGGGCTGATGATGAACAGTACAAGAGAAGAACAGCCTCCTGAGGTTGAGGTGTTCTTGTGGGTAGGCTCTCGATCGGGTTGGATCAAGCTCAGATGAGATGCCCTTTCTATGGTGGCTAGCTCTACTTATATAGGACCTGGTCCTCTTCCCAAATATCGAGCGGGAAGGGAGCCAACAACAGCGGGCAAATTTGAAGGGGGACAGCTAGTACAAGCTATCCTGACAAAAGTGGTCTTCGCGTGCGAAAAGCACTGGTGGTGACGCTGTCTTGGGCTCCACGATGACCTCCGTCTTGCCGTCCTCCTGGTCTTGGTCTCGTTGCACTAATATAGCAACCTTTGCCTGATGCCTCGGTACTCTTCGCCTGCGCTAGCCTCCTTAGCACCAAAGAGGAAATAAGGACGCTGCGCGCGCTGGCGCCCTCCTGGCGCCCGCCTGGTGTCGTTCGTCATGGCTCACGTCACGAAGGCCTCGTGAGGTTTGCCCCGCCTTGATATCTCCGCTCCTCGTGAGCCTGCCTGGCTAGGCCACTCCAGAGGAGGTCTTGTGTCGTCCGCCTCGCGAGGCTTGGACCCTAGCGAGGGTCTTGGATGCCTTGTTGATGAAGATGGGTCATACGGCCTGCTGGCTTAGCCACGCGGTGGGCCGCAGGCAGGCAAGTCTGGGGACCCCCGTTCCCAAAACGCCGACAGTAGCCCCCGGGCCCAAGGCGCGCTCGGGCTTGGCTTCGCGGGGAAGCCAAGGGTCAAGTTCGGAGCACCACGGGCCCCAAAAGCCTGCGGCCTCGGTTGACGCATGGTGGTTGATTGGACGTGGGCGTCTCCGCTTCTGCATGCTGCCTCGGCAACTGCCTGACCTGACAAAAGGCTGGCGCGGGCAGTTCTTGCCTTCATTGCTTCTTCATCGCCTCACCCCAGATCCCCTTTCTCGCTCCTCGCTGCTGCTACCTCCAGATCTGCTTCAACCTTGCTCTGCATCTGCCGCCCATGGCGCCGCGCAAGGTCAAGACTTCCTTGGCTCCAGCTTGGTACGAGCCTGCTCTTGAGGCGCCCACCATCACAGAGAAGAGCCTCGCCTCCGTGCGTCTACTGACGGTGGGGGAGAGCAATGAGTGGGGGAAGACGGAGCTCCAGCTCGCCTCCGACGAGCCGGAGCCTGAGGGAAGCACCTTCTTCCCTTTCTTCTCGAGCAGCGTCGCCGTTGGTTTGGTCCCCCCTTTCTCCGATTTCTTTTATGAAGTCCTCGACCACTACGGTCTGCAGGCGTTGCATCTCCATCCCAACTCTGTCCTCCTCCTGTCCATCTTCGCTTACTACTGTGAGGCGTACCTGGGTGTGATGCCGTCTGTGGCGCTCCTGCGCCATTTCTTCTTCCTCCGTGTTAGCGAAACGCACATCTCCAGATGCACTAATTTCATCGCATGCGGCAAGGCCAACTCGGTCTCGAGCACCGGGATGAGGGCCGACAACATTCGGTCCAAATGGGTCATGATGGACGCCAAGCATGCCGACCCGCGTCTGGCGTTACCTACAGCGGCACCCCCTTTCAACGGGGGGTGACCCAAGGCGGAGCTTGTCGATGAGCGGGCATCGTCAGTGTTGGGGCAGATGATGACCGACTTGAAGCCGGGCAATGCGAGGGCTGCCAAGGTAACGGGGGCGATGCTCCTGAGGGAGTTCTTGACGCTGCGGGTCGCCCCACTCCAGGCGCGCACGTGTCCCCTATGGGAGCTTGAAGAAGAGGGAAACAAGACCCTCCTGAGGCCGGGGGACCTGCCTGGCGATGAATTGGACGCTGTCCTACGCCTCATAGTCGGGGACAACCAGGAGTACCCGCCTAGCGCCTTCGTTCCCTTGTTCAACCGGAGGGACCGGGAGGAATTTGTCGCCTCCAGGCCAACTTTTGATGTGCGTGGGCTGGTGCCGCCGGCGCTTCCGGGAGCTCCTCTGGCATAGAAACCAGTGGAGGTGTCTTCTGACGAGTCCCGCGGAGACGGGGAAGAGGAGGTGGACTCGGACAAGACTCTGGAAGAGGTGGGGGAGACTTCCCCTCTGAGCAAGGCTGAGATTCTCCGCGCCCTTCCTGATGATGCCGAGGCCGACGCCTACCAAGGGGAGAGGGAGCAACCCCTCGTCCCTGCGAGGGGTAGGTCGTCGCTGGTGGCCCGTGGTGCTGCTTTCGCCCCGACACCTCCTGGGGCCGGATCCGGTTCTGCCTCCGCACCGCCTGGCGCCGCCGGGGCCCGAACGCCTGCTCCTCGGGTCCCGAAGCTGTCAGGCTTCAAGCTCCCCAAGCGGAAGTATGTTGTGGTGGATCAGTAAGTATCCCAAGCTTCGCCTTGTCCTTGTTTGTACTCGTCATTTCCTGATGCTCGCCCTTGGTCGATCAGGCCGACGTCTTCCGCGAAGAAGAGGAAGGAAGACGCAGCGGCTGTGCCTCCCACCGCGGAGAAAGGAGGCAGCAGCGCCCGCATCTCCCCAGCCCGGTCGCCCTCGCGAGGCCAAGAGGAGCATCGCCGCGGGGAGTCAGCCCCCAGGGCCTCGCTGGCTCCGGAGGTGCCGGCGCCTGGTGCAGCTGATGTGGTCCCAGCTACTCCGGAACCTGCGATCCCCCAGGCCCTGGTGATGATGTCGCCTCCTCCCACTGCTGCACCTCCACTCCCAGGTTCTTCTGCTGCGGTTGCTCTGGAGCGTGCTCTTTCGGAGATGACTCAGCTGCAGGCAGATCTCCTGAGCGTGGACCCACGTCTTGTGGCCGGGCGCCTCGAGCTGGCCTCAAGCTGGCTCCACTCCGACTTGGCTGTTCGCGCGGCGCTGGGCCAGGCCGCTGCGGCTTCCGAGCAGAGTGTCGCCAAGGCCGCAGCCTATCATGAGATGGCGCTGAAAGACGCCGAGGCCGCGCCGTGACCGCTGCCGGGCACTCGAGGACGAGTTGCAGAGCCTGCGCGACAAGCACGCCGAAGAAGCACGCTGCCTCCAAGCGAAGGAGGAGGAGGTGAAGGCCCGGGAGGAAGCCGTGAAGAACCGCGATGCCGAGCTGGCGGAGTTGGAGAAGATGCAGGCCGCCGAGCGGGGCCGGTTGGATGGGCTGGAGCGGAAGGCGAAGGCGAGGGAGGCCGATCTTGACGCCAAGGCGTGTGTCCTGGCCGAAGATCGGGCGGCTTTCACCGACCTCGAGAAGAGGTCTCACAAGGTGCTGAAGACGCTCTACGAGCACGGCCTGGAAAAGTTGCTGGCCACCGACGAGGACGGCCCCGCCCGACTGCTTCCTCTCTTGGTGAAGGCGCTTGAGGAGGTCGTTGATGGCCTCGGTCCCATGGCGGAGGCAGAACCTCGCGTCCTGTCTTCGGCTGCGCTGACTCGCGTCTTCAGTCACCTGCACCTTCGCGACCCCAACGCTTGCCTTGACGAGCTGCTGGAGCCTGTAGCTGAAGATCAATGCGAGGCGGCCGCCGTGGCCGTGCAAGGTCAGGTGGAGGCCTTGCTGAAGAAGTTCCGCGGCTTTGTCTCCGCTCCTCTGTCCGGCGATGTCGCCGATCCTGCAGCTGGTGGTGAAGGTGAAGACAAAATTGCTCACGGGGGAGCACCTTCCGCAGGCGACGGCGATGTCTAGAGGTGACCCGCGCCTATTCTTCCTGTTCCGTTCCTGCAACATGTATCAGGCCTCGTGGAGGCGTTTAGACTTTTCATTTGGTATTGTGAGGACAATATGCTTGTAATATTTGCTTCGAGATTTTGCGATTTCCTTCCTATTTGCTTTGCGTTCTGCGTCGGCAGAGCCCGGCCCCGCGCATACCTCAACCGCCATTGGGCCGACCGGAGACCAGGACGGACCAAGGAGTGAGGGGCTACGTGACCAGTTAGGCTCATGAGTCGCGATGCTCAGGAGTCCCCCTTAACGTGCAAACAGCTTATAGGGAGAGTTCGCGAGGGTAGACTAATGTTCTACGTCGGCAGAGCCCGGCCCCGCGCATACCTCAACCACCATTGGGCCGACCGGAGACCAGGACAGACCAAGAAGTGCGGGGCTACGTGAGCAGTTAGGCTCCTGAGTCACGATGCTCAGGAGTCCCCCTTGACGTGCAAAAAATTTCCATACCTGCCCTCGCCGAGGCCTCGGAAGGGGCGCGCGATGCCCAGGTCCGGGAGACCTGGTTGGGTGGCGTGCGCTCGGGCGTGACCTGAGCGCAGCCCCCGTGCCCAGCCCCCTCGGGCGGCTCTCCCGAGGGGAGGCATTGCGGTGAGGCTGGACGCTGAGCTCTGGGCTCCCTGAGGTTGGCACGCCGTGGGGTCGCCCTTAGTTGTTTATCACCAGCGCAGAGCATAGTGCTTCCGCTTGTGCACGGGCATAGCCGCTCCTCGGCAGTGTCGACAGCCAGCGCGGAGCATGGTGCTTCCACTTGTGCGTGGGATGGGGCCCCCCTCCGGGAGGAGCCCCGGGGCGTGTACAGCCCCGCCCTGACATGTGGCTTGCACGGCAGGGCTGCGAGGTGTATCTGGGCACTCGTGAGCCAGCGCGGGACTCACGAGGCCCTACCTTAAGGCGGGTTGCGCCTGGTCTTGAGTCTTGGTGACTGTGTGTTCCTGCTAGGCGGCTAGATGCAAGCACTCTACGTCCTCAGGTCCCGGCCCTCGAGCGAGCTCAGCCGCCACTGGTATGCCAGGTCGCGATGCCGTGGTCAAGGCCAGGGGGTGAGGGCTGGAGAGCTAGTAAGAGCTCCTGAGTCGCGATGCTCAGGAGCCCCCCTTTTAACGCGCAAGCGAATTGCATAGGATGAACAGACACGTGGTGGGCGGCGATCGAGCAGGCGATAGCCGTGGGCAGGCTAAGCATGGAGAGCAGATCAACTTGGATAAATGCAGGAAGATACATGCCACCGGGTCCGGCCCGAGCGGCTTGGGGATGATGCAGCTCGAGGGGCGCCCCCAGCAAGGTAAGCTAAAGACATAAGCAAAAGGGATACATGCCACAGGGACGGACCCATGCGGCCTGGGAATAATGTAGCTCGAGGGGCGCTCCCAGCTAAACGATCTTGGAAGATGTCACCTGGTTCTGTAGACGAAGTAGAGTTGGTGCAGCTGAAGGCGTGCGTTGAAGAAATGACTCCTCATGAGCCGCTGGAGCCTTGAGACTTAGGAGGCTCTAGGGGCTCGGGAGGTTCCCTGAAGACCGTCTCCATCTCCTCCAGGACGGTGTGGCACCTGGCCTCCTGAGTCGCCAGGACACGCCGCATGTTGCGCTGATGGGCTGACGCCACGCTCGGCATGCCGAAGGGCATGCGAACGTAGCTATGTGGAGGGCCCTCGCAACGGCCCACACGCGAAGGCCAGAAACGCTCCTGAGATGCGGCCTTGCTGCGCCCTGGAACGTCGACGCAGACACGCAGCCCGGCATCCTCGCCTGGATGGGGAGCTGCGCCTTGTGAGCAGCGGTCGCCGCGCATGGTTCTTGCGTCTTGCAATTCCTGGGTGGTCTTGGCGATGAATTCCTGAGTGGTGGGCACTCCTTGCCCTGTGCTCTCCTGAGGGACACGCGCCGCGAAGCACGCCTCCAAGTGGTGCCCAAGCGCCTCCCTCGTGAGGTTGGCAAGGTTTGAGGCCCTCCAGAAGAGAGCCCCCGAGCCCTGCCCGTGGAGGGCGCCGGGCGCGCTTTCCTATGCGATGGAGGGAGGCGCCCCTGGGACGGGCGCTGATCCTGTTGAGACTCCTCCCGCGATGCCATCCTCCTGAGGTCCTGCGCGGCGTAGCTGCTTCTTCCTGGGGATGGCCTCCGTAGGGTCCTCGCTTCTGCTATTGGGGTCGTCGATTGCTGCAGCTTGGAAGGCGCGCTCGAGGGAGCACACCGCATCCCTCTCTTTACATGGGACCGTAATGATCCCTCCGCTTCCTGGCATCTTGAGAACATTGTAGCCGTGATGGGTGACTGCCATGAACTTGGCCAGGGCTGGGTACCCGAGGATGGCATTGTACGGCAGGCGGATGTGCGCGACATCGAAGTCGATGAGCTCGGTGCGGTAGTTCTTGCGCTCCCCGAAGTTGACAGGCAGGCGGACCTGCCCTATCGGTGTGGTGGAACTGTCGATCACTCTTGAGAAAGGCTTGGTGGGCTGGAGCTGTTCATATGGCACTTGGAGGTTGTCGAACGTGTCGACGGACAGGACGCTGAGCCCTGTGCCACCGTCGATGAGGGTCTTGGTAACCTGCACATTGCTGATGACTGGGGAACACAGCATAGGGAGGGCGCCAGCGGTGGCTGCGCACTTGAGCTGATCTGCCGAGTTGAAAGTGTTGGCGCATTGGGACCACTTGAACGGGCGCGTGGCCTCGAGCTTGGGAAGCACCGCGTTCACCTCGCGAGCGAACTGTTTGAAGATGCGCTGAGAGGCTGGGGCCTGGGCGCCGCCCAAGATGCAGGCGATCGCACGCGGCTCCTGGAAGCCCCCAGCTCCCTCGTCCTGGTGGTGGTCGTCGTTCCTTGTTGGTGGCGGCAGCGGGGGAAGACCAGTGTTGCCCTGGGGGCGATCCTCACGAGGCGGGTCCCTCCAGGCGCCCTCGCGAGGTTGGTCCTGCCACCGGTCCTCACGAGGCCGGTCGCACCACTCCTGGCGCGGGCCACAGTCGTCCCAGCGTCTGCCTCCACGTCCTCCTCCGCGGCCGTAGCCCCGGTCGCTGCGCTCGGGGCGTCGACCGAAGCGTCCTTCTCGTATGGATCTGAGCTCTTGACAGTCGCTGGTGTTGTGTGTGTTCAGGTTGTGGAAGGCGCAGAACGGCCGGCTGTTCTTGGAAGACTCGGGCTGATCTCTGCCCCGCTTGGTGTCGGGCTCCGCTGCGAGCACAATTGCCTCCTTGTGCTTCACGTCCTTGGCCTTGGTTTTCTTCTCCTCCGCGCCCGCGGCTGGCAGCTCAAGGAGAGAGAGGCGCCCCTCCTCAGCTCTTGCGCACTTGGTCGCCAGGTTGAACAACTCCTGAGAGGTGCAGAGCTCCTCGTGGATGGCGAGCTCTTCCTTCATCTTGACGTCACGGACGCCGTCTGAGAACGCGGAGATGACGGCTTCGTCCGTGATCTTGGGGATCTTGAGGCGGGTGTTGTTGAAGCGCTGGATGTACTTCTGGATAGTCTCTCCTGGTTGTTGCTTGATGCGGCGCAAGTCACCCGCGACCCTGAGTGCCCTGGAAGTTGGCGACGAAGCGGTCGCGCATCTCGTCCCAGGAGGAGATCGAGCCGTGCTGCAGGTTCAGGAGCCAGGAGTGGGCTCCATCCTTGAGAGCCATGTGAAACCAGTTCGCCATGATATTTTCGTCGCCGTTGGCCACTTCGATGCTCAGCTCATAGAGCTGCAGGAACTCCGTGGGGTCGGTGGTACCGTCGTAGCAAGGAGGCAGATCCGGCTTGAACTTGCGTGGCCAAGCGACGCTACGCAACTTGGGGGTGAAGGCATGGCAGCCAGCCGTGGTTGCCGGGGCCCGCTTTGGAGGTGGAGCTTGGTCTTGACAAGGTCCGCGCTGCGCCGCTGCGGGCGGCGCGCGGTCTTGACGAGGTGGCGCGGGGAGCGCAGGTGCAGCTTCTCGCGGCCACGGAATTTCTTGGCAGATTTTCTCATCGCGCACGGGCGCCGGGCGTGGTGGATCATGCCGCGGAGCCGCGCGCCTTGGTGCCAAGGCACCGTCTTGGGGAAAAGGTGGTGGAGGCACGCCATGAGCCTTGTCGCCCGCGGCTGGTTGAGGGGGAGGTAGAGAGAGAGACAGCGCCGGGGAGCCCCCTGCGGCGCGGACAAGCTCGGCGATGCATTCGAGCCACACCTCATAGAGGTCGTCGACGAGGCGGTAGCGCAGGAGTTCGTTCGCCGCGAGGAGCGCGGCCCGCGCCTCCATGGGAGCGCAGCGCGCGTGAGATGAAGAACCAGCAGGGATCAGCGATGGAGTGGTGGTGCGTCCGTCCTGCCGCACCGAAGGGTGTAGCAAGGACGCCTGCTGCTCATTCCCCGCCGGGCCGGTGGCAGCGTTGGCGGCGGGTGACGGAGAACGACGAGGTGGCCCGCCAATGGGTGCCGTCTGAGCAATACGGGCGGTGAGGGCAGCCCGACGCTCAGCCCGAGCACGGCGAGCGTCCGCCATGGAGACGACGGAGCGACGGAGCGACAACTGATGGAAGGGAAGCTATGGCGCACCCCTACCTGGCGCGCCAAATGTTGGATGTGGGGTTCCGGCAAACCCTTAAGGTTCGAACACTGGGGTGCGCGCGAAGTCTTTCCCTCCTACCGATCTACGCCCTAGCTCGCTAAGATCTCGCGGACGAACTCGACGAACTCGCAACACAGAAAGACACGAGATTTATACTGGTTCGGGCCACCGTTGTGGTGTAATACCCTACTCCAGTGTGGTGGTGGTGGATTGCCTATAGGGCTGATGATGAACAATACAAGAGAAGAACAGCCTCCTGAGGTTGAGGTGTTCTTGTGGGTAGGCTCTCGATCGGGTTGGATCAAGCTAAGATGAGATGCCCTTTCTATGGTGGCTAGCTCTACTTATATAGGCCCTGGTCCTCTTCCCAAATATCGAGCGGGAAGGGAGCCAACAACGGCGGGCAAATTTGAAGGGGGATAGCTAGTACAAGCTATCCTGACAAAAGTGGTCTTCGCCTGCGAAAAGCATTGGTGGTGACGCTGTCTTGGGCTCCACGATGACCTTCGTCTTGCCGTCCTCCTGGTCTTGGTCTTGTTGCACTAATATAGCAACCTTTGCCTGATGCCTCGGTACTCTTCGCCTGCGCTGGCCTCCTTAGCACCAAAGAGGAAACAAGGACGCTGCACGCGCTGGCGCCCGCCTCGTGTCGTTCGTCATGGCTCACGTCACGAAGGCCTCGTGAGGTTTGCCCCGCCTTGATATCTCCGCTCCTCGTGAGCCTGCCTAGCCAGGCCACTCCAGAGGAGGTCTTGCGGCGTCCGCCTCGCGAGGGTCTTGGATGCCTTGCTGATGAAGATGGGCCGTTCGGCCTGCTGGCTTAGCCACGCAGTGGGCCGCAGGCAGGCAAGTCTGGGGACCCCCGTTCCCAGAACGCCAACAATCTCCTCTAGATTGGTACGGTATGGTGCACGGTTGGGTAGTGATGCACCGGGAATTAAGTCAATCTGAAGCTAAATCCCTCTAATAGGTGGTGTCGGCGTTCTGGGAATGTGGGGTCCCCAGACTTGCCTGCCTGCGGCCCACCGCGTGGCTAAGCCAGCTGGCCGGACGACCATCTTCATCAACAAGGCATCCAAGACCCTCGCGAGGCGGACGACGCAAGACCTCCTCTGGAGTGGCCTAGCCAGGCAGGCTCACGAGGAGCGGAGATATCAAGGCGGGGCAAACCTCACGAGGCCTTCATGACGTGAGCCATGACGAACGACACCAGGCGGGCGCCAGCGCGCGCAGCGTCCTTATTTCCTCTTTGGTGCTAAGGAGGCCAGCGCAGACGAAGAGTACCGAGGCATCAGGCAAAGGTTGCTATATTAGTGCAACGAGACCAAGACCAGGAGGACGGCAAGACGGAGGTCATCGTGGAGCCCAAGACAGCGTCACCACTAGTGCTTTTCGCAGGCGAAGACCACTTTTGTCGGGATAGCTTGTACTAATTGTCCCCCTTCAAATTGGCCCGCCGTTGTTGGCTCCCTTCCCGCTCGATATTTGGGAAGAGGCCCAGGGCCTATATAAGTAGAGCTAGCCACCATAGAAAGGGCATCTCATCTGAGCTTGATCCAACCCGATCGAGAGCCTACCCTAGACACAAGAACGCCTCAACCTCAGGAGGCTGTTCTTCCCTTGTACTGTTCATCATTAGCCCTAGAGGCAATCCACCACCACCACACTGGAGTAGGGTATTACACCACAACGGTGGCCCGAACCAGTATAAACCTTGTGTCTTTCTATGTTGCGAGTTCGTCGAGTTCGTCCGCGAGATCTTAGAGAGCTAGGGCGTAGATCGGTAGGAGGGGAAGACTTCGCGCGCAACCCAGTGTTTGAACCTTAAGGGTTTGCCGAAACCCCACATCCGACATCCGGCGCGCCAGGTAGGGGTGCGCCGTAGCTTCCCTTCCATCAGTTCTCGCTCCGTCGCTTCGTCGTCTCCATGGCGGACGCTCGCCATGCTCGAGCTGAGCGTTGGGCTGCCCTCACCGCCCGTGTCGCTCAGACGGATCCCGTTGGCGGGCCACCTCATCGTTCTTCGTCACCCGCCGCCAACGCTGCCACCGCCCGGCGGGGAACGAGCAGCAGGCGCCCTCGCTACATCCTTCGGTGCGGCAGGATGGCCGCACCGCCACTCCATCGCTGACCCCTGCCGTTTCTTCGTCTCACGCGCGCCGTGCTCCCATGGAGGCGCGGGCTGCGCTCCTCGTGGCGAACGAACTCCTGCGCTACCGCCCCATCGACGACCTCTATGAGGAGTGGCTCGACCGCGTTGCCGAGCTCGTCCGCGCCGCAGGGGGCTCCCCAGCGCTGTCCCTCTCCCTACCTCCTCTTCAACCAGCCGCGGGCGACGAGGCTCATGGCGTGCCTCCACCACCTCTGCCCCAAGACGGTGCCTTGGCACCAAGGTGCGCGCCTCCGTGGCGTGATCCACCATGCCTAGTGCCCGCGCGCGAAGAGAGAAGCTGCCAAGAAATTCTGCGGCCGTGAGAAGCTGCACCTGCGCTCCCCGTGCCACCTCGTCAAGACCGCGCACTGCCCGCAGCGGCGCAGCGCGGACCTCGTCAAGACCATGCTCCACCTCCGAAGCGGGCCCCGGCAACCACGGCTGGCTGCCGCGCCTTCACCCCGAGCTGCATAGCGTCGCCTGGCCGGGCAAGTTCAAGCCGGATCTGCCTCCTCGCTACGACGGTACCGCCGACCCCCCGGAGTTCCTGTAGCTCTATGAGCTGAGCATCGAAGCGGCCAACGGCGACGAAAAAGTCATGGCGAACTGGTTTCCCATGGCTCTCAAGGATGGAGCCCGCTCCTGGCTCCTGAACCTGCAGCACGGCTTGATCTCCTCCTGGGACGAGATGCGCGACCACTTCGTCGCCAACTTCCAGGGCACTCGCGACCGCCGGCCGGCCGCAGGTGATCTACGCCGCATCAAGCAACAACCAGGAGAGACCCTCCAGAAGTACATACAACGCTTCAACAACACCCGCCTCAAGATCCCCAAGGTCACGGACGAAGCCATCATCTCCGCGTTCTCAGACGGCCTGCGTGACGTCAAGATGAAGGAAGAGCTCGCCATCCACGAGGAGTTCTGCACCTCTCAGGAGTTGTTCAACCTGGCGAGCAAGTGCGCAAGAGCTGAGGAGGGGCGCCTCTCTCTCCTTGAGCTGCCAGCCGTGGGCGCGAAGGAGAAGAAAACCAAGGCCAAGGACGTGAAGCGCAAGGAGGCAGCTGTGCTCGCAGCGGAGCCCGACACCAAGCGGGGTAGAGATCAGCCCGAGTCTTCCAAGAACAGCCGGCCGTTCTGCGCCTTCCACAACCTGAACACACACAACACCAGCGACTGTCAAGAGCTCAGAGCCATACGAGAAGGACACTTCGGTCGACGCCCCGAGCGCAGCGACCGGGGCTACGGCCGCGGAGGAGGACATGGAGGCGGACGCTGGGACGACCCTGGCCCGCGCCAGGAGTGGCGCGACCGGCCTCGTGTGGACCACTGGCAGGACCAACCTCGCAAGGGCGTCTGGAGGGACCCGCCTCGTGAGAATCACCCCCAAGGCAACACCGGTCTTCCTCTGCTGCCGCCACCAAGAAGGAACGACGACCACTACCAGGATGAGGGGGCTGGGGGCTTCCAGGAGCTGCGTGCGATCGCCTGCATCTTGGGCGGCGCCCAGGCCCTAGCCTCTCAGCGCATCTTCAAACAGTTCGCTCGCAAGGTGAACCCGGTGCTTCCCAAGCTCGAGGCCACGCGCCAACTCAAGTGGTCCCAAGGCGCCATCACTTTCAACTCGACAGATCACCTCAAGTGCGCAGCCACCGCTGGCGCCCTCCGTATGTTGTGTTCCCTAGTCATCAGCAATGTGCAGGTTACCAAGACCCTCATCGACGGCGGCGCAGGGCTCAACGTCCTATCCGTCGACACGTTCGACAACCTCCAAGTGCCATATGAACAGCTCCAGCCCACCAAGCCTTTCTCAGGAGTGACCGACGGTTCCACCACACCGATAGGGCAGGTCCGCCTGCCTGTCATCTTCGGGGAGCGCAAGAACTACCGCACCGAGCTCATCGACTTCGACGTCGCGCACATCCGCCTGCCGTACATTGCTATCCTCGGGTATCCAGCCCTGGCCAAGTTCATGGCAGTCACCCATCACGGCTACAACATTCTCAAGATGCCAGGAAGCGGAGGGATCATCACCGTCCCATGTGAAGAGAGGGATGCGGTGTGCTCCCTCGAGCGCGCCTTCCAAGCTGCAGCAATCGACGACCCCGACAGCAGAAGCGAGGGCCCTACGGAGGCCATCCCCAAGAAGAAGCAGCTGCGCTGCGCAGGACCTCATGAGGATGGCATCGCGGCAGGAGTCTCATCCGGATCAGCGCCCGTCCCAGGGGCGCCTCCCTCCATCGCATAGGAAAGCGTGCCCGGCGCCTACCTCGGGCAGGGCTCGGGGCTGGAGAGCCTCAGACCTTGCCAACCTCACGAGGGAGGCGCTTGGGCACCACTTGGAGGCGTGCTTCGCGGCGCGTGTCCCTCAGGAGAGCACAGGGCAAGGAGTGCCCACCACTCAGGAATTCATCGCCAAGACCACCCAGGAACTGCAAGACGCAAGAGCCATGCGCGGCGGCCGCTGCTCACGAGGCGCAGCCCCTCATCCCGTTGAGGATGCTGGGCTGCGTGTCTGTATCGACGTCCCAGGGCTCAGCAGGGCCGCATCGCAGGAGCGCTTCTGGCCTTCGCGTGTGGGCCGCTGGGAGGGCCCGCCGCACAGCTACGTTCGTATGCCCTTTGGCTTGCCGAGCGTGGCGTCGGCCTATCAGCGCAACGTGCGGCGTGTCCTGGCGGCTCAGGAGGCCAGGTACCACGCCGTTCTGGAGTAGATGGAGACAGTCTTCAGGGAACCTCCCGAGCCCCCAGAGCCTCCCGAGGCTCAGGGCTCTGGCGGCTCATGAGGGGTCATTTCTTCAACGCACGCCTTCAGCTGCACCAACTCTACTTCGTCTACAGAACCAGGTGACCTCTACCAAGCTCGTTTAGCTGGGAGCGCCCCTTGGGTTGCATTATTCCCAGGCCGCATGGGTCCGTCCCTATGGCATGTATCCCTTTTGCTTACGTCTTTAGCTTACCTTGCTGGGGGCGCCCCTCGGGCAGCATCATCCCCAAGCCGCTCGGGCCGGACCCGGTGGCATGTATCTTCCTGCATTTATCCAAGTTGAATTGCTCTCCATGCTTAGCCTGCCCACGGCTATCGCTTGCTCGATCGCCGCCCACCACGGGTCTGTTCATCCTATGCAATTCGCTTGCGCGTTAAAAGGGGGGCTCGTGAGCATCGCGATTCAGGAGCTCTTACTGGCTCTCTAGCCCTCACCCCCTAGCCTTGACCACGGCATCGCGACGTGGCATACCTGCGGCGGCTGAGCTCGCTCGAGGGCCGGGACCTAAGGACGTAGAGTGCTTGCATCTAACCGCCTTGCAGGAACACACAATTACCAAGACTCAAGACCAGGCGCAACCCGCCTTGAGGTAGGGCCTCGTGAGTCCCGCGCTGGCTCACGAGTGCCCAGATACACCTCGCAGCCTTGCCGTGCAAGCCACGTGTCAGGGCGGGGCTGTACACGCCCCGGGGGCTCCTCCCGGAGGGCTCCCCATCCCACGCACAAGTGGAAGCACCATGCTCCGCGCTGGCTATCGACACTGCTGAGGAGCGGCTATGCCCGTGCACAAGCGGAAGCACTATGCTCCGCGCTGGTGATAAACAACCGAGGGCGGCCCCACGGTCGTACCAACCTCAGGGAGCCCAGAGCTCAGCGTCCAGCCTCACCGCAACGCCTCCCCTCGGGAGAGCCGCGCGAGGGGGCTGTGCACGGGGGCTGCGCTCGGGTCATGCCCGAGCGCACGCCACCCAACCAGGTCTCTCGGACCTGAGCGTCGCGCGCCCCTCCCGAGGCCTCGGCGAGGGCAGGTATGGAAATTGTTTGCATGTTGTAAGTGCATCTAGTGCCCCTTAATGATTTTGGTGTATTGAAGACTTATAGGTTAAGGGACTAATGTGTTTATGAGTGTACACAGGTCTATAAGTCTATGAGGAGTTTGATATTTACAAAGAAAGTCGACCCCTAAAAATGAAGTTCTTCGACTGAAGACTTTGGATTTCTTAAGACTTTCTGAAGACTTTGAAAGTGAAGAAATTGGTGTGACCTTGAAGACTTGGTATTCATTTGAGGAACATGAAGCGTGAAGACTTTTGTTTTCGTAGTTTCATTTTCTCTTTCTTGAGTCATAGGAAACACCGTACTGAAAAAGGGGGTCGAGGAAATACTAAGGAAAAATTTCCATGTGATGCTCAACTCAAATCCTACACCTACCAATCCCTTCGAGTGAAGCCATTGGAAATCTCATACAGTTCAGTCATATGCTTCAGTGACAGAGACGAAGTTCTTCTGGTCTCTGAGGAATTTGTTCTGACTGAGGAGTTAGGAATTCGCCAGTGCGGATTGCCTACACAGTGAGGAACATGATAGCCCTGAGGAATTTGATACTCAAATTTCCGACCGTTGCTGTGCTATGCGCCAGCTGTCCCAAAATACCTACCCACCTAACGGTCATATCATTGAAGGGCATTTATGTCTTATCATGTCGGGCTGCTCCCTAGGCTATAAATAGCCGCCCCCTACAACCACTAGCTGGTTGGCTGCTCCGAGAGAAATTGACACTTGTCATTTGAGAGCATCCCATCCTCTGAGGACTTTGAGCGAAAATCATCAAGTGAGGAAAACCCAAAACACCGACAAACCCAAAGTGATTGAGCATCACTGAAGAGATTGATCCTGTGTGGATCCGATGCTTGTTACCTTTGAAGACTGTGCTTCTTCCAGACGGTTAGGCGTCATGGTCTAGAGCATCCAAGAGGAAATTGTGGATCGCCGAGTGACCGAGTTTGTGAAGGTTTGGAAGTCACCTGAAGACTTACCACGAGTGATTGGGCGAGGTCTGTGTGACCTTAGCTCAAGGAGAATACGGTGATGACTGTGTGTCCGGGACTGTGTGTCCTCAGGTTTAAATACCTAGCTGCTCCAACCAGACGTACAACTGAGACAGCAGTTGGAACTGGTCTACCAAATCATTGTCTTCACCAAGCCTACTGGTTCTATTTCCTCAACTCTTTCATTTCCTCATAACTGTGTTGTGCACTTGTTCATATCTGTGTTTGAAGACTTTCTCAATTTCCTCAGTTCAATTTCTTCAGTCTGTTTGTCTTCATCCTGTGCTATCCTATGTTTACGCTTTCTATACTCTGTGCTTGTCCTCATTTCATCATGATGACTATGCTTGTGTTCTGCTATGCATACTTTTGAGTACTTATTCCGCTGCAAGTAGTTCTTCGCTAAGGAATATCCTCAACCACAAATTCCTCAGTGAAGAATTCATAAAAATCGCCTATTCACCCCCCTATAGTCGATATAACGCACTTTCAATTGGTATTAGAGCAAGGTACTCCCTTGTTCTGTGTGATTTTGGTTTAACCACCTGGAGTTTTAGTTATGTCGACTGCAAGTATGATCAAGGTCTCAGCTGGGTGTCCTACCTTCAATGGGACGGACTACCCCAACTAGAAGAATAAGATGCGAATGCATCTTGAGGCAATTGATAATGATCTCTGGTATGTTGTGGAAAATGGTGTTCCCTCTGTCTCACCCTCACTGAATGCTACTGATGTGAAGAGATTCAAGCAACTCGATTCTCAAGCGAAGAATATCATATGTGGCCATCTGAGCAAAGGGCAGTATGGAAGAGTGAGTGCTTTGGAAACTGCTAAGCTTATCTGGGATAGGCTGTCCAAAGTCAATGAAGGAGTCTCAACACAGCGTGACTCTTGAGTTGATGTTCTTCACAATCTCTTCAACCGCTTCAAAAGACTCGACAATGAAAATGTTCAACAAACCTTCGATCGCCTCACTAACATCTCAAATGAGCTTCAAGCACTTGGCGCCACTGACATCACCGACCATTAGGTGGTGAAGAAACTGTTGAGATTGCTTGATTCCTCATTTGATACTCTGGCTTTGATGATACAAGAGTGTGCTGATTACAAGTCACTTGATCCCGCTGATATCCTCGAGAGGCTAAATACTCATGAGTTCCAGCTTGCCGAAAAGAGAGATCTCTATGGTTCGAGCTATGGCAGATCACGTGCACTGAAGACCAAGGCAGTTTCCGAGTCTGAAGATGAAGACTCTGACAGCAGCCTTGGTGATCCTGAAGAACTGAGCCATGATCTAGCACTGCTCGTGAAGAAATTCCAGAAGTTCTCAAGACGTGGTCGCTTTGGAAGACCCTCAAGGAGCAATGATTCCTCATCCAGTGACTACAAGAAGAGGCTTTGTCACAAATGCAAGAAACCTGGACACTACATTCAAGATTGTCCTCAGTGGGAAAAGGAATCAAAGAAGAAGAAATACAAGGATTACAGTTCTGATGATGCGAAGAAAAAGAAGAAATCCTCAAAATCTTCATCATCAAAATCCTCAAAGTCTTCATCTCACAAGAAGAGCAGCTCCAAGAAGGCCTGGGCATTCATTGGCAAGGAAATGGACTCTGAGGCTGAATCTGAAGAAAATGAGGAAGAGGAGGCATCTGAGGATTCCGAATCCGGTGTGGCGAGCCTAGCCCTCGCTACTGCATTCGTCAGCAAGTCTATCTTCAACACTGAAGAAAATGACCTCACCAACAAGGCTGATGAAGGCAATGATGACTATGCTCCCACCTATTGCTTCATGGCAAAGGGTGCCAAGGTACTCAAATATACCTCCTCTGAATCAAGTGAGAATGAATCTGATGAAAACCTTAAGCCCAGCTATACTAAACTTGCTAAGATTGCTGTGAAACAACAAAGGGCTTTTGAAAAGGTTCAAAACATGCTAGACAAAAGTGATGATATGTTGGGTGAAGAAATGGATCGCACTAAAACCTTGACTGAAAATCTTCAGAGACTTCAGACTAGGTTTGATAACCTTCAAGGTCATCATAAGACTCTCTTGTCTGATCATGAGAAGCTTTCTTATGAATTTCTTCATAGAAAGCAAGATCTTGAGAAGCTAAGAGTGAGTTATGAAGATCTTCAGAAGGAGCGCGATTCATTACTTGCTCAACAAATCAGCGCTGCTCAGGAAGAATTTGTTCCTCCATGTTTGAAATGCATTGAACGTGAATCTGCTAATTCTTCAACTGAATGTTCAGATGCTTCTAATGCTACAAATTCTTCAACTGTCTCTGCTATCACTAATTCCTCATCTGAGGACATTGCTAGTATCACTGACGATGCAGGGCTGAAGGAATTGTACATGACAGGCATGTACAAAAGCCTCAAAGGGCATCAGACTCTTTGTGATGTGCTTAAAAAGTAGATCCTCAACAAGAACCCTAGGAAAGAGGGTATTGCCTTTGAGAGGAAACTCAATGCTGATGGTACATATTGGAAGCCTGAGCAGTACCCCAAAACCTCAGGGTTGCTGCAAAGGGACCTCCAGTTGATCCATCTAATTTATCTGGCTTTACATGTGAATCTTCTCATTCTTCTGATGAGTCATTTGACTCCAACTATAAACTGTTTAAAAATCAGAATGGTGAAGTATTTGCTAGATAGGTTGGCACTAACTGCAGGAACGGTTCTCCTATGAAGAAAATCTGGGTTCCCAAAAGGTGCCTTGAAAGTCTTCAGGTGAATGTCCTCATGACACCACCTGTGAAGAATAGGAACCCCAGATCAAATTCTTCATATGGATCCAAGTCCTCATACGGACCAAATTCCTCACATGGATCAAATTCGTCAAAAGGATCAAAATCCCCATATGAACATCATCGTGCTAACAACTCTGTTTCGCAGGGAAGAGCAAAGGGCTATGAATATGAGCATTATTCTTCTAATCATTATGTTCATAAGTCCTTGAAGAATTTCTCTGCTTATTCATATGCTTACCCTAACTCCTCTTATGTGAAACGAAATGGATTGGCTTCTATGCCACCTTTCTCGTATGGAGCTCGCAGAGTGATGAACTCTTTGCTACCCCTTCTGATGTGGGTGGTGAAGAAAAAGAACTAATCTTTTATGCAGGGTCAGGTGTCCAAACGTACTTAAACGTCTGAAGAATTTGTTGGAGACCTGAAAAGTTCCTGAAAGGACGCAGGCTAATCATGAAGAAATGAACTTTCATTTCTCACGTCCTCATACTGCTTTATCTGTTCTATTACTTGATGAAATTGGTCTGATGAATTGTGATGTCATATTCTTCACTGATGAAGTATATGAAGCTCGTAAGCTGCACTAATTCATCTGCAGGATGATCAACCCAAAGCCAATGAGTGGGTCCTCGATAGTGGATGTACAAATCACATGACTGGTGACAAGAATCTATTGATGGATGCTCCTTATCACCATCGCATCTGAAGCATATCATCTTCGCTGACAAAGGCAAAAGTCAGGTATTGGGTCTAGGTAAGGTTGCGATCACAAAGGATCGACACATGGACAAAGTCATGCTTGTCGAGTCCTTAGGATACAACCTTATGTCTGTCTCAATGCTTTGTGATCTTGATATGGTTGTTGTCTTTGGCAAGTATCATTGTGTTGTGGTTATGGAAGCTGACAATTCCAAAGTCTTCGAAGGCTTTAGGAGAGGAGACTTGTATATTGTTGATTTCTCTACAGGACCGCAACCAGCCGTGTGCCTACTTGCAAAAGCTTCAGAAGGCTGGCTATGGCATCGACGACTTGGTCATGCAGGCATGAGGAATTTGCACACGCTTGCGAAGAAGAAGCATGTCATTGGCATTGACAATGTCAAATTCCTCAAGGATCACTTGTGTGGAGCTTGTGAAGCTGGGAAGATGACCAAGGCTAAGCATCCAGCGAAGACTATCATGACCACTACTCGACCATTTGAATTGCTTCACATGGATCTCTTCGGTCCTAACCATTACTCAGCAGTCACAAATGACGCATCTCTCTATGGCTTTGTTATTGTTGATGATTACTCTCGATACACATGGGTACACATTATTACTTACAAACATGAAGTGCAGGAAGTCTTCAAATGATTTTCCTCGAGGGCTTCAACCAACTTCGGTGTGAAGATCAAGCACATCAGAAGTGACAATGGAACTGAGTTCAAGAATTCTGGTCTTGATGACTATCTTGATGAACTTGGTATTACTCATGAGTTATCTGCTCCTTACACTCCTCAGCAAAATGGCGTCGTGGAGTGCAAGAACAGAACTCTTGTTGAGATGGCTTGCACTATGCTTGATGAGTACAAGACGCCTCGTCACTTCTGGATTGAGGCAATTTATACTGCGTGCCATATCATCAACAGGGTATATCTTCACAAATTCTTCAAGAAGACTGCCTATGAACTCCTCACTGACAAGAAACCCTATGTGAGTTATTTCAAAGTCTTAGTGCTAAATGTTGGATTAGAGATCCTCATTACAATGCTAAATTTGCACCGAAAGCACATGAAGGTTTTATGCTTGGTTACGGAAAGGACTCGCACACCTACAGAGTCTTCAACAACGTTCTTCACAAGGTTGTTGAAACTGTAGATGTGCGGTTCGATGAAACTAATGGCTCGCGAAGAGAGCACCTACCTTCTGTGATAGATGAACCAACACCTAATGAATCTATCAAGTTCAAGGCTACTGAGGATGTCATTCCTACCGAAGAATCTGCTGAAGAATTCATTCCAGAACGTGAAGAACGTCGAGCTAATGCACCTGAAGAGAATGCTGAAGAAAATGGTGCTGAAGAAAATGCTGATCAAATTCCTTGACGACAACCAACTCATCCTCGCGTTGCAAAAGAAGTGCAAGTTGAAAAGATCATTGATGACATTGAAGCATCAGGTCCTCTCACACGCTCAAAAGCTTCACATTTATCTAACTTTTGTGGGCACTATGCTTTTGTCTCTATCACAGAGCCCACTAAGGTAGATGAAGCATTTCTGGAGCCTGAGTGGATTCAGGCCATGCAAGAAGAATTACATCAGTTCAAACTCAACAACGCCTGGGAACTGGTTAAACGTCCAGATCCTAGCAAAGCACAATATCATTGGCACAAAGTGGATCTACCGCAACAAGCAAGATGAAAATGGCCTTGTGGTGAGGAATAAGGCACGGCTTGTAGCTCAAGGCTACACACAGGTTGAAGGAATTGATTTCGATGAAACTTTTGCACCTGTTGCTAGACTTGAAGCTATTCGCATATTAATTGCTTATGCTAACCATCATGATATCACTTTATATCAAATGGATGTGAAAAGTGCATTCCTCAATGGTAAGCTTGAGGAAGAAGTATATGTTGCTCAACCCCCAGGTTTTGAAGATCCAAAGCATGCTGATAAAGTCTTCAGACTCAATAAGGCCCTTTATGGCCTCAAGCAGGCCCCTCGGGCATGGTATGGTACTTTGAAGGAATTCCTCATGAAGAAAGGCTTCAAACCCGGTTCACTCGACCCTACTCTTTTCACTAAATCTTATGATGGTGAATTGTTTGTGTGCCAAATATATGTTGATGATATTATCTTTGGCTGTACTGACCAACGTTATAGTGATGAATTTGCTTATATGATGAGTGAAGAATATCAAATGTCTATGATGGGAGAGTTGAAATTCTTCTTAGGTCTTCAAATTCGTCAACAGCGCAATGGCATATTCATTTCTCAGGAGAAATACCTCAAGGATGTACTGAGGAAATTCGGCATGCAAGATTGCAAAGGCGTCAAAATTCCAATGCCCACAAATGGCCATCTGTGCACTGATGAAAATGGTATTGATTTCGATCAAAAGGTATACCGCTCCATGATTGGTTCTTTATTGTATTTATGTGCATCTAGGCTAGATATTATGCTTAGTGTTTGCATGTGTGCCCGATTTCAAGCTACACCGAAGGAATCACACCATAAGGCTGTGAAACATATTCTTCGATATCTAGCTCA
The DNA here is from genome assembly GCF_002575655.3 of Aegilops tauschii subsp. strangulata. Lineage (NCBI taxonomy): Eukaryota > Viridiplantae > Streptophyta > Magnoliopsida > Poales > Poaceae > Aegilops > Aegilops tauschii. The sequence goes on from NC_053035.3 coordinate 178,536,278, forward strand.
CACACCAACACCTGGATTATGGTACCCCAAGGGCTCGGCTTTTGATCTCATTGGATATTCTGACTCTGACTATGCTGGTGACCGTGTGGACTGCAAGTCAACATCTGGTACATGTCATTTCCTCGGACGATCTTTGGTCTGTTGGTCCTCGAAGAAACAGAACTGCGTATCACTGTCTACTGCTGAAGCTGAGTACATTGTTGCTGGCTCTTGCTGTGCTCAATTGCTGTGGATGAAGCAAACTCTCAAGGACTATGGCGTCAACGTGAAGAATGTGCCTCTCTTCTGTGACAATGAGAGTGCCATCAAGATTGCTCACAACCCAGTTCAGCACTCGAAGACAAAGCACATTCAGATTCATCATCATTTTCTTCGCGATCATGTGTTGAAGGGCGACATTTCTATTGAGCATCTGAAGACTGAAGAACAGCTAGCCGATATCTTCACAAAGCCCTTGCATGAGAAGAGGTTTAGCAAATTGCGGTGTGAGCTAAATATCCTAGAAACTTTGAATGTTCTTTGAAAAGGACACTCATCCTAACGCTTATGCAAAATTGATGACTTAGATGTGCAACACATGAAGAAACGTTTTTCTTCAATCAATAAAGAATAACACTTTAAGTGTGAAGAAATTAACGAAGAATTTGATTCTCAGAACCCTACGACAATTGTACGCGGTGTCTGAAATCATCATTCTTATAGGGTGGGTCACGCCACCACCAAAAGTTGAAAATCTTCAATTTGAGTTTTTCCTCAGTTGTTCAAAATCTTCACCTTTGCAAAATCTTCACTGTTTCCGTCGTTTTTCTTCATTGGCTATATATATATATGAGTTTATGTCCTCTACAGCATTCACTTATTGCTAATTCTTCAAGTTGCTATTTTTGCTAAGTGAATGTGATCGGACCCTTCCCCCTCTCTACTATACTCAACCCAATCTATTCACAAATTCTTCATGTGCGTTGTATTTGAAACTCGTTCAAAATCTTCACTGTGTCCTTGTCAGCTGAAGAATTTGCGAACGGAACTTTTAACTTATCTTATCCAAATTTTCGGCTTTGCCGCTCAAACCGTTCCGCATCCCATGAAATACTTATCTATTCACCCACGATCTAACACGATCTCCACTTCTCAGTACGTGGGTGACACATGTCAAGCGAATGTGAAGGGTCAGGGGTACGTTCGTCCAATTTCTTCGGGCAAACAGTTTTTCACCGTGGCTATAAATACCCCCTCTCCCCTTCCTCACTGCCTTTACTTCGCTCGACCTCTCTCCAGCTCAAGCTTCTCAAACCCTAGCGCCGCCGCTACTTCATCGTCGCTGGTGAGGAAGAGCTTCACTGCCTCGACCTCGTCGTCGCCGTACTCGCGCCGGCCGCGGAAATCTTCACTCCGCCGCCGCCGTAGCCGTCTTCCTCCGACGAGTTAGGGCGTGGAAGATCTGCATAGACGAACTTCACTTCTCCACCTCATAGTTCGTCGTGTTCTTCGTTCAGGGTAATTAAAAGTTACTTTTACTGCCCTCTTTGATTCAAATGATTTCTGCAAAATCCTCAAAGGTGTTTATTCAAATTCTTCACACACTAAACACCTCACATGTCATCTGTTCTTGATTCGTTTCTCTAAGCATCATATTTCTTCAAGATTCCTCAATTGTGTGGATCTTCGATCTATACAACTTTGGAACCTAAGAGAAAGAACGCTTAGTGAAATTCTTCAAGACTCATCTGGTCAAATTCCTCAAACTTGTTCTTTTTGAAAAACCTTGTGAGAAGGCATATGACCTCTCCAAATTCCTCGCAACTATACTCTGTTCACAGGTACTCATGTCTGCTGCTGAATCACTAGGTTCTCATCAACTTAACTCATTTGCAGCGTTCCTCGAAGAAAAGTTGCATACTTCTTCAGAGAATTCCATTGTTCAAATTCCTCATCTGAAGAAAATGGCTGACGGTAAGAAGCCACAGAAAGGAGGAAAGAGGCCTGAGGTCAACACTGCTTTTGAAATCCCTGAGGACATTTATGCTGGGTACTGCACACCCCCTGAGGAGGATAAAAATCAGCGCAAGGTGCGCATTCAAAAGATAGAGAGGAGACGGGCACTAGAGTGGAGGGAGTACAGGTATGTGACTCCAAAGTACATGAAGAAATTCGCTGTTACCCCTCCATGCTCAAGACCACCATTGACACCTGGCCAAGAAGCAGATCCCATTAGCATCAAATGCGGTGAGGATTTTCCTGAAGAATGGGCCAAGCGCTAGGCCAAGCTGGCCAAATAGGCAAAAGATGCAGTGAAGAAATTCAATGAAGATTCTGCTGCTGCTGCTGCTGAGGCCTCTGTAAGGCCGAAGAAATCCATGGCAAAGAAGCCTGCGCACAAGCCAAGTGCCTCTTCTTCAATGCCCTCATGGCCAATTTCCTCAGCTAAGCCCTCACGGCCAATTCCTCACGCTGCTCCTGCTCCTCCAAAGTCCTCAGCTGCTCCGACCAAATCCTCAGCACCTGTGCATCTTGCCACGTGCCAAAGGACTACAGGCATCTCTATTGCCTCAGGAGCTTCAACTAGTTCCTCAGCTGCACCAAATTCTTCAACAGGACCCTCTCTGCTGAAGACAAAGACCACTGCTGGACTAGGCTCTCGCCCAAGTCCTCACAAGAAGCAGGTCGCCTTCCAAGTGTCGTCTGAAGAAGACGAAGCTGATGATGAAGAACTTGCTGAAATCATCAGAGATAGGCAAGTCAGGACCGCTAGAGCCAAGGTTACAAATGTGCCTTTGCTTTTGGATCCAAAGTTGATCCTCGATTAAATTGATCTCTGTCACAAGGACCCAAACACTCCTATGCCTGACTTCAAGCTGACTCCTGGTCAAAGTCATATGCTGACTGCCTTCATCCAAGAAGAAAAATGGAAATTTGAGAAGGCCAGGTAGCTCAAGAAAGCACAGTACAAGAAGGAGAAATTCCTGAAGAACAACGTTGTCTCTATGACAACTGATGAACTTGTGAAGATCCAGTCTGAGATCAAAACCCTTAGTGATGATTTCAATGCTTACTATGCTGATTGGAAAGGAGCCAAGGTCAGGTTTGTTAAACTGACTAAGATGTTCACCTCAAATGTTGCAGCCCCATCGCAACAAGAAATTCCTCAGGCTGAAGCATCTGCTCAGCCCACTGAATAACATGCCAGCACCGGTGATGACAATCAGGCTGCTGAAAAAAATGTAAGTTCCAGGGTTGATGACTGCATTCCAGCCTCTGATGAAATTGCCAGGGCACCCACTAGTGGTGTGCCTGAAGAAAATGAAGAAGTCAGGGCAACTGCATCAGTTGTGCCTGAAGAAAATCAACCACATTCCTCTGCTCCTCCTGCGCCTACTCCAACTCCAATCCTTCCATCTGCATCAGATGTGAAGAAGACCAAGGATGCAGAGCGTGCAGCAGTGAAGAAAAGGAAAGCATCAGCTCCTTCAGATTCTTCAGCACCGAAGAAGATGAAGAAATTGACAAGCTCATTTGCTAATCCAATTGATGCTGTTCCAGTTTCCTCCATGCCATCAAAGGAAATCGTCCCTTTTGATGAAGAATATGTGATCCCTAGCGGATCTGATGAAGAAAATCCTTCTGCTGCTTCGTCAGAGCAGATGGATGAAGAAATTGAAGTGGATAAAATCCCTTCAACCCCCACAGTTTCCTCACCTATGCCTCAGTTTACTGCTGAAGAGGCTGGCGTTGAAGAAATGGAAGATGAAGATGTGGACACTGGCTGTACCACACCAGTGATGAATGATGACTTCTGGGAAAGTTAGCACCCCAACTCTCCACTCTTCACTCCATTGCAACAAATTCCTCAGTCCCCGGCAACTACAGTTCAAATGGGATCTGATGAAGCTCATGAACAAGTTCCAGCCACTAGTGCTGAAGAAAATGAAAACGAAGAATTGAAGACCCAGACTGCCACTGAAGAGGAACCAGAAATTCCTCAGCCTGAAAAACCTGAGATTGCGATTCCTGAGGTTGTCATGCAACTGACTGACACTCCTCTGCCCAAGCCAAAGGATCCATTCTCAAGGAAGCAAAAATTCATGGCTAGTGATTTCTTCGGCGAGCACGTATTCTTCACTGACTACAACCCCTATGACTCTGCTCGCATTAGGAAGAGGCGTTTCTGGACTGCCAGCCAGGCAAATTTTTATTCCTCAGTGCTGTTCAACAAAGACAAAGTCTTCGATCATGAGCACATTCCTCATGTGGATATGGAATCTCTGCCATGCTTTGGGCCAGTCCTCAGTGTTCTTTACGACGCTGGACTGTTAAATTTCTACACTGACATATGTGATTGGAGTGAAGAACTCATTCTTCAATTTTATGCAACTCTGCACATCACCGGAGACTCTGAAGATGTGAATTCATGGGTGCTGGACTGGATGTCTAAAAATACTCACTACAAAGCACCAGCTACTGAATTGCTTCGGGCTTTGCCTCTCAGTCCTCCCCTTGAAGCTGCTTGTTGCGTCTATAGTGAACCTGAGCTTACAGATCACTATATGCAAGTGCTGATGAAGCCTTTGAAGCCAGGTCAGGCCCCAAGAACAAAATTCCTTGTGAAGGAATTGTTATATGTGCCTCGGACTGTCTATCGCATTCTGACGAAGACATTGAGTCCTATCAAGGGCCACGACTCGAATGAAGAAGAAGTCATTGGCATCATGAAAAATCTGCCTTTCAATATCATTCATGGCGTTCCTGTCAACTTCCATGATTTCTTCATGAGGACTCTGGCCAATGTCACAATGTCACCGTTTGAGTTGAAGCCTTATGCTCCGTGGATTATGAGATTCATCAGAACAAGGTCTTCACTCAACTACAAAGCTGATACACTGAACCATTGCAGCTACTTGCCCCCGATTGAAGTCCTCAAACGGACATTTTCCTCAGCTGATGAAAAGGGCAAGGCTACTGCTGTCATTGATGAAGGCATTCGTCCATTGGATGGTCAAGTTTGCAAGGCTGCATCCTACTCCAACAATGATGACTCTGCCACCCATGACTCTGCCGCCAACGCAACCAAGCCAAATCCTCAAGGCACGGCTCCTAGGCTGATGACTGACCGTGAGCTTCTCCCCAGTCTTCACCAGAAGGTTGATCGTAATCACAAATGGGTCAAGCGTTAGTTTGGTTCAATTCTTAACAACATGACTGCTACCCACAATGCAGTGAAGAAAAAACATTACTACCTTCATGAAACCCTCAACCGCACCTGGGCTGTTCTGTCGCACATATATGGTGAAGAAGACCTGAAGAAAATGGGCCTCAACGAAGATTTTGACTGGGCTGCACCTCCTCCGAAGAAGTACAGGAAGGTCAAAGTTCCTTCCTTGGTGGCCAGCTCCTATTCTTCATCACGTGACACTGATGAACATGAAGACTTGGACGACACTACGACAGGCCCTACTACAACAAACGACCCCAACAACGCTGACGCTCCTTCATCAACTTGATATTCTTCAAGGGCGTTAGTCCTCATTTTCAAACCTTTTGGTCATTTGATGACAAAGGGGGAGAAATTTGAGTTAGTCTTCAAGCAGGTCTATCTTATATGGGCATTTTTTTCTAAGTTACAACTCTCGTTCTTCTGATGACTTTGTTGGATCGGGTTGTAAACTTAAAACTCTATGGTGGCCTGATACTTTTGCTGTTTTCTTCTACATGCTTAGTCCTCGTTAATGTTATTGCACGCATGCTGAATTACACCAGTCACCATATTTCATCATGCATTTCAAATTCTTCATATATTATGTCAAATGCGTGTATGAATTACAAGATATAGGGGGAGATCTCCATGATTTTACTCTTCAAGTGTGCATTGCTTCAAAAGCAAATTCCTCACTATGCACATCTTCAGGGGGAGTTCTTCTATATCTTGCAATCAAATTCCTCAATATCAGTATTTACACTTCATATGTTTATCCCCGTTGAAAGCTTAACCTATATTGTCATCAATCACCAAAAAGGGGGAGATTGTAAGTGCATCTAGTGCCCCTTAGTGATTTTGGTGTATTGAAGACTTATAGGTTAAGGGACTAATGTGTTTATGAGTGTACACAGGTCTATAAGTCTATGAGGAGTTTGATATTTACAGAGAAAGTCAACCCCTAAAAATGAAGTTCTTCGACTGAAGACTTTGGATTTCTGAAGACTTTCTGAAGACTTTTTGAAGACTTTTTGAAGACTTTTTGAAGACTTTTTGAAGACTTTGAAAGTGAAGAAATTGGTGTGACCTTGAAGACTTGGTATTCATTTGAGGAACATGAAGCGTGAAGACTTTTGTTTTCGTAGTTTCATTTTCTCTTTCTTGAGTCATAGGAAACACCGTACTGAAAAATGGGGTCGAGGAAATACTAAGGAAAAATTTCCATGTGATGCTCAACTCAAAATCCTACACCTACCAATCCCTTCGAGTGAAGCCATTGGAAATCTCATACAGTTCAGTCATATTCTTCAGTGACACAGACGAAGTTCTTCTGGTCTCTGAGGAATTTGTTCTGGCTGAGGAGTTAGGAATTCGCCAGTGCGGATTGCCTACACAGTGAGGAACATGATAGCCCTGAGGAATTTGATACTCAAATTTTTGACCGTTGATGTGCTATGCGCCAGCTATCCCAAAATATCTACCCACCTAACGGTCATATCATTGAAGGGCATTTATGTCTTATCATGTCGGGCTGCTCCCTAGTCTATAAATAGCCGCCCCCTACAACCACTAGCTGGTTGGCTGCTCTGAGAGAAACTGACACTTGTCATTTGAGAGCATCCCATCCTCTGAGGACTTTGAGCGAAAATCATCAAGTGAGGAAAACCCAAACCCGAAACACCCACAAACCCAAAGTGATTGAGCATCACTGAAGAGATTGATCCTGTGTGGATCCGATGCTTGTTACCTTTGAAGACTGTGCTTCTTCCAGACGGTTAGGCGTCATGGTCTAGAGCATCCAAGAGGAAATTGTGGATCGCCGAGTGACCGAGTTTGTGAAGGCTTGGAAGTCACCTGAAGACTTACCACGAGTGATTGGGCGAGGTCTGTGTGACCTTAGCTCAAGGAGAATACGGTGAGGACTGTGTGTCCGGGACTGTGTGTCCTCAGGTTTAAATACCTAGCCGCTCCAACCAGACATACAACTGAGACAGTAGTTGGCACTGGTCTACCAAATCATTGTCTTCACCAAGCCTACTGGTTCTATTTCCTCAACTCTTTCATTTCCTCATAACTATGTTGTGCACTTGTTCATATATGTGTTTGAAGACTTTGACTGAAGACTTTCTCAATTTCCTCAGTTCAATTTCTTCAGTCTGTTTGTCTTCATCCTGTGCTATCCTGTGTTGACGCTTTCTGTACTCTGTGCTTGTCCTCATTTCATCATGATGACTATGCTTGTGTTCTGCTATGCATACTTTTGAGTACTTATTCCACTGCAAGTAGTTCTTCGCTAAGGAATTTCCTCGGCCACAAATTCCTTAGTGAAGAATTCATAAAAATCGCCTATTCACCCCCCCTCTAGTCCATATAACGCACTTTCACATCTCAAGGGGGGCTCCTGAGCATCGTGACTCAGGAGCCTAACTGGTCACGTAGCCCCTCACTCCTTGGTCCGTCCTGGTCTTAGGTCGGCCCAATGGCGGTTGAGGTATGCGCGGGGCCGGGCTTTGCCGACGTAGAACATTAGTCTACCCTCGCGAACTCTCCCTATAAGTTGTTTGCGCGTCAAGGGGGACTCGTGAGCATCGCGACTCAGGAGCCTAACTGGTCACGTAGCCCCTCACTCCTTGGTCCGTCTTGGTCTCCGGTCGGCCCAATGGCGGTTGAGGTATGCGCGGGGCCGGGCTCTACCGACGCAGAACGCAAAGCAAATAGGAAGGAAATCGCAAAATCTCGAAGCAAATATTACAAGCATATTGTCCTCACAATACCAAATGAAAAGTCTAAACGCCTCCACGAGGCCTGATACATGTTGCAGGAACGGAACGGGAAGAATAGCCGCGGGTCACCTCTAGACGTCGCCGTCGCCTGCGAAAGGTGCTCCCCCGTGAGCAGTTTTATCTTCACCTTCACCACCAGCTGCAGGATCGGCGACATCGCCGGACAGAGGAGCGGAGACAAAGCCGCGGAACTACTTCAGCAAGGCCTCCACCTGACCTTGGACGGCCGCGGCGGCGGCCTCGCACTGATCTTCAGCTACAGGCTCCAGCAGCTCGTCAAGGCCAGCGTTGGGGTCGTGAAGGTGCAGGTGGCTGAAGACGCGAGTCAGCGCAGCCGAGGATAGGACGCGAGCTTCTGCCTCCGCCATGGGACCGAGGCCATCAACGACCTCCTCAAGCACCTTCACCAAGAGAGGAAGCAGCCGAGCGGGGCCGTCCTCGTCGGTGGCCAGCGACTTCTCCAGGCCGTGCTTGTAGAGCGTCTTCAACGCCTTGCTTGACCTCTCCTCGAGGTCGGCGAAGGCCGCGAGATCTTCGGCCAGGACACGGGCCTTGGCGTCAAGATCGGCCTCCCTCGCCTTCGCCTTCCACTCCAGCCCTTCCAACCGGCTCCGCTCGGCGGCCTGCGTCTTCTCCAACTCCGCCAGCTCAGCATCGCGGTTCTTCACGGCGTCCTCCCGGGCCTTCACGTCCTCCTTCGCTTGGCGGCAGCGTGCTTCTTCGGCATGCTTGTCGCGCAGGCTCTGCAACTCGTCCTCAAGCACCCGGCAGCGGTCACGGGCGGCCTCGGCGTCTTTCAGCGCCATCTCACGATCGGCTGCGGCGTTGGCGGCACTCTGCTTCTCCTTCTCGGAAGCCGCAGCGGCCTGGCCCAGCGCCATGCGAACAGCCAAGTCAGAGTGGAGCCAGCCCGAGGCCAGCTCCAGGCGCCCGGCCACAAGACGTGGGTCCGCGCTCAGGAGATCTGCCTGCAGCTAAGTCATCTCCGAAAGAGCACGCTCCAGAGCAACAGCAGCAGAAGAACCTGGGAGTGGAGGTGCAGCAGCGGGAGGAGGCGACATCATCACCAGGGCCTGGGGGATCGCGGGTTCCGGAGCAGCTAGGACCTCATCAGCCGCACTAGGCGCCGGCACCTCCGGAGCCAGCGGGATCCTGGGGTTGACTCCCTGCGGCGATGCTCCTCTTGGCCTCGCGAGGACGACCGGGCTGGGGAGATGCGGGCGCTGCTACCTCCTTTCTCCGTGGGGGGAGGCACAGCCGCTGCGTCTTCCTTCCTCTTCTTCGCCGAAGACGTCGGCCTGATCGACCAAGGGCGAGCATCAGGAAATGACGAGTACAAACAAGGACAAGGCGAAGCTTAGGACACTTACTGAGCCACCGCAACATACTTCCGCTTGGGGAGCTTGAGGCCTAACAGCTTCAGGACCTGAGGAGCAGGCGTTCGGGCCCAGCGGCGCCAGGTGGTGCGGAGGCAGAACCGGATCCGGCCCCAGGAGGTGTCAGGGCGGAAGCGGCACCACGGGCCACCAGCGACGACCTACCCCTCGTCGGGACGAGGGGTTGCTCCCTCTCCCCTTGGTAGGCGTCGGCCTCGGCATCATCAGGAAGGGCGCGGAGAATCTCAGCCTTGCTCAGAGGGGAAGTCTCCCCCACCTCTTCCAGAGTCTTCTCCGAGTCCACCTCCTCTTCCCCCACTCCGCGGGACTTGTCAGAAGACACCTCCACCGGTTTCTGTGCTAGAGGAGCTCCCGGAAGCGCCGGCGGCACCAGCCCACGCGCATCAAAAGTCGGCCTGGAGTCGACAAATTCCTCCCGGTCCCTGCGTTGAAACAAGGGAACGAAGGCGCTAGGCGGGTACTCCTAGTTGTCCCCGACTATGAGGCGCACGACGGCGTCCAATTCATCGCCAGGCAGGTCCCCCGGCCTCAGGCGGGTCTTGTTTCCCTCTTCTTCAAGCTCCCATAGGGGACGCGCGCGCGCCTGGAGTGGGGCGACTGGCAGCGTCAAGAACTCCCTCAGCAGCATCGCCCCCATTACCTTGGCAGCCCTCGCATTGCCTGGCTTCAAGTCGGTCATCATCTGCCCCAACACTGACGATGCCCACTCATCGACAAGCTCCGCCTTGGGCCACCCCCCCTTTGGAAGGGGGCGCCGCTGTTGGTAACGCCAGACGCGGGTCGGCATGCTTGGCGTCCATCATGACCCATTTGGACCGAATGTTGTCGGCCCTCTTCCCGGTGCTCGAGATCGAGTTAGCCTTGCCACATGCGATGAAATTAGCGCATCCGGAGATGTGCGTTTCGCTGACACGGAGGAAGAAGAAATGGCGCGAGAGCGCCACAGACGGCATCACGCCTAGGTAAGCCTCACAGTAGTAGGCGAAGATGGACAGGAGGAGGACAGAGTTGGGATGGAGATGCAACGCCTGCAGACCGTAGTGGTCGAGGACTTCATAAAAAATCGGAGAAAGGGGGGACCAACCCAACGGCGACGCTGCTCGAGAAGAAAGGGAAGAAGGTGCTTCCCTCAGGCTCCGGCTAGTCGGAGGCGAGCCGGAGCTCCGTCTTCCCCCACTCATTGCTCTCCCCCGTCGTCAGTAGACGCACGGAGGTGAGGCTCTTCTCTGTGACGGTGGGCGCCTCAAGAGCAGGCTCGTACCAAACCGGAGCCGAGGAAGTCTTGACGTTGCGCGGCGCCATGGGCGGCAGATGCAGAGCAAGGTTGGAGCAGATCTGGAGGTAGCGGCGGCGAAGAGCGAGAAAGGGGATCTGGGGTGAGGCGATAAAGAAGCAATGAAGGCAAGAACTGTCCGCGCCAGCCTTTTGTCAGGACAAGCAGTTGCCGAGGCAGCGTGGGGAAGCGGAGACGCCCACGTCCAATCAACCGCCATGCGTCAACCGAGGCCGCATGCTTTTGGGACCCGCGGTGCTCCGAACTTGACCCTTGGCTTCGCCGTGAAGCCAAGCCCGAGCGCGCCTTGGGCCAGAGGGCTACTGTCGAACGGGGGTCCCCAGACTTGCCTGCCTGCGGCCCACCGCGTGGCTAAGCCAGCAGGCCGTACGACCCATCTTCATCAACAAGGCATCCAAGACCCTCGCGAGGGTCCAAGCCTCGCGAGGCGGACGACGCAAGACCTCCTCTGGAGTGGCCTAGCCAGGCAGGCTCACGAGGAGCGGAGATATCAAGGCGGGGCAAACCTCACAAGGCCTTCGTGACGTGAGCCATGACGAACGACACCAGGCGGGTGCCAGCGCGCGCATCGTCCTTATTTCCTCTTTGGTGCTACGGAGGCCAGCGCAGGCGAAGAGTACCGAGGCATCAGGCAAAGGTTTCTATATTAGTGCAACGAGACCAAGACCAGGAGGACGGCAAGACGGAGGTCATCGTGGAGCCCAAGACAGCGTCACCACTAGTGCTTTTCGCAAGCGAAGACCACTTTTGTCAGGATAGCTTGTACTAGCTGTCCCCCTTAAAATTTGCCCGCCGTTGTTGGCTCCCTTCCCGCTCGATATTTGGGAAGAGGACCAGGGCCTATATAACTAGAGCTAGCCACCATAGAAAGGGCATCTCATCTGAGCTTGATCCAACCCGATCGAGAGCGTACCCTAGCCACAAGAACGGCTCAACCTCAGGAGGCTGTTCTTCCCTTGTACTGTTCATCATTAGCCCTAGAGGCAATCCACCACCACCACACTAGAGTAGGGTATTACACCACAACGGTGACCCGAACCAGTATAAACCTCGTGTCTTTCTGTGTTGCGAGTTCGTCGAGTTCGTCCGCGAGATCTTAGAGAGCTAGGGCGTAGATCGGTAGGAGGGAAAGACTTCGCGCGCACCCCAGTGTTCGAACCTTAAGGGTTTGCCGGAACCCCACATCCGATAGGTGGTAATCCCGGTGGCATGTCAGGTGGAATGATGTCAGCAAACTCCTGCAAAATGTTAGTGACAGCAGGAGGCAAAGAGGAAGGCACGTCCTTGAATGAAAATAATGCCTCTTTGCACACAAAAGCACAGTGAACAAATTTGCTGCAATCTAGATCATCAATATGAGATTTGGTGGCAAGTAAACATCCACTTTTCAATTTTATTTCAGAAGCAACACTAGTTGGTTTATTATTAGGTTTCATTTGTTGCTCAAATTCTTTTGCCACTATCTGATTTTCACTCTTATTTTGCTCCTGTTTTGCTTTACTAGCTCAATTAATATCATCTTTCAAAATGGAATCAGGAGTCATAGGAAGCAAAGTAATATGTTTATCCTTATGAACAAGAGTATACTAATTGTTTCTACCATGGTGTACATAATTTTTATCAAATTGCCATGATCTACCAAGTAATAAGGAACATGCTTGCATGGGTACCGCATCACAATCAAGATAATCAGCATATGTAGCGATACTAAAATGCACACGAACAATACGTGTTACCTTAACCTTGCTGCTGTGAACCATGGGATGTAGTAAGGATGTGGATGGGGTCTTGTGGTGAGAGACAACTTCTCCACCATCTCCATGCTAGCCAAGTTGTTGCAACTCCCTCCATCAATGATGACGCGGACAGAACGTTCCTTCACAACTCCCTTTTTATGGAACATTATGCCTCTGATTTTGCTCAGCTTGTGTTACCTGCACACTCAAAACACATTGAGCAACTAAACTCTCATACCTGTCAGCATCTTCAGCAGCCATGTATTGCGTCTCATGTTCAGAATCATCTTCACCGTGTTCTTCACTTGCAATAAGAGCCAAAGTCTCATCATCATAGTCACTAGTGGACTTGTACCCACCGTCCTCAGTAACAATCATCGCATGCAGAGATGGACATTTGCTCGCATAGTGACCTCCACCCTTGCAACGACGGCATATAACCTCATATGTTTGCCCTGTTGATGCCATGGATTAAGAAGAGCTCTTTGCGGGACCAGAAGGTGTGCTCCTGGCAGATGGTGGTGGTGGTGCCTATTTTCTTGTATCTCGGTTGGAATTGGCGGCTAAAGTCAGCGGTGCTGTAGTAGGACGTGTGTAAGTACAATATGTATGTGGTGTCCATGATGAAGGTCGACCTGCAGAAAAATTAGTTCGCGCCAATGCATGTCGATCCTACACTTTACGTTCAGCTTTGCAAGCAAGATGGAATAAACAAGTGACATTATTATACTCCTTATAGTCTAGAATGGTCTGAATCTCTCTATTTAATCCACACATAAAATGTGCAAGCATAGCTTCATTATCCTCAGCAATACCACATCTAATCATGCTAGTTTCTAATTCCTGATAATATTCTTCTACCAAATTTTTTCCTTGTCTTAAGCGCTGCAATTTTTGAAGTAATTCACGTTGATAATATGGTGGAACCCACCGAGTACGCATAGCAGTTTTCAAAGAATCCCAAGTAGCTGGAATAGGATATAATCTACAATGTTTAGACCACCATACACATGCAAAACTAGTGAAAGCACAAACAACAACAGCAACATGTCTCTCCTTGGGATATTGTAAACATGTAAAACGTTGTTCAGTTTCTAACTCCCAAGTAAGATATATCAGGAACATATCTACGCTCAAATGGTGGAATATCCTATTTTAGTTTAGGAAGATGATCATGATCTCGTACCTGAGGTGGTGCTGCAGGTCTACCGTTGCGATTATATGCATGAGGACGACCTGCTGGTGGTGGTGCTGGTAGTTGCACGTAGTTCTGATTTTGATCAACCTCATCCTCGTAATAGTCCTCCACCGCTGCAGTAGCAGCAGGAGATACAGAAGCATCAACAACAGTAGCAGCGGCACCAGAAGTTTGTCCTGGCACAAGAGGAACACGCTGCGCTCGGTTTAGGACTATATCGCGATGTGGAGGTGGTTGTTGTTGTCGTAGTTCCAATGGTGCACCAGAGGCAGTAAGTGGGGGGAAGACGCACAAGCACTTTAGTGAACTTGGTATCCAACTTGTTGTCAATTGTCTTCTCAATGTCATCAATCCGCGCTAATGCCTTCTCAAAACTGCCCATCACGTATTCTACCTGTTGACCCAAAGTTTCCTGGAATTTATCATGGAGCTCCTTGTTCGTCATGTTCTCCCGATCCAGCTCGTCCGCTTGTGACCCTGGCATGGTTAGCAACAAGAGAAGCACACAAGAATATGATCCTATAGACTACTAGAAAGTGGAAGTGGTGTTGTGGGAAATCACAAATCCGGCAAGCGAATCTCAAATTCTTACGAGTCCTTACCCAGCAGAAGGTGGTGATCGGCAACGTTGTAGTCAAAACTCTCAAAGCTTGGACAGAGTGATTGCTAGGTGGTGTCAAATGCATGATGTAGATGTATGTGGAGCTGGGAAGGCTTATGATATGGTAGCAAAAAGGGTCAGCAATAATCAATTCAGAGATGCCAAGTTGAAGAAACGCTCAACGACGGTATTGTGCTGGTCCTAGGCTAGACCGTGCTAGAGACGCGAGCCTAGAACACTAACAAAATCACGGCGCTGCACGGAAACAAGGGAAAACACACTCTGATTTTTTTTCTCGCTCTTTTTTTTCAAAAAATCACTATAATGGCGAGTGTGTCAAAACTCTTCCCAAGTCAAAATAACAGGATATGCACAGTTTTTTTGACTATTTTGTTTTCAGAAATCAGGGTAGCGATCACAAAAAAGTGCGACAAAAAATCACTATGATGGCGAGTGTCTCAAAACGCTCCCTGGAACCTAAAAACAGGATAGGGAAAAAATATTTTCAGTCGCCGAAATTTTGGCCTAAAAAGTGCCCGGGGGTCTCCGGACTCCTTTTTTTCGAAACCTACTCAGGCAAGGAAACACGAATCTGAAACTAGATGGATCTCGAAAGCAAACCTAATATGGGATGGACTCAGATTGGTGATGGACATGCGGTGGTATATGTGGACTCAGATTGGTGGCGTGGTATATGTGGACTCGGATTGGTGGTTGATATGCGGTGGTAGGATATGGCAGCGGTGGTGGTATATGGCAGCGGTGGTAGGATATGGCAGCGATGGTTGTATATGGTAGTGGTGGTTGGATGGTGCGGTGGCGACGTGAAAAACTGTGACAGAACTCGAAACTCTAAAGGACTAGACGCTAAGACCGGCAACTAGACACGACTATACAACCGCAAATTCATGAAAGCAAAATCCTAAAAAGATTATGCAAGGGCTCAGATTGGTTCGAATATGATGAACTAACCCTAAATTGTTTTTTTGGATTTTTTGTGGACTGTAGGTATGAAGAACAGACTCGATCTAAACTATGAAAAACTGGAAAATCTCACCGAGCAACCTGGAAATCTGATACCACTTGATAGAGGTGAAGGTGTCCCGATGTTTCGATGAGATAGCTATCGTTTTCTGCGGGAGTTGACCTTGATGATCCGACTACAAACGTGCGAGAGGTCACGCCTTAACAATCGCTAAGCCAACTTCCGATGGGTTATTGTCCACGCCGGAGCACGATCAACCTGATCAGGAGGGTCTTTTTCATGTGAGCAAACGAAGAACAAGCAAGAAGCTGAGATTGCAATCTAGATACTGCGAATATAAGAGGAAAGCTTTATTGATGAAAGTGGGGTTCTGTGACGTGTCGGTATGGTCGTTGAACACAAACGAAGTACGCGAAGTTGCAGCTATGACGAACTTTTAATCTAAACAAAAACCAAAGTCTAAACGACGCCCTAAGGGCTGTATATATGGAGGAAGAGGGGGGGGGGATTCGTGGCCCTTGGAGGAGGGGTCCGAAACCAACCCTAACTCTTGTTTCCCCACACATAAAGACTCTAAAAACAACCTATACTCAAGTATTTCAAACTTACATGGGCCTGACCCAATAATAAGGCGACGCAACACCTATAGGAGCCGTGGACGAAATTTAGGAAGTGTCATCTTGTATATTTCGTCCAAGCCTTCATGCACTCATTATGGTGGCTTCAAAGTGCTGGAATCATCACTTCAAACTTCATTCTTGTTCCCCTTGCGCAAGTCAGCATCCCCATGCTTGAACTTGCTCCAAGGTTCATCTTTCTTGTCCAAGCTAGGCCCTTCATTTGTAAGCAAAACAAATGTATCCAATTTAGGCAACATCATATTCTCCTGAAACTTAGTATCGTTACCAAGAAACAAAAGTACTTGGTAATTCAATTGGCATGCGAGAGCTCTAGTAATTGGTCCAGTATCTATACCAGCAGGGGTTGTGGGTGTAACAATGGTATTGATGTCCTCATCAGAGGGACTTCAAGTACGATCTACACCGACTCATCTATTTCCGCTGCACTCCCGGAGTCGGTAACGATCGTTGATCACAACCCGTTATGCATCTTTATATTGTTCCTGGGTGATCATAGGGCGATTTTTTGGTTTTATACTACATTTCCCAACAGCTTTGTACTCCCATCATAGACAATCAGGTCATACGGACACCGGAAATACGCTATTTTTCAATGAACCGTACCTGAAACATATTAGCCCAGGTCAGGCATCCCCATATGCATTTCAGCGGTAAAGATTTCGAGAGGAGTTGGGCTCGGGAGCCAAAACGCCGAGGAAATGCAAAAGGGTGCTCGAGCTCAGCTACTCCTGAAATCAGAACCACACATCTTACTTGGGTAGGTGATATGCATTGTATTTGGCAGTGTATTCTGATTGTATTTCGATTTTTGCTGTCTGACATGTGAAATCATTGATAATGATGGAGCCCACTGAGCACAAGCCATGAATGCTGCCTGGTGATACGTCTCCAACGTATCTATAATTTTTTATTGTTCTATGCTATTATATTATCTGTTTTGGATGTTTTATATGCATTAATATGCTATTTTATATTATTTTTGGGACTAACTTATTAACCTAGAGCCTAGTGCCAGTTCCTGTTTTTTCCCTTGTTTTTGAGCTTCACAGAAAAGGAATACCAAACGGAGTCCAAACGGAATAAAACTTCCACGATGATTTTTCTTGGACCAGAAGACACCCAGGGGACTTGGCGTCCAAGTCAGAAGAGCCGCGAGGCGGCGACAAGGGTGGAGGGCGCGCTCTAGGGGGTGCCCCCTACCTTGCCACCTCCTCGGGTCTCCTCTGACCTAGCCCTTGGCACTATATATTCGCATATATTCCAGAAACACTAGAGGCATCCGCGAAAACACTTTTCCACCGCCGCAACCTTCTGTTCCCGTGAGGTCCCATCTTGGGGCCTTTACCAGCATCCTGCCAGAGGGGGAATCGATCACGGAGGGCATCTACATCAACTCAATTGCCCTTCGATGAAGCGTGAGTAGCTTACCTCAGACCTGCGGGTCCACAGCTAGTAGCTAGATGGCTTCTTCTCTCTCTTTGATTCTCAATACCATGTTCTCCTAGATGTTCTTGGAGATCTATCCGATGTAATCTTCTTTTGTGGTGTGTTTGTCAAGATCCAATGAATTGCAGATATATGATCAGCTTATCTATGAATATTATTTGATTCTTCTCTGGGTTCTTATATGCATGATTTGATATCTTCGAATTTCTCTTCGAACTATCGGTTTGGTTTGGCCAACTAGATTGGTTTTTCTTGCAATGGGAGAGGTGCTTAGCTTTGGGTTCAATATTGCGTGATTTCACCAAGTGACAAAGTAGGGGTAGCGAGATACGTATTGAATTGTTTCCATTGAGGATAAAAAGATGGGGTTTACATCATATTGCATGAGTTTATTCCTCTACATCATGTCATCTTACTTAAGGCGTTACTCCGTTCTTTATGAACTTAATACTCTAGATGCATGCTGGATAGCGGTCGATGTGTGGAGTAAGAGTAGTAGATGCAGTAAGGAGTCGGTCTACTTGACACGGACGTGATGCCTATATTACATAATCATTGCCTCGAATATCATCATAACTTTGCACTTTTCTATCAATTGCTCGACAGTAATTTGTTCACCCACTGTATCATTTTCCTTCACGAGAGAAGGCTCTAGTGAAACCTATGGCCCCCAGGTCTATTTTCCATCATATTAGTTTTCGATCTACTATTTTGCAATCATTTTGTCGGTGCAGCAAACCCTGGGTCTGTTGCCCGGACTATGCACAAGTACGGGAACAAGATTACGGCACTAGGCCATGCGAGAGTGCAAGAGACCAAGAGCTTCGAAGGATCAACATGCAGATCAAGAGGACCAGAGTCAAGCCAGGGAAGCAAGATGCCGCCAAGAGAAGAGCCTCCCTTGCCGGGCAGGCGAGCTCGGCAGGGGCGAGGCCACCCCCAGAAGAAGGTGCCCAAGATGTCCCGGCAGGGCTTGCCGGGGCTCACGAGGACAAAACCACCTCACCCAACCACTCCGCCACGACCCGCGTTGTCAATCAGTGCGGTGTCAAGCCAAAAGTGACTAATTGGCAGCCGTTTGCCACATGGTAGCTTTTCTCTACAAAAGACGCCTACAGACGACACCCGTCCTGTGACATGTCAAGTGAGCAGGTGTGAAGCTGGCAAGATAGCCCTGCAAGGCTTGCCGGGCAACCAACAACGTGACGTTAAGTGGTGCATCTAATGCACCCTGTCAGCCTGGAGAGTTTGGTATGATAGCACTGTTTGCTATCTTATCAGTGCATAATGACTACTTTGCCATTGTGGTAACCCCTTAATCTATAAAAGGAGGCCCATGGCAACCATAGAAAGGGTTGGAAAGTTGGACAACACACACTCGTACGCGTGTAGCCACCGTCGCCCTGAGGCAACCCCTGCCGGGCAGTGTACTACGCCGCCCCACCAGTTTTCCCACCATCAATCCAGCTAAGCAGGAGTAGGGTTTTAGGCCTCGCGGCGGCCCGAACCTGGGTAAAATTGCTTGTGTGATCTCTGCCGTGCTGCCCCCGCGCTCGTCTGCTCTTTGTGCAACGCGGCGTCCCCCTGCCGAACCAGCAAGGGGCCCTCTGGTCCCATAGGCGGCCGTGGTTTCCCACGACATCTTTGGCGCGCCAGGTAGGGGGATCACTTGTGTGAACCTTAAAGCGTATGCAACACATCATCTTCATCACCGTCTTCACCTTCGGCGGCGCCATCGTCCATGGCGCCCAAGAAGAAACCCGGGGCTTCAGCTCATCCATCCACCTAGAAGGCTACGTTGCCCGCGGCCTCTAACGCTGCAGGGGATGCGAAGGCGCGCGAGGACGTGGACGCTGCTGGGGACGTGGTCGGCGCAGGTGGCGCCATCACCACTTCCCCCGCAGCCGACGCAGGAGCGGAGAATACCGGAGGAGAGCAGCATTAGCAACGCCCCGACGGCCACACCCACAAGGTATGGATGAAAGGGTTGTTCCATCTGCGCCCCTTCCTCCCGCCGAAGGGCACATCCAAAGCGATGGCGCTCGGACCGGAGCGAATCACCGCACTCCGGCCGCCCCCACTACGGGAGCGACCGCAGCGCGTGCACCTCCCCCGGGACGGGTCGACCAAATTGCTGCGCCCGAAGGATCCGCTGGCCCTCGGGCGCCCTCACCGCGCCACTCTGGCATCTAGGCGGCCGCCCCACAGCAGCAGGGGCGCGGTGCCATCGCCGCTGGCACCGTCAGGAGCCGAGTGATGGCGTGATCCACTACATCATCACCCATGCCAAGTATCGCCATGGAAGCCATGGCGCGGGCTCAGCTGTTGCTGAGGTTTTCGCCAGTGGACGAGCATATGAACGAATGGTGTGCCACCATCCAAAGTCTACTCGGTTTCGACGAAGCCGGGGGCTCGCGGCGAGCTGGCCCGCCACGGCCTCCCCAAGCGTCGACGACGGCTCATGCTGCTGGCCGTACGGAAGGGGCTGTCCCCACGGTGCAGTCCCCACCACGGCAGCCTGCGCGAGTGCAACAGAATCAAGGTCCCGACGATGTCTCGATGGCCTCCTCTGACCCTCGAGCACGTCCAGGCCGACGGCAAGCCCCGGAGGATAGGCGAGTGGGAGATGCGCGCGTCATCATCGAGCGACACCGCGACAACCACTGCTAGACCAACGGGTGCAACGGCCCTAACGTCGATGAGCCTGCTCTCGGTATCGGCGGGTGCCTACCTTTCGTGGTTGGATGCCCTTCCTTTACTCGTGAGCTGCAGCAAGTTCGTTGGCCATCCGTTCGCACGTTCAAGCCAAAGACACCTAAGAAGTATGATGGGAGGCTAAACCCGGCAGAGTTTCTGAGCATCTACACCATCGTTGTTCAGGCTACTGGGGGAAGAGATGAGAAGGTGTTTGCCAACTACTTCCCTTTGGCTCTCAAGTCCAATGTGAGGTCCCGGCTGATGCACCTGCCGAAGAACTCCATCTTGTTGTGGGCTTACCTGTGCCATGAGTTCATTGGCGCCTTCACTGGCGGCCATGAAGAGCCAGGTCGACCCAGCGATTTGCAGCTTCTCCAGCAGAAGGAAGGAGAGACCCTCTGTAAGTATTTACAGAGATTCAACAAAGTCCATATAAACATCCCAAATATCCATCCAGCAGCTGTGATAGCTGCCTTCCAGTCCAATGTGCGTAACCGCCGGATCCGTTCCAAGATGAACATGCGGTTGCCCAAGACTGTGAATAAATCTGAGAAAAGTTTGAGAACTAAACCTTACCTCAACCAAACCTGCACGAATAAACATGGCAACCCAAACCAAACTAAACTCAGTTTATATTTATGTCAGCCCAACCAAAACCAAACCAACTTGACTTTCCACCCAAATTGAACTGAAACTGAGTGCTTAACTGTGGTTGAAGCCAGTTGCTGAAATGGTTTGAAAACCATTCGAGTAGTAATAATAACCATTCTCCTATGGCACACCCCCGCGTCTGGTTCAACTCCCTTATCGCCGCTGCCGCCGCTTCCTCCTCCTCGCACCCTGCCTCCGCTCCCTCATCCCCCGCCCTCGCGCTCGTGCAACGCGGCCCCGCCGTCGCCGGCCCTCTCGACTCCTACGCGCTCTGCTCCGGCTCCGCACGCCTCCGCGACCCAAGTAGGTCCCTAAGCATGCTCGCCGCGAGGTCCGGGTGTCTCGACAGCCTCTTCGTGTCCTACGCTCTGGCCGCGTCCTACGGCGGATCTGGCTCTGGAGTTCGCGGGGAGGTGTCGGGAGTTTGGGCTGCCGGCTGATGGGTACACGATGACAGCCGTGGAGAGGGCCTGCGGAGAGACGGTGAATGTTGATATGGGCGGCGGGTGGCCGCGGAGGCCAGTCTGACAAGCGGCACGGCGACGGCGACCACAGAGGTGGGACCGGGCAGCTGCACGTGAGTGACGCTTGACGGAAGAGGCTATGGAGGCCAGTTCGGCAAGCCGCGCGCGACGATGGCGGCCACGGAAGCACGTCCAGAGAGCCGCGCGCTAGCGGCCCTTGATGGCAGCGGCCGCGGAGGCAGGTCCAGAGAGCCGCACGTGAGCGGCGCTCGATGACAGTGGCCGTGGAAGCCAGTCCGGTAAGCCACGCCTGGTGGTTTCTTTGGCGAAGGCGGGGCCAGCGAGCTATGCACGAGTTGCTCCTGCGAAGGCGGGGCTGACGCACCAAGTGCGAGCGGCAGCCGTTGAGGTCCGATGGGCTAAGAAGAATGGGCCTGAGATTTATGAACCGAACCAATGTCAACAACCGGGCATGAACTGCGGGTCTGAACTTTTTGGAGTTGGACTTGTTCAGCCCTATAACCGACCATACCCAACCATTTGCTATAAGAAACCAAACTGAACCAAACTCTGAGTCTATTAACACTTGAACCAAACGAACCCGTCAGCAGAAACCAAAACGATACACCCGGTTAATCCAAAACTATTCTCAGATTTAACTGTGAAGGAGCTTTACACATTGGTGGATAAGTGTGCTCGGATGGAGGAGGGAAGGAAGTTGCCCAGAGAGGAAGATTGCGCCAACATTGATTCAGAGGATGATGATGAATCAACTAGTCAGTAGAAGAGCAAGAAGCATAGTAAGAAGCGGAAGGATAAGGCAGTCATGATTATTAAAGGATCGGGCACACCTAGTACTGGCAAGAAGGCCAAAGCCGAGGTCCCCAGCAAGGAAGCTGCCGTGTGCGCTGACTGCCGGGAGGCCGTTGCTACCGAGAAGGCCTGGAAAGGTGACGGGCCGTACTGCAAGATTCATCGGACCAAAGGCCATGACCTTCAAGAGTGTTATCAGGTTGAGCAGCTTGTTAAGGGACAGAGAGCAGAGTATGAGAAGCGCGACAAGGAAAAATGTCAGAATGTCGCTGGCGGTAAGTGCCGAGGCGGTGAAGTAAATCGCCCCGGCAAATCCTTTAGGAACCAAGGAAAACCCGCCGGAGGTCGAGAGAAGGAAACCTGTGATGATGACAGTGATGGAGGGGATGAAGAGGAAACCAGTGAGCAGGAGTTTCAAAAGGCCACTGACGCCCTGTGCATTGACGGGGGTGCATCTTTGCACACCTCTCACTGCCAGCTCAAGCGATGGTCACGGGAGGTCAATGTCGTGGAACCAGCGACAGAAGCTTGGAAGCCGCTCAAATGGTCATGCACGCCCATCATCTTTGATGAAGAGGATCATCCCAACCGTACAACTGCAGTAGGATGTTTGCCATTGTTGGTCTCTCCAACAATTCGCAACCTCAAGGTCACAAAGATGTTGGTGGACGGCGGGGCCGGGTTGAATCTGATTTCCCCAGCACTCATCAGTAAACTTTAGATAGAAGAAGATGAGTTGAAGACCACCGGCACGTTTCAAGGAGTTAATCCCGGCAGGAGTCATCCTAAGGGAAAGATCACGTTGCCGGTGATGTTTGGTGGAGAGCTGAACTACCAGACTGAGAAGATTGTGTTTGATGTGGTCGACCTCCCCTGCCGTACAATGGGATTCCTAGACGCCCGGCTCTGGCTAAATTCATGGCCGCATACCACTATGCCTACAACACCTTGAAGATGCCTGGGCCCGTGGGAGTCATTTCCATCCCATCAGACGAGAAGGATGCAATCATTTGTGTGGACAAGATGTACTGGGATACAGTTGCGGCAGAGGCTGCGGCAGCAGCAGTTCCCTCTAGGGAAAGCAAGGGAAAGAAGAAGGGTTGTAGAGACTCTAGCAAAGAGTTCGGGAAGCGTGCCCCCACCGAGTGCACGACACCCGGTTGATGACGTGCCGGAGTGTTCCAACAGCAAGAGATCCAAGGTCGCTGCACCGTAAGTGAAAAAGGTCCAGGCAGGGCTGGCTGGCGTTGTTGGTACTTTCACTATCAGCGCCACCCTAGATGACAAATAGGAAAGCGTGCTCATTGCCTTCCTGCGGGCGAATATTGATGTGTTTGCATGGCAACCATCTGATATCTCCGGTGTCCCAGGGAGGTAATTGAGCACCACCTTGTTGTCTGCCCACACGCCCGACCTGTGAAGCAGAAAGTTCGGAAGCAGGCCTTAGAGAGGCAGCAGTTCATTGTGGAAGAGATTAAGAAACTTGAAGCGGCTGGTTTGGTCAGAGGAGTGCTACATCCAACATGGTTGGCAAATCCAGTGGTAGTCCGGAAGGCTAACGGGAAGTGGAGGCTTTGCATAGATTTCACAGATCTCAACAATGCCTGCCCGAAAGACCCATTCCCCTTGCCGCATATCGATTAGATTATGGATTCCACTTCAGGTTGTGATTTACTCTCCTTTCTGGATGCATATTCTGGGTATCACCAAATCTTCACGTCTAAGGAAGACGAAGAGAAGACATTGTTCATTACTTCATGTGGTACGTACTGTTTTATAGTGGAGAACAAACGAAGAGATTATTGTAGGGTACGAAACCACCTCAAAGTTATCCTTTCTGATCGATCTATTCAAGAGTCCGTAGTAAAATAACACAAAGCTATTCTTTCCATTCGATCTATCATAGAGTTCGTACTAGAATAACACCTTAAGATACAAATCAACCATAACCCTAATGTCACCTAGATACTCCAATGTCACCTCAAGTATCCGTGGGTATCATTATACGATATGCATCACACAATCTCAGATTCATCAATCAAACCAACACAAAGTACTTCAAAGAGTGACCCAAAGTGTCTACCGAAGAGTCAAGACGAAAACGTGTGCCAATCCCTATGCATAAGTTCACAATGTCACGGAACTCGCAAGTTGATCACCAAAACATACATCAAGTGGATCACGTGATATCCCATTGTCACCACAGATAAGCACATGCAAGACATACATCAAGTGTTCTCAAATCCTTAAAGACGCAATCCGATAAGATAACTTCAAAGAGAAAACTCAATCCATTACAATAGAGCAGAGGGGGAGAAACATCATAAGATCCAACTATAATAGCAAAGCTCGCGATACATCAAGATCGTGTCGAATCAAGAACACGAGAGAGAGAGAGAGATAAAACACATAGCTACTGGTACATACCCTCAGCCCCGAGGGTGAACTACTCCCTCCTCTTCATGGAGAGCGCCGGGATGATGAAGATGGCCACCCGTGAGGGATCCCTCCTCCGGCAGGGTGCCGAAACAGGGTCCCGATTGGTTTTTGGTGGCTACAGAGGCTTGCGGTGGCGGAACTCCCGATCTATTCTGATCCCCGATGTTTTTAGGGAATATGGATATATATAGGCGAAAGAAGTCGGTCAGGGGAGCCACAAGGGGCCCACGAGGATGGGGGTGCGCCCAGGGGGGCAGGCGCGCCTCCCTGCCTTGTAGCCACCTCGAAGCTTCCTTGACTTCAACTCCAAGTCTCCTGGATCACGTTCGTTCAAAAAATCACGCTCCCGAAGGTCTCATTCCGTTTGGACTCCGTTTGATATTCCTTTTCTACGAAACACTGAAACAAGGGGAAAAAACAGAAACTGGCACTGGGCTCTGGGTCAATAGGTTAGTCCCAAAAATAATATAAAAGTGCATAGTAAAGCCCATTAAACATCCAAGATGTATAATATAATAGCATGAATACTTCATAAATTATAGATACGTTGGAGACGTATCACAGGGTGCATTAAATGCACCACTCAGTGTCACATCACTAGCTGCCCGACAAGGCCTGCCGGGCTTATCTCGCCAGCTCCGCACCTGTTCTCTTGACACGTCGCTGGACGGGTATCACCTGTCGGTTTCTTCTGTAGGAGATGGCTCCCATGTGGCAAATGCTGCCACTTAATCACCTTGTGGCTTGACACCGCACTGATTGACGATGTGGGTCGTACTTGCGCGGTTGGCGGGGTGGTTCAGGCCCCGCAAGTCCCGGCAGGCGCTGCCGGGGAGTCTTGGTTGCTTGTTTCTGGTGGTGGCCTGGCCCCTTGCCGGGCTCGCCTGCCCGGCGAGGGAGGCTCTTTCCTTGTATATATCTTGTTCTCTGACCCGTCCTTGGTCTTCCTCGCCTGTATACAGGCTCTTCAAATATCTTGGGCCTTCAATCCCTGTCTTGTCCTCGTCTTGTCCGTGCACGTGTCAGGGGAAAATGCCTGCCCGTGTATATTTTCCCCGACATATGCCCCCGGGCCTGAGCCATACGTGTCGCGTGGCACGTTGGGTTAGGCCCCAAATAATGCACGGACACGTGGCTGGAGCGGGTTGTGCATGGTGGTTCGCCACAATGACCAGTCAATCCAACGTCCACCTTCGCGTAATTAGTGCGCGTTGTGGGGTCGTGGTATTGTCGCAGTTAAGGTAAAACGGTAACTTTCTCGAGCGTCCTGCTTCTATCCCACCTTCCCCTCTCTTAAGAGCAGGGAAAATTGGAGCGGCTTGATTCATCTGCTTCTCGCCCAGCTCTCCCATCTTCCTCCGTAAGCCAAGCGCCAGTTTTCATCTTGCCCCTCCTTCCGCCGCCACCCAACGAATCCCTCCCCTTCCTCTGCGTTGCCACAGCAATGGGGAAGAAACCCGCGAAGAAGCCGATGACCGCGGTCAAAGAGACCGCCGCCAAAGACAACAAGAGATCGGCGGAGTTGAACAAGAAACAGAGCGGGGGCGTCGTCTTTGTTCCGTCCAACTTGCGCGGCCCCGTCCTTCAGGCGAAGTATGGGTACCTGTGGGGGCGACCCGTCGAGAAGGGACACGAGACTCCTGTAGTCTTCGAGGCGGGCGAGGTGGATCCCCCAAACTCTTATCGGTTCTTTGCTGCTTATTTCATCTGCGGGCTGTGCCCTCCTTTTTCCGAGTTCTTTGAGGCAATCATGAAATTCTATGGGTTCCACCTCCTTGATTTCACACCAAATGCAATGGCGACCATGGCCATCTTCATGCATTTGTGCGAGAATTTTGTCAGGGTGAAGCCCAATGTGGATCTATTCTTTCATTACTTCGTCCTACGGGTGGAGAGCAAGGTGATACGCTCTGGGATTATTAGATGGATACCTCGGTCGAAGAAGAACTACCTCCCGGGGCATTTACGCGAGAGATGGGATGAATGGAGAGGGGATTGGTGTTGGCTTCAGGACGAGAAAGCCCCTGAGTTTTGTGAAGCGCGGCAAGAGTGCGTCGAGCGCGGCAAGGATTGGAGCGCCAAGGGTCTCTCTGATGACAGCTTGCGCCCGGCAATCAATAGGATCATCCGCCTAGCGGCTGCCAGGTTAACCGTCGAGCAAGTGGGGGCAGACTTCCTTCTCTGCCACATCTCATCACTGCAGGACAGGGACATGCCTGCGTGATAATACGGCGGTGCTGCAGATAGGATGTGGCTGTTGCTGGGGTTGGCCAACAATTTGTCAGTTTATGGCCATGCTTGGTTGTGCGACCAACTGTTCGGCCATTTTGAGATGTTCAAGCTCCCGGCAGCCGTTGTTCCCCTGAATATCAACTCTGCTCGGGATCAAATATTGAAGTGGATGCCGGACTGCAATGCTTAGGGGAGTGTCGGGCACTTGGCATCTCCCTTCTCTCGGCAAAGAGCTCCAATGGTCCAGCACTTTGGTGGAAAAGGCCACCAGGGCTGAAGGAGAAATGTATAAACGCACGTCTGCTGTGGAGGTGGCATATATTCTAAAGAGAGTCGCGGAGGACAAAGCTGCCCGCCGCGCAGAAATGGAGAAGGCCGCAAAGGCCGGGAAGGGCAAGGGGAAAGCTGGGGATGGGAGCTGTTCCCAGGGCATCAACACGAAGTGATATCGTGGACTTAGCTTTCATTTTGAGCTTCTTTTCCGCCTGCCGGGTCACGTGCGTTCGACGCGTCCGCGGCGCCCGGAGGAGTAGAGGGCAATCTGTTGGCTTCTTCGCTCCCGACAAGGGCCGGCAAGCATTTCTTGTGACTGGCGGTCATAGGGGCACTGTGGTGAGCTTCCCTAGTCCTGTTCTCTTTTGCTTCCCTCCCCTTGAGTCAGTACGACGGCTGCCATCGCACGGATCGTGCCAATGTAGGCAGCCTCGCCGAAGTGTGCTTGCTGAGGAATCAATCGACGGACTCATACCAGCATTTTGCTCAGGATTACCCACGGCGTGGGAAATACTGGACCGAGCGTCACGTGGTAATCGTCGACGTCGATGATGCCGAGGCTAAAGCAGTTCGACTGCTGACGAGGTGGAGGGATAGGAGGGAGGGAGCTCGTTCCGGCATGCCCTGTGCCCCTTTCCTCCGGACGATGCTCGGATGGTGATAACGCCATACGAGCCGCCGGAGTTAATATATCGCCATCGGTGGTGGCCTTGGTCATAACCGTCGCCACGGCGAATCCTGGAGAGCGGTAACGCGGTGCTAGAGTGGATCTTCCCCCTGTTTCGCTTCCGCGTCGCCGCGGGCGCCATGCTCGATGGCGCCGTTGAAGATGGAGACGGTGTTGAAGATGATGTGCTGCGCACGCTTTCAGGTTCGCACAAGCAAGCCCCCTACCTGGCGCGGCAAAGATGTCGCGGGATATCCGCGGCCACATATGGGACCGGGCGGCCCCTTGCAGGTTCGACGGGGGACGTCGCGTTGCACAAAGAGCAGACCAGCGTGCGGCAGCACGACAGAGAGCACACACGCAATTTACCTAGGTTCGGGCCACCGCGAGGCGTAAGACCCTACTCCTGCTTTGGTGGATTGATGGTGGAAATGAACATGGTGGTGCATGGTACACTTGCTCGGCAAGGCCTGCCTCAGGGCTACGGTGACCACAAGCGTATGGTGGCTTGGGTTTTGTCAAGTTTCCAAACCTCTAACTCCCTCCTACGATTGCCATGGGCCTCCTTTTATAGATCAAGGGGTCACCATAGTGGCAAATCAGTCATTACCCACTGATATGATAGCAAACAGTGCTACATACCTAACTCTGCGGGCTGGCAGGGTGCATTAAATGCACCGCTCAGTGTCACATCACTAGCTGCCCGGCTAGGCCTGTCGGGCTTATCTCGCCAGCTCCACACCTGTTCTCTTGACACGTCGCTGGACGAGTGTCACCTGTGGGTTTCTTCTGTAGGAGATGGCTGCCATGTGGCAAATGCTGCCACTTAATCACCTTGTGGCTTGACACCGCACTAATTGACGACGTGGGTCGTACTTGCGCGGTTGGCAGGGTGGTTCAGGCCCCTCAAGTGCCGGCAGGTGCTGCCGGGGAGTCTTGGTTGCTTGTTTCTAGTGGTGGCCTGGCCTGTTGCCGGGCTCGCCTGCCCGGCGAGGGAGGCTCTTTCCTCGTATATATCTTGTTCTCTGACCCGTCCTTGGTCTTCCTCGCCTGTATACAGGCTCTTCAAATCTCTTGGGCCTTCAATCCTTGTCTTGCCCTCGTCTTGTCCGTGCACGAGTCAGGGGAAAATGCCTGCCCCTGTATATTTTCCCCGACAGATGAACATGCAAAACAATACGTACTAGCATTATTCCCAGGGTGATCACCTCATTTGCAGCAGTTTCACATGTAGTCCCTCTGGTCCTTTTTAGTCTGCATACAAGTTTTGTTTGCAGTCAAAGTATCTCTACTTTGACCAATCTTATAGAAAAAAGTATGAACATTCACAATGTAAAATCAACTGACTTGAAAGAAATCTAATATGCGAAGTAAAAAGGAACAAAGGGAGTACAAAGAGTTTGAGCAGCTTTCTAGCGTTCCTATACATTGCAATCAAACACACAGGCATGGCAATTCATAGGGAACATTCAAAACAATTGATGATTATGCATCTCAGCGATTCACATGTCAGAGCCAATATTTACTTCACAACTAAAGAATAAAGAGAAGTCGATCAATGCCGCTGATAGCAAAGGGCATCCCATTAGAAAATATCAAACGCATGTCTTCTTGCTAACATCAATGAGCAAAATTTGACAAGGTTGTCCCATTCCAAAATGTCAAATGCATGTTGTTTTGCATACATCAATGAGCAAACTTTGACAAGGTTTTCCCATTCCAAAATATCAAATGCCTACGATTATGGAATGGGCAGGGTTTGCCATCCGTTCGGACATTGACATGGCACCTCGTTCTAAATAAACCAGCTGTTCTTTTTCTGCAGTTCCACCAAAATCAACCAAATTCGCGCGTAGCTTGTATGATTTCGCCTTTATATGTTGCAACGCCTTGAACATATCGGCACCTCCTTTCTTGTGGTGGAAATGAATGATTCGATGTATTCATGAACATTTTGTGCAGTTCCCATTGAAATCAAGCTAAGCACCCCTATTTGCACAAATACAAAAAAAGTGATTAGTATAAAGCAAGTTGTACTATGAATTGACAGTTTAAACAGGCACCTACATGGTCCATGTAGAACACACTTTTAAAAAAATGGAACTCACCGGAAAGAATCGTAGAACAACATTGTACTTGCGCATCACAGCAAAAAAGATGGAGATATGTGAGTCCTTCTGAGCTGAAGTTAGTTTGGTCTTGTGGGGAGTAATGTAATCATCCTTCAACTGCTCCTTCTGATGAGAAGATAGACAGGGCTTCTTCATCCACGCATAATCGGAACTAGTCACTTCATGTACTCCATGTTCTTCTTCAGAGGAGGATACCACTAAATGATAGCATCCCTGTTTACTCTAAAAAAGGAAAGGAAATCTTTAAAACAACACAGATGAAGCACTTCTCAAGGACAATACCACTTTCTCATGACAGTATCTAAACAGTAGCACAACACCAATAGAGATGACAAAGCTCAATCATATGGATGAAATCCGTGGGCGAGTACCAACCTTTATCAGGAGGCTTATTGTGTAGAGCATACGGATCAAGCACTTCTCCGGAACCATCTGTTGTTATCTAGTATGGTTGCCATGCTTACTATATACTCCTCGATTATTTTAATGTTTCCAACATCTTCTTGTGCAGTTCCACTAAAATATATGGTATCTTCAAAGAAGATCCCTGTTTGCACAAGTAGAGATAATTACATATTACATTAAGAGTCGCATCAAATCAGTGGAAAAACAATTGCTCGTTCCAGCCATAGCAATAAATTAAGATGCAAAACTATATCATTACTTGTGTCATCACAGTTCCAATGCTTCATTACAGCACCGGGAGTTGATTTTTGTTTTTCTTCCGCTTGTTCTTCCCTTTCATCACTTGGTTCAATAACAGACAAGCTTCGCCTTCAATGTAAGATTTGACATGCCAATTAGGGAGCACAAGTATAACACTAAACAACGACATTAATTTTCTGATGAAAGTGGCAAAATACAGGCCAACAGTTGTGAAATATCCTTATCTTACCTCAATGGGATATTACGGTGCACATACAGATTGGAAGTCTTGTCTCCATTTGTGCAGTTCACTAAAATTAGGCAACATTATCGTACAAGAAGCACAACAAATGAAAGCACACTGCACAATCATGTGAAAGAAGGCTAGTACTAACCTCTCATGGTGTGCAATTCAAACAACTCACAAGAAGAAGATCTGAACCAAATTTGCCAACACGGATAGGAAGTAAGATCTCCTCTTGTGCAACTCCACTAAGATCAAGCAATCCAACAACGTTGTCGGTGTGACATTTTGGTTGAACTGCACAAAACACTCTTAAAACAAAAGTGTTTTGTGCAGTGCAACGAAAGGTCACAATAGCAATGAGGTGAAGTAGATAACCCTGTTTACACAGAGGTGCAAAGGAAACAACTAGTGGTCAATAATGGTGGATGACACAGAAGCCAACAAAAAGAAGCATCTAACTTATCTAAATGGGAAATAAAGAAAGACAGTAGCATTTCTCAAATGGTGGCATTGATTCATATTAACAGAGAGATTATATTAACAATAAAATTCGTTAAACATGTAATTCTCTTTTAACTTTGGCATTGCATCAATTTTCCAGCGGCATTATTAGAGGGTGTTTGTTTACAGGGTATTTTTGGTGTAGGGACTAAAAAAGGTCCATTTCAGTCCCATCTAAACCAAACAGGAGGGACTTTTAGGGACTAAAAGTGGGCATTTGGGACTAAAGAAAGAACACCCCAAGGGAGAGTCTTTTTGGGATTTTTTCCAATAGTTGCCCCTGCCTTGCATCACACCTTATCTCTATTAGTTCATTACTAGGGGTAACAAGGTCTTTTAGCATGTCATTTAGTAACCTCTAGTCCATGTTTAGTCCCTGGAGCCAAGCAGGTAGGGACTAGGGACTTTTTAGTTGGGACTAAAAAAATTCCTAGGACTTCTTAACCAAATAGGGCCTTAGATTAACAACAGCTAAAGAGTTGCACGGGACAGTGGACGCACCAGCACCAGTGCATCTACCGATTTATGAAGGGGTGATGCACAGTTTGTTGCCACAAAGAACATACAAGCAAGGAGCATATTTGTGTTGGTCCCAGTTTTGTTATCTTTAGACACCTTTACCTGTGTGAGCGCAGCAAATCTAGTCCTGCTCAAACTCTATAGCCTTGTCCCCCAAAACAAAAAGATCAGTTCGTTACAGATGTGCATACTGCGTTTGTCATTGTTTTCCCTTTTCGACCAACATAGGTGCTGGATAGCCAGTCTGTACTAGTACTTTCCCCTTCCTTTCCTCTTTGAACCACGTCCTAGATTCATGCTATACAGTTTCCCCACTACTTTCCCCCATTCCTTTCCTCTTTGAACCACATCCTAGATTCATGCTATACAACTTTCCCCACAACTTTCCCCTCTTCCTTTCCCCTTTGAACCACGTCCTAGATTCATGCTATACAACTTTCCCCACAACTTTCCCCCATTCCTTTTCTCTTTGAACCACGTCCTAGATTCATGCTATACAACTTTCCCCACTACTTTCCTGTTTGATCCAACACCTAGATTCGAGTGCAAAAGCAAAAAAAGCCCACATGCAGCTAGAGCAATGCATGTGGAATAATTAAATTATACCTTAAGGTTCTTGGGGTGTGGTTCGGTGGGCGATCAAAGGCCGTTCTTCCCACACTATGTACAGCAGCGAGGAAGAAGGGGTCGGAGGCCCTCCCGCGCTGCCGCTGGGTGAAAGAGAACAGCTGCGCCGGTAATGGGTTCCCTCCCTCGCCGACGGGGACATCGTTAAGCCTCCTTCCCTTCCCGGCGGACGGATCCTACCGGCTCTTTGACCAGCAGTGAGGGGAGAGAGAGAGAGGCCAACGAAGTCTTGTTTAGATCTGGAGAGGGTGAGAGAGTGTGAAGAGAGCAACTACAAGCATTGAGGCTCCAACGTATATATATATTTGTGTGGGGGGGAGGGGGAGGCAGAGGCCTGACTAGAGAGGTAGAACGACTTGTATATGTGTTGAGAAGGAGAGACCCAACTATGTCTTGAGGGAGATCGATTGACATACATACATAACTGAAGGACGGGAAATAGGTTGGGACAGAGAGAGAGAGAGGAGAGAGACAGGGAGGGAGAGGGGTAGAGTGTTGGATGGTTGATGGACATGCTTCTCGAAGATGGTGGGAGAGGCTTACTAGACAAACTGAGGTAGAACTGCAATATTATCAATAAGAGTGGGGATGTGTTTCTGTGTGTGCCTGTGCGTGATAGATGTGTCTGGACGCATGCATGGATGATGAAGGGGAACCATGTGTTTGGTAAGCAAACCTAACTAGATCGGTAGATCAATTGTTGTTTGTCGGAGGAAGGGAGAGACATAACTAATGAGGTAGATCGATTGACACGTGGGGGAAAACGAGTTATAAGGACCTAGCTAGCTATATGTATAGTAGGAGATCGGTCGGTGTACATCCATTTGTTAGAGGCAAATAAGGCCCAACGAGACAGATAGACAGAGAGAATGGAGCTAGGAGGTGGTGCGAGAGGCCGAGCTACTAGCTAGAAAGGGGAGGAGTGTGTGATTCTGAGATCGATGAAAAGAGGGGCAAGAGTTTCAAGTGTGTGGGACCGTATGAGAGACACGAGGCATGGACACAGAAAGGAGGAGATGGAAGGTGCGTGTGTATGTTGTAGGCAAACATCACTGGAGAGGTTTATCGATCGGTGTGTGTCGGAAAGGAGTTGTGGAGACTGTGGGAGAACAACCTAAAGAAAAAAAAATTAATGTGCGCGATGGATATAATGCTGAGGGAGGGGGAGGGCGAGGAGGGCGTGTGCATGCATGAGAGAAAGTTAGTGCTAGCTACAAAGGTTAGAGGATTGTGTGGGTGTAAGAGACTAACAAAGATCATAACTTGATATGAAAGTGGATTCATATATTTGAATAGGAGATCATAGTGTTATAAACATATGCATGCATGAATATAGCGGTGATACGCGTGCTGTGGTTTTGCACATGTTATACCATAATGTGATAATGTATGGTGTTTGCAACTCACAGCTAAATGTTGAACAATCTAAACCATACTATACATTGAACAATCTCACATTTTATTTGGAATTGTGATAATGTGTGGCGTTTGCAGCTTACAACTAAATATCGAACAATCTAAACAATACTTTATATCGAACAATCTCACATTTTATTTGAATTTTTGGTAATGTGTGGCATTTGCAACTCACATCTAAATACTTGTAGGCGTAGGGGGCGGGGCACCATACATTATGTGATAAACACATTATACATATGAGACATGGTTTAGATTATGAATATCTAGCTAGAGCTTGAAATGTAATGTGGTTTGAAATCAACATAAAGTGGATTCAAAAAACTGAGTTTGAGTTCATTTAGTACACATAGTTCATATCTAACTCGACAGTAATCATGTGGTGTGCTGTGAAGATAATACACAAACGATGGTTTAACTTGACAATAATGATGATTGTAGATCTTATTAAAATAGAGAAACGAATTCAAATGGTTTGACTTCACAACAATCATTATTGTAGATCTTATTCAAATAGAGAAACCAATTCAAATTTAGTTCATATTGAAGCGGTAGTATATACGTTTGGAATGCACTAAAACGTTCATTTGAGTAGCAGGTTGCATGCATTATACACGTAGCAAAATATTTTAATTGAACATAACATGAATTCAAAGTTTCAATGGCATTTGTAGTGCGAATTGATTTGGTACAGTACACAGGACTAGACTCTCTTGTGGGGTGCGAATTGATTTCTTTTTGTTTTTTCGTCGACGGAAGTGCGAATTGATTTGCTACAGTACACGTTAGGCTTGTCCAGAAATTTCAACCCGTGCCTTGTTACCCCGAAATATTTAAGATATATCTTTGTCTCATTGTTCTCCGAAAACTCCCTCCATCTCAACCCGCACCTTGCTATCCCAAAATTACAACGCGCGCGAAAACTCCCACCTCCTGCGAAATCCCGACACGCGAAATGCCCGTGATACCCCTGAACCGAAAGAACCGCCTAGCTCAAATTGATGGGGGTACTTTCGTAACTTACCCCACATTTCAGACAAGTGCGTCCCTAAGCCATGGTTCCCCACTCCCATCCCATCCGCCCACCCATTCGTACACCGAGGCCGTGAAAACCCGCGCAGCCCCACACCCTCCTCCGTCCGCACCTAGCCTGAGCCTCTTCCCCGACGACGTCGTCCACAGCAACACCTCGACGCCCCTCATACACCATACCGGATGAGGATCCATTGTCGATCTCGCCGTCCCGCCGGTTCAGCCACCCCGTCCTCCGCCTCCAAGGAGCTGCCCCGATGTTCCCCTCGTCTTTTGTGCCACCTCCATTCCCACACCGCCGTCTTCACCTGCACCACCGGAAGAGCAGCATCATCACCATTTCCTCGGATGAAGCTGAGGCCTAATCGGCGCCCCCAAAGAGGTTGTACACTAATCGCCGCATTTTCTTCTTGATTCGATCTCACGGTGCTGCCGGCGCTCGGTCCCGAGCCGACATGGCGCTGCTCCATCCACGGCGGCGTCGCCGGCCCACTTCCTCCACGATGTCGCTCCCTCGGCGGCGACGTCCGCATCAGTAGGAGCTGCTGCTGCTTTAGCTCTCGCTCACGCTGTTGCTCTGCTCTTGCTCTCGGTCCCCTGCCTGGTCTGCTCTTGCTCGCGCTGCTGCTCTCGCTCTTGCTCTTGCTTGCGATGCTGCTCCAATTTAGCTACACTTCAGTCGACTGAATCGACTTTTGGGTCAGTCAATTTTCAGGGGGTGGGGGGGCTCGCCGGAGTTAAGGAAGAACCAGCCACAGCGGGGAGGGGGATCGCGGAGGTACCCACTATCTATCTTTGGGTTCAGGGTGGGTGCGGTGGTTGCCGGTGGTGGTGGGGCGGTGGCGTGGGGATCGCCAGAGAAAAAGATCGGCACGGGGGGGCATAGAGGGATGGCCAGGGCGGCGGCGGGCCGGCGGTGGAGAGTGGTTTCGGGGCGGGCGGGGCGGCGCACCGCCGACCGCGGGCGGCGGGGGGCGGCGGTTTGGCCGGTGGTGGCTAGCGGCTCAGGGGGTGGAGGTTGAAGGTGAACTGCTACACGACCCTCTCGCACGCGATGCTGCTACTACTTTTCTGCTACTAGCGCGTTTAGTTTCGACAGTAAAATTCAGTTTCGACAGCAAAATTCAGTTTTGACAGTTAAGTTCAGTTTCGACAGTTAAATTCAGTTTTGACAGTTAAGTTCAGAGATGAGCGCCTGATGTATTTTACATCTAGCACTTTTTGGTTATGTATTTTACGTCATCTATTGGAGATGCTACTAGAATTCCACTCAGGTTAACATTGTCTCTCTTGTCCTGCTTCAGCCTCGACATCGTACAACTCACCGGAGCTGCTCCAATGACGAAACCCTCCATCACAGCAGAGCAGTACCCCGGGCTCCATCTCAAGATGCCTAAGATCTTCTTCCCCTCCTTCGACAGCCAAGTCAGCCAGATCATCCTCACCGACCAACCCAATCACGCTGAGATCGACATGGCTTCGCCAAAGAGGTTGTACACTTGTTGCATCTCTTTTTTACTCTACATGTTATATATATTGTCCACTGAGCACACGTAGTAACGTGAAATACAATTAGTTTCTCCTACTATATGACAAGCAGTGAGGTACCAGGCAACTTAGCTATCCGTGATGGACTCTCTTGAACGCCATCATTATTTATCTCTGCGCGTTTGAGCTGTGCATTTGTCGATGAGCCTGGGAGTTGAGCTAGTAGGGCAGTGGCCTGGGTCCAAAGTAGTAGAAGTAGCACAAAAACATTTTTTGAGTGTAGGATTTTCCTTGCTCAAGCTTGCCTACTAGAATCGCCAGTGCTTGAAAGGAAAAGTGAAGAAAAACATAGTAATTGGAAAGTTTCATATGGTACTACTATTCATGCATTTGGTTCAAAGGAATGGAGCAAATGAATATTCATGCATTTCGTTCAAAGGAATGGAGCAAATGAAAACTATAGGATTTGTTCCTTTAGTTTCTCCTTGAAACAAAAATCGTAGGAACTTTAATATCCACTTGTGCTGCTTTTCAAATTCCTATTCATGAAGCACAAGACTAAGAGATAGTAGCATAATAGCATTATAACCGTACATTTTCTTGTGGTTTGACTTAATCTCACCATGCTTCTTTGCATCCTGTGATCTTCCAATTCTTGTGAACCAAACACCCAGATTGGCAGAAATCCTGTGTTTTTAAATTCTCTGTTTTGCACGTGCATTGCTATCTTATTACCGTGTATTTCCTATCCCTGCGTTGTTAGAATCCTCCAATTCAAACGAGCCCTTACAGAATTACTTCTCTTATAGATAGTTGTCAAAGAAAACCTTGTGTGGTTTGTCCCACTCCTGCTGCGCCGTCGTCCACCCCAGCTCAGCTGCTCCACGACAGAAGGGTCCAGCACAGCAGGGATCCGGCCTCCAGACTGTCTTTCGCCGCCTCAGATCTTCTTCCCCGCCACCGGCAGCCATGACAACTGCATTACCATCATCAACCGAGCAGATGAGCTCAAGGACTACACGGGTCCGCAAGAGAGGTCGCACTCTTTCTTGTCTGCTTACGTTATGCATCCCTTAATATTACATGCTACTTTATCGTCCTATTCACCGATTAGACTCTGAGTCAGCTCCAAACTAATGGTCAAACTTGAATTATTAAATGGTTGCGGGGTACATATCAGGGCCGCAATCAATAGTATCTATCTACTATCTGGTTAATCTTTGGTGTCTACTATGAGTTTCATGTTGGGTGGGAAACAAACAGTAAAGAAGTCATTATCTGTATTTTTTAATAGAAGCCATTATCTGCCTGCTATCATTGGTTTGGGTCAGGTTGCTACAATCACTCTAGATTTCTGCATGCACTCCTTACATAATCTCACTATGTTTTATTCCTATGCATGTCAGTTATTGTACACAATGGAACTGAACATGTAGAGCAAAAGAGACGAGCCTTGCGTGGCAATAAAATTTCATGCAGATGTTGCTCCATGGTAGGCGCAAAGGTAGCCCCCCTCCACCCATTTCGGATTGTAATCGAGAGGACGATATCTGTTCTGAGGGGGATTCAGAAGGAGAATACCACTCCTATTTACCCCCTGAGGTCTTCGCTCTAACTTGGCATGCTGATGTTGGTTATGTCATGCATATGGTGCCTTGCATTGCTTACTTTATACATCAAATATGTCATCTGCATAGTTTAGACATGCTTTATGTGAATGCCATCTATTTAGTTTATTCATCGTTATATGTGAATTATGCAACGCCATCTTGTTTAGCCAGGCATCATATATGTGAATTTTGCAATGCCATCCTGCTTATCCAGTCATCTTCTATGTGAATTATATCAGGCCATCCTTTTTTTCGTTACGTATTACATTTGTCAACAATGTTAGTACATTCAACTACTCTTCGTGTGCATCAGCCATTTGACACGGTGATGGAAAATTCTGGAGTGAAAACAAGGTCTTCAGAGCAGACTATGCTATCTGACAAAGCGCATATCACGCTGGTTACGGATAGCTCCTCAGAGGAGGATTCAGAGACAGATGACCAGTCCTATTTGCCCCCCAAGGTGTATGCTCTAACTTGGCAGGGTTATGTTGCTCATATCATGCGTATGGTGTCTTGCATTGCTATGTCATTTGATTAGTTTAGACATGCTTTCTGTCAATGCCACCTGTTTAGTGTTTAATTACCATATATGTGAATTATGCATTACCATCTTGTTGCAAGACATAATATATGTGAATTATGCAATGCTATCTTGTTGCAAAGGTATTATATATGTGAATTATGCAATTCCATTCTGTTTAGCCTATCATCATGTATGTGAATTATATCATGCTATCATTTTTTTGTATTACATGTTCCATTCGTCGACAACGTTTGTATATTCAACTACTCTTCCTGTGCATCAGCCATTTGCAGCGGTGATGGAAGTATCTGGAGTGAAAACAAGGTATTCAGAGCAGACAATGCTACCTGCTGAAGCAGACATCTTGCTGGTTACAGAGAGCTCCTCAGAGGAGGATTCAGAGACTGATGACCGGTCCTATTTCCCCCCTGAGGTCTATGCTCAAACTTGGCAGGGTTATATTACCCATGTCATGCATGTTGTCTTGCATTGCTTAGTTTTTACATCATATATGGATTTCCATCTGCTTACTTGCTTACTATATAAATCATATATTTGAATTATATCATGCCATCATGTTTACATACACAGCATCTATCTGAATTATGGCATGTCAACCCATTTAATAAAGACATCATATAGTTATATCATGCCATCCTGTTTAGTGTTTACAGTCATCATATTTTGAATTATGTCATTCTATCCGTGAATTATATCATGCTATCATGTTTCCATAGGCGGCATGTATGTGAATTATGGCATGCCAACCTATTTAATAAACACATTATATAGTTATATCATGTCATCCTGTTTACATAGTCATCATATTCTGAACTATGTCTTTCCATCTTTTTTAGTGAGCCATCATAATGTGAAATTGTGTCATGCTATCATGTTTGGTTAGACAACATAACTGTGAATTATTTCATGCCCTCGTTTATTCCCCACTATCCATTGCACCTGTCTATCATACAATGTGTGTACATTCAATTACTTTTCTTGTTTATCAGCCATTTGAATTGGAGAGGGTGATGACAGTATCTAAGGGAGTAAGAACACGGTCTTCAGAAAAGATAGTGCTACCAGTTGATGCAGATAGAACCATGGTTGTACTTGCCCAAGAACCATCTCCACCAGAAATAACCCAGACTATCGCAGATTGTACCGCTATCCAGTTGGACAGAGAACCAGCTACACCCCTTCTAACCCCAACCCCAGCAGATAGTAACCCAGTTCCAGTTGACACATCACCGTCTCCACCATAGAGCACCCAAACACGAGCAATTAGTAAGGGAACTGCAGTGCCCAAAGCACGAGGACCACCACTCCGAATCCCAACTCAATGCTTAAAAGAGAAGAAGAATTGTTCTCAGGTCAGGTTCTGTAGCTATGGTTCACAATCCTTTGCTCTTGCATTACTGTATTTACTCATACCAACTATTTTCAAATTTGAAGGATGGAATTGAAACTCCAATGGCGCAACAGGTATGTTTTAAACCCGTTTCTTTAACTAGTTTGCTGTTGTAACTTGCTCTATGTTGATTTCAGTTTCAATTGAATAAACAGTTATGTTCTCATGTCATGCACATTACAAGTGTTGTTATTGCTTTATAGTTTCCCGTAGTTATATTCTGTCTATTCTTCTTTGTCTTGAACAAATATTATATGAATTGTGTCTCTATCTTGATTTGGCAACAAAAACTAGAATTATATAGACTATAAAGTGACCATGGTACATAGATATATGTTTGTTTCATGTTGTTATCCTGTCCAGTTTACTACCAAACTGATTTACCAAAATGAGTTTCATATACAGCATGGTAAACCTTTGATGTGTTTGCTTGTTTCTCTTTTAGAATGCACACAAAATATTGGTGAACAGTACCCCATTATGCAATGGTAAAGGAAGTAATGCAGATAATGTTCAAGATAGTGAGACATCCCTGTTGGTCTCCAAGAAAGCTGATAAAATAGTCTTGACGACACTGAGAGAACCCAAAAGTCCTGTCTTGATGTAGTGTTCGAGTTACTGGCCACTACTGTTGGCACAAGCTATTCGAACTTGCTGCCTGAATCAGTTTGTCTTCTTGAGTCTCAACTTCAAGTTGAAAGACATCAATCAGATGTGCTGCGACAGGAAGCTGAAGGACCGAGGAAGTCCCTGCAGAATTCAGATGCATACTTTTTGGTGCAACAGCAAGCGCTGGAGGATTTAAGCGCCAAACAAGAGAAAGTTAATAAGCTTGCTAAGCATCTTGCCAGCATTATGGGTACCTAGGATATTGTTTCTTAAGCTCTTCTGAAGTGGTTTCAGTTCTGGACTTGTTTTGCTACGGTGTTTATTTGCACTGGTCGCCAACTTTGACAACCAGTGTATATCATATACGGCTTTGTTCCCTATATTTGCACTGGTGGCGAACGTTGATGCCCAGTGGATGTAATATGTGTAATAGCCATTATAGCCTAGCGTAAGTTGCTTGCTTATTTATTTCCTTGTTGTCTTATTTATTTGTTTGCTTGTAGTCAGTGCAGTTCTTTTTCCGCGGTTTGCTAGTGGCTGCAATAACCTATTTTTTAAAACTAGGCCACAATAACCATGGGCTACATATTTACTGTAGTTACCATGGGCCTCCTACGGGCCGTAGAAATAATGGGCCTTCTAAGGGCTGTAGAAACAATGGGCCTTCTAAGGGCCGTAGAAACAATGGGCCTTCTACGGGTTGTAGCATCAATGGGCCTTGTGTAAACAGGCTAGATTTGGAATCATCTGTTCATGGGCCGACCATAACGGGCCGTCGTTAATCGGCCATATTTGATGGCGCTATAAAAGCGGCCCAACGAATTAACGGGCCGCAAACAGGCCGATTGTAACCATGGGCTGAATTTGGCGCACAAGCAGAAAAAGCCAGTAACGGGCCGTCAGTAACCGAATGCTGGAAATAAGCCCAAGAATAAATGGGCCCTGAGAAGGCCGAAAGATAACATGGGCTGGAAACGGCCCAATGGAATAATGGGCCGTTAATGGGTATAAAGCGATACACTGTTCATTGCGGGAAAGATTCACCACAGGCCGTTAATGGGCCAAGAGTTACAAATGGCCTCGTATGGGCCGAAAGACATCATCGGCCGGAAGTTACAACAGGCTGGAATCATATTGGACGGCCCAGATGAAGCTACTGGGCTTAATTCCGATAGGTCGTAACGGGCCGTGAGTTAGCGGGCCGTAAATGGGCTATATATGAACAAGCCGTTAACAGGCTTTCTGTGGGCCGGCCCGTTACCTTTTGACCAAGTCAAACGGGTCGGCCTTTTCACCGGAATGGGCCTCTGGTGGGCCGTGCCACATGTCGACCTATCATAAGCTCCTCCTGTCCAATGAATGGATGACAACTGTCCCAACGGTGAGCCAACACGTGTTTCCTCCGGCCAATGACAATTTTACACGTGGAAAATCCTCATTGGTCTGGGCTGTTAACGGGTTATAGGATCCAAAACCGGACCCAATAGCTTAACGGCGACCTGTTACGGTGGATGCCACGTGTCGGTCACCCTTGATGAAAGCACTTCTATGACGCACGATTTAACGTCATGGAAGTGGACACTTCCATGATGATAATTTTGGTAATGTCATGGAACACTTCTACGACAGCACATGTATGACTATCTTGATTCTGTTATAAAATCGTCATGGATGTACATGCATGACAGAAAACGTGACCTACTATGACAAACACGTATAACCACGGAAGTGTATTTTTTTAGTGGTCACCCTTTCCTCTTCAAGGGAAAAACCAACACAAGCTCAAGAAGTAGCACCTCGCCACATTTATTAGAAATCTGGAACACCACTGGACAAATTCAAACTTTCTGCTAGTGTTGTCCTCGGCTACATCTCACTGCATAGCCTGTTGTCTTTGGCCATTAAATCCCACAAGCATGCATTAATGGAGCAGTCTTCCAAGCAAAGCTTTGCTTCACCCGCTAGCCCAGCAATTTACCATCTCCACGGGTTTGCCGTCTTCATGCTATTACTCTGACCAGCGAGTGTTGATCCTCTCTCCCTCCCCACATGTCCTTTCCGCGAGCAAGAGCTTGTGCCATTTGTAGCATGGTCAATACATTCTGGAGTGGGCAGAGCACTGATCTCTTAGACCAGCCTAGTGCTTGAGGATTCATCTGCATTGTTGATTGCTTCGAGTGAGCGAGTGACCTGTTCAAGCGCCGCTAAGATATGGTATCCTGTTTGTAGTCTTGCCGGACCACCATATCACTGCCGCCGACGAAGGGTCCGGATCCACCTTTGTCACGAGCCCCCGCCAGTGCAAGTCTATGGTTGTTTGCGACTTCTTCCGGCGCCATGGAGAACCTGTCGTTGCAACACAAAGATTAAGATTGAGGGGGTTGCTAATTAAAGCATCACGATA
The DNA here is from genome assembly GCF_002575655.3 of Aegilops tauschii subsp. strangulata. NCBI lineage: Eukaryota > Viridiplantae > Streptophyta > Magnoliopsida > Poales > Poaceae > Aegilops > Aegilops tauschii. Next base: position 178,578,953 of record NC_053035.3, read on the forward strand.
AGATCAGAAAAACAAGGTTGTGGGCTTGTGGCACTGGCGAATACCTCTCAACCGGATCCAGCAAGAACTCCAGCACACGTGGCTGAGATGAAAAGAATTTTCTGTCCCACGGTCCATGATGCCTGCCGGTTCAGAGCCATTGGTCCACCTAGCTGCGGCCAACCAGTCCTTGATCAGGCTCTCGTTTAAGTCACCGGCTTTTCAAAAACTATGTTAGCTTTGTGGTCCCATCGTAGACAATCAGGTCAAACGGACGCCAGAAATACGCTATTTTCCAGCGAACCGTACCTGTAACATATTAGCCTAGGTCACGCATCCCCATATGCATTTCAGCGGTATAGATTTCGAGAGCAGCTGGGCTCGGGAGCCAAAACGCTTCTCTCTTCCCATCTATACTAAATTACTGATCACTGTCTGTGTGATCCTTTATTTGTATACCAGAGGAGGTTTATCCCTCCAATCTAGTGTGGTAACATAGTACTAACTAATTAGAAAATGAGCCATATCTATTTGTGTGACAACAAAAGTATTTATCTATAATAGTCATGTCACAAAAGGAGCGTCCGGGTGGTGAGCCTCCAAATATATAATCGACTAGGCATTTTTCCCTCTTTTCAGAAAAAATCCTCCCAATATTTTTTCTGGTGTCACTTGTTCTTAATATAAATAATAAAAATAGATTGTCTCCCAGAGACTGGTTGGATGAGATGGAGGTTATGATGGAAGCCTTTCAATCTAGCATCAACCATGAGATTAATATGTTCCCTGATCTCTTGGATGAACTTCATGGATACAATAAAGGTCATAGAAACATTTACTTATGATCCACGATCAAGCTGGAGAAGATCATAGCTAACTATTTAAGAAGCATGAGATAATAAAATCATTACTCTCTTATAATCAAGAAATGCAAATTGCAGAATACTTGGGAAGACAACATAGTTATCATGGATAATTTACTTGGATTATAGGAAAGATACTTGAACAGAGTAAGACATGTGGATTTATGATCCATCAAGGCTTAGTGCATAGAGATGAGTGGCAAACTGGCAACTACAAAAAATATAAATGAAAAGGGTTGAAACTTAAGAACATACCATAGATAACCTGGAGAAAAGTTGGACAGCTGCCCTTTTCCTTGTTCTGAATACACTGCAGTATCTGCTCTTTCCCTTGTTTTGAATACACTAGATTAAGCTTAGAAAATGAATACATCGATATGAAATATTAAAAGGCTGGGCAAACCAAGATAATGAAGTAAATGGTACAAAAATATCTATGTATTCCATTCTAAATTGATATATTTGACTCTTAGTTGTTGTCCACAGATTCGATTTAGTTTTCTACGTGTTGTGACTCCATAAATCCCATAGAATAGAAGTGCTTGCAGTTTGCTGCTTTTACTATTTTTTTACATGTCCTCCTTCTACTATTACTGGAATGATGAATCATACCAAGTCCTGAAGAGTTTCTCCCTTTGTTTCATCTCTGCTGTCGGACTGGATTGGAGGGAAGATGCTCTAGGCTAAATTATGCTAAGACTTGGCTTTTGAAAGGTCACTCAATCTGCATCAAGATGACGTGTTGCTGTCTTGGCGATGATATGTACAAATATATCTACCTTCCTCGTGAAAGCATCAAAAGGGTTTTATCAAATCATTCCGTACAACTGGACACCATACGTCTCTTTTAATCTCATCTGTTTTGTGATGCGCAAGAATGACAATACATGGTCAGCGATGATGCATGCATTTTCATGTTTCACAAAGCAAACAGATATCATGGGACAAAAATAAATATAGCAGATCCACACCTCTGAACAAAATCACGGAAAGTGACATCTCATATCATTACCAAAGCTTGTCAAAAATAAATATAGAATATCTACACCTCTGAACAAAATCACGAAAAATAAATATATAGTTACATCCTGATACGTCTCCAACGTATCTATAATTTTTTATTGTTCCATGCTGTTATATTATCATTCCTGGATGTTTTACAATCATTTTATAGCAAATTTCTATCCTTTTTTGGGACTAACCTATTGACATAGTGCCCAGTGCTAGTTGCTGTTTTCTGCTTGTTTTTTACATCACAGGAAATCAGTACCAAACGGAGTCCAAACGCAGCCGAACTTTTTGTGGATTTTTTCAGGACCAGAAGACACCTGTTGGGCCAAAGAAGTACCGGAGGGGTGCTCCGCAAGGAGCACAACCCACCAGGGTGCGCCTGGGGGCCCAGGCGTGCCCAGGCGGGTTGTGCCCACCTCGGTGGCCTCCTGCACCGCCTCTTTGCTCTATGAATACCCCAATATTACAGAAACCCTAGGGGAGTTGACGAAAATCAATTCCAGCCGGCGCAAGTTCCAGAACCACCAGATCCAATCTAGACACCATCACGAAGGGGTTCATCATCGTCATTGGTGCCTCTCCGATGATGCGTGAGTAGTTCATTGTAGACCTACGGGTCCGTAGTTAGCTAGATGGATTCCTCTCTCTCTCTCTCTCTCTTATGATTCTCAATACAATGGTCTCTTGGAGATCTATTTGATGTATATATTTTTGCAGTGTGTTTGTTGGGATTCGATGAACTTTGAGTTTATGATCAGATCTATGTTTTTATCCATGAAAGTTCTTTGAGTCTTCTTTGATCTCTTATATGCATGATTACTTATAGCCTCGTATTTCTTCTCCAATATTTGGGTTTTGTTTGGAAAACTTGACCTATTTATCTTGCAATAGGAAGAGGTGCTTTGTGATGGGTTCGATCTTACGGTCCTTGATCCCAGTGACAGAAGGAGAACTGACACGTATGTATCGTTGCTATTACGGATAACAACATGGGGTCTATTTCTATATAAATACATCTTGTCTACATCATGTCATCATTCTTATTGCATTACTCCCTTTCTCCATGAACTTAATACACTAGATCCATACTGGATAGCGGTCGATGTGTGGAGTAATAGTAGTAGATGCAGGGAGGAGTCGGTCTACTAATCTTGGACGTGATGCCTATATAATGATCGTTGCCTGGATATCGTCATGACTATTTGAAGTTCTATCAATTGCCCAACAGAAAAAAATTTACCCACTGTATGCTATTTTTCTCAAGAGAAGCCACTAGTGAAATCTACGGCGCCTGGGTCTCTTCTTTATTATATTTTCCTTCACGATCTATTTTTATTTGCTTTTATTTTCAGATCTATTAATCTAAAAATACAAAAAAATTGCTGCACTTTATTTTATTCGAGATCTATTTATCCCATCTATCATATTTTTATCCCGCCAACTTGGGAATTTCTGGCGCCGTTACCCGAAAGCGATTGACAACCCCTTTAATATGTTGGGTTGCAAGTATTTGTTATTTGTGTGCAGGTGCTGTTCACGTGGTGTTGCGTGGTTCTCCTACTGGTTCGATAACCTTGGTCTCATCACTGAGGGAAATACCTACCGTTGATGTGCTGCATCATCCCTTCCTCTTTGGGGAAATACCGACGTAGTTCAAGCAAACATCAAAAGGAATTTCTGGCCCCGTTGCCGGGGAGACATCATCAACATCTACCAGGTTCCTAATCACAAATCTCATCCCCTTGCAATTTACATTATTTGCCATTTGCCTCTCGGTTTCCTCTCCCCCACTTCACAAAAATTTGCCATTCTATTCGCCCTCTTTTTCGTTCATTGTCTTCTCGTCAGATCTTTTTTTGAGTGCAATCTTGTTGCGTAGTCACAATGACTCAAGAGAACACCAAGTTGTGTGATTTCTCCAATACCAACAACAATAATTTTATTAGCACTCCGATTGCTCCTCCCGCCACTAGTCGGACTCTTGTGATATCAATACCGCTTTGCTGAATCTTGGTATGAAAGATCAATTTTCCGGTACTCCTAATGAGGGTGTCGCGTCCCATCTTAACACATTTGTCGAATTATGCAATATGCAAAAGAAAAAAGATGTGGACAATGATGTTGTGAAGTTGAAATTATTCCTGTTTTCTTTGCGAGATCATGCAAAAATTTGGTTTTCTTCTTTACCTTGCAATAGTACCGATTCTTGGGATAAGTGCAAAGATGCTTTATTACTAAGTATTTTCCGCCCGCGAAAATTATTTCCCTTAGGATGAAAATTATGAATTTTAAGCAACTTGAGCATGAACATGTTGCACAATCTTGGGAAAGAATGAAATTGATGCTAAGGAATTGCCCAACTCATGGGTTAAATCTTGGATGATCATACAAAAATTTTATGCGGGGTTGAATTTCATTTCTCGTAATCCTTTAGTTTCTGCCGCGGGTTGTACTTTTATGGAAATTACTTTGCGTGAAGCCACCAAATTGCTTGATAATATTATGGCAAATTATTAACAATGGCATACACAAAGAGCTCCTACTAGTAAAAAAGTTAATTTGGTTGAAGAAATTTCTTCTTTGAGTGAAAAAGTTGATGCTCTTATGAAATTGGTTGCTAATAAAAATGCTCCTATTGATTTTAATGACGTGCCTTTTTCTACTTTGATTGAGCAAAATAATGATGCCATAGATGTGAATTTTATCTCGCGAAACAATTTGAATAACAATGCTTATAGAGGTAATTTTAATCCTAGGCCTTTTCCTAGTAATTCCTCTAATAATTATGGTAATTGCTATGGTAATCCTTCTTATAATAATAATATGAGCACCTCTGATCTTGAGAATATTAAAGAATTAACAATACTCACAAAGTTTTCAATGCTACAAGAGAAGGAAAGCTGAATAAGATTGATGATATGTCTAGAAGTATTGATAGAATTTCTCATGATGTAGAAAATCTCAAGATGAAAATTTTTGTTCCTAAGGTTGAGGAATCAATTAAATCTCTTTATGTTTCTAGGATTAAAGTAACAAAAGAACCGCTATGCTTAGAGCTAGAAGAGAATTTTTAGAAAAAGCATTTTCTAGTGATTGCTTTCATAAAAGTGATGAAGATCTTAAAATGATTGGTGTTTCTCCTATTGCTTATTTGTTCAGTAAGATTAGGATTGATGAAAAAGGGACTGAAGAAGAGTCAACTTTAGCTAGAAGGCGTTTCAATAATTCATAGGGTGAAAATATTGTTGAGAAAATTGATTAAAGTGGGTTTGAAGAGGTCAAAACGTTAACTAGTGATGTGCCCACTCTTTTGGATTACAAAGACTTTAATTATGATAGTTGCTCCTTGATTTATTATATTTCTTTGTTGCAATCCATGATAAATTCACCCCATGTTTATGAACAAAATAAAGCTTTTACTAAACATATTTTTGATGCTATGATGAAAGCTTTAGAAGAAAAGTTGGAATTAGAAGTTTCAATTCCTAGAAAATTACATGAAGAATGGGATCCTACTATCAAGGTCAAGATTAAAAATTATGAGTGTTTTCCTTTATTTGACTTGGGTGCTAGTGTTTCTACAATCCCGAAATCTTTATGTTTTGTGCTTGGTCTTACCGATAATGAAGAATGTTCTCTAAATTTGCACTTGGCGGATTCTACTATTAAAAAGCCTATGTGAAGAATTAATGATGTTCTTATTCTTGCAAATAGGAATTATGTTCCCATAGATTTTATTGTTCTTGATATTGATTGCAATCTGTCTTGTCCAATTATCTTGGTAGACCATTTTTGTACTATTGGTGCCCTGATTGATATGAAAGAAGGCAAAATTAAATTTCAATTTCCACTAAGGAAGGGTATGCAACACCTCCCTAGAACAAGAATTAGGCCACCATATGAATCAATCACGAGGGCATCTTATGGGTCAAGAAATAAAGATGATAATACTTGGATCCTTGCGTTATGCCTAGCTAGGGGCGTAAAACGATAGCGCTTGTTGGGAGGCAACCCAATGAATAAAATTTATTTTTACCTTTCCTTCTGTTCTTGAGTGTTTGCACAATTATGCTACTGTTATGATTGTGTTTTAATTAGTGTTTGTGCCAAGGAAAGCCTTTGTGATCACGTTCGGTGATAGTTGATTTGATCTTGCTGAAAAACAGAAACTTTTGCGCTCACGAAAATAATTCTCATTTTTAACGGAGGCGTGATAAAATACCAATTCTTTTTGCAGAAGATTAATATACAAATTGCTCACGTTGTCCTAATGTTTCAGAATTTTTGAAGTTACAGAAGTATTCGAAATATCCAGATTGCTACAGACTATTCTGTTTTTGACAGATTCTGTTTTCTTTGCGTTGTGTGCTTGATTTGATGATTCTATGGTTTTATTTGAAGAGTTTTTGCCTTAGAAAAGTTCGAATACAGTAGATATAATGCATAAAATATGAATGGGTTTGTAACAGTACTTATAGTAGTGATTTTCTTTCTTATACTGACGGATCTCACGAAGGTTTTGCCAAGTTATTTGTGATTGAAGTTTTCAAGTTCTAGGTGATTTTACGACGGATGAAGGAATAAGGATTAGCAAAAGGCTAAGCTTGGGGATGCCCATAGCACCCCAAGATAATATTCAAGAAGTATCAAGCAACTAAGCTTGGGGATGCCCCCGAGTGGCATCCCCTCTTTCTTCTAACGACCATCGGTATTTTACTTGAAGCTATATTTTTATTCGTCACATATTATGAGTTTTGCTTGGAGCGTCTTGTATGATATGAGTCTTTGCTTGTTTTGATTTTTATTTTGAGTCATGAATCCTTGCTGGACACACCTATTTGAGAGAGCCAAAATTATTCCATGACTTGTTAGAATTTCTCTCTATGCTTCACTTAAATTTTTATGAGCTATGGAATTGCTCTAGTGCTTCACTTATATCTTTTTCAGCACGGTCTGCTTTATTATTTTTGAAGAAATGCTCTCATGCTTCACTTAGATTTATTTGAGAGTTAGTAAATTTTTTAAGAAATTCTCTCTTGCCTCACTTAAATTATTTTAAGAGAAGAAATTTTTTATGCTCATGATCTTCACTTATATTTGTTTGAGCTATCAAAAGGAACATATGAAACTAGTTCCAAAGTGATAGATATTCAAGAGGGATATAATAAAAACTTCCATGAAGATCATTGGACAAAATAAACTCGATTCTTTGTAATAGTTTTGAGATATGATGATATGATATGTGAGTCATGTTGATGAGTAATTGTGCTTTAGTAAGAATATTGGTGTTACAGTTTGTGATTCCCTATGCAAGCATGAAAGTGAATAGCTATGCAATGAAATTACATCCTACTTGTGGTGCATTATTCGGTGTTAGTTATGCTTAATGCTCGCTTATGAGATTTTTCGTTTCTTGGTTGGATGCTTCTCAATCTCTTCCTAGCCTTCATTTGCACTAAGTATGATCACTACTTGTGCATCCAAAATCCTTTAAACCAGTTTTTGCCACATGAGTCCACTATACCTACCTATATGCGGTATTCTTTTGCCGTTCTAAGAAAATTTGTATGTGCCATCTCTAATTTTCAAAATAAACTTTTCTTTTGCGTGCTTGTACCGCATATGAAACGGCAGGGGGTGGCTAATATATTTCCATGGTAGATGTTTTATTCTCAAGATGAGTGTTTATTCATTTGTCATTGCACGAGAGTACGACAAAGGTATTAGGGATGCCCAGTCCTGAAATGAAAAATGAATTTACTTTATGTTTTCAAATAATAAATTCCTTGGAAAGTGTTGGTATGGAAGGCACACGTGGATACGGTTAGCCATGGAAAGTGAAAGTATGGTGGAAAAAGGAATAAACTTTGTTTTCTGTTTGGGAACCGCGTATGATATATATAGCATGGAAAGTATTGGGAACTACTCGATCGTTTTTGTTGATAGGAAAACCATGCCTCCCAAAATGATTTTATCTATTTTTTTGCTTTGAGCTCTGGCACCTCTACAAATCCCTACTTCCCTCCGAGAAGGGCCTTTCTATTTACTTTACACAATTTTTATTTTTATTTGAGTCTCCATCTTCTCTTATAAAGCACCAACTAAGGGGCACTATGATCGTACTTGAGCATTGGGTGTAGCTAATATGCGAGTGTGTTTCATGAATGGATCAATGATTGAACATAATGAGCTAGGGATAACTTGCTTTAGTGTTGATATTTTGAAAGACATGGTTGCTTGTTGACATGCTTGAGTATTAAAGTCCTCCTGTCAAAACTAGACTATTGCTTCGAATCATATAAAAGTCCAAATGTCCATGCTACAAAGAAAAGAATATGTGATGAACATGTTAGGCAGCATTCCACATCAAAAATTCTGTTTTTATCATGTACATACTCGAGGACGAGCATGAATTAAGCTTGGGGATGCTGATACGTCTCCAACGTATCTATAATTTTTTTATTGTTCCATGTTGTTATATTATTATTCTTGGATGTTTTACAATCATTTTATAGCATCTTTATATCATTTTTTGGGACTAACCTATTCACATAGTGCCTAATGCCAGTTGTTGTTTTCTGCTTGTTTTTTACATCGCAGGAAATCAATACCAAACGGAGTCCAAACATAGCAAAAAAATTTGTGGATTTTTTCTGTACCAGAAGACACCTGTTGGGCCAAAGAAGTACTAGATGGGTGCTCCGAGGGGAGCACAACCCACAAGGGCACGCCTGGGGGCCCAGGCGCGCCCAGGTGGGTTGTGCCCACCTCGGTGGCCTCCCAAACCACCTATTTGCTCTATAAATACCCCAATATTCCAGAAACCCTAGGGGATTCGACGAAAATCAATTCCAGCCGCCGCAAGTTCCAGAACCACCAGATCCACTTTAGACACCATCACGGAGGGGTTCATCATCCTCATTGGTGCCTCTCCCATGATGCGTGAGTAGTTCATTGTAGACCTACGGGTCCGTAGTTAGTAGCTAGATGGCTTCCTCTCTCTCTTTTAATTCTCAATACAATGGTCACTTGGAGATCTATTTGATGTAACTCTTTTTGCAGTGCGTTTGTTGGGATCCGATGAACTTTGAGTTTAATTAGATCTACGTTTTATCCATGAAAGTTATTTGAGTCTTCTTTGATCTCTTATATGCACGATTGCTTATAGCCTCGTATTTCTTCTCCGATATTTGGGTTTTGTTTGTCCAACTTGATCTATTAATCTTGCAATGGGAAGAGGTGCTTTGTGATGGGTTCGATCTTACGGTGCTTGATCCCAGTGACAGAAGGGGAACCGACACCTATGTATTGTTGCTACTAAGGATAACAAGATGGCGTCTATCTCTACATAAATAAATCTTGTCTACATCATGTCATCGTTCTTATTGCATTACTCCATTTCTCCATGATGTTAATACACTAGATGCATGCTGGATAGCGGTCGATGTGTGGAGTAATAGTAGTAGATGCCGGCAGGAGTCGGTCTACTAATCTTGGACGTGATGCCTATATAATGATCATTGCCTGGATATCGTCATGATTATTCGAAGTTCTATCAATTGCCGAATAGTAATTTTTTTACCCACCGTATGCTATTTTTCTCGAGAGAAGCCACTAGTGAAATCTACGGCCCCCAGGTTTCTTCTTTATTAGATTTGCCTTCGCGATCTATTTTTATTTTCTTTTATTTTCATATCTATTAATCGAAAAATACAAAAATACCTTGCTGCACTTTATTTTATTCAAGATCTATTTATCCCATCTATCATATTTTTATCCCGTCAACTTGCCAATTTCTATCGCCGTTACCTGAAAGGGATTGACAACCCCTTTAATATGTACGGTTGCCAGTATTTATTATTTGTGTGCAGGTGCCGTTCACGTAGTGTTGTGTGGTTCTCCTACTGGTTCGATAACCTTGGTCTCATCACTGAGGGAAATACCTACCGTTGCTGTGTTGCATCCTCCTTTCCTCTTTGGGGAAATACCGACGTAGTTCAAGCAAACATCACATACCTCCTCGGTTTTATGGAGTTTGTATCGAAAGTTTTCACTGACCGTACGTTGGGTGTACCTTAAGAGAGCAGGTTAACACTTGTAATCACAAGATTTTGTGCGAAGCCTCCATCCCGGTAGAAAATACAGGGGGTTGGCGGTGACGATGACATGTACCTAGGGTAGGGTAATGGGCCTGACCTAGACACCCTTCCCAAGGACACTGCCCTAAAGCCAAAGACATTCAAAGCACAACAGCATCAACCGACTGTAATCACCACAGAGTGCAACCCACTCGACCAGTAGCACTTCACTCGGAAAACCCAATTCCATTCGACCACATCAGAAATCACTCGGAGTAAAGAAGACCTAAAGTCACTCAGGATGACAACGGTTAGGCGTTCACTACGTAGTCTTAGTTATCATTTATACTCCCTCTGTTCCAAAATAGATGACTCAACTTTGTACTTGTGTGATTTTTTGTGATTTTTTGGGGTTCGTTTGGACATTTTTATGCATTAACTAAGTTTTCAATGCATTTTATGTGCATAATTCAAATTTGAACTACATGCACATGCTCCAGCGCATATAAATTGGTTGAAAAATCAAATCTGTGTCCTGAGGTGCATACTTAGGTCCCATGCAAGAAATGGGAATGAATTTCAAACACCGGGGCACCGTTGATTGCCGGCGAAACATTGAGATGCCTGGTTTTAAATTCTAGTAAATCCAAAACTCGTCTGAAATTCATGAAACTTGGCATGCTACATGGAGCGGCTTCAACATGTCGTGGTACAAATTTTGTCCCATTTGGGGCAGGTTTGGGTATATGTTTCTCACAAACCGGAGCTTCTCACAACAAGCATGATGGTTTTCGGTAGGGAACGTCCCACCTTTGTGGACGAAACAATATCCATTGCCTCTTATTGCTTTCAAATTTTTTTCTCATGTCAACATAGAAGAGCAGGAGTGTTGTGTGATTTTTTGTGATTTTTTGGGGTTCATTTGGACATTTTTATGCATTAACTAAGTTGTCAATGCATTTTATGTGCATAATTCAAATTTGAACAACATGCACATGCTCCAGCGCATATAAATTGGTTGAAAAATCAAATCTGTGTCCTTGGGTGCATGCTTAGGTCCCATGCAAGAAATGGGAGTGAATTTCAAACACCGGGGTGCCGTTGATTGCCAGCAAAACATTGAGATGCCTGGTTTTTAAATTCTAGTAAATCCAAAACTCGTCTGAAATTCATGAAACTTGGCATGCTATCATGGAGCGGCATCAACATGCCGTGGTAAAAATTTTGTCCCATTTGGGGCAGGTTTGGGTATATGCTTCTCACAAACCGGAGCTTCTCACAACAAGCATGATGGTTTCCGGTAGGGAACGTCCCACCTTTGTGGACAAAACAATATCCATTGCCTCTTATTGCTTTAATTTTTTTTCTCGTGTCAACATTGAACAACAAGAGTGTTGTGTGATTTTTTGTGATTTTTCGGGGTTCGTTTGGACATTTTTACGCATTAACTAAGTTTTCAATGCTTTTTATGTGCATAATTCAAATTTGAACTACATGCACTTGCTCCAGCGCATATAAATTGGTTGAAAAATCAAATCGGTGTCCTTGGGTGCATGCTTAGGTCCCATGCAAGAAATGGGAATGAATATCAAACACCGGGGCATCGTTGATTGCCGGCAAAACATTTAGATGCCTGGTTTTTTAATTCTAGTAAATCCAAAACTCGTCTAAAATTCATAAAACTTGGCATGCTATCATGGAGCGGCATCAACATGCCGTGGTACAAATTTTGTCCCATTTGGGGCAGGTTTGGGTATATGCTTCTCACAAACAAGAGCTTCTCACAACAAGCATGATGGTTTTCGGTAGGGAACGTCCCACCTTTGTTTACGAAACGATATCCATTGCCTCTTATTGCTTTCAAATTTTTTTCTCGTGTCAACATAGAACAACAGGAGTGTTGTGTGATTTTTTGTGATTTGTGGTGGTTCGTTTGGACATTTTTATGCATTAACTGACTTTTCAATGCATTTTATGAGCATAATTCAAATTTGAACTACATGCACATGCTCCAGCGCATATAAATTGGTTGAAAAATCAAATCGGTGTCCTTGGGTGCATGCTTAGGTCCCATGCAAGAAATGGGAATGAATTTCAAACACCTGGGCACCATTGATTGCCGGCAAAACATTTAGATGCCTGGCTTTTTAATTCTAGTAAATCCAAAACTCTCTGAAATTCATGAAACTTGGCATGCTATCATGGAGTGGCATCAACATGCCGTGGTAAAATTTTTGTCCCATTTGTGGCAGGTTTGGATATATGCTTCTCACAAACCGGAGCTTCTCACAACAAGCATGATGGTTTTCGGTAGGGAACGTCCCACCTTTGTGGACGAAACGATATCCATTGCCTCTTATTGCTTTCAAATTTTTTTCTCGTGTCGACATAGAACAAAAGGAGTGTTGTGTGATTTTTTGTGATTTTTGGGGGTTTGTTTGAACATTTTTATGCATTAACTGAGTTTTCAATGCATTTTATGTGCATAATTCAAATTTGAACTACATGCACATGCTCCAGCGCATATAAATTGGTTGAAAAATCAAATTTGTGTCCTTGGGTGCCTGCATAGGTCCCATGCAAGAAATGGGAGTAAATTTCAAACACCGGGGCACCGTTGATTGCCGGCAAAAAATTGAGATGCCTGGTTTTTAAATTCTAGTAAATCCAAAACTCGTCTGAAATTCATGAAACTTGGCATGCTATTATGGAGCGGCATCAACATGCCGTGGTAAAATTTTTGTCCCATTTGGGGCAGGTTTGGGTATATGCTTCCACAAACCGGAGCTTCTCACAACAAGCATGATGGTTTTCCGTAGGGAACGTCCCACCTTTGTGGACAAAACGATATCCATTGCCTCTTATTGCTTTTTTTCTCGTGTCAACATAGAACAGCAGGAGTGTTGTGTGATTTTTCGGGGTTAATTCGGACATTTTTATGCATTAACTCAATTTTCAATGCTTTTTATGTGCATAATTCAAATTTGAACTACATGCACTTGCTCCAGCGCATATAAATTGGTTGCAAAATCAAATCGGTGTCCTTGGGTGCATGCTTAGGTGCCATGCAAGAAATGGGAATGAATATCAAACACCGGGGCACCGTTGATTGCCGGCAAAACAACTAGATGCCTGGCTTTTTAATTCTAGTAAATCCAAAACTCGTCTAAAATTCATGAAAATGGGGATGCTATCATGGAGCGGCATCAACATGCCGAGGTACAAATTTTGTCCCATTTGGGGCAGGTTTGGGTATATGCTTCTCACAAACCGGAGCTTCTCACAACAAGCATGATGGTTTTCGGTAGGGAACGTCCCACCTTTGTGGACGAAACGATATCGATTGCCCCTTATTGCTTTCAAATTTTTTTTCTCGTGTCGACATAGAACAACAAGAGTGTTGTGTGATTTTTTGTGGTTTTTGGGGGTTCGTTTGGACATTTTTATGCATTAACTGAGTTTTCAATGCATTTTATGTGCATAATTCAAATTTGAACTACATGCACATGCTCCAGCGCATATAAATTGGTTGAAAAATCAAATTTGTGTCCTTGGGTGCCTGCTTAGGTCCCATGCGAGAAGCTGGAGTAAATTTCAAACACCGGGGCACCGTTGATTGCCGGAAAAACATTGAGATGCCTGGTTTTTAAATTCTAGTAAATCCAAAACTCGTCCGAAATTCATGAAACTTGGCATGCTACATGGAGCGGCATCAACATGACGTGGTACAAATTTTGTCCCATTTGGGGCAGGTTTGGATATATGCTTCTCACAAACCGGAGCTTCTCACAACAAGCATGATGGTTTTCGGTAGGGAACGTCCCACCTTTGTGGACAAAACGATATCCATTGCCTCTTATTGCTTTTTTTTCTCGTGTCAACATAAAACAACAGGAGTGTTGTGTGATTTTTTGTGATTTTTCGGGGTTAATTTGGAAATTTTTATGCATTAACTCAATTTTCAATGTTTTTTACGTGCATAATTCAAATTTGAACTACATGCACCATCTCCAGCGCATATAAATTGGTTGCAAAATCAAATCGGTGTCCTTGGGTGCATGCATAGGTGCCATGCAAGAAATGGGAATGAATATTAAACACCGGGGCACCGTTGATTGCCGACAAAACATCTAGATGACTGGCTTTTTAATTCTAGTAAATCCAAAACTCGTCTAAAATTCATGAAACTAGGCATGCTATCATGGAGCGGCATCAACATGCCGTGGTACAAATTTTGTCCCATTTGGGGCAGGTTTGGGTATATGCTTCTCACAAACCGGAGCTTCTCACAACAAGCATGATGGTTTTCGGTAGGGAACGTCCCACCTTTGTGGACGAAACGATATCCATTGCCTCTTATTGCTTTCAAAAAAATTTCTCGGGTCGACATAGAACAACAGGAGTGTTGTGTGATTTTGTGTGATTTTACGGGGTTTGTTTGGACATTTTTATGCATTAACTGAGTTTTCAATGCATTTTATGTGCATAATTCAAATTTGAACTACATGCACATGCTCCAGCGCATATAAATTTGTTGAAAAATCAAATTTGTGTCGTTGGGTGCCTGCTTAGGTCCCATGCAAGAATTGGGAGTAAATTTCAAACACCGGGGCACCGTTGATTGCCGGCAAAACATTGAGATGCCTGGTTTTTAAATTCTAGTAAATCCAAAACTCGTCTGAAATTCATGAAACTTGGCATGCTATCATGGAGCGGCATCAACATGCCGTGGTAAATTTTTTGTCCCATTTGGGGCATGTTTGGGTATATGCTTCTCACAAACCGGAGCTTCTCACAACAAGCATGATGGTTTTCGGTAGGGAACGTCCCACCTTTGTGGACAAAACGATATCCATTGCCTCTTATTGCTTTTTTTTTCTCGTATCAACATTGAACAACAGGAGTGTTATATGATTTATTGTGATTTTTCGGGGTTAATTTGGACATTTTTATGCATTAACTCAATTTTCAATGTTTTTTATGTACATAATTCAAATTTGAACTCCATGCACTTGCTCCAGCGCATATAAATTGGTTGCAAAATCAAATCGGTGTCCATGGGTGCATGCTTAGGTGCCATGCAAGAAATGGGAATGAATATTAAACACCGGGGCACCGTTGATTGCCGGCAAAACATCTAGATGCCTGGCTTTTTAATTCTAGTAAATCCAAAACTCGTCTAAAATTCATGAAACTGGGCATGCTATCATGGAGCGGCATCAACATGCCGTGGTACAAATTTTGTCCCATTTGGGGCAGGTTTGGGTATATGCTTCTCACAACAAGCATCATGGTTTTCGGTAGGGAACGTCCCACCTTTGTGGACGAAACGATATCGATTGCCTCTTATTGCTTTCAAAAAAATTTCTCGTGTCGACATAGAACAACAGGAATGTTGTGTGATTTTTTGTGATTTTTGGGGGTTCGTTTGGACATTTCTATGCATTAACTGAGTTTTCAATGCATTTTATGTGCATAATTCAAATTTGAACTACATGCACATGCTCCAGCACATATAAATTGGTTGAAAAATTAAATTTGTGTCCTTGGGTGCCTGCTTAGGTGCCATGCAAGAAATGGGAGTGAATTTCAAACACCGGGGAACCGTTGATTACCGGCAAAACATTGAGATGCCTGGTTTTTAAATTCTAGTAAATCCAAAACTCGTCTGAAATTCATGAAACTTGGCATGCTATAATGGAGCGGCATCAACATGCCGTGGTAAAATTTTTGTCCCATTTGGGGCAGGTTTGGGTATATGCTTCTCACAAACCGGAGCTTCTCACAACAAGCATGATGGTTTTCGGTAGGGAACGTCCCACCTTTGTGGACAAAACAATATCCATTGCCTCTTATTGCTTTCAAATTATTTTCCCGTGTCAACATAGAACAACAGGAGTGTTATGTGATTATTTGTGATTTTTGGTGGTTCGTTTGGACATTTTTATGCATTAACTGACTTTTCAATGCATTTTATGAGCATAATTCAAATTTGAACTACATGCACATGCTCCAGCGCATATAAATTGGTTGAAAAATCAAATCGGTGTCCTTGGGTGCATGCTTAGGTCCCATGCAAGAAATGAGAATGAATTTCAAACACCTGGGCACCATTGATTGCCGGCAAAACATTTAGATGCCTGGCTTTTTAATTCTAGTAAATCCAAAACTCTCTGAAATTCATGAAACTTGGCATGCTATCATGGAGTGGCATCAACATGCCGTGGTAAAATTTTTGTCCCATTTGGGGCAGGTTTGGATATATGCTTCTCACAACAAGCATGATGGTTTACGGTAGGGAACGTCCCACCTTTGTGGACGAAACGATATCCATTGCCTCTTATTGCTTTCAAAATTTTTCTCGTGTCGACATAGAACAACAGGTGTGTTGTGTGATTTTTTGTGATTTTTGGGGGTTTGTTTGGACATTTTTATGCATTAACTGAGTTTTCAATGCATTTTATGTGCATAATTCAAATTTGAACTACATGCACATGCTCCAGCGCATATAAATTGGTTGAAAAATCAAATTTGTGTCCTTGGGTGCCTACATAGGTCCCATGCAAGAAATGGGAGTAAATTTCAAACACTGGGGCACCGTTGATTGCCGGCAAAAAATTGAGATGCCTGGTTTTTAAATTCTAGTAAATCCAAAACTCGTCTGAAATTCATGAAACATGGCATGCTATTATGGAGCGGCATCAACATGCCGTGGTAAAATTTTTGTCCCATTTGGGGCAGGTTTGGGTATATGCTTCTCACAAACCGGAGCTTCTCACAACAAGCATGATGGTTTTCCGTAGGGAACGTCCCACCTTTGTGGACAAAACGATATCCATTGCCTCTTATTGCTTTTTTTCTCGTGTCAACATAGAACAACAGGAGTGTTGTGTGATTTTTCGGGGTTAATTCGGACATTTTTATGCATTAACTCAATTTTCAATGCTTTTTATGTGCATAATTCAAATTTGAACTACATGCACTTGCTCCAGCGCATATAAATTGGTGGCAAAATCAAATCGGTGTCCTTGGGTGCATGCTTAGGTGCCATGCAAGAAATGGGAATGAATATCAAACACCGGGGCACCGTTGATTGCCGGCAAAACAACTAGATGCCTGGCTTTTTAATTCTAGTAAATCCAAAACTCGTCTAAAATTCATGAAAACGGGCATGCTATCATGGAGCGGCATCAACATGCCGAGGTACAAATTTTGTCCCATTTGGGGCAGGTTTAGGTATATGCTTCTCACAAACCGGAGCTTCTCACAACAAGCATGATGGTTTTCGGTAGGGAACGTCCCACCTTTGTGGACGAAACGATATCCATTGCCTCTTATTGCTTTCAAAAAAATTTCTCGGGTCGACATAGAACAACAGGAGTGTTGTGTGATTTTGTGTGATTTTACGGGGTTTGTTTGGACATTTTTATGCATTAACTGAGTTTTCAATGCATTTTATGTGCATAATTCAAATTTGAACTACATGCACATGCTCCAGCGCATATAAATTGGTTGAAAAATCAAACTTGTGTCCTTGGGTGCCTGCTTAGGTCCCATGCAAGAAACAGGAGTAAATTTCAAACACCGGGGCACCGTTGATTGCCGGCAAAACATTGAGATGCCTGGTTTTTAAATTCTCGTAAATCCAAAACTCGTCTGAAATTCATGAAACTTGGCATGCTACATGGAGCGGCATCAACATGACGTGGTACAAATTTTGTCCCATTTGGGGCAGGTTTGGGTATATGCTTCTCACAAACCGGAGCTTCTCACAACAAGCATGATGGTTTTCGGTAGGGAACGTCCCACCTTTGTGGACAAAACGATATCCATTGCCTCTTATTGCTTTTTTTTCTCGTGTCAACATAGAACAACAGGAGTGTTGTGTGATTTTTTGTGATTTTTCGGGGTTAATTTGGACATTTTTATGCATTAACTCAATTTTCAATGTTTTTTATGTGCATAATTCAAATTTGAACTACATGCACTTGCTCCAGCGCATATAAATTGGTTGCAAAATCAAATCGGTGTCCTTGGGTGCATGCATAGGTGTCATGCAAGAAATGGGAATGAATATTAAACACCGGGGCACCGTTGATTGCCGGCAAAACATCTAGATGACTGTCTTTTTAATTCTAGTAAATCCAAAACTCGTCTAAAATTCATGAAACTGGGCATGATATCATGGAGCGGCATCAACATGCCGTGGTACAAATTTTGTCCCATTTGGGGCAGGTTTGGGTATATGCTTCTCACAAACCGGAGCTTCTCACAACAAGCATGATGGTTTTCGGTAGGGAATGTCCCACCTTTGTGGACGAAACGATATCGATTGCCTCTTATTGCTTTCAAAAAATTTCTCGTGTCGACATAGAACAACAGGAGTGTTGTGTGATTTTTTGTGATTTTTGGGGGTTCGTTTGGACATTTCTATGCATTAACTAAGTTTTCAATGCATTTTATGTGCATAATTCAAATTCGAACTACATGCACATGCTCCAGCGCATATAAATTGGTTGAAAAATCAAATTTGTGTCCTTGGGTGCCTGCTTAGGTGCCATGCAAGAAATGGGAGTGAATTTCAAACACCGGGGAACCGTTGATTACCGGCAAAACATTGAGATGCCTGGTTTTTAAATTCTAGTAAATCCAAAACTCGTCTGAAATTCATGAAACTTGGCATGCTATCATGGAGTGGCATCAACATGCCGTGGTAAAAATTTTGTCCCATTTGGGGCAGGTTTGGGTATATGCTTCTCACAAACCGGAGCTTCTCACAACAAGCATGATGGTTTTCGGTAGGGAACGTCCCACCATTTGTGGACAAAACGATATCCATTGCCTCTTATTGTTTTAATTTATTTTTCTCGTGTCACATAGAACAACAGGAGTGTTGTGTGATTTTTTGTGATTTTTCGGGGTTAATTTGGACATTTTTATGCATTAACTAAGTTTTCAATGCTTTTTATGTGCATAATTCAAATTTGAACTACATGCACAAGCTCCAGCGCATATAAATTGGTTGAATAATCAAATATGTGTCCTTGGGTGCATGCTTAGGTCCCATGCAAGAAATGGGAATGAATTTCTAACACTAGTGCACCGTTGATTGCCGGCAAAACATTGAGAAGCCTGGTTTTTTAATTCTAGTAATCCAAAACTCGTCTGAAATTCATGAAACTTGGCATGCTATCATGGAGCGGCATCAACATGTCGTGGTACTAATTTTGTCCCATTTGGGGCAGGTTTGGGTATATGCTTCTCACAAACCGGAGCTTCTCACAACAAGCATGATGGTTTTCGGTTGGGAACGTCGCACCTTTATGGACAAAACGATATCTATTGTCTCTTACTGCTTTCAAAAAAATTCTCGTGTCGACATAGATCAACAGGAGTGTTGTGTGATTTTTTTGTGATTTTTCAGGGTTCGTTTGGACATTTTTATGCATTAACTAAGTTTTCATTGCTTTTTATGTGCATAATTCAAATTTTAACTACATGCACTTGCTCCAGCGCATATAAATTGGTTGAAAAATCAAATCGGTGTCCTTGGGTGCATGCTTAGGTCCCATGCAAGAAATGGGAATGAATATCAACCACCGGGGCATCGTTGATTGCCGGCAAAACATTTAGATGCCTGGTTTTTTAATTCTAGTAAATCCAAAACTCGTCTAAAATTCATGAAACTTGGCATGCTATCATGGAGCGGCATCAACATGCCGTGGTAAAAATTTTGTCCCATTTGGGGCAGGTCTGGGTATATGCATCTCACAAACCGGAGCTTCTCACAACAAGCATGATGGTTTCCGGTAGGGAACGTCCCACCTTTGTGGACGAAACGATATCCATCGCCTCTTATTGCTTAATTTTTTTTTCTCGTGTCAACATAGAACAACAGGAGTGTTGTGTGATTTTTTGTGATTTTTCGGGGTTCGTTTGGACATTTTTACGCATGAACTAAGTTTTCAATGCTTTTTATGTGCATAATTCAAATTTGAACTACATGCACTTGCTCCAGCGCATATAAATTGGTTGAAAAATCAAATCGGTGTCCTTGCGTGCATGCTTAGGTCCCATGCAATAAATGGGAATGAATTTCAAACACCGGGGCACCGTTGGTTGCCAGCAAAGCATTGGGATGCCTGGTTTTTAAATTCTAGTAAATCCAAAACTCGTCTGAAATTCATGAAACTTGGCATGCTATCATGGAGCGGCATCAACATGCCGTGGTACAAATTTTGTCCCATTTGGGGCAGGTTTGGGTATATGCTTCTCACAAACCAGAGCTTCTCCTAACAAGAATGATGGTTTTCGGTAGGGTACGTCCCACCTTTGTGGACGAAACGATATCCATTGCCTCTTATTGCTTTCAATTTTTTTTCTCATGTCGACATAGAACAACAGGAGTGTTGTGTGATTTTTTGTGATTTTTGGGGGTTCGTTTGGACATTTTTATGCATTAACTAAGTTTTCAATGCTTTTTATGTGCATAATTCAAATTTGAACTACATGCACTTGCTCCAGCGCATATAAATTGGTTGAAAAATCAAATCGGTGTCCTTGGGTGCATGCTTAGGTCCCATGCAAGAAATGGGAATGAATATCAAACACCGGGGCATCGTTGATTGCCGGCAAAACATTTAGATGCCTGGTTTTTTAATTCTAGTAAATCCAAAACTCGTCTAAAATTCATAAAACTTGGCATGCTATCATGGAGCGGCATCAACATGCCGTGGTACAAATTTTGTCCCATTTGGGGCAGGTTTGGGTATATGCTTCTCACAAACAAGAGCTTCTCACAACAAGCATGATGGTTTTCGGTAGGGAACGTCCCACCTTTGTTTACGAAACGATATCCATTGCCTCTTATTGCTTTCAAATTTTTTTCTCGTGTCAACATAGAACAACAGGAGTGTTGTGTGATTTTTTGTGATTTTTGGTGGTTCGTTTGGACATTTTTATGCATTAACTGACTTTTCAATGCATTTTATGAGCATAATTCAAATTTGAACTACATGCACATGCTCCAGCGCATATAAATTGGTTGAAAAATCAAATCGGTGTCCTTGGGTGCATGCTTAGGTCCCATGCAAGAAATGGGAATGAATTTCAAACACCTGGGCACCATTGATTGCCGGCAAAACATTTAGATGCCTGGCTTTTTAATTCTAGTAAATCCAAAACTCTCTGAAATTCATGAAACTTGGCATGCTATCATGGAGTGGCATCAACATGCCGTGGTAAAATTTTTGTCCCATTTGTGGCAGGTTTGGATATATGCTTCTCACAAACCGGAGCTTCTCACAACAAGCATGATGGTTTTCGGTAGGGAACGTCCCACCTTTGTGGACGAAACGATATCCATTGCCTCTTATTGCTTTCAAATTTTTTTCTCGTGTCGACATAGAACAAAAGGAGTGTTGTGTGATTTTTTGTGATTTTTGGGGGTTTGTTTGAACATTTTTATGCATTAACTGAGTTTTCAATGCATTTTATGTGCATAATTCAAATTTGAACTACATGCACATGCTCCAGCGCATATAAATTGGTTGAAAAATCAAATTTGTGTCCTTGGGTGCCTGCATAGGTCCCATGCAAGAAATGGGAGTAAATTTCAAACACCGGGGCACCGTTGATTGCCGGCAAAAAATTGAGATGCCTGGTTTTTAAATTCTAGTAAATCCAAAACTCGTCTGAAATTCATGAAACTTGGCATGCTATTATGGAGCGGCATCAACATGCCGTGGTAAAATTTTTGTCCCATTTGGGGCAGGTTTGGGTATATGCTTCCACAAACCGGAGCTTCTCACAACAAGCATGATGGTTTTCCGTAGGGAACGTCCCACCTTTGTGGACAAAACGATATCCATTGCCTCTTATTGCTTTTTTTCTCGTGTCAACATAGAACAGCAGGAGTGTTGTGTGATTTTTCGGGGTTAATTCGGACATTTTTATGCATTAACTCAATTTTCAATGCTTTTTATGTGCATAATTCAAATTTGAACTACATGCACTTGCTCCAGCGCATATAAATTGGTTGCAAAATCAAATCGGTGTCCTTGGGTGCATGCTTAGGTGCCATGCAAGAAATGGGAATGAATATCAAACACCGGGGCACCGTTGATTGCCGGCAAAACAACTAGATGCCTGGCTTTTTAATTCTAGTAAATCCAAAACTCGTCTAAAATTCATGAAAATGGGGATGCTATCATGGAGCGGCATCAACATGCCGAGGTACAAGTTTTGTCCCATTTGGGGCAGGTTTGGGTATATGCTTCTCACAAACCGGAGCTTCTCACAACAAGCATGATGGTTTTCGGTAGGGAACGTCCCACCTTTGTGGACGAAACGATATCGATTGCCCCTTATTGCTTTCAAATTTTTTTTCTCGTGTCGACATAGAACAACAAGAGTGTTGTGTGATTTTTTGTGGTTTTTGGGGGTTCGTTTGGACATTTTTATGCATTAACTGAGTTTTCAATGCATTTTATGTGCATAATTCAAATTTGAACTACATGCACATGCTCCAGCGCATATAAATTGGTTGAAAAATCAAATTTGTGTCCTTGGGTGCCTGCTTAGGTCCCATGCGAGAAGCTGGAGTAAATTTCAAACACCGGGGCACCGTTGATTGCCGGAAAAACATTGAGATGCCTGGTTTTTAAATTCTAGTAAATCCAAAACTCGTCCGAAATTCATGAAACTTGGCATGCTACATGGAGCGGCATCAACATGACGTGGTACAAATTTTGTCCCATTTGGGGCAGGTTTGGATATATGCTTCTCACAAACCGGAGCTTCTCACAACAAGCATGATGGTTTTCGGTAGGGAACGTCCCACCTTTGTGGACAAAACGATATCCATTGCCTCTTATTGCTTTTTTTTCTCGTGTCAACATAAAACAACAGGAGTGTTGTGTGATTTTTTGTGATTTTTCGGGGTTAATTTGGAAATTTTTATGCATTAACTCAATTTTCAATGTTTTTTACGTGCATAATTCAAATTTGAACTACATGCACCATCTCCAGCGCATATAAATTGGTTGCAAAATCAAATCGGTGTCCTTGGGTGCATGCATAGGTGCCATGCAAGAAATGGGAATGAATATTAAACACCGGGGCACCGTTGATTGCCGACAAAACATCTAGATGACTGGCTTTTTAATTCTAGTAAATCCAAAACTCGTCTAAAATTCATGAAACTAGGCATGCTATCATGGAGCGGCATCAACATGCCGTGGTACAAATTTTGTCCCATTTGGGGCAGGTTTGGGTATATGCTTCTCACAAACCGGAGCTTCTCACAACAAGCATGATGGTTTTCGGTAGGGAACGTCCCACCTTTGTGGACGAAACGATATCCATTGCCTCTTATTGCTTTCAAAAAAATTTCTCGGGTCGACATAGAACAACAGGAGTGTTGTGTGATTTTGTGTGATTTTACGGGGTTTGTTTGGACATTTTTATGCATTAACTGAGTTTTCAATGCATTTTATGTGCATAATTCAAATTTGAACTACATGCACATGCTCCAGCGCATATAAATTTGTTGAAAAATCAAATTTGTGTCGTTGGGTGCCTGCTTAGGTCCCATGCAAGAATTGGGAGTAAATTTCAAACACCGGGGCACCGTTGATTGCCGGCAAAACATTGAGATGCCTGGTTTTTAAATTCTAGTAAATCCAAAACTCGTCTGAAATTCATGAAACTTGGCATGCTATCATGGAGCGGCATCAACATGCCGTGGTAAATTTTTTGTCCCATTTGGGGCATGTTTGGGTATATGCTTCTCACAAACCGGAGCTTCTCACAACAAGCATGATGGTTTTCGGTAGGGAACGTCCCACCTTTGTGGACAAAACGATATCCATTGCCTCTTATTGCTTATTTTTTTCTCGTATCAACATTGAACAACAGGAGTGTTATATGATTTATTGTGATTTTTCGGGGTTAATTTGGACATTTTTATGCATTAACTCAATTTTCAATGTTTTTTATGTACATAATTCAAATTTGAACTCCATGCACTTGCTCCAGCGCATATAAATTGGTTGCAAAATCAAATCGGTGTCCATGGGTGCATGCTTAGGTGCCATGCAAGAAATGGGAATGAATATTAAACACCGGGGCACCGTTGATTGCCGGCAAAACATCTAGATGCCTGGCTTTTTAATTCTAGTAAATCCAAAACTCGTCTAAAATTCATGAAACTGGGCATGCTATCATGGAGCGGCATCAACATGCCGTGGTACAAATTTTGTCCCATTTGGGGCAGGTTTGGTTATATGCTTCTCACAACAAGCATCATGGTTTTCGGTAGGGAACGTCCCACCTTTGTGGACGAAACGATATCGATTGCCTCTTATTGCTTTCAAAAAAATTTCTCGTGTCGACATAGAACAACAGGAATGTTGTGTGATTTTTTGTGATTTTTGGGGGTTCGTTTGGACATTTCTATGCATTAACTGAGTTTTCAATGCATTTTATGTGCATAATTCAAATTTGAACTACATGCACATGCTCCAGCACATATAAATTGGTTGAAAAATTAAATTTGTGTCCTTGGGTGCCTGCTTAGGTGCCATGCAAGAAATGGGAGTGAATTTCAAACACCGGGGAACCGTTGATTACCGGCAAAACATTGAGATGCCTGGTTTTTAAATTCTAGTAAATCCAAAACTCGTCTGAAATTCATGAAACTTGGCATGCTATAATGGAGCGGCATCAACATGCCGTGGTAAAATTTTTGTCCCATTTGGGGGAGGTTTGGGTATATGCTTCTCACAAACCGGAGCTTCTCACAACAAGCATGATGGTTTTCGGTAGGGAACGTCCCACCTTTGTGGACAAAACAATATCCATTGCCTCTTATTGCTTTCAAATTATTTTCCCGTGTCAACATAGAACAACAGGAGTGTTATGTGATTATTTGTGATTTTTGGTGGTTCGTTTGGACATTTTTATGCATTAACTGACTTTTCAATGCATTTTATGAGCATAATTCAAATTTGAACTACATGCACATGCTCCAGCGCATATAAATTGGTTGAAAAATCAAATCGGTGTCCTTGGGTGCATGCTTAGGTCCCATGCAAGAAATGAGAATGAATTTCAAACACCTGGGCACCATTGATTGCCGGCAAAACATTTAGATGCCTGGCTTTTTAATTCTAGTAAATCCAAAACTCTCTGAAATTCATGAAACTTGGCATGCTATCATGGAGTGGCATCAACATGCCGTGGTAAAATTTTTGTCCCATTTGGGGCAGGTTTGGATATATGCTTCTCACAACAAGCATGATGGTTTACGGTAGGGAACGTCCCACCTTTGTGGACGAAACGATATCCATTGCCTCTTATTGCTTTCAAAATTTTTCTCGTGTCGACATAGAACAACAGGTGTGTTGTGTGATTTTTTGTGATTTTTGGGGGTTTGTTTGGACATTTTTATGCATTAACTGAGTTTTCAATGCATTTTATGTGCATAATTCAAATTTGAACTACATGCACATGCTCCAGCGCATATAAATTGGTTGAAAAATCAAATTTGTGTCCTTGGGTGCCTACATAGGTCCCATGCAAGAAATGGGAGTAAATTTCAAACACCGGGGCACCGTTGATTGCCGGCAAAAAATTGAGATGCCTGGTTTTTAAATTCTAGTGAATCCAAAACTCGTCTGAAATTCATGAAACATGGCATGCTATTATGGAGCGGCATCAACATGCCGTGGTAAAATTTTTGTCCCATTTGGGGCAGGTTTGGGTATATGCTTCTCACAAACCGGAGCTTCTCACAACAAGCATGATGGTTTTCCGTAGGGAACGTCCCACCTTTGTGGACAAAACGATATCCATTGCCTCTTATTGCTTTTTTTCTCGTGTCAACATAGAACAACAGGAGTGTTGTGTGATTTTTCGGGGTTAATTCGGACATTTTTATGCATTAACTCAATTTTCAATGCTTTTTATGTGCATAATTCAAATTTGAACTACATGCACTTGCTCCAGCGCATATAAATTGGTGGCAAAATCAAATCGGTGTCCTTGGGTGCATGCTTAGGTGCCATGCAAGAAATGGGAATGAATATCAAACACCGGGGCACCGTTGATTGCCGGCAAAACAACTAGATGCCTGGCTTTTTAATTCTAGTAAATCCAAAACTCGTCTAAAATTCATGAAAACGGGCATGCTATCATGGAGCGGCATCAACATGCCGAGGTACAAATTTTGTCCCATTTGGGGCAGGTTTAGGTATATGCTTCTCACAAACCGGAGCTTCTCACAACAAGCATGATGGTTTTCGGTAGGGAACGTCCCACCTTTGTGGACGAAACGATATTGATTGCCTCTTATTGCTTTCAAATTTTTTTCTCATGTCGACATAGAACAACAGGAGTGTTGTGTGATTTTTTGTGATTTTTGGGGGTTCGTTTGGACATTTTTATGCATTAACTGAGTTTTCAATGCATTTTATGTGCATAATTCAAATTTGAACTACATGCACATGCTCCAGCGCATATAAATTGGTTGAAAAATCAAACTTGTGTCCTTGGGTGCCTGCTTAGGTCCCATGCAAGAAACAGGAGTAAATTTCAAACACCGGGGCACCGTTGATTGCCGGCAAAACATTGAGATGCCTGGTTTTTAAATTCTCGTAAATCCAAAACTCGTCTGAAATTCATGAAACTTGGCATGCTACATGGAGCGGCATCAACATGACGTGGTACAAATTTTGTCCCATTTGGGGCAGGTTTGGGTATATGCTTCTCACAAACCGGAGCTTCTCACAACAAGCATGATTGTTTTCGGTAGGGAACGTCCCACCTTTGTGGACAAAACGATATCCATTGCCTCTTATTGCTTTTTTTTCTCGTGTCAACATAGAACAACAGGAGTGTTGTGTGATTTTTTGTGATTTTTCGGGGTTAATTTGGACATTTTTATGCATTAACTCAATTTTCAATGTTTTTTATGTGCATAATTCAAATTTGAACTACATGCACTTGCTCCAGCGCATATAAATTGGTTGCAAAATCAAATCGGTGTCCTTGGGTGCATGCATAGGTGTCATGCAAGAAATGGGAATGAATATTAAACACCGGGGCACCGTTGATTGCCGGCAAAACATCTAGATGACTGTCTTTTTAATTCTAGTAAATCCAAAACTCGTCTAAAATTCATGAAACTGGGCATGATATCATGGAGCGGCATCAACATGCCGTGGTACAAATTTTGTCCCATTTGGGGCAGGTTTGGGTATATGCTTCTCACAAACCGGAGCTTCTCACAACAAGCATGATGGTTTTCGGTAGGGAATGTCCCACCTTTGTGGACGAAACGATATCGATTGCCTCTTATTGCTTTCAAAAAATTTCTCGTGTCGACATAGAACAACAGGAGTGTTGTGTGATTTTTTGTGATTTTTGGGGGTTCGTTTGGACATTTCTATGCATTAACTAAGTTTTCAATGCATTTTATGTGCATAATTCAAATTCGAACTACATGCACATGCTCCAGCGCATATAAATTGGTTGAAAAATCAAATTTGTGTCCTTGGGTGCCTGCTTAGGTGCCATGCAAGAAATGGGAGTGAATTTCAAACACCGGGGAACCGTTGATTACCGGCAAAACATTGAGATGCCTGGTTTTTAAATTCTAGTAAATCCAAAACTCGTCTGAAATTCATGAAACTTGGCATGCTATCATGGAGTGGCATCAACATGCCGTGGTAAAAATTTTGTCCCATTTGGGGCAGGTTTGGGTATATGCTTCTCACAAACCGGAGCTTCTCACAACAAGCATGATGGTTTTCGGTAGGGAACGTCCCACCATTTGTGGACAAAACGATATCCATTGCCTCTTATTGCTTTAATTTATTTTTCTCGTGTCACATAGAACAACAGGAGTGTTGTGTGATTTTTTGTGATTTTTCGGGGTTAATTTGGACATTTTTATGCATTAACTAAGTTTTCAATGCTTTTTATGTGCATAATTCAAATTTGAACTACATGCACAAGCTCCAGCGCATATAAATTGGTTGAATAATCAAATATGTGTCCTTGGGTGCATGCTTAGGTCCCATGCAAGAAATGGGAATGAATTTCTAACACTAGTGCACCGTTGATTGCCGGCAAAACATTGAGAAGCCTGGTTTTTTAATTCTAGTAATCCAAAACTCGTCTGAAATTCATGAAACTTGGCATGCTATCATGGAGCGGCATCAACATGTCGTGGTACAAATTTTGTCCCATTTGGGGCAGGTTTGGGTATATGCTTCTCACAAACCGGAGCTTCTCACAACAAGCATGATGATTTTCGGTTGGGAACGTCGCACCTTTATGGACAAAACGATATCTATTGTCTCTTACTGCTTTCAAAAAAATTCTCGTGTCGACATAGATCAACAGGAGTGTTGTGTGATTTTTTTGGATTTTTCAGGGTTCGTTTGGACATTTTTATGCATTAACTAAGTTTTCATTGCTTTTTATGTGCATAATTCAAATTTTAACTACATGCACTTGCTCCAGCGCATATAAATTGGTTGAAAAATCAAATCGGTGTCCTTGGGTGCATGCTTAGGTCCCATGCAAGAAATGGGAATGAATATCAACCACCGGGGCATCGTTGATTGCCGGCAAAACATTTAGATGCCTGGTTTTTTAATTCTAGTAAATCCAAAACTCGTCTAAAATTCATGAAACTTGGCATGCTATCATGGAGCGGCATCAACATGCCGTGGTAAAAATTTTGTCCCATTTGGGGCAGGTCTGGGTATATGCTTCTCACAAACCGGAGCTTCTCACAACAAGCATGATGGTTTCCGGTAGGGAACGTCCCACCTTTGTGGACGAAACGATATCCATCGCCTCTTATTGCTTTTTTTTTTCTCGTGTCAACATAGAACAACAGGAGTGTTGTGTGATTTTTTGTGATTTTTCGGGGTTCGTTTGGACATTTTTACGCATGAACTAAGTTTTCAATGCTTTTTATGTGCATAATTCAAATTTGAACTACATGCACTTGCTCCAGCGCATATAAATTGGTTGAAAAATCAAATCGGTGTCCTTGCGTGCATGCTTAGGTCCCATGCAATAAATGGGAATGAATTTCAAACACCGGGGCACCGTTGGTTGCCAGCAAAGCATTGGGATGCCTGGTTTTTAAATTCTAGTAAATCCAAAACTCGTCTGAAATTCATGAAACTTGGCATGCTATCATGGAGCGGCATCAACATGCCGTGGTACAAATTTTGTCCCATTTGGGGCAGGTTTGGGTATATGCTTCTCACAAACCAGAGCTTCTCCTAACAAGAATGATGGTTTTCGGTAGGGTACGTCCCACCTTTGTGGACGAAACGATATCCATTGCCTCTTATTGCTTTCAATTTTTTTTCTCATGTCGACATAGAACAACAGGAGTGTTGTGTGATTTTTTGTGATTTTTGGGGGTTCGTTTGGACATTTTTATGCATTAACTGACTTTTCAATGTATTTTATGAGCATAATTCAAATTTAAACTACATGCACATGCTCCAGCGCATATAAATTGGTTGAAAAATCAAATCGGTGTCCTTGGGAGCATGCTTAGGTCCCATGCAAGAAATGGGAATGAATTTCAAACACCTGGGCACCATTGATTGCCGACAAAACATTTAGATGCCTGGCTTTTTCATTCTAGTAAATCCAAAACTCGTCTGAAATTCATGAAACTTGGCATGCTATCATGGAGTGGCATCAACATGCCGTGGTAAATTTTTTGTCCCATTTGGGGCAGGTTTGGATATATGCTTCTCACAAACCGGAGCTTCTCACAACAAGCATGATGGTTTTCGGTAGGGAACGTCCCACCTTTGTGGACGAAACGATATCCATTGCCTCTTATTGCTTTCAAAAAAATTTCTCGTGTCGACATAGAACAACAGGAGTGTTGTGTTATTTTTGTGATTTTTGGGGGTTTGTTTGGACATTTTTATGCATTAACTGAGTTTTCAATGCATTTTATGTGCATAATTCAAATTTGAACTACATGCACATGCTCCAGCGCATATAAATTTGTTGAAAAATCAAATTTGTGTCGTTGGGTGCCTGCTTAGGTCCCATGCAAGAAATGGGAGTAAATTTCAAACACCGGGGC
This sequence comes from Aegilops tauschii subsp. strangulata, assembly GCF_002575655.3. Lineage (NCBI taxonomy): Eukaryota > Viridiplantae > Streptophyta > Magnoliopsida > Poales > Poaceae > Aegilops > Aegilops tauschii. The sequence goes on from NC_053035.3 coordinate 178,609,018, forward strand.
ACCGTTGATTGCCGGCAAAACATTAAGATGCATGGTTTTTAAATTCTAGTAAATCCAAAACTCGTATGAAATTCATGAAACTTGGCATGCTATTATGGAGCGGCATCAACATGCCGTGGTAAATTTTTTGTCCCATTTGGGGCAGGTTTGGGTATATGCTTCTCACAAACCGGAGCTTCTCACAACAAGCATGATGGTTTTCGGTAGGGAACGTCCCACCTTTGTGGACAAAACGATATCCATTGCCTCTTATTGCTTATTTTTTCTCGTGTCAACATAGAACAACAGGAGTGTTGTGTGATTTTTTGTGATTTTTCGGGGTTAATTCGGACATTTTTATGCATTAACTCAATTTTCAATCCTTTTTATGTGCATAATTCAAATTTGAACTACATGCACTTGCTCCAGCGCATATAAATTGGTTGCAAAATCAAATCGGTGTCCTTGGGTGCATGCTTAGTTGCCATGCAAGAAATGGGAATGAATATCAAACACCGGGGCACCGTTGATTGCCGGCAAAACATCTAGATGCCTGACTTTTTAATTCTAGTAAATCCAAAACTCGTCTAAAATTCATGAAACTGGGCATGCTATCATGGAGCAGCATCAACAAGCCGTGGTAGAAATTTTGTCCCATTTGGGGCAGGTTTGGGTATATGCTTCTCACAAACCGGAGCTTCTCACAACAAGCATGATGGTTTTCGGTAGGGAACGTCCCACCTTTGTGGACGAAACGATATCGATTGCCTCTTATTGCTGTCAATTTTTTTTCTCGTGTCGACATAGAACAACAGGAGTGTTGTGTGATTTTTTGTGATTTTTGGGGGTTCGTTTGGACATTTCTATGCATTAACTGAGTTTTCCATGCATTTTATGTGCATAATTCAAATTTGAACTACATGCACATGCTCCAGCACATATAAATTGGTTGAAAAATTAAATTTGTGTCCTTGGGTGCCTGCCTAGGTGCCATGCAAGAAATGGGAGTGAATTTCAAACACCGGGGAACCGTTGATTACCGGCAAAACATTGAGATGCCTGGTTTTTAAATTCTAGTAAATCCAAAACTCATCTGAAATTCATGAAGCTTGGCATGCTATAATGGAGCGGCATCAACATGCCGTGGTAAATTTTTTGTCCCATTTGGGGCAGGTTTGGGTATATGCTTCTCACAAACCGGAGCTTCTCACAACAAGCATGATGGTTTTCGGTAGGGAACGTCCCACCTTTGTGGACAAAACGATATCCATTGCCTCTTATTGCTTTCAAATTATTTTCCCGTGTCAACATAGAACAACAGGAGTGTTGTGTGATTATTTGTGATTTTTGGTGGTTCGTTTGGACATTTTTATGCATTAACTGACTTTTCAATGCATTTTATGAGCATAATTCAAATTTGAACTACATGCACATGCTCCAGCGCATATAAATTGGTTGAAAAATCAAATCGGTGTCCTTGGGTGCATGCTTAGGTCCCATGCAAGAAATGGGAATGAATTTCAAACACCGGGGCACCGTTGGTTGCCAGCAAAGCATTGAGATGCCTGGTTTTTAAATTCTAGTAAATCCAAAACTCGTCTGAAATTCATGAAACTTGGCATGCTATCATGGAGCGGCATCAACATGCCGTGGTACAAATTTTGTACCATTTGGGGCAGGTTTGGGTATATGCTTCTCACAAACCAGAGCTTCTCCTAACAAGAATGATGGTTTTCGGTAGGGAACGTCCCACCTTTGTGGACGAAACGATATCCATTGCCTCTTATTGCTTTCAAAAATTTTCTCGTGTCGACATAGAACAACAGGAGTGTTGTGTGATTTTTTGTGATTTTTCGGGGTTTGTTTGGAAATTTTTATGCATTAACTAAGTTTTCAATGCTTTTTATGTGCATAATTCAAATTTGAACTACATGCACATGCTCCAGCGCATATAAATTGGTTGAATAATCAAATATGTGTCCTTGGGTGCATGCTTAGGTCCCATGCAAGAAATGGGAATGAAATTCAAACACCAGTGCACCGTTGATTGCCGGCAAAACATTGAGAAGCCTGGTTTTTTAATTCTAGTAATCCAAAACTCGTCTGAAATTCATGAAACTTGGCATGCTATCATGGAGCGGCATCAACATGTCGTGGTACAAATTTTGTCCCATTTGGGGCAGGTTTGGGTATATGCTTCTCACAAACCGGAGCTTCTCACAACAAGCATGATGGTTTTCGGTAGGGAACGTCCCACCTTTGTGGACAAAACGATATCCATTGCCTCGTATTGATTTTTTTCTCGTGTCAACCTAGAACAACAGGAGTGTTGTGTGATTTTTCGGGGTTAATTCGGACATTTTTATGCATTAACTCAATTTTCAATGGTTTTTATGTGCATAATTCAAATTTGAACTACATGCACTTGCTCCAGCGCATATAAATTGGTGGCAAAATCAAATCGGTGTCCTTGGGTGCATGCTTAGGTGCCATGCAAGAAATAGGAATGAATATCAAACACCGGGGCACCGTTGATTGCCGGCAAAACAACTAGATGCCTGGCTTTTTAATTCTAGTAAATCCAAAACTCGTCTAAAATTCATGAAAATGGGCATGCTATCATGGAGCGGCATCAACATGCGGAGGTACAAATTTTGTCCCATTTGGGGCAGGTTTGGGTATATGCTTCTCACAAACCGGAGCTTCTCACAACAAGCATGATGGTTTTCGGTAGGGAACGTCCCACCTTTGTGGACGAAACGATATCGATTGCCTCTTATTGCTTTCAATTTTTTTTCTCATGTCGACATAGAACAACAGGAGTGTTGTGTGATTTTTTGTGATTTTTGGGGGTTCGTTTGGACATTTTTATGCATTAACTGAGTTTTCAATGCATTTTATGTGCATAATTCAAATTTGAACTACATGCACATGCTCCAGCGCATATAAATTGGTTGAAAAATCAAATTTGTGTCCTTGGGTGCCTGCTTAGGTCCCATGCAAGAAACGGGAGTAAATTTCAAACACCGGGGCACCGTTGATTGCCGGCAAAACATTGAGATGCCTGGTTTTCAAATTCTAGTAAATCCAAAACTCGTCTGAAATTCATGAAACTTGGCATGCTACATGGAGCGGCATCAACATGACGTGGTACAAATTTTGTCCCATTTGGGGCAGGTTTGGGTATATGCTTCTCACAAACCGGAGCTTCTCGCAACAAGCATGATGGTTTTCGGTAGGGAACGTCCCACCTTTGTGGACAAAACGATATCCATTGCCTCTTATTGCTTTTTTTTCTCGTGTCAACATAGAACAACAGGATTGTTGTGTGATTTTTTGTGATTTATCGCGGTTAATTTGGACATTTTTATGCATTAACTCAATTTTCAATGTTTTTTATGTGCATAATTCAAATTTGAACTACATGCACATGCTCCAGCGCATATAAATTGGTTGCAGAATCAAATCGGTGTCCTTGGGTGCATGCATAGGTGCCATGCAAGAAATGGGAATGAATATTAAACACCGGGGCACCGTTGATTGCCGGCAAAACATCTAGATGACTGTCTTTTTAATTCTAGTAAATCCAAAACTCGTCTAAAATTCATGAAACTGGGCATGCTATCATGGAGCGGCATCAACATGCCGTGGTACAAATTTTGTCCCATTTGGGGCAGGTTTGGGTATATGCTTCTCACAAACCGGAGCTTCTCACAACAAGCATGATGGTTTTCGGTAGGGAATGTCCCACCTTTGTGGACGAAACGATATCGATTGCCTCTTATTGCTTTCAAAAAAATTTCTCGTGTCGACATAGAACAACAGGAGTGTTGTGTGATTTTTTGTGATTTTTGGGGGTTTGTTTGGACATTTCTATGCACTAACTAAGTTTTCAATGCATTTTATGTGCATAATTCAAATTCGAACTACATGCACATGCTCCAGCGCATATAAATTGGTTGAAAAATCAAATTTGTGTCCTTGGGTGCCTGCTTAGGTGCCATGCAAGAAATGGGAGTGAATTTCAAACACCGGGGAACCGTTGATTACCGGCAAAACATTGAGATGCCTCGTTTTAAAATTCTAGTAAATCCAAAACTCGTCTGAAATTCATGAAACTTGGCATGCTATCATGGAGTGGCATCAACATGCCGTGGTAAAATTTTTGTCCCATTTGGGGCAAGTTTGGGTATATGCTTCTCACAAACCGGAGCTTCTCACAACAAGCATGATAGTTTTCGGTAGGGAACGTCCCACCTTTGTGGACAAAACGATATCCATTGCCTCTTATTGCTTTAATTTTTTTCCTCGTGTCACATAGAACAACAGGAGTGTTGTGTGATTTTTTGTGATTTTTCGGGGTTAATTTGGACATTTTTATGCATTAACTAAGTTTTCAATGCTTTTTATGTGCATAATTCAAATTTGAACTACATGCACATGCTCCAGCGCATATAAATTGGTTGAATAATCAAATATGTGTCCTTGGGTGCATGCTTAGGTCCCATGCAAGAAATGGGAATGAAATTCAAACACCAGTGCACCGTTGATTGCCGGCAAAACATTGAGAAGCTTGGTTTTTTAATTCTAGTAATCCAAAACTCGTCTGAAATTCATGAAACTTGGCATGCTATCATGGAGCGGCATCAACATGTCGTGGTACAAATTTTGTCCCATTTGGGGCAGGTTTGGGTATATGCTTCTCACAAACCGGAGCTTCTCACAACAAGCATGATGGTTTTCGGTAGGGAACGTCCCACCTTTGTGGACAAAACGATATCCATTGCCTCGTATTGATTTTTTTCTCGTGTCAACATAGAACAACATGAGTGTTGTGTGATTTTTCGGGGTTAATTCGGACATTTTTATGCATTAACTCAATTTTCAATGGTTTTTATGTGCATAATTCAAATTTGAACTACATGCACTTGCTCCAGCGCATATAAATTGGTGGCAAAATCAAATCGGTGTCTTTGGGTGCATGCTTAGGTGCCATGCAAGAAATGGGAATGAATATCAAACACCGGGGCACCGTTGATTGCCGGCAAAACAACTAGATGCCTGGCTTTTTAATTCTAGTAAATCCAAAACTCGTCTAAAATTCATGAAAATGGGCATGCTATCATGGAGCGGCATCAACATGCCGAGGTACAAATTTTGTCCCATTTGGGGCAGGTTTGGGTATATGCTTCTCACAAACCGGAGCTTCTCACAACAAGCATGATGGTTTTCGGTAGGGAACGTCCCACCTTTGTGGATGAAACGATATCGATTGCCTCTTATTGCTTTCAAATTTTTTTCTCATGTCGACATAGAACAACAGGAGTGTTGTGTGATTTTTTGTGATTTTTGGGGGTTCGTTTGGACATTTTTATGCATTAACTGAGTTTTCAATGCATTTTATGTGCATATTCAAATTTGAACTACATGCACATGCTCCAGCGCATATAAATTGGTTGAAAAATCAAATTTGTGTCCCTGGGTGCCTGCTTAGGTCCCATGCAAGAAACGGGAGTAAATTTCAAACACCGGGGCACCGTTGATTGCCGGCAAAACATTGAGATGCCTGGTTTTCAAATTCTAGTAAATCCAAAACTCGTCTGAAATTCATGAAACTTGGCATGCTACATGGAGCGGCATCAACATGACGTGGTACAAATTTTGTCCCATTTGGGGCAGGTTTGGGTATATGCTTCTCACAAACCGGAGCTTCTCACAACAAGCATGCTGGTTTTCGGTAGGGAACGTCCCACCTTTGTGGACAAAACGATATCCATTGCCTCTTATTGCTTTTTTTTCTCGTGTCAACATAGAACAACAGGATTGTTGTGTGATTTTTTGTGATTTATCGGGGTTAATTTGGACATTTTTATGCATTAACTCAATTTTCAATGTTTTTTATGTGCATAATTCAAATTTGAACTACATGCACTTGCTCCAGCGCATATAAATTGGTTGCAAAATCAAATCGGTGTCCTTGGGTGCATGCATAGGTGCCATGCAAGAAATGGGAATGAATATTAAACACCGGGGCACCGTTGATTGCCGGCAAAACATCTAGATGACTGTCTTTTTAATTCTAGTAAATCCAAAACTCGTCTAAAATTCATGAAACTGGGCATGCTATCATGGAGCGGCATCAACATGCCGTGGTACAAATTTTGTCCCATTTGGGGCAGGTTTGGGTATATGCTTCTCACAAACCGGAGCTTCTCACAACAAGCATGATGGTTTTCGGTAGGGAATGTCCCACCTTTGTGGACGAAACGATATCGATTCCCTCTTATTGCTTTCAAAAAAATTTCTCGTGTCGACATAGAACAACAGGAGTGTTGTGTGATTTTTTGTGATTTTTGGGGGTTTGTTTGGACATTTCTATGCACTAACTAAGTTTTCAATGCATTTTATGTGCATAATTCAAATTCGAACTACATGCACATGCTCCAGCGCATATAAATTGGTTGAAAAATCAAATTTGTGTCCTTGGGTGCCTGCTTAGGTGCCATGCAAGAAATGGGAGTGAATTTCAAACACCGGGGAACCGTTGATTACCGGCAAAACATTGAGATGCCTCGTTTTAAAATTCTAGTAAATCCAAAACTCGTCTGAAATTCATGAAACTTGGCATGCTATCATGGAGTGGCATCAACATGCCGTGGTAAAAATTTTGTCCCATTTGGGGCAGGTTTGGGTATATGCTTCTCACAAACCGGAGCTTCTCACAACAAGCATGATAGTTTTCGGTAGGGAACGTCCCACCTTTGTCGACAAAACGATATCCATTGCCTCTTATTGCTTTAATTTTTTTCCTCGTGTCACATAGAACAACAGGAGTGTTGTGTGATTTTTTGTGATTTTTCGGGGTTAATTTGGACATTTTTATGCATTAACTAAGTTTTCAATGCTTTTTATGTGCATAATTCAAATTTGAACTACATGCACATGCTCCAGCGCATATAAATTGGTTGAATAATCAAATATGTGTCCTTGGGTGCATGCTTAGGTCCCATGCAAGAAATGGGAATGAAATTCAAACACCAGTGCACTGTTGATTGCCGGCAAAACATTGAGAAGCCTGGTTTTTTAATTCTAGTAATCCAAAACTCGTCTGAAATTCATGAAACTTGGCATGCTATCATGGAGCGGCATCAACATGTCGTGGTGCAAATTTTGTCCCATTTGGGGCAGGTTTGGGTATATGCTTCTCACAAACCGGAGCTTCTCACAACAAGCATGATGGTTTTCGGTTGGGAACGTCGCACCTTTATGGACAAAACGATATCTATTGTCTCTTACTGCTTTAATTTTATTTTCTCGTGTCAACATAGATCAACAGGAGTGTTATGTGATTTTTTTGTGATTTTTCAGGGTTCGTTTGGACATTTTTATGCATTAACTAAGTTTTCATTGCTTTTTATGTGCATAATTCAAATTTGAACTACATGCACTTGCTCCAGCGCATATAAATTGGTTGAAAAATCAAATCGGTGTCCTTGGGTGCATGCTTAGGTCCCATGCAAGAAATGGGAGTGAATTTCAAACAGCGGGGCACCGTTGATTGCCGGCAAAACATTGAGATGCCTGGTTTTCAAATTCTAGTAAATCCAAATCTCATCTGAAATTCATGAAACTTGGCATGCTATCATGGAGAGGCATCAACATGCCATGGTACAAATTTTGTCCCATTTGGGGCTGGTTTGGGTATATGCTTCTCACAAACCGGAGCTTCTCACAGCAAGCATGATGGTTTCCGGTAGGGAACGTCCCACCTTTGTGGACGAAACGATATCCATTACCTCTTATTGCTTTCAAATTTTTTTCTCGTGTCAACATAGAACAACAGGAGTGTTGTGTGATTTTTTGTGATTTTTGGGGTTTGTTTGGACATTTTTATGCATTAACTAAGTTTTCAATGCTTTTTATGTGCATAATTCAAATTTGAACTACATGCACTTGCTCCAGCGCATATAAATTGGTTGAAAAATCAAATTTGTGTCCTTGGGTGCCTGCTTAGGTCCCATGCAAGAAATGGGAGTGAATTTCGAACACCGGGGCACCGTTGATTGCCGGCAAAACATTGAGATGCCTGGTTTTTAAATTCTAGTAAATCGAAAACTCGTCTGAAATTCATGAAACTTGGCATGCTATCATGGAGCGGCATCAACATGCCTTGGTAAAAATTTGGTCCCATTTGGGGCGGGTTTGCGTATATGCTTCTCACAAACCGGAGCTTGTCACAACAAGCATGATGGTTTTCGGTAGGGAACGTCCCACCTTTGTGAACAAAACGATATCCATTGCTTCTTATTGCTTTAATTTTTTTTCTCGTGTCAACATAGAACTACAGGAGTGTTGTGTGATTTTTTGTGATTTTTCGGGGTTCATTTGGACATTTTTATGCATTAACTAAGTTTTCAATGCTTTTTATTTACATAATTCAAATTTGAACTACATGCACTTGCTCCAGCACATATAAATTGGTTGAAAAATCAATTCGGTGTCCTTGGGTGCCTGCTTAGGTCCCATGCAAGAAATGGGAATGAATATCAAACATCAGGGCACCGTTGATTGCCAGCAAAACATTTAGAAGCCTGGTTTTTTAATTCTAGTAAATGCAAAACTCGTCTAAAATTCATGAAACTTGGCATGCTCTGATGGAGCGGCATCAACATGCCGTGGTACAAATTTTGTCCCATTTGGGGCAGGTTTGGGTGTATGCCTCTCACAAACCGGAGCTTCTCACAACAAGCATGATGGTTTTCGGTAGAGAACGTCCCTCCTTTGTGGACGAAATGATATCCATTGCCTCTTATTGCTTTCAGAATTTTTCCTCGTGTCAACATAGAACAACAGGAGTGTTGTGTGATTTTTTGTGATTTTTCGGGGTTCGTTTGGACAGTTTTATGCATTAACTGAGTTTTCAAAGCATTTTATGTGCATAATTCAAATTTGAACTACATGCACATGCTCCAACGCATATAAATTGGTTGAATAATCAAATATGTGTCCTTGGGTGCATGCTTAGTTCCCATGCAAGAAATGGGAATGAATTTCAAACACCAGTGCACCGTTGATTGCCGGCAAACATTGAGATGCCTGGTTTTTAAACTCTAGTAAATCCAAAACTCGTCTGAAATTCATGAAACTTGGCATGCTATCATGGAGCGGCATCAACATGACGTGGTACAAATTTTGTCCCATTTGGGGCAAGTTTGGGTATATGCTTCTCACAAACCGGAGCTTCTCACAACAAGCATGATGGTTTTCGGTAGGGAACGTCCCACCTTTGTGGACAAAACGATATCCATTGCCTCTTATTGCTTTTTTTTCTCGTGTCAACTTAGAACAACAGGAGTGTTGTGTGCTTTTTTGTGATTTTTCGGGGTTCGTTTGGACATTTTTATGCATTAACTAAGTTTTCAATGCTTTTTATGTGCATAATTCCAATTTGAACTACATGCACTTGCTCCAGCGCATATAAATTGGTTGAAAAATCAAATCGGTGTCCTTGGGTGCATGCTTAGGTCCCATGCAAGAAATGGGAATGAATATCAAACACCGGGGCACCGTTGATTGCCGGCAAAACATTTAGATGCCTGGTTTTTAATTCTAGTAATTCCAAAACTCGTCGAAAATTCATGAAACTTGGCATGCTATCATGGAGCGGCATCAACATGCCGTCGTACAAATTTTGTCCCATTTGGGGCAGGTTTGGGTATATGCTTCTCACAAACCGGAGCTTCTCACAACAAGCATGATGGTTTTCGGTAGGGAACGTCCCACCTTTGTGGACGAAACGATATCCACTGCCTCTTATTGATTTTTTTTTCTCGTGTCAACATAGAACAACAGGAGTGTTGTGTGATTTTTTGTGATTTTTCGGGGTTCATTTGGACATTTTTATGCATTAACTAAGTTTTCAATGCTTTTTATGTGCATAATTCAAATTTGAACTACATGCACTTGCTCCAGCGCATATAAATTGGTTGAAAAATCAAATCGGTGTCCTTGTGTGCATGCTTAGGTCCCATGCAAGAAATGGGAACGAATATCAAACACCGGGGCACCGTTGATTGCCAGCAAAACATTTAGATGCCTGGTTTCTTAATTCTAGTAAATCCAAAACTCGTCTAAAATTCATGAAACTTGGCATGCTATCATGGAGCGGCATCAACATGACGTGGTACAAATTTTGTCCCATTTGGGGCAGGTTTGGGTATATGCTTCTCACAAACCGGAGCTTCTCACAACAAGCTTGATGGTTTCGGTAGGGAACGTCCCACCTTTGTGGACAAAACGATATCCATTGCCTCTTATTGCTTTTTTTTCTCGTGTCAACTTAGAACAACAGGAGTGTTGTGTGCTTTTTTGTGATTTTTCGGTGTTCGTTTGGACATTTTTATGCATTAACTAAGGTTTCAATGCTTTTGATGTGCATAATTCCAATTTGAACTACATGCACTTGCTCCAGCGCATATAAATTGGTTGAAAAATCAAATCGGTGTCCTTGGGTGCATGCTTAGGTCCCATGCAAGAAATGGGAATGAATATCAAACACCGGGGCACCGTTGATTGCCGGCAAAACATTTAGATGCTTGGTTTTTTAATTCTAGTAACTCCAAAACTCATCGAAAATTCATGAAACTTGGCATGCTATCATGGAGCGGCATCAACATGCTGTGGTAAAATTTTTGTCCCCTTTGGGGCAGGTTTGGGTATATGCTTCTCACAAACCGGAGCTTCTTACAACAAGCATGATGGTTTTCGGTAGGGAACGTCCCACCTTTGTGGACGAAACGATATCCATTGCCTCTTATTGCTTTCAAATTTTTTCCTCGTGTCAACATAGAACAACAGGAGTGTTGTGTGATTTTTTGTGATTTTTTGGGGTTCGTTTGGACAGTTTTATGCATTAACTGAGTTTTCAATGCATTTTATGTGCATAATTCAAATTTGAACTACATGCACATGCTCCAACGCATATAAATTGGTTGAATAATCAAATATGTGTCCTTGGGTGCATGCTTAGTTCCCATGCAAGAAATGGGATTGAATTTCAAACACCAGTGCACCGTTGATTGCCGGCAAAACATTGAGATGCCTGGTTTTTAAACTCTAGTAAATCCAAAACTCGTCTGAAATTCATGAAACTTGGCATGCTATCATGGAGCGGCATCAACATGACGTGGTACAAATTTTGTCCCATTTGGGGCAGGTTTGGGTATATGCTTCTCACAAACCGCAGCTTCTCACAACAAGCATGATGGTTTTCGGTAGGGAACGTCCCACCTTTGTGGACAAAACGATATCCATTGCCTCTTATTGCTTTTTTTTTCTCATGTCAACTTAGAACAACAGGAGTGTTGTGTGATTTTTTGTGATTTTTCGGGGTTCGTTTGGACATTTTTATGCATTAACTAAGTTTTCAATGCTTTTTATGTGCATAATTCCAATTTGAACTACATGCACTTGCTCCAGCGCATATAAATTGGTTGAAAAATCAAATCGGTGTCCTTGTGTGCATGCTTAGGTCCCATGCAAGAAATGGGAACGAATATCAAACACCGGGGCACCGTTGATTGCCGGCAAAACATTTAGATGCCTGGTTTTTTAATACTAGTAAATCCAAAACTCGTCTAAAATTCATGAAACTTGGCATGCTATCATGGAGCGGCATCAACATGACGTGGTACAAATTTTGTCCCATTTGGGGCAGGTTTGGGTATATGCTTCTCACAAAGCGGAGCTTCTCACAACAAGCATGATGGTTTTCGGTAGGGAACGTCCCACCTTTGTGGACAAAACGACATCCATTGCCTCTTATTGCTTTTTTTTTTCTCGTGTCAACTTAGAACAACAGGAGTGTTGTGTGCTTTTTTGTGATTTTTCGGGGTTCGTTTGGACATTTTTATGCATTAACTAAGTTTTCAATGCTTTTTATGTGCATAATTCCAATTTGAACTACATGCACTTGCTCCAGCGCATATAAATTGGTTGAAAAATCAAATCGGTGTCCTTGGGTGCATGTTTAGGTCCCATGCAAGAAATGGGAAGGAATATCAAACACCGGGGCACCGTTGATTGCCGGCAAAACATTCAGATGCCTGGATTTTTTAATTCTAGTAATTCCAAAACTCGTCAAAAATTCATGAAACTTGGCATGCTATCATGGAGCGGCATCAACATGCCGTCGTACAAATTTTGTCCCATTTGGGGCAGGTTTGGGTATATGCTTCTCACAAAGCGGAGCTTCTCACAACAAGCATGATGGTTTTTGATAGGGAACGTCCCACCTTTGTGGACGAAACGATATCCATTGCCTCTTATTGCTTTCAAAAATTTTCCTCGTGTCAACATAGAACAACAGGAGTGTTGTGTGATTTTTTGTGATTTTTTGGGGTTCGTTTCGACAGTTTTATGCATTAACTGAGTTTTCAATGCATTTTATGTGCATAATTCAAATTTGAACTACATGCACATGCTCCAACGCATATAAATTGGTTGAATAATCAAACATGTGTCCTTGGGTGCATGCTTAGTTCCCATGCAAGAAATGGGAATGAATTTCAAACACCAGTGCACCGTTGATTGCCGGCAAAACATTGAGATGCCTGGTTTTTAAACTCTAGTAAATCCAAAACTCGTCTGAAATTCATGAAACTTGGCATGCTATCATGGAGCGGCATCAACATGACGTGGTACAAATTTTGTCCCATTTGGGGCAGGTTTGGGTATATGCTTCTCACAAACCGGAGCTTCTCACAACAAGCATGATGGTTTTCGGTAGGGAACGTCCCACCTTTGTGGACAAAACGATATCCATTGCCTCTTATTGCTTTTTTTTCTCGTGTCAACTTAGAACAACAGGAGTGTTGTGTGATTTTTTGTGATTTTTCGGGGTTCGTTTGGACATTTTTATGCATTAACTAAGTTTTCAATGCTTTTTATGTGCATAATTCCAATTTGAACTACATGCACTTGCTCCATCGCATATAAATTGGTTGAAAAATCACATCGGTGTCCTTGGGTGCATGCTTAGGTCCCATGCAAGAAATGGGAATGAATATCAAACACAGGGGAACCGTTGATTGCCGGCAAATCATTTAGATGCCTGGTTTTTTTAATTCTAGTAACTCCAAAACTCGTCGAAAATTCATGAAACTTGGCATGCTATTATGGAGCGGCATCAACATGCCGTGGTAAATTTTTTGTCCCATTTGGGGCAGGTTTGGGTATATGCTTCTCACAAACCGGAGCTTCTCACAACAAGCATGATGGTTTTCGGTAGGGAACGTCCCACCTTTGTGGACGAAACGATATCCATTGCCTCTTATTGCTTTCAAATTTTTTTCTCGTGTCAACATAGAACAACAGGAGTGTTGTGTGATTTTTGTGATTTTTCGGGGTTCGTTTGGACATTTTTTTGCATTAACTAAGTTTTCAATGCATTTTATGTGCAGAATTCAAATTTGAACTACATGCGCATGCTCCAACGCATATAAATTGGTTGAATAATCAAATATGTGTCCTTGGGTGCATGCTTAGTTCCCATGCAAGAAATGGGAATGAATATCAAACACCAGTGCACCGTTGATTGCCGGCAAAACATTGAGATGCCTGGTTTTTAAATTCTAGTAAATCCGAAACTCGTCTGAAATTCATGAAACTTGGCATGTTATCATGGAGCGGCATCAACATGACGTGGTACAAATTTTGTCCCATTTGGGGCTGGTTTGGGTATATGCTTCTCGCAAACCGGAGTTTCTCACAAGAAGCATGATGGTTTTCGGTAGGGAAAGTCCCACCTTTGTGGACAAAATGATATCCATTGCCTCTTATTGCTTTAATTTTTTTTCTCGTGTCAACATAGAACAACAGGAGTGTTGTGTGGTTTTTTTTATTTTTCGGTGTTCGTTTGGACATTTTTATGCATTAACTGAGTTTTCAATGCATTTTATGTGCATAATTCAAATTTGAACTACATGCACATGCTTTAGCGCATATAAATTGGTTGAAAAATCAAATCTGTGTCCTTGGGTGCATGCCTAGGTCCTATGCAAGAAATGGGAGTGAAATTCAAACACCGGGGCACCGTTGATTGCCGGCAAAACATTGAGATGTCTGGTTTTTAAATTCTAGTAAATCCAAAACCCGTCTGAAATTCATGAAACTTGGCATGCTACATGGAGCGGCATCAACATGACGTGGTACAAATTTTGTCCCATTTGGGGCAGGTTTGGGTATATGCTTCTCACAAACCAGAGCTTCGCACAACAAGCATGATGTTTTTCCGTAGGGAACGTCCCTCCTTTGTGGACGAAACGATATCCATTGCCTCTTATTGCTTTCAAATATTTTTCTCGTGTCAACATAGAACAACAGGAGTGTTGTGTATTTTTTGTGATTTTTTGGGGTTCGTTTGGACATTTTTATGCATTAACTAAGTTTTCAATGCATTTTATGTGCATAATTCAAATTTGAACTACATGCACATGCTCCAACGCATATAAATTGGTTGAAAAATTAAATCTATGTCCTTGGGTGCATGCTTAGGTCCCATGCAAGAAATGGGCTGGGCACCGTTGATTGGCGGCAAAACATTGGATGCCTGGTTTTTAAATTCTAGTAAATCCAAAACTCGTATGAAATTCATGAAACTTGGCATGCTATCATGGAGCGGCATCAACGTGCCATGGTAAAAATTTTGTCCCATTTGGGGCAGGTTTGGGTATATGCTTCCCACAAACCGGAGCTTCTCACAACAAGCATGATGGTTTTTGGTAGGGAACGTTCGACCTTTGTGGACGAAACGATATTCGTTGCCTCTTATTGCTTTCAAATTTTTTTCTCGTGTCAACATAGAACAACAGGATTGTTGTGTGATTTTTTGTGATTTTTCGGGGTTCGTTTGGACATTTTTATGCATTAACTAAGTTTTCAATGCATTTTATGTGCATAATTCAAATTTGAACTACATGCACATGCTCCAGCGCTTATAAATTGGTTGAAAAATAAATATGTGTCCTTGGGTGCATGCTTAGGACCCATGCAAGAAATGGGAATGAATTTCAAACACCGGGGCACCGTTGATTGCCGGCAAAACATTGAGATGCGTGGTTTTTAAATTCTAGTAAATCCAAAACTCGTCTGAAATTCATGAAACTTGGCGTGCTATCATGGAGCGGCATCAACATGCCGTGGTACAGATTTTGTCCCACTTGGGGCAGGTTTGGGTATATGCTTCTCACAAACCGGAGCTTCTCACAACAAGCATGATGGTTTTCGGTAGGGAACGTCCCACCTAAGTGGACGAAATGATATCCATTGCCTCTTATTGCTTTCAATTTTTTTTCTCGTGTCAACATAGAACAACAGGAGTGTTGTGTGATTTTTGTGATTTTTCGGGGTTCGTTTGGACATTTTTTTGCATTAACTAAGTTTTCAATGCATTTTATGTGCATAATTCAAATTTGAACTACATGCACATGCTCCAGCGCATATAAATTGGTTGAATAATCAAATATGTGTCCTTGGGTGCATGCTTAGGTCCCATGCAAGAAATGGGAATGAATTTCAAACACCGGTGCACCGTTGATTGCCGGCAAGACATTGAGATGCCTGGTTTTTAAAATCTAGTAAATCCAAAACTCATCTAAAATTCATGACACTTGGCATGCTATCATGGAGCGGCATCAACATGCCATCGTAAAAATTTGGGGCAGGTTTGCGTATATGCTTCTCACAAACCAGAGCTTCTCAAAACAAGCATGATGATTTTCGGTAGGGAACGTGCCACCTTTGTGGACAAAACGATATCCACTGCCTCTTATTGATTTAATTTTTTTTCTCGTGTCAACATAGAACAACAGGAGTGTTGTGTGATTTTTTGTGATTTTTCGGGGTTCATTTGGACATTTTTATGCATTAACTAAGTTTTCAATGCTTTTTATGTGCATAATTCAAATTTGAACTACATGCACTTGCTCCAGCGCATATAAATTGGTTGAAAAATCAAATCGGTGTCCTTGTGTGCATGCTTAGGTCCCATGCAAGAAATGGGAACGAATATCAAACACCGGGGCACCGTTGATTGCCAGCAAAACATTTAGATGCCTGGTTTTTAATTCTAGTAAATCCAAAACTCGTCTAAAATTCATGAAACTTGGCATGCTATCATGGAGCGGCATCAACATGACGTGGTACAAATTTTGTCCCATTTGGGGCAGGTTTGGGTATATGCTTCTCACAAACCGGAGCTTCTCACAACAAGCATGATGGTTTTCGGTAGGGAAAGTCCCACCTTTGTGGACAAAACGATATCCATTGCCTCTTATTGCTTTCAAATTTTTTTCTCGTGTCAACATAGAACAACAGGAGTGTTGTGTGGTTTTTTGTGATTTTTCGGGGTTCGTTTGCAAATTTTTATACGTTAACTGAGTTTTCAATGCATTTTATGTGCATAATTCAAATTTGAACTACATGCACATGCTCAAGCGCATATAAATTGGTTGAAAAATCAAATATGTGTCCTTGGGTGCATGCTTAGGTCCCATGCAAGAAATGGGAAAAAATTTCAAACACCGGGGCACCGTTGATTGCCGGCAAAACATTGAGATGCCTTGTTTTTAAATTCTAGTAAATCCAAAACTCGTCTGAAATTCATGAAACTTGGCATGCTATCGTGGAGTGGCATCAACATGCCGTGGTACAATTTTTGTCCCATTTGGGGCAGGTTTGGGTATATGCTTCTCACATACCGGAGCTTGTCACAACAAGCATGATGGTTTCGGTAGGGAACGTCCCACCTTTGTGAATGAAACGATATCCCTTTCAAATTTTTTTCTCGTGTCAACATAGAACAACAGGAGTGTTGTGTCATTTTGTGTGATTTTAGGGGTTCGTTTGGACATTTTTATGCATTAACTGAGTTTTCAATGCATTTTATGTGCATAATGCAAATTTGAACTACATGCACATGCTCCAGCGCATATAAATTGGTTGAAAAATCTAATCTGTGTCCTTGGGTGCATGCTTAGGTCCCATGCAAGAAATGGGAATGAATTTCAAACACCGGGGCACCGTTGATTGCAGGCAAAACATTGAGATGCCTTGTTTTTAAATTCTAGTAAATCCAAAACTCATCTTAAATTCATGAAACTTGGCATGCTATCATGGAGCGTTATCAACATGCCGTGGTAAAATTTTTGTCCCATTTGGGGCAGGTTTGGGTATATGCTTCTCACAAACCGGAGCTTCTCGCAACAAGCATGATGGCTTTCGGTAGGGAACGTCCCACCTTTGTGGATGAAACGATATCCATTGCCTCTTATTGCTTTCAAATTTTTTTCTCGTGTCAACATTGAACAATAGGAGTGTTGCCTGATTTTTTGTTATTTTTCGGGGTGAGTTTGGAAATTTTTATGCATTAACTAAGTTTTCAATGCATTTTATGTGCATAACTCAAATTTGAACTACATGCACAAGCTCCAGCACATATAAATTGGTTGAAAAATCAAATCTGTGTCCTTGGGTGCATGCTTAGGTCCCATGTAAGAAATGGGAATGAATTTCAAACACCGGGGCACCGTTGATTGCCGGCAAAACATTGAGATGCCTGGTTTTTAAATTGTAGTAAATCCAAAACTCGTCTGAAATTCATGAAACTTGGCATGCTACATGGAGCGGCATCAACATGACGTGGTACAAATTTTGTCCCATTTGGGGCAGGTTTGGGTCTATCCTTCTCACAAACCGGAGCTTCTCACAACAAGCATGATGGTTTTGGTAGGGAACGTCCCACCTCTGTGGACGAAACGATATCCATTTCCTCTTATTGCTTTCAATTTTTTTTCTCGTGTCAACATAGAACAATAGGAGTGTGTGTGATTTTTTGTGATTTTTCAGGGTTCGTTTGGACATTTTTATGCATTAACTAAGTTTTCCATGCATTTTATGTGCATAATTAAAATTTGAACTACATGCACATGCTCCAGCGCATATAAATTGGTTGAAAAATCAAATCTGTGTCCTTGGGTGCATGCTTAGGTCCCATGCAAGAAATGGGAATGAATTTGAAACACCGGGGCACCGTTGATTGCCGGCAAAACATTGAGATGCCTGGTTTTTAAATTCTAGTAAATCCAAAACTTGTCTGAAATTCATGAAACTTGGCGTGCTATCATGGAGCGGCATCAACATGCCGTGGTACAAATTTTGTCCCATTTGGGGCAGCTTTGGGTATATGCTTCCCACAAACCGGAGCTTCTCAAAACAAGTGTGATGGTTTTCGGTAGGGAACGTCCCACCTTTGTGGACGAAACGATATCCATTGCCTCTTATTGCTTTCAATTTTTTTTCTCGTGTCAACATAGAACAACAGGAGTGTTGTGTGATTTTTTGTGATTTTTTGGGGTTCGTTTGGACATTTTTATGCATTAACTGAGTTTTCAATGCATTTTATGTGCATAATTCGAATTTGAAATACATCCACATGCTCCAGCACATATAAATTGGTTGAAAAAAACAAATCTGTGTCCTTGGGTGCATGCTTAGGTCCCATGCAAGAAATGGGAATGAATTTCAAACACCGGGGCACCGTTGATTGCCGGCAAAACATTGAGATGCCTGGTTTTTAAATTCTAGTAAATCCAAACCTCGTCTGAAATTCATGAAACTTGGCATGCTATCATGAAGCGGCATCAACATGCCGTGGTACAAATTTTGTCCCATTTGGGGCAGGTTTGGGTATATGCTTCCCACAAACCGGAGCTTCTCACAACAAACATGATGGTTTTCGGTAGGGAACGTCCCACCTTTGTGGACGAAACGATATCCATTGCCTCTTATTGCTTTCAAAAATTTTCCTCGTGTGAACGTAGAACAACAGGAGTGTTGTGTTATTTTTTGTGATTTTTTGGGGTTAGTTTGGACTGTTTTATGCATTAACTGAGTTTTCAATGCATTCTATGTGCATAATTCAAATTTGCACTACATGCACATGCTCCACCACATATAAATTGGTTGAAAAATCAATGTGTCCTTGGGTGCATGCTTAGGTCTCATGCAAGAAATGAGAATGAATTTCAAACACCGGGGCACCGTTGACTGCCGGCAAAACATTGAGATGCCTGGTTTTAAATTGTAATAAATCCAGAACTCGTCTGAAATTCATGAAACTTGGCATGCTATCATGGAGCGGCATCAACATGCCGTGGTACAAATTTTGTCCCATTTGGGGTAGGTTTGGGTATATGCTTCCCACAAACCGAAGCTTCTCACAACAAGCATGATGGTTTCGGTAGGGAACGTCCCACCTTTGTGGACGAAACAGTATCCATTGCTTCTTATTGCTTTCAAATTTTTTTCTCGTGTCAACATAGAACAACAGGAGTGTTGTGTGATTTTTTATGATTTTTCGGGGTTCGTTTGGAAATTTTTATGCATTAACTGAGTTTTCAATGCATTTTTTGTGCATAATTCAGATTTGAACTACATGCACATGCTCAAGCGCATATAAATTGGTTGAAAAATCAAATATGTGTCCTTGGGAGCATGCTTAGGTCCCATGCAAGAAATGGGAATGAATTTGAAACACCGGGGCACCGTTGATTGCCGGCAAAACATTGAGATGCCTGGTTTTTAAATTCTAGTAAATCCAAAACTCGTCTGAAATTCATGAAACTTGGCATGCTATCATGGAGTGGCATCAACATGCCGTGCTACAATTTTTGTCCCATTTGGGGCAGGTTTGGGTATATGCTTCTCACATACCGAGGCTTGTCACAACAAGCCTGATGGTTTTCGGTAGGGAACGTCCCACCTTTGTGGACGAAACGATATCCATTGCCTCTTATTGCTTTCAAATTTTTTTCTTGTGTCAACAAAGAACAACAGGAGTGTGTGTGATTTTGTGTGATTTTTCGGGATTCGTTTGGACATTTTTATGCATTAACTAAGTTTTCAATGTATTTTATGTGCATAACTCAAATTTGAACTACATGCACATGCTCGAGCACATATAAATTGGTTGAAAAATCAAATCTGTGTCCTTGGGTGCATGCTTAGGTCCCATGAAAGAAATGGGAACGAATTTCAAACACCGGGGCACCGTTGATTGCCGGCAAAACATTGAGATGCCCGGTTTTTAAATTCTAGTAAATCCAAAACTCGTCTGAAATTCATGAAACTTGGCATGCTACATGGAGTGGCATCAACATGACGTGGTACAAATTTTGTCCCATTTGGGGCAGGTTTGGGTATATGCTTCTCACAAACCGGAGCTTCGCACAACAAGCATGATGGTTTTCGGTAGGGAACGTCCCACCTTTGTGCACGAAACGATATCCATTGCCTCTTATTGCTTTCAAATTTTTTTCTCGTGCCAACAAAGAACAACAGGAGTGTTGTGTGATTTTTTGTGATTTTGGGGTTTGTTTGGACATTTTTATGCATTAACTAAGTTTTCAATGCATTTTATGTGCATAATTGAAATTTGAACTACATGTAGATGCTCCAGCGCATATAAATTGGTTGAAAATTCAAATCTGTGTCCTTGGTTGCATGCTTAGGTCCCATGCAAGAAATAGGAATGAATTTGAAACACCAGGGCACCGTTGATTGCCGGCAAACATTGGATGCCTGGTTTTTAAATTCTAGTAAATCCAAAACTCGTCTGAAATTCATCAAATTTGGCATGCCATCATGGAGCGGCATCAACATGCCGTGGTACAAATTTTGTCCCATTTGGGGCAGGTTTGGGTATATGCTTCGCACTAACCGGAGCTTCTCACAACAAGCATGATGGTTTTCGGTAGGGAAGTTCCCACCTTTGTGGACGAAACGATATCCATTGCCTCTTATTGCTTTCAATTTTTTTCTCATGTCAACATAGAACAACAGGAGTGTTGTGTGATTTTTTGTGATTTTTCGGGGTTCGTTTGGTCATTTTTATGCATTAACTGAGTTTTCAATGCATTTTATGTGCATAATTCAAATTTGAACTACATGCACATGCTCCAGCGCATATAAAATTGGTTGAAAAATCAAATTTGTGTCCTTGGGTGCATGCTTAGGTCCCATGAAATAAATGGGAATGAATTTCAAACACCGGGGCACCGTTGATTGCCGGCAAAACATTGAGATGCCTGGTTATTAAATTCTAGTAAACATGGAGCGGCATCAACATGACGTGGTACAAATTTTGTCCCATTTGGGGGTTTGGGTATATGCTTCTCACAAACCGGAGCTTCTCACAACAAGCATGATGGTTTTGGTAGGGAACGTCCCGCCTTTGTGGATGAAACGATATCCATATCCTCTTATTGCTTTCAAATTTTTTTCTCGTGTCATCATAGAACAACAGGAGTGTGTGTGATTTTTTGTGATTTTTCGGGGATCGTTTGAACATTTTTATGCATTAACTAATTTTTCCATGCATTTTATGTGCATAATTCAAATTTGAACTACATGCACATGCTGCAGCGCATATAAATTGGTTGAAAAATCAAATCTGTGTCCTTGGGTGCATGCTTAGGTCTCATGCAAGAAATGGGAATGAATTTGAAACACCGGGCCACCGTTGATTGCCGGCAAAACATTGAGATGCCTGGTTTTTAAATTCTAGTAAATCCAAAACTCGTCTGAAATTCATGAAACTTGGCATGCTATCATGGAGCGGCATCAACATCCCGTGGTACAAAATTTGTCCCATTTGGGGCAGGTTGGGGTATATGCTTCGCACTAACCGGAGCTTCTCACAACAAGCATGATGGTTTTCGGTAGGGAACGTCCCACCTTTGTGGACGAAACGATATCCATTGCCTCTTAGTGCTTTCAGTTTTTTTTCTCATGTCAACATAGAACAACAGGAGTGTTGTGTGATTTTTTGTGATTTTTCGGGGTTCGTTTGGACATTTTTATGCATTAACTGAGTTTTGAATGCATTTTATGTGCATAACTCAAATTTGAACTACATGCAAATGCTCCAGCACATATAAATTGGTTGAAAAATCAAATCTGTGTCCTTGGGTGCATTCTTAGGTCCAATGCAAGAAATGGGAATGAATTTCAAACACCAGGGCACCGTTGATTGCCGGCAAAACATTGAGATGCCTGGTTTTTAAATTCTAGTAAATCCAAAACTCGTCTGAAATTCATGAAACTTGGCATGCTACATGGAGCGGCATCAACATGACGTGGTACAAATTTTGTCCCATTTGGGGCAGGTTTGGGTATATGCTTCTCACAAACCGGAGCTTCTCACAACAAGCATGATGGTTTTGGTAGGCAACGTCCCACCTTTGTGGACGAAATGATATCCATTGCCTCTTATTGCTTTCAAATTTTTTTCTCGTGTCAACATAGAACAACAGGCGTGTGTGTCATTTTTTGTGATTTTTCGGGTTCGTTTGAACATTTTTATGCATTAACTATGTTTTCCATGCATTTTATGTGCATAATTCAAATTTGAACTACATGCACATGCTCCAGCGCATATAAATTGGTTGAAAAATCAAATCTGTGTCCTTGGGTGCATGCTTAGGTCCCATGCAAGAAATGGGAATGAATTCGAAACACCGGGGCACCGTTGATTGCCGGCAAAACATTGAGATGCCTGGTTTTTAAATTCTAGTAAATCCAAAACTCGTCTGAAATTCATGAAACTTGGCATGCTATCATGGAGCGGCATCAACATGCCGTGGTACAAATTTTGTCCCATTTGGGGCAGGTTTGGGTATATGCTTCGCACTAACCGGAGCTTCTCACAACAAGCATGATGGTTTTCGGTAGGGAACGTCCCACCTTTGTGGACGAAATGATGTCCATTGCTTCTTATTGCTTTCAATTTTGTTCTCATGTCAACATAGAACAACAGGAGTGTTGTGTGATTTTTTGTGATTTTTCGGGGTTCGTTTGGACATTTTATGCATTAACTGAGTTTTCAATGCATTTTATGTGCATAATTCAAATTTGAACTACATGCACATGCTCCAGCGCATATAAATTGGTTGAAAAATCAAATTTGTGTCCTTGGGTGCATGCTTAGGTCCCATGCAAGAAATGGGAATGAATTTGAAACACCGGGGCACCGTTGATTGCCGGCAAAACATTGAGATGCCTGCTTTTTAAATTCTAGTAAATCCAAAACTCATCTTAAATTCATGAATTTGGCATGCTATCAATGAGCGGCATCAACATGCCGTGGTACAAATTTTGTCCCATTTGGGGCAGGTTTGGGTATATGCTTCTCACAAACCGGAGCTTCTCACAACAAGCATGATGGCTTTCGGTAGGGAACGTCCCACCTTTCTGGATGAAACGATATCCATTGCCTCTTATTGCTTTCAAATTTTTTTCTCGTGTCAACATAGAACAACAGGAGTGTTGTGTGATTTTTTGGGGTTTGTTTGGACATTTTTATGCATTAACTGAGCTTTCAATGCATTTATGTGCATAATTCAAATTTGAACTACATGCTAATGCTCCAGCACATATAAATTGGTTGAAAAATCAAAGCTGTGTCCTTGGGTGCATGCTTAGGTCCCATGCAAGGAATGGGAATGAATTTCAAACACCGGGGCACCGTTGATTGCCGGCTAAACATTGAGATGCCTGGTTTTTAAATTCTAGTAAATCCAAAACTTATCTTAAATTCATGAAACTTGGCATGCTATCATGGAGCGGCATCAACATGCCGTGGTAAAAATTTTGTCCCATTTGGGGCAGGTTTGGGTATATGCTTCTCACAAACCGGAGCTTCTCACAACAAGCATGATGGCTTTCGGTAGGGAACGTCCCACCTTTGTGGACGAAACGATATCCATTGCCTCTTATTGCTTTCAATTATTTTTTTTCTCATGTCAACATGGAACAACAGGAGTGTTGTGTGAGTTTTTGTTATTTTTCGGGATTCGTTTGGAAATTTTTATGCATTAACTATGTTTTCAATGCATTTTATGTGCATAACTCAAATTTGAACTACATGCACATGCTCCAGCACATATAAATTGGTTGAAAATCAAATCTATGTCCTTGGGTGCATGCTTAGGTCCCATGCAAGATATGGGAATGAATTTCAAACACCGGGCACCGTTGAGTGCCGGCAAAACATTGAGATGCCTAGTTTTTAAATTCTAGTAAATCTAAAACTCGTCTGAAATTCATGAAACTTGGCATGCTATCATGGAGCGGCATCAACATGCCGTGGAATAAATTTTGTCCCATTTGGGGCAGGTTTCGGTATATGCTTCCCACAAACCGGAGCTTCTCACAACAAGTATGATGGTTTTTGGTAGGGAACGTCCCACCTTTGTGGAAGAAACGATATGCATTGCCTCTTATGGCTTTCAAATTTTTTTCTCGTGTCAACATAGAACAACATGAGTGTTGTGTGATTTTTTGTGATTTTTCGGGGTTCGTTCGACATTTTTATGCATTACCTGAGTTTTCAATGCATTTTATGTGCATAATATAAATTGGAACTACATGCACATGCTCCAGCACATATAAATTGAATGAAAAATCAAATATGTGTCCTTGGGTGCATGCTTAGGTCGCATGCAAGAAATGGGAATGAATTTCAAACACCGGCGCACCATTGACTGCCGGCAAAACATTGAGATGCCTGGTTTTAAAATTCTAGTAAATCGAAAACTCGTCTTAAATTCATGAAACTTGGCATCCTATCATGGAGCGGCATCAACATGCCATGGTACAATTTTTGTCCCATTTGGGGCATGTTTGGGTATATGCTTCCCACAAACCGGAGCTTCTCACAGCAAACACGATGGTTTTCTGTAGGGAACGTCCCACCTTTGTGGATGAAACGATATCCATTGCCTCTTTTTGCTTTCAAATTTTTTTCTCATGTCAACATAGAACAACAGGAGTGTGTGTGATTTTTTGTGATTTTTCGTGGTTCGTTTGGACATTTTTATGCATTAACTGAGTTTTCAATGCATTTTATGTGCATAATTCAAATTTGAACTACATGCACATGCTCCAGCGCATATAAATTGGTTGAAAAATCAAATCTGTGTCCTTGGGTGCATGCCTAGGTCCCATGCAAGAAATGGGAGTGAATTTCAAACACCGGGGCACCGTTGATTGCCGGCAAAACATTGAGATGTCTGGTTTTTAAATTCTAGTAAATCCAAAACCCGTGTGAAATTCATGAAACTTGGCATGCTACATGGAGCGGCATCAACATGACGTGGTACAAATTTTGTCCCATTTGGGGCAGGTTTGGGTATATGCTTCTCACAAACCAGAGCTTCGCACAACAAGCATGATGTTTTTCGGTAGGGAACGTCCCACCTTTGTGGACGAAACGATATCCATTGCCTCTTATTGCTTTCAAATATTTTTCTCGTGTCAACATAGAACAACAGGAGTGTTGTGTGATTTTTTGTGATTTTTCGGGGTTCGTTTGGACATTTTTATGCATTAACTAAGTTTTCAATGCATTTTATGTGCGTAATTGAAATTTGAACTACATGCACATGCTCCAACGCATATAAATTGGTTGAAAAATTAAATCTGTGTCCTTGGGTGCATGCTTAGGTCCCATGCAAGAAATGTTGGTTTTCACAAACTAGAGCTTCTCACAACAAGCATGATGGTTTTCGGTAGGGAACGTGCCACCTTTGTGGACAAAACGATATCCACTGCCTCTTATTGATTTAATATTTTTTTCTCGTGTCAACATAGAACAACAGGAGTGTTGTGTGTTTTTTTGTGATTTTTCGGGGTTCATTTGGACATTTTTATGCATTAACTAAGTTTTCAATGCTTTTTATGTGCATAATTCAAATTTGAACTACATGAACTTGCTCCAGCGCATATAAATTGGTTGAAAAATCAAATCGGTGTCCTTGTGTGCATGCTTAGGTCCCATGCAAGAAATGGGAACGAATATCAAACACCGGGGCACCGTTGATTGCCGGCAAAACATTTAGATGCCTGGTTTTTTAATTCTAATAAATCCAAAACTCGTCTAAAATTCATGAAACTTGGCATGCTATCATGGAGCAGCATCAACATGACGTGGTACAAATTTTGTCCCATTTGGGGCAGGTTTGGGTATATGCTTCTCACAAACCGGAGCTTCTCACAACAAGCATGATGGTTTTCGGTAGGGAAAGTCCCACCTTTGTGTGCAAAACGATATGCATTGCCTCTTATTGCTTTCAAATTTTTTTCTCGTGTCAACATAGAACAACAGGAGTGTTGTGTGGTTTTTTGTGATTTTTCGGGGTTCGTTTGCAAATTTTTATGCGTTAACTGAGTTTTCAATGCATTTTATGTGCATAATTCAGATTTGAACTACATGCACATGCTCAAGCGCATATAAATTGGTTGAAAAATCAAATATGTGTCCTTGGGTGCATGCTTAGGTCCCATGCAAGAAATGGGAAAGAATTTCAAACACCGGGGCACCGTTGATTGCCGGCAAAACATTGAGATGCCTTATTTTTAAATTCTAGTAAATCCAAAACTCGTCTGAAATTCATGAAACTTGGCATGCTATCATGGAGTGGCATCAACATGCCGTGGTGCAATTTTTGTCCCATTTGGGGCAGGTTTGGGTATATGCTTCTCACATACCGGAGCTTGTCACAACAAGCATGATGGTTTTCGGTAGGGAGCGTCCCACCTTTGTGAATGAAACGATATCCATTGCCTCTTATTGCTTTCAATTTTTTTTCTCGTGTCAACATAGAACAACAGGAGTGTTGTGTGATTTTGTGTGATTTTACGGGGTTCGTTTGGACATTTTTATGCGTTAACTGAGTTTTCAATGCATTTTATGTGCATAATGCAAATTTGAACTACATGCACATGCTCCAGCGCATATAAATTGGTTGAAAAATCTAATCTGTGTCCTTGGGTGCATGCTCAGGTCCCATGCAAGAAATGGGAATGAATTTCAAACACCGGGGCACCGTTGATTGCAGGCAAAACATTGAGATGCCTGGTTTTTAAATTCTAGTAAATCCAAAACTCATCTTAAATTCATGAAACTTGGCATGCTATCATGGAGCGTTATCAACATGCCGTGGTAGAATTTTTGTCCCATTTGGGGCAGGTTTGGGTTTATGCTTCTCACAAACCGGAGCTTCTCACAACAAGCATGATGGCTTTCGGTAGGGAACGTCCCACCTTTGTGCACGAAACGATATCCATTGCCTCTTATTGCTTTCAAATTTTTTTCTCGTGTCAACATTGAACAACAGGAGTGTTGTGTGATTTTTTGTGATTTTTGGGGTTTGTTTGGACATTTTTATGCATTAACTAAGTTTTCAATGCATTTTATGTGCATAATTCAAATTTGAACTACATGCAGATGCTCCAGCGCATATAAATTGGTTGAAAATTCAAATCTGTGTCCTTGGGTGCATGCTTAGGTCCCATGCAAGAAATGCGAATGAATTTGAAACGCCAGGGCACCGTTGATTGCCGGCAAACATTGGATGCCTGGTTTTTAAATTCTAGTAAATCCAAAACTCGTCTGAAATTCATCAAATTTGGCATGCCATCATGGAGCGGCATCAACATGCCGTGGTACAAATTTTGTCCCATTTGGGGCAGGTTTGGGTATATGCTTCGCACTAACCGGAGCTTCTCACAACAAGCATGATGGTTTTCGGTAGGGAACGTCCCACCTTTGTGGACGAAACAATATCCATTGCCTCTTATTGCTTTCAATTTTTTTCTCATGTCAACATAGAACAACAGGAGTGTTGTGTGATTTTTCGGGGTTCGTTTGGACATTTTTATGCATTAACTGAGTTTTCAATGCATTTTATGTGCATAATTCAAATTTGAACTACATGCACATGCTCCAGCGCATATAAATTGGTTGAAAAATCAAATCTGTGTCCTTGGGTGCAGGCTTAGGTCCCATGAAAGAAATGGGAATGAATTTCAAACACCGGGGCACCGTTGATTGCCGGCAAAACATTGAGATGCCTGGTTTTTAAATTCTAGTAAATCCAAAACTCGTCTGAAATTCATGAAACTTGGCATGCTATCATGGAGCGGCATCAACTTGCCGTGGTACAAAATTTGTCCCATTTGGGGCAGGTTGGGGTATATGCTTCGCACTAACCGGAGCTTCTCACAACAAGCATGATGGTTTTCGGTAGGGAACGTCCCACCTTTGTGGACGAAACGATATCCATTGCCTCTTAGTGCTTTCAGTTTTTTTCTCATGTCAACATAGAACAACAGGAGTGTTGTGTGATTTTTTGTGATTTTTCGGGGTTCGTTTGGACATTTTTATGCATTAACTGAGTTTTGAATCCATTTTATGTGCATAACTCAAATTTGAACTACATGCAAATGCTCCAGCACATATAAATTGGTTGAGAAATCAAATCTGTGTCCTTGGGTGCATGCTTAGGTCCAATGCAAGAAATGGGAATGAATTTCAAACACCAGGGCACCGTTGACTGCCGGCAAAACATTGAGATGCCTGGTTTTTAAATTCTAGTAAATCCAAAACTCGTCTGAAATTCATGAAACTTGGCATGCTACATGGAGCGGCATCAACATGACGTGGTACAAATTTTGTCCTATTTGGGGCAGGTTTGGGTATATGCTTCTCACAAACCGGAGCTTCTCACAACAAGCATGATGGTTTTGGTAGGGAACGTCCCACCTTTGTGGACGAAACGATATCCATTGCCTCTTATTGCTTTCAAATTTTTTTCTCGTGTCAACATAGAACAACAAGAGTGTGTGTCATTTTTTTGTGATTTTTCGGGGTTCGTTTGAACATTTTTATGCATTAACTAAGTTTTCCATGCATTTTATGTGCATAATTCAAATTTGAACTACATGCACATGCTCCAGCGCATATAAATTGGTTGAAAAATCAAATCCGTCTCCTTGGGTGCATGCTTAGGTCCCATGCAAGAAATGGGAATGAATTTGAAACACCGGGGCACCGTTGATTGCCGGCAAAACATTGAGATGCCTGGTTTTTAAATTCTAGTAAATCCAAAACTCGTCTGAAATTCATGAAACTTGGCATGCTACATGGAGTGGCATCACCATTGAGATGCCTGGTTTTTTAATTCTAGTAAATCCAAAACTCGTCTGAAATTCATGAAACTTGGCATGCTATCATGGAGCGGCATCAACATGCCGTGGTACAAATTTTGTCCCATTTGGGGCAGGTTTGGGTATATGCTTCGCACTAACCGGAGCTTCTCACAACAAGCATGATGGTTTTCGGTAGGGAACGTCCCACCTTTGTGGACGAAATGATATCCATTGCTTCTTATTGCTTTCAATTTTTTTCTCATGTCAACATAGAACAACAGGAGTGTTGTGTGATTTTTTGTGATTTTTCGGGGTTCGTTTGGACATTTTATGCATTAACTGAGTTTTCAATGCATTTTATGTGCATAATTCAAATTTGAACTACATGCACATGCTCTAGCGCATATAGATTGGTTGAAAAATCAAATTTGTGTCCTTGGGTGCATGCTTGGGTCCCATGCAAGAAATGGGAATGAATTTGAAACACCGGGGCACCGTTGATTGCCGGCAAAACATTGAGATGCCTGCTTTTTAAATTCTAGTAAATCCAAAACTCATCTTAAATTCATGAAACTTGGCATGCTATCAATGAGCGGCATCAACATGCCGTGGTACAAATTTTGTCCCATTTGGGGCTGGTTTGGGTATATGCTTCTCACAAACCGGAGCTTCTCACAACAAGCATGATGGCTTTCGGTAGGGAACGTCCCACCTTTGTGGATGAAACGATATCCATTGCCTCTTATTGCTTTCAAATTTTTTTCTCGTGTCAACATAGAACAACAGGAGTGTTGTGTGATTTTTTGTGATTTTTTGGGATTTGTTTGGACATTTTTATGCATTAACTGAGCTTTCAATGCATTTATGTGCATAACTCAAATTTGAACTACATGCACATGCTCCAGCGCATATAAATTTGTTTTAAAATCAAATCTGTGTCCTTGGGTGCATGCTTAGGTCCCATGCAAGAAATGGGAATGAATTTGAAACACCGGGGCACTGTTGATTGCCGGCAAAACATTGAGATGCCGTGTTTTTAAATTCTAGTAAATCCAAAACTCGTCTGAAATTCATGAAACTTGGCGTGCTATCATGGAGCGGCATCAACATGCCGTGGTACAAATTTTGTCCCATTTGGGGCAGGTTTGGGTATATGCTTCTCAAAAACCGGAGCTTCTCACAACAAGCATGCTGGTTTTCGCTAGGGAACGTCCCACCTTTGTGGATGAAACGATATCCATTGCCTCTTATTGCTTTCAAATTTTTTTCTCGTGTCAACATAGAACAACAGGAGTGTGTGTGATTTTTTGTGATTTTTCAGGGTTCATTTGAACATTTTTATGCATTAATTACGTTTTCCATGCATTTTATGTGCATAACTCAAATTTGAACTACATGCACATGCTCCAGCGCATATAAATTGGATGAAAAAACAAATATGTGTCCTTGGGTGCATGCTTAGGTCCCATGCAAGAAATGGGAATGAATTTGAAACACCGGGGCACCGTTGATTGCCGGCAAAACATTGAGATGCCTGGTTTTTAAATTCTAGTAAATCCAAAACTCGTCTAAATTCATGAAACTTGGCATGCTATCATGGAGCGGCATCAACATGCCGTGGTACAAATTTTGTCCCATTTGGGGCAGGTTTGGGTTTATGCTTCCCACAAACCGGAGCTTCTCACAACAAGCGTGATGGTTTTCGGTAGGGAATGTCCCACCTTTGTGGACGAAACGATATCCATTGCCTCTTATTGCTTTCAAATTTTTTTCTCGTGTCAACATAGAACAACAGGAGTGTTGTGTGATTTTTTTTGTTTTTTCGGGGTTCGTTTGGACATTTTTATGCATTAACTGAGTTTTCAATGCATTTTATGTGCATAATTCAAATTTGAACTACATGCACATGCTCCAGCCCATATGAATTGGTTGAAAAATCAAATCTGTGTCCTTGGGTGCATGCTTAGGTCCCATGCAAGATATGGGAATGAATTTCAAACACCGGGCACCGTTGAGTGCCGGCAAAACATTGAGATGCCTGGTTTTTAAATTCTAGTAAATCCAAAACTCATCTTAAATTTATGAAACTTGGCATGCTATCATGGAGGGGCATCAACATGCCGTGGTAAAAAATTTGTCCCATTTGGGGCAGGTTTCGGTATATGCTTGTCACAAACCGGAGGTTCTCAAAACAAGCATGATGGTTTCTGTAGGGAACGTCCCACCTTTGTGGACGAAACGATATCCGTTGCCTCTTATTGATTTCAAATTTTTTTCTCATGTCAACATAGAACAACATGAGTGTTGTGTGATTTTTTGTGATTTTTCGGGGTTCGTTTGGACATTTTTATGCATTAACTAAGTTTTCAATGCATTTTTTGTGCATAATTCAAATTTGAACTACATGCACATGCTCCAGCACATATAAAAATAGTTGGAAAATCAAATATGTGTCCTTGGGTGCATGCTTAGGTCCCATGCAAGAAATGGGAATGAATTTCGAACACCGGGGCACCGTTGACTGCCGGCAAAACATTGAGATGCCTAGTTTTTAAATTCTAGTAAATCCAAAACTCGTCTGAAATTCATGAAACTTGGCATGCTACATGGAGCGGCATCAACATGACGTGGTTCAAATTTTGTCCCATTTGGGGCGGGTTTGGGTATATGCTTCTCAGAAACCGGAGCTTCTCACAACAAGCATGATGGGTTTTGGTAGGGAACGTCCCACCTTTGTGGACGAAACGATATCCATTGCCTCTTATTGCTTTCAAATTTTTTTCTCGTGTCAACATAGAACAACAGGAGTGTGTGCGATTTTTTGTGATTTTTCAGGGTTCGTTTGGACATTTTTATGCATTAACTAAGTTTTCCATGCATTTTATTTGCATAATTCAAATTTGAACTACATGCACATGCTCTAGCGCATATAAATTGGTTGAAAAATCAAATCTGTGTCCTTGGGTGCAAGCTTAGGTCCCATGCAAGAAATGAGAATGAATTTGAAACACTGGGGCACCGTTGATTGCCGGCAAAACATTGAGATGCCTGGTTTTTAAATTCTAGTAAATCCAAAACTCGTCTGAAATTCATGAAACTTGGCATGCTATCATGGAGCGGCATCAACATGCCGTGGAATAAATTTTGTCCCATTTGGGGCAGGTTTGGGTATATGCTTCCCACAAACCGGAGCTTCTCACAACAAGCATGATGGTTTTTGGTAGGGAACGTCCCACCTTTGTGGAAGAAACGATATGCATTGCCTCTTATTGCTTTCAAATTTTTTTCTTGTGTCAACACAGAACAACATGAGTGTTGTGTGATTTTTTGTGATTTTTCGGGGTTCGTTCGACATTTTTATGCATTAACTGAGTTTTCAATGCATTTTATGTGCATAATTTAAATTGGAACTACATGCACATGCTCCAGCACATATAAATTGAATGAAAAATCAAATATGTGTCCTTGGGTGCATGCTTAGGTCGCATGCAAGAAATGGGAATGAATTTCAAACACCGGCGCACCATTGACTGCCGGCAAAACATTGAGATGCCTGGGTTTTAAATTCTAGTAAATCGAAAACTCGTCTTAAATTCATGAAACTTGGCATGCTATCATGGAGCGGCATCAACATGCCATGGTACAATTTTTGTCCCATTTGGGGCACGTTTGGGTATATGCTTCCCACAAACCGGGGCTTCTCACAACAAGCATGATGGTTTTCGGTAGGGAACGTCCCACCTTTGTGGACGAAACGATATCCATTGCCTCTTATTGCTTTCAAAAAATTTCTCGTGTCAACATAGAACAACAGGAGTGTTGTGTGATTTTTTGTGATTTTTCGGGGTTCGTTTCGATATTTTTATGCATTAACTGAGTTTTCAATGCATTTTATGTGCATAATTGAAATTTGAACTACATGCACATGCTCCAGCACATATAAATTGGTTGAAAAATCAAATATGTGTCCTTGGGTGCATGCTTAGGTCCCTTGCAAGAAATGGGAATGAATTTCAAACACCAGGGCACCGTTGATTGCCGGCAAAACATTGAGATGCCTGGTTTTTAAATTCTAGAAAATCCAATACTCGTCTGAAATTCATGAAACTTGGCATGTTATCATGGAGCGGCATCAACATGCCGTGGTACAAATTTTGTCCCATTTGGGGCAGGTTTGGGTATATGCTTCTCACAAACTAGAGCTTCTCACAACAAGCATGATGGTTTTTGGTAGGGAACGTCCCACCTTTGTGGAGGAAACGATATCCATTGCCTCTTATTGCTTTCATATTTTTGTCTCATGTCAACATAGAACAAGAGGAGTGTTGTGTGATTTTGTGTGATTTTTTGGGGATCGTTTGGACATTTTTATGTATTAACTAAGTTTTCAATGCATTTTATGTGCATAATTCAAATTTGAACTACATGCACATGCTCCAGCGCATATAAATTGGTTGAAAAATCAAATCTCTGTCCTTGGGTGCATGCTTAGGTCCCATGCAATTGGAATGAATTTCAAACACCGGGGCATGATGTCTACTACGCAACCTTCTTCTTGTAGACGTTGTTGGGCCTCCAAGTGCAGAGGTTTGTAGGACAGTAGAAAATTTCCCTCAAGTGGATGACCTAAGGTTTATCAATCCGTGGGAGGCGTAGGTTGAAGATGTTCTCTCTCAAACAACCCTGCAACCAAATAACAAAGAGCCTCTTGTGTCCCCAACACACGAAATACAATGGTAAATTGTATAGGTGCACTAGTTAGGCGAAGAGATGGTGATACAAGTGCAAGATGGATGGTAGATATAGGTTTTTGTAATATGAAAATATAAAAACAGAAAGGTGGCAAGCGATAAAAGTGAGTTTAAACGGTATTTCAATGCGTTGAAACAAGGCCTAGGGTTCATACTTTCACTAGTGCAAGTTCTCTCAACAATAATAATATAATTGGATCATATAACTATCCCTCAACATGCAACAAAGAGTCACTCCAAAGTCACTAATAGCGGAGAACAAACGAAAAGATTATTGTAGGGTACGAAACCACCTCAAAGTTATCCTTTCTGATCAATCTATTCAAGAGTCAGTAGTAAAATAACACGAAGCTTCAAAGAGTGGCCCAAAGTTTCTACCGGAGAGTCAAGACGAAAACGTGTGCCAACCCCTATGCATAAGTTCACAATGTTACGGAACCCGCAAGTTGATCACCAAAACATACATCAAGTAGATCACGTGAATATCCCATTGTCACCACAGATAAGCACATGCAAGACATACATCAAGTGTTCTCAAATCCTTAAAGACTCAATTCGATAAGATAACTTCAAAGGGAAAACTCAATCCATTACAAGAGTAGAGGGGGAGAAACATCATAAGATCCATCTATAATAGAAAAGCTCGCGATACATCAAGATCGTACCACCTCAAGAACACGAGAGAGAGATCAAACACATACCTACTGGTACATACCCTCAGCCCCGAGGGTGAACTACTCCCTCCTCGTCATGGAGAGCACCGGGATGATGAAGATGGCCACCGGTGAGGGATCCCCCCTCCGGTAGGGTGCCGGAACAGGGTCCCGATTGGTTTTTGGTGGCTACAGAGGCTTGTGGCGGCGGAACTCCCGATCTATTGTGCTCCCTGATGTTTTTAGGGTATATGGACATATATAGGCAAAAGAAGTCGGTCAAGGGAGCCACGAAGGTGGGGGCGCACCCAGGGGGGTAGGGCGTGCCTTCCTGCCTCGTGGCTTCCTCGAAGCTTCCCTGACGTCTACTCCAAGTCTCCTGGATTGCTTCCGTTCCAAAAGTAACTCTCCCGAAGGTTTCATTCCGTTTGGATTCTGTTTGATATTCCTTTTCTTCGAAACACTTAAATAGGCAAGAAAACAACAATTTGGGCTGGGCCTTCGGTTAATAGGTTAGTCCCAAAAATAATATAAAAGTGTTTAGTAAAGCCCATAAACATCCAAAATAGATAATATAATAGCATGAATACTTCATAAATTATAGATACGTTGGAGACGTATCAGCATCCCGAAGCTTAATTCCTGCTCGTCCTCGAGTAGGTAAATGATAATAGAAATAATTTATGAAATGTGAATGCTAGCAGGTGCACAAGTTTGATCAATGATAATTTCAATCACCTTTTCTAGCATCATTATATGTCATAACAGTAGCTCAACTCATAAAACTTTTCATGATCAAGTAACAAGCTATTCACATGTTAAAGCATAGACCATAAACTTTCTTGAAAACTAACAAACTATGTTCTTAGTCATCAAACAACTGCAATTCATCTTATTTTCAGGAAGGGTCTAAGTAAGAGCTTTGATTTAGCAAATCCCACATACTCAACTATCATATAGTCTTCCATGATTGCTACCACTCAAAGCATATTTTTAGAACAAATAGCATCCATCGAACACAGAGAAAGATAGGGGCTTAATGTTTTGCCTCCCAACTTATTTATCATATAGATAATTGTCAACAATAATAATTCATGATCAAATATATTTGAATGGCCATATATGCTTAGATCTTTCTCCACCACATGATGCTTGCCAACTAAGAAGTAGGTTGGAATGAGAAGGAATACTACTGACTCTTGCATAAAAGTAAAAGATAGGCCCTTCACAGAGGGAAGCAGGGATTTGCAGAGGTGCCAGAGCTCGAAGCTAAAACAGAGATGAAAATAATTTTGAGAGGTATGCTTTCATTGTCAACATAATGACCAAGAGTTCCCAATATCTTCCATACTAGATACATTATAGGCAGTTCCCAAACAGAAAGGTAAAGATTTTACTCCCCCTCCACCAACAATCACACTCCACGGCTTGTCCGAAACAACGGGTGCCGTCCAACTATCAACAATCCTGGGGGAGTTTGTTTAAATTATTTGCGAATTTGTTTTTGATATTTTGATCATAGGACTGGGCATCCCAGTTACCAGCCATTTTCTTGTGGATGATGAGCGGAGTCCACTCATAGTGAGAATAACCCACCTAGCATGGAAGATACTGACAGCCCCTAGTCGCTACATGAACGATTCGGGCATACAAAACAGATTATTATTTGAAGGTTTAGAGTTTGGCACATGCAAATTTACTTGGAACGGCAGGTAAATACCGCATATAGGTAGATATGGTGGACACTCATGGAAGAAACTTGGTTCAAGGAATTTGGATGCACAATCAGTATTCCCGCTTAGTACAGATATTTTGGCTAGCAAAGGATTCTAAATAGCAAGCACCACATGTTAGAGGATCTATAACAATATAACTTCTATACAAATATACCCAAGCATAACTCATTATGTTGTCTTCCTTGTCCAACTTCAACTAATTTGCTCAGGTTTGAAAATAATTAATGGGGCTCACAATCATAGAAGATGTCCAAGATAGTATATTTATATGTGAAATCTCTCTTCCTTCAATATTCTTTCATGAATTGTTCAAGTGACCAATACAATGTTTGCTAACCTTCAAAAAATTTACCACCTCTACTTCATATATGTGAAGGCATTAATCCCCATGGGAAAGGCATATGAAACATATATAATTTCAGATTTATGACATTCAAATCATTCAACCATTTACTCATAGGATATAAGTGAAGCACACGAGTAAATGACAAACTACTCCAAAAAGATATAAGTGAAGATCCATGAGTAGTTAAATAATTATGTAGCTATGTGAAGACTCTCTCTCATTTAAGAATTTCATATCTTGGGATATTATTCAAACAGCAAGCAAAACAAAATAAAACAACATTTCAAGGATATCATTCATCATGTGAAGAAGCAAAAACTTAGGCTCAACCGATACTAACCGATAATTCTTGAAGAAGAAAGGTGAGATGCCTACCGGGGAACCCCAAGCTTAGATGCTTGAGACTTCTTGAAATATTATCTTGGGGTGCCTTGGGCATCCCCAAGCTTGAGCTTTTCTGTCTCCTTAATTCCTCTCATATCATGGTTTCCTAAATCTCGAAAGCTTCATCCACACCAAACTCAACAAGCACTGGTGAGATAAGTTAGTATAAACCAATGCAAAAACCTTATCATTTTCTACTGTAACAAATCACTAAAATTATTATTCAACATTGCATACTAAATGCCTCTCCATATTTAATACTCCTATCCTCAAATTGAATCATTAAACAAGCAAACATATGCAAACAATGCAAACATAACAGCAATCTGCCAAAACAGTACAGTCTGTAAAGAATGCAAGATTCATCATACTTCCCTAACTCCAAACATTATGAAATTCTACCACACTGTAGAAAATTTATCAGAGCTCAATATGCACAAAGTTTCAACATTTTATCATATTCTTACTTTTCTAGGGAATTTTTGCAACAGCGGTAAACTTTCTGTTTTGAAACAGCAACATGTATACTTGCAAAATAAGCATGGTAAAGGCTATCCTTGACATTTTTATTGAAAATAGAGATGCAAAAAATTATTATAAATAACAGCAAGCAAATACTAACAAAATAAAATGACGCTCCAAGCAAAACACATATCATGTGGTGAATAAAAATATAGCTCCAAGTAAAGTTACCGATGAACGAAGACGAAAGAGGGGATGCCATCCGGGGCATCCCCAAGCTTAGGCTTTTGGTTGTCCTTGAATATTACCTTGGGGTGCCTTGGGCATCCCCAAGATTAGGCTCTTGCCACTCCTTATTCCATAGTCCATCGATTCTTTACCCAAAACTTGAAAACTTCACAACACAAAACTCAACAGAAAACTCGTAAGCTCCGTTACTATAAGAAAATAAATCACCACTTAGGTACTATTGTGAACTCATTCTAAATTCATATTGGTGTAATATATACTGTATTCCAACTTCTCTATGGTTCAGACCCTCCGATACTACTCATAGATTCATCAAAATAAGCAAACAACACAATGAAAACAGAATCTGTCAAAAACAGAACATTCTGTAGTAATCTGTATGAAACGCAAACTTCTGGAACTCCGAAAGATCTGCCAAAATAGGAAGACCTAGATAATTTGATTATTGATCTACTTCAATTGGAATCAGTATTTTATCACTTACTGGTGATTTTTAACAATTGTTTTCATGAGCAGAAAGTTTCTGTCATTTTCAGCAAGATCAAATAATTATCATCCAAGAAGATCCTATAGGTCTTACTTGGCACAAACACTAATTAAAACATAACACCACATCTAACCAGAGGCTAGGTGATTTATTTATCACTAAACAGGAGCAAAAAGCAAATAAGAAAAATAAAATTGGGTTGCCTCCCAACAAGCGCTAACGTTTAACGCCCCTAGCTAGGCATGATGATTTCAATGATGCTCACCTAAAAGATAAGATTTGAAACATAAAGAGAGCATCATGAAGAATATGACTAGAACATTTAAGTGTAACCCACTTCCTATGCATAGGGATTTTGTGAGAAAACAACTTATGGGAACAATAATCAACTAGCATAGGAAGGCAAAACAAGCATAACTTCAAAACTTTAAGCACATAGAGAGGAAACTTGATATTATTGCAATTCTTACAAGCATATATTCCTCCCTCATAATAATT
The DNA here is from genome assembly GCF_002575655.3 of Aegilops tauschii subsp. strangulata. Classification (NCBI taxonomy): domain Eukaryota; kingdom Viridiplantae; phylum Streptophyta; class Magnoliopsida; order Poales; family Poaceae; genus Aegilops; species Aegilops tauschii. The sequence continues at coordinate 178,647,609 of NC_053035.3, forward strand.
TTCAATAGCATCATGAATGAATTCAACAATATAACCAGAACCTAAAGCATTCTTTTCATGATCTACAAGCATAGAAAATTTACTACTCTTCACATAAGGAAATTTATTCTCATCAATAGTAGTGGGAGCAAACTCAACAAAATAACTATCATGTGAAGCATAATCCAATTGAAAATTAAAATCACGATGACAAGTTTCATGGTTATCTTTATTCTTTGTAGCATATGTGTCATCACAATAATCATCATAGATAGGAGGCATGCTTTCATCATAATAAATTTGCTCATCAAAATTTGGGGGACTAAACATATCATCTTCACCAAACATAGCATCCCCAAGCTTGTGGCTTTGTATATCATTAGCATCATGGGTAATCAAAGAATTCATACTAGCAACATTGCAATCATGCTCATCGTTCAAAGATTTAGTGCCAAACATTCTAATGCATTCTTCTTCTAACATTTTGGCACAATTAAATGGAATCCTTATTTTCATGAAAGATATTAAAAAGATGAAGCATTTGAGGCACCCTCAATTCCATTTTTTTGTAGTTTTCTTTTATAAACTAAAATAGTGATAAAACAAGAAACTAAAAGATTCGATTGCAAGATCTAAAGATATACCTTCAAGCACTCACCTCCCCGGCAACGGCGCCAGAAAAGAGCTTGATGTCTACTACGCAACCTTCTTCTTGTAGACGTTGTTGGGCCTCCAAGTGCCAAGGTTTGTAGGACAGTAGAAAATTTCCCTCAAGTGGATGACCTAAGGTTGATCAATCCGTGGGAGGCGTAGGTTGAAGATGGTCTATCTCGAGCAACCCTGCAACCAAATAACAAAGAGTCTCTTGTGTCCCTAACACACGAAATACAATGGTAAATTGTATAGGTGCACTAGTTCGGCGAAGAGATGGTGATACAAGTGCAAGATGGATGGTAGATATAGGTTTTTGTAATATGAAAATATAAAAACAGAAAGGTAGCAAGCGATAAAAGTGAGCGTAAAAGGTATTGCAATGCGTTGAAACAAGGCCTAGGGTTCATACTTTCACTAGTGCAAGTTCTCTCAACAATAATAACATAATTGGATCATATAACTATCCCTCAACATGCAAGAAAGAGTCACTCCAAAGTCACTAATAGTGGAGAACAAACAAAGAGATTATTGTAGGTTACGAAACCACCTCAAAGTTATCCTTTCTGATCGATCTATTCAAGAGTCTGTAGTAAAATAACACGAAGCTATTCTTTCGGTTCAATCTATCATAGAGCTCGTACTAGAATAACACCTTAAGACACAAATCAACCAAAACCCTAATGTCACCTAGATACTCCAATGTCACCTCAAGGATCCGTGGGTATGATTATACGATATGCATCACACAATCTCAGATTCATCTATTCAACCAACACATAGAACTTCAAAGAGTGCCCCAAAGTTTCTACCGAAGAGTCAAGACGAAAACGTGTGCCAACTCCTATGCATAAGTTCACAATGTTACGGAACCCGCAAGTTGATCACCAAAACATACATCAAGTAGATTACGTGAATATCCCATTGTCACCATAGATAAGCACATGCAAGACATACATCAAGTGTTCTCAAATCCTTAAAGACTCAATCTGATAAAATAACTTCAAAGGGAAAACTCAATCCATTACAAGAGAGTAGAGGGGGAGAAACATCATAAGATCCTGCTATAATAGCAAAACTCGCGATACATCAAGATCGTACCACCTCAAGAACATGAGAGAGAGAGATCAAACACATAGCTACTGGTACATACCCTCAGCCCCGAGGGTGAACTACTCCCTCCTCGTCATGGAGAGCGCCGGGATGATGAAGATGGCCACCGGTGAGGGATCCCCCCTCCGGTAGGGTGCCGGAACAAGGTCCCGATTGGTTTTTGGTGGCTACAGAAGCTTGCGGCGGTGGAACTCCCAATCTATTGTGCTCCCTGATGTTTTTAGGGTATATGGACATATATAGGCGAAAGAAGTCGGTCAGGGGAGCCACGAGGGGCCCACGAGGGTGGGGGCACGCCCAGGGGGGTAGGGCGCGTCTCCCTGCCTCGTGGCTTCCTTGAAGCTTCCCTGACGTCTACTCCAAGTCTCCTGGATTGCTTCCGTTCCAAAAATAACTCTCCCGAAGGTTTCATTCCGTTTGGACTCCGTTTGATATTCCTTTTCTTCAAAACACTGAATTAGGCAAGAAAACAACAATTTGGGCTGGGCCTCCGGTTAATAGGTTAGTCCCAAAAATAATATAAAAGTGTTTAGTAAAGCCCATAAGCATCCAAAACAGATAATATAATAGCATGAATACTTCATAAATTATAGATACGTTGGAGACGTATCAGGGCAGCGTTGATTGCCGGCAAAACATTGAGATGCCTGGTTTTTAAATTCCAGTAAATCCAAAACTCGTCTAAAATTCATGAAACTTGCCATGCTACCATGGAGCGGCATCAACATGCCGTGCTACAAATTTTGTCCCATTTGGGGCAGGTTTGGGTATATGCTTCTCACAAACCGGAGCTTCTCACAACAAGCATGATAGTTTTCGGTAGGGAACGTCCCACCTTTGTGGACGAAACGATATCCATTACCTCTTATTGCTTTCAATTTTTTTCCCGTGTCAACATAGAACAACAGGAGTGTTGTGTGATTTTTTGTGATTTTTCGGGGTTCGTTTGGATATTTTTATGCATTAACTGAGTTTTCAATGCATTTTATGTGCATAATTCAAATTTGAACTACATGCACATGCTGCAGCGCATATATATTGGTTGAAAAAACAAATCTGTGTCCTTGGGTGCATGCTTAGGTCCCATGCAAGAAATGGGAATGAATTTCAAACACCGGGGCACCGTTGATTGCAGGCAAAACATTGAGATGCCTGGTTTTTAAATTCTAATAAATCCAGAACTTGTCTGAAATTCATGAAACTTGGCATGCTATCATGCAGCGGCATCCACATGCCGTGGTACAAATTTTGTACCATTTCGGGCAGGTTTCGGTATATGCTTCTCACAAACTGGAGCTTCTCACAACAAGCATGATGGTTTTTGGTAGGGAACGTCCCACCTTTGTGGACGAAACGATATCCATTGCCTCGTATTGCTTTCAAATTTTTTTCCCGTGTCAACATAGAACAACAGGAGTGTTGTGTGATTTTTGGTGATTTTTCGGGGTTCGTTTGGACATTTTTATGCATTAACTAAGTTTTCAATGCATTTTATGTGCATAATTCAAATTTGAACTACATGCACATGCTCCAGCGCATATAAATTGGTTGAGAAATCAAATCTGTGTCCTTGGGTGCATGGTTAGGTCCCATGCAAGAAATGGGAATGAATTTCAAACACAGGGGCACCGTTTATTGCCGGCAAAACATTGACATGCCTGGTTTTTAAATTCCAGTAAATACAAAACTCGTCTGAAATTCATGAAACTTGGTATGCTATCATGGAGCGGCATCAACATGCCGTGGTAGAAATTTTGTCCCATTTGGGGCAGGTTTCGGTTTATGCTTCTCACAAACAGGAGCTTCTCACAACAAGCATGATGGTTTTCGATAGGGAACGTCGCACCTTTGTGGATGAAACGATATCCATTGTCTCTTATTGCCTTTAATTTTTTTTCTCGTGTCAACATAGAACAACAGGAGTGTTGTGTGATTTTTTGAGATTTTTCGGGGTTCGTTTGGACATTTTTATGCATTAACTGAGTTTTCAATGCATCTTATGTGCATAATTCAAATTTGAACTACATGCACATGCTCCAGCGCATATAAATTGGTTGAGAAATCAAATCTGTGTCCTTGGGTGCATGCTTAGGTCCGATGCAAGAAATGGGAATGAATTTCAAACATCGGGGCACCGTTGATTGCCGGCAAAACATTGAGATGCCTGATTTTTAAATTCTAGTAAATCCAAAACTCGTCTGAAATTCTTGAAACTTGGCATGCTATCATGGAGCGGCATCAACATGCCGTGGTACAAATTTTGTCCCATTCGGGGCAGATTTGGGTATATGCTTCTCACAAACCGGAGCTTCTCACAACAAGCATGATGGTTTTTGGTAGGGAACGTCCCACCTTTGTGGACGAAACGATATCCATTGCCTCTTATTGGTTTCAATTTTTTCTCGTTTCAACATAGAACAACAGGAGTGTTGTGTGATTTTTTGTGATTTTTCAGGGTTCGTTTCGACATTTTATGCATTAACTGACTTTTCAATGCATTTTATGTGCATAATTAAATTTGGACTACATGCACATGCTCCAGCGCATATAAATTGGTTGAAAAATCAAATTTGTGTTCTTGGGTGCATGCTTAGGTCCCATGCAAGAAATGGGAATGAATTTCAAACACCGGGGGCACCGTTGATTGCCGGCAAAACATTGAGATGCCTGGTTTTTAAACTCTAGTACATCCAAAACTCATCTGAAAATCATGAGACTTGGCATGCAATCAAGGAGTGGCATCAACATGCCGTGGTACTAATTTTGTCCCATTTGGGGCAGGTTTGGGTATATGCTTCTCACAAACCGGAGCTTCTCACAACAAGCATGATGGTTTTCGGTAGGGAACGTCCCACCTTTGTGAATGAAACGATATCCATTGCCTCTTATTGCTTTCAATTTTTTTTCTCGTCTCTACATAGAACAACAGGAGTGTTGTGTGATTTTGTGTGATTTTACGGGGTTCGTTTGGACATTTTTATGCATTAACTGAGTTTTCAACGCATTTTATGTGCATAATTCAAATTTGAACTACATGCACATGCTCCGGCGCATATAAATTGGTTGAAAAATCAAATTTGTGTCCTTGGGTGCATCCTTAGGTCTCATGCAAGAAATGGGAATGTATTTCAAACATCGGGGCACCATTGACTGCCGGCAAAACATTTAGATGCCTGGTTTTTAAATTCTAGTAAATCCAAAACTCGTGTGAAATTCATGAAACTTGGCATGCTATCATGGAGCGGCATCAACATACCGTGGTACAAACTTTGTCCCATTTGGGGCAGGTTTGGGTATATGCTTCTCACAAACCGGAGCTTCTCACAAATAGCATGATGGTTTTCGTTAGGGAAGGTCCCACCTTTGTGGACGAAACGATATCCATTGCCTCTTATTGCTTTCAATTTTTTATCGTGTCAACATAGAACAACAGGAGTGTTGTGTCATTTTTTGTGATTTTTCGGGGTTAGTTTGGACATTTTTATGCATTACCTGAGTTTTCAGTGCATTTTATGTGCATAATTCAAATTTGAACTACATGCACATGCTCCAGCGCATATAAATTGGTTGAAAAATCAAATATGTGTCCTTGGGTGCATGCTTAGGCCCCATGCAAGAAATGGGAATGAATTTCAAACACCGTGGCACCGTTGATTGCCGGCAAAACATTGAGATGCCTGGTTTTAAATTCTAGTAAATCCAAAACTCGTGTGAAATTCATGAAACTTGGCATGCTATCATGGAGCGGCATCAACATGCCGTGGTACAAATTTTGTCCCATTTGGGGCAAGTTTGGGTATATGCTTCTCACAAACTGGAGCTTCTCACAACAAGCATGATGGTTTTCGGTAGGGAACGCCCCACCTTTGTGGACGAAACGATATCCATTGCCTCTTATTGCTTTCAAATTTTATTCTCATGTCAACATAGAACAACAGGAGTGTTGTGTGATTTTTTGTGATTTTTCGTGGTTCGTTTGCACATTTTTATGCATTAACTGAGTTTTCAATGCATTTTATGTGCATAATTCAAATTTGAACTACGTGTACATGCTCCAGCGCATATAAATTGGTTGAAAAATCAAATTTGTGTCCTTGGGTGCTTGCTTAGGTCCCATGCAATAAATGGGAATGAATTTCAAACACCGGGGCACCGTTGACTGCCGGCAAAACATTGAGATGCCTTGTTCTTAAATTCTTGTGAATCCAAAACTTGTCTGAAATATATGAAACTTGGCATGCTATCATGGAGCGGCATCAACATGCCGTGGTACAAATTTTGTCCTATTTGGGGCAGGTTTGGGTATATGCTTCTCACAAACCGGAGCTTCTCACAATAAGCATGATGGTTTTCGGTAGGGAACGTCTCACCTTTGTGGACGAAACGATATCCATTGCCTCTTATTGCTTTCAAATTTTTTTCTCGTGTAAACATAGAATAACAGGAGTGTTGTGTGATTTTTTGTGATTTTTCGGGGTACGTTTGGACATTTTTATGCATTAACTGAGTTTTCAATGCATTTTATGTGCATAATTCAAATTTGAACTACATGCACATGCTCCAGCGCATATAAATTGGTTGAAAAATCAAATATGTGTCCTTGGGTGCATGCTTAGGCCCCATGCAAGAAATGGGAATGAATTTCAAACACCGTGGCACCGTTGATTGTCGGCAAAACATTGAGATGCCTGGTTTTAAATTCTAGTAAATCCAAAACTCGTGTGAAATTCATGAAACTTGGCATGCTATCATGGAGCGGCATCAACATGCCGTGGTACAAATTTTGTCCCATTTGGGGCAAGTTTGGGTATATGCTTCTCACAAATTGGAGCTTCTCACAACAAGCATGATGGTTTTCGGTAGGGAACGCCCCACCTTTGTGGACGAAACGATATCCATTGCCTCTTATTGCTTTCAAAAAAATTTCTCGTGTCAACATAGAACAACAGGAGTGTTGTGTGATTTTTTGTGATTTTTCATGGTTGTTTGCACATTTTTATGCATTAACTGAGTTTTCAATGCATTTTATGTGCATAATTCAAATTTGAACTACGTGCACATGCTCCAGCGCATATAAATTGGTTGAAAAATCAAATTTGTGTCCTTGGGTGCATGCTTAGGTCCCATGCAATAAATGGGAATGAATTTCAAACACCGGGGCACCGTTGACTGCCGGCAAAACATTGAGATCCCTTTTTTTTAAATTCTTGTAATTCCAAAACTTGTCTGAAATTCATGAAAATTGGCATGTTATCATGGAGCGGCATCAACATGCCGTGGTACAAATTTTGTCCCATTTGGGGTAGGTTTGGGTATATGCTTCTCACAAACCGGAGCTTCTCACAATAAGCATGATGGTTTTCGGTAGGGAACGTCCCACCTTTGTGGACGAAACGATATCCATTGCCTCTTATTGCTTTCAAATTTTTTTCTCGTGTCAACATAGAATAACAGGAGTGTTGTGTGATTTTTTGTGATTTTTCGGGGTACGTTTGGACATTTTTATGCCTTAACTGAGTTTTCAATGCATTTTATGTGCATAATTCAAATTGAACTACATGCACATGCTCCAGCGCATATAAATTGGTTGAAAAATCAAATTTGTTTCCTTGGGTGCATGCTTAGGTCTCATGCAATAAATGGGGATGAATTTCAAGCACCGGGGCACCATTGACTGCCGGCAAAACATTGAGATGCCTGGTTTTAAATTCTAGTAAATCCAAAACTCATCTGAAATTCATGAAACTTGGCATGCTATCATGGAGCGGCATCAACATGCAGTGGAACAAATTTTGTCCCATTTGGGGCAGGTTTGGGTATATGCTTCTCACAAACCGGAGCTTCTCACAACTAGCATGATGGTTTTCGGTAGGGAACGTCCCACCTTTGTGGACGAAACGATATCCATTGCCTCTTATTGCTTTCAATTTTTTTATCGTGTCAACTTAGAACAACAGGAGTGTTGTGTCATTTTTCGTGATTTTTCGGGGTTCGTTTGGACATTTTTATGCATTAACTGAGTTTTCAGTGCATTTTATGTGCATAATTCAAATTTGAACTGCATGCACATGCTCCAGCGCATATAAATTGGTTGAAAAATCAAATTTGTGTCCTTGGGTGCATGTTTTGGCCCCATGCAAGAAATGGGAATGAATTTCAAACACCGGGGCACCGTTGATTGCCGACAAAACATTGAGATGCCTGGTTTTTAAATTCTAGTAAATCCAAAACTCGTGTGAAATTCATGAAACTTGGCATGCTATCATGGAGCGGCATCAAAATGCCGTGGTACAAATTTTGTCCCATTTGGGGCAAGTTTGAATATATGCTTCTCACAAACCGGAGCTTCTCACAACAAGCATGATGGTTTTCGGTAGGGAACGTCCCACCTTTGTGGACGAAACGATATCCATTGCCTCTTATTGCTTTCAAATTTTTTTCTCCTTTCAACATAGAACAACAGGAGTGTTGTGTGATTTTTTGTGATTTTTCAGGGTTCGTTTCGACATTTTATGCATTAACTGACTTTTCAATGCATTTTATGTGCATAATTAAATTTGGACTATATGCACATGCTCCAGCGCATATAAATTGGTTGAAAAATCAAATTTGTGTTCTTGGGTGCATGCTTAGGTCCCATGCAAGAAATGGGAATGAATTTCAAACACCGGGGCACCGTTGATTGCCGGCAAAACATTGAGATGCCTGGTTTTTAAATTCTAGTAAATCCAAAACTCGTCTGAAATTCATGAGACTTGGCATGCAATCATGGAGCGGCATCAACATGCCGTGGTACTAATTTTGTCCCATTTGGGGCAGGTTTGGGTATATGCTTCTCACAAACCGGAGCTTCTCACAACAAGCATGATGGTTTTCGGTAGGGAACGTCTCACCTTTGTGAATGAAACGATATCCATTGCCTCTTATTGCTTTCAATTTTTTTTCTCGTCTCTACATAGAACAACAGGAGTGTTGTGTGATTTTGTGTGATTTTACGGGGTTCGTTTGGACATTTTTATGCATTAACTGAGTTTTCAATGCATTTTATGTGCATAATTCAAATTTGAACTACATGCACATGCTCCGGCGCATATAAATTGGTTGAAAAATCAAATTTGTGTCCTTGGGTGCATGCTTAGGCCCCATGCAAGAAATGGGAATGAATTTCAAACACCGTGGCACCGTTGATTGCCGGCAAAACATTGAGATGCCTGGTTTTAAATTCTAGTAAATCCAAAACTGGTGTGAAATTCATGAAACTTGGCATGCTATCATGGAGCGGCGTCAACATGCCGTGGTACAAATTTTGTCCCATTTGGGGCAAGTTTGGGTATATGCTTCTCACAAACTGGATCTTCTCACAACAAGCATGATGGTTTTCGGTAGGGAACGCCCAACCTTTGTGGACGAAACGATATCCATTGCCTCTTATTGCTTTCAAATTTTTTCTCGTGTCAACATAGAACAACAGGAGTGTTGTGTGATTTTTTGTGATTTTTCGTGGTTCGTTTGCACATTTTTATGCATTAACTGAGTTTTCAATGCATTTTATGTGCATAATTCAAATTTGAACTATGTGCACATGCTCCAGCGCATATAAATTGGTTGAAAAATCAAATTTGTGTCCTTGGGTGCTTGCTTAGGTCCCATGCAATAAATGGGAATGAATTTCAAACACCGGGGCACCGTTGACTGCCGGCAAAACATTGAGATGCCTTGTTCTTAAATTCTTGTAAATCCAATACTTGTCTGAAATTCATGAAACTTGGCATGCTATCATGTAGCGGCATCAACATGCCGTGGTACAAATTTTGTCCTATTTGGGGCAGGTTTGGGTATATGCTTCTCACAAACCGGAGCTTCTCACAATAAGCATGATGGTTTTCGGTAGGGAACGTCCCACCTTTGTGGACGAAACGATATCCATTGCCTCTTATTGCTTTCAAATTTTTTTCTCGTGTCAACATAGAATGACAGGAGTGTTGTGTGATTTTTTGTGATTTTTCGGGGTACGTTTGGACATTTTTATGCATTAACTGAGTTTTCAATGCATTTTATGTGCATAATTCAAATTTGAACTACATGCACATGCTCCAGCGCATATAAATTGGTTGAAAAATCAAATATGTGTCCTTGGGTGCATGCTTAGGCCCCATGCAAGAAATGGGAATGAATTTCAAACACCGTGGCACCGTTGATTGCCGGCAAAACATTGAGATGCCTGGTTTTAAATTCTAGTAAATCCAAAACTCGTGTGAAATTCATGAAACTTGGCATGCTATCATGGAGCGCCATCAACATGCCGTGGTACAAATTTTGTCCCATTTGGGGCAAGTTTGGGTATATGCTTCTCACAAATTGGAGCTTCTCACAACAAGCATGATGGTTTTCGGTAGGGAACGCCCCACCTTTGTGGACGAAACGATATCCATTGCCTCTTATTGCTTTCAAAAAAATTTCTCGTGTCAACATAGAACAACAGGAGTGTTGTCTGATTTTTTGTGATTTTTCGTGGTTCATTTGCAAATTTTTATGCATTAACTGAGTTTTCAATGCATTTTATGTGCATAATTCAAATTTGAACTACGTGCACATGCTCCAGCGCATATAAATTGGTTGAAAAATCAAATTTGTGTCCTTGGGTGCATGCTTAGGTCCCATGCAATAAATGGGAATGAATTTCAAACACCGGGGCACCGTTGACTGCCGGCAAAACATTGAGATCCCTTGTTCTTAAATTCTTGTAAATCCAAAACTTGTCTGAAATTCATGAAACTTGGCATGCTATCATGGAGCGGCATCAACATGCCGTGGTACAAATTTTGTCCCATTTGGGGTAGGTTTGGGTATATGCTTCTCACAAACCGGAGCTTCTCACAATAAGCATGATGGTTTTCGGTAGGGAACGTCCCACCTTTGTGGACGAAACGATATCCATTGCCTCTTATTGCTTTCAAATTTTTTTCTCGTGTCAACATAGAATAACAGGAGTGTTGTGTGATTTTTTGTGATTTTTCGGGGTACGTTTGGACATTTTTATGCATTAACTGAGTTTACAATGCATTTTATGTGCATAATTCAAATTTGAACTACATGCACATGCTCCAGCGCATATAAATTGGTTGAAAAATCAAATTTGTGTCCTTGGGTGCATGCTTAGGTCTCATGCAATAAATGGGGATGAATTTCAAGCACCGGGGCACCATTGACTGCCGGCAAAACATTGAGATGCCTGGTTTTTAAATTCTAGTAAATCCAAAACTCATCTGAAATTCATGAAACTTGGCATGCTATCATGGAGCGGCATCAACATGCCGTGGAACAAATTTGGTCCCATTTGGGGCAGGTTTGGGTATATGCTTCTCACAAACCGGAGCTTCTCACAACTAGCATGATGGTTTTCGGTAGGGAACGTCCCACCTTTGTGGACGAAACGATATCCATTGCCTCTTATTGCTTTCAATTTTTTTATCGTGTCAACTTAGAACAACAGGAGTGTTGTGTCATTTTTCGTGATTTTTCGGGGTTCGTTTGGACATTTTTATGCATTAACTGAGTTTTCAGTGCATTTTATGTGCATTTTATGTGCATAATTCAAATTTGAACTGCATGCACATGCTCCAGCGCATATAAATTGGTTGAAAAATCAAATTTGTGTCCTTGGGTGCTTGTTTTGGCCCCATGCAAGAAATGGGAATGAATTTCAAACACCGTGGCACCGTTGATTGCCGGCAAAACATTGAGATGCCTGGTTTTTAAATTCTAGTAAATCCAAAACTCGTGTGAAATTCATGAAACTTGGCATGCTATCATGGAGCGGCATCAAAATGCCGTGGTACAAATTTTGTCCCATTTGGGGCAAGTTTGAATATATGCTTCTCACAAACCGGAGCTTCTCACAACAAGCATGATGGTTTTCGGTAGGGAACGTCCCACCTTTGTGGACGAAACGATATCCATTGCCTCTTATTGCTTTCAAATTTTTTTCTCGTGTCAACATAGAATAACAGGAGTGTTGTGTGATTTTTTGTGATTTTTCGGGGTACGTTTGGACATTTTTATGCATTAACTGAGTTTTCAATGCATTTTATGTGCATAATTCAAATTTGAACTACATGCACATGCTCCAGCGCATATAAATTGGTTGAGAAATCAAATCTGTGTCCTTGGGTGCATGGCTAGGTCCCATGCAAGAAATGGGAATGAATTTCAAACACAGGGGCACCGTTTATTGCCGGCAAAACATTGACATGCCTGGTTTTTAAATTCTAGTAAATACAAAACTCGTCTGAAATTCATGAAACTTGGTATGCTATCATGGAGCGGCATCAACATGCCGTGGTAGAAATTTTGTCCCATTTGGGGCAGGTTTCGGTTTATGCTTCTCACAAACAGGAGCTTCTCACAACAAGCATGATGGTTTTCTATCGGGAACGTCGCACCTTTGTGGATGAAACGATATCCATTGTCTCTTATTGCCTTTAATTTTTTTTCTCGTGTCAACATAGAACAACAGGAGTGTTGTGTGATTTTTTGAGATTTTTCGGGGTTCGTTTGGACATTTTTATGCATTAACTGAGTTTTCAATGCATCTTATGTGCATAATTCAAATTTGAACTACATGCACATGCTCCAGCGCATATAAATTGGTTGAGAAATCAAATCTGTGTCCTTGGGTGCATGCTTAGGTCCGATGCAAGAAATGGGAATGAATTTCAAACATCGGGGCACCGTTGATTGCCGGCAAAACATTGAGATGCCTGATTTTTAAATTCTAGTAAATCCAAAACTCGTCTGAAATTCTTGAAACTTGGCATGCTATCATGGAGCGGCATCAACATGCCGTGGTACAAATTTTGTCCCATTCGGGGCAGATTTGGGTATATGCTTCTCACAAACCGGAGCTTCTCACAACAAGCATGATGGTTTTTGGTAGGTAACGTCCCACCTTTGTGGACGAAACGATATCCATTGCCTCTTATTGGTTTCAATTTTTTTCTCGTTTCAACATAGAACAACAGGAGTGTTGTGTGATTTTTTGTGATTTTTCAGGGTTCGTTTCGACATTTTATGCATTAACTGACTTTTCAATGCATTTTATGTGCATAATTAAATTTGGACTACATGCACATGCTCCAGCGCATATAAATTGGTTGAAAAATCAAATTTGTGTTCTTGGGTGCATGCTTAGGTCCCATGCAAGAAATGGGAATGAATTTCAAACACCGGGGCACCGTTGATTGCCGACAAAACATTGAGATGCCTGGTTTTTAAATTCTAGTAAATCCAAAACTCGTCTGAAATTCATGAGACTTGGCATGCAATCATGGAGCGGCATCAACATGCCGTGGTACTAATTTTGTCCCATTTGGGGCAGGTTTGGGTATATGCTTCTCACAAACCGGAGCTTCTCACAACAAGCATGATGGTTTTCGGTAGGGAACGTCTCACCTTTGTGAATGAAACGATATCCATTGCCTCTTATTGCTTTCAAATTTTTTTTCTCGTCTCTACATAGAACAACAGGAGTGTTGTGTGATTTTGTGTGATTTTACGGGGTTTGTTTGGACATTTTTATGCATTAACTGAGTTTTCAATGCATTTTATGTGCATAATTCAAATTTGAACTACATGCACATGCTCCGGCGCATATAAATTGGTTGAAAAATCAAATTTGTGTCCTTGGGTGCATGCTTAGGCCCCATGCAAGAAATGGGAATGAATTTCAAACACCGTGGCACCATTGATTGCCGGCAAAACATTGAGATGCCTGGTTTTAAATTCTAGTAAATCCAAAACTCGTGTGAAATTCATGAAACTTGGCATGCTATCATGGAGCGGCATCAACATGCCGTGGTACAAATTTTGTCCCATTTGGGGCAAGTTTGGGTATATGCTTCTCACAAACTGGAGCTTCTCACAACAAGCATGATGGTTTTCGGTAGGGAACGCCCCACCTTTGTGGACGAAACGATATCCATTGCCTCTTATTGCTTTCAAATTTTTTTTCTCGTGTCAACATAGAACAACAGGAGTGTTGTGTGATTTTTTGTGATTTTTCGTGGTTCGTTTGCACATTTTTATGCATTAACTGAGTTTTCAATGCATTTTATGTGCATAATTCAAATTTGAACTACATGCACATGCTCCAGCGCATATAAATTGGTTGAAAAATCAAATATGTGTCCTTGGGTGCATGCTTAGGCCCCATGCAAGAAATGGGAATGAATTTCAAACACCGTGGCACCGTTGATTGCCGGCAAAACATTGAGATGCCTGGTTTTAAATTCTAGTAAATCCAAAACTCGTGTGAAATTCATGAAACTTGGCATGCTATCATGGAGCGGCATCAACATGCCGTGGTACAAATTTTGTCCCATTTGGGGCAAGTTTGGGTATATGCTTCTCACAAACTGGAGCTTCTCACAACAAGCATGATGGTTTTCGGTAGGGAACGCCCCACCTTTGTGGACGAAACGATATCCATTGCCTCTTATTGCTTTCAAATTTTTTTCTCGTGTCAACATAGAACAACAGGAGTGTTGTGTGATTTTTTGTGATTTTTCGTGGTTCGTTTGCACATTTTTATGCATTAACTGAGTTTTCAATGCATTTTATGTGCATAATTCAAATTTGAACTACGTGCACATGCTCCAGCGCATATAAATTGGTTGAAAAATCAAATTTGTGTCCTTGGGTGCTTGCTTAGGTCCCATGCAATAAATGGGAATGAATTTCAAACACCGGGGCACCGTTGACTGCCGGCAAAACATTGAGATGCCTTGTTCTTAAATTCTTGTAAATCGAAAACTTGTCTGAAATTCATGAAACTTGGCATGCTATCATGGAGCGGCATCAACATGCCGTGGTACAAATTTTGTCCCATTTGGGGCAGGTTTGGGTATATGCTTCTCACAAACCGGAGCTTCTCACAATAAGCATGATGGTTTTCGGTAGGGAACGGCCCACCTTTGTGGACGAAACGATATCCATTGCCTCTTATTGCTTTCAAATTTTTTTCTCATGTCAACATAGAATAACAGGAGTGTTGTGTGATTTTTTGTGATTTTTCGGGGTACGTTTGGACATTTTTATGCATTAACTGAGTTTTCAATGCATTTTATGTGCATAATTCAAATTTGAACTACATGCACATGCTCCAGCGCATATAAATTGGTTGAAAAATCAAATATGTGTCCTTGGGTGCATGCTTAGGCCCCATGCAAGAAATGGGAATGAATTTCAAACACCGTGGCACCGTTGATTGCCGGCAAAACATTGAGATGCCTGGTTTTAAATTCTAGTAAATCCAAAACTCGTGTGAAATTCATGAAACTTGGCATGCTATCATGGAGCGGCATCAACATGCCGTGGTACAAATTTTGTCCCATTTGGGGCAAGTTTGGGTATATGCTTCCCACAAACTGGAGCTTCTCACAACAAGCATGATGGTTTTCGGTAGGGAACGCCCCACCTTTGTGGACGAAACGATATCCATTGCCTCTTATTGCTTTCAAAAAATTTTCTCGTGTCAACATAGAACAACAGGAGTGTTGTGTGATTTTCTTTGATTTTTCGTGGTTCGTTTGCACATTTTTATGCATTAACTGAGTTTTCAATGCATTTTATGTGCATAATTCAAATTTGAACTACGTGCACATGCTCCAGCGCATATAAATTGGTTGAAAAATCAAATTTGTGTCCTTGGGTGCATGCTTAGGTCCCATGCAATAAATGGGAATGAATTTCAAACACCGGGGCACCGTTGACTGCCGACAAAACATTGAGATCCCTTGTTCTTAAATTCTTGTAAATCCAAAACTTGTCTGAAATTCATGAAACTTGGCATGCTATCATGGAGCGGCATCAACATGCCGTGGTACAAATTTTGTCCCATTTGGGGCAGGTTTGGGTATATGCTTCTCACAAACCGGAGCTTCTCACAATAAGCATGATGGTTTTCGGTAGGGAACGTCCCACCTTTGTGGACGAAACGATATCCATTGCCACTTATTGCTTTCAAAATTTTTTCTCGTGTCAACATAGAATAACAGGAGTGTTGTGTGATTTTTTGTGATTTTTCGGGGTACGTTTGGACATTTTTATGCATTAACTGAGTTTTCAATGCATTTTATGTGCATAATTCAAATTTGAACTACATGCACATGCTCCGGCGCATATAAATTGGTTGAAAAATCAAATATGTGTCCTTGGGTGCATGCTTAGGCCCCATGCAAGAAATGGGAATGAATTTCAAGCACCGTGGCACCGTTGATTGCCGACAAAACATTGAGATGCCTGGTTTTTAAATTCTAGTAAATCCAAAACTCATCTGAAATTCATGAAACTTGGCATGCTATCATGGAGCGGCATCAACATGCCGTGGTACAAATTTTGTCCCATTTGGGGCAGGTTTGGGTATATGCTTCTCACGAACCGGAGCTTCTCACAACTAGCATGATGGTTTTCGGTAGGGAACGCCCCACCTTTGTGGACGAAACGATATCCATTGCCTCTTATTGCTTTCAATTTTTTTATCGTGTCAACTTAGAACAACAGGAGTGTTGTGTGATTTTTTGTGATTTTTCGTGGTTCGTTTGCACATTTTTATGCATTAACTGAGTTTTTAGTGCATTTTATGTGCATAATTCAAATTTGAACTGCATGCACATGCTCCAGCGCATATAAATTGGTTGAAAAATCAAATTTGTGTCCTTGGGTGCATGCTTAGGTCCCATGCAATAAATGGGAATGAATTTCAAACACCGGGGCACCGTTGACTGCCGACAAAACATTGAGATCCCTTGTTCTTAAATTCTTGTAAATCCAAAACTTGTCTGAAATTCATGAAACTTGGCATGCTATCATGTAGCGGCATCAACTTGCCGTGGTACAAATTTTGTCCCATTTGGGGCAGGTTTGAATATATGCTTCTCACAAACCGGAGCTTCTCACAATAAGCATGTTGTTTTTCGGTAGGGAACGTCCCACCTTTGTGGACGAAACGATATCCATTGCCTCTTATTGCTTTCAATTTTTTTTCTCATGTCAACCTAGAACAACAGGAGTGTTGTGTGTTTTTTTGTGATTTTTCGTGGTTCGTTTGGACATTTTTATGCATTAACTGAGTTTTCAATGCATTTTATGTGCATAATTCAAATTTGAACTACGTGCACATGCTCCAGCGCATATAAATTGGTTGAAAAATCAAATTTGTGTCCTTGGGTGCATGCTTAGGTCTCATGCAATAAATGGGGATGAATTTCAAGCACCGGGGCACCGTTGACTGCCGGCAAAACATTGAGATGCCTGGTTTTTAAATTCTAGTAAATCCAAAACTCATCTGAAATTCATGGAACTTGGCATGCTATCATGGAGCGGCATCAACATGCCGTGGAACAAATTTTGTCCCATTTGGGGCAGGTTTGGGTATATGCTTCTCACGAACCGGAGATTCTCACAACTAGCATGATGGTTTTCGGTAGGGAACGTCCCACCTTTGTGGACGAAACGATATCCATTGCCTCTTATTGCTTTCAATTTTTTTATCGTGTCAACTTAGAACAACAGGAGTGTTGTGTCATTTTTCGTGATTTTTCGGGGTACGTTTGGACATTTTTATGGATTAACTGAGTTTTTAGTCCATTTTATGTGCATAATTCAAATTTGAACTGCATGCACATGCTCCGGCGCATATAAATTGGTTGAAAAATCAAATTTGTGTCCTTGGGTGCATGTTTTGGCCCCATGCAAGAAATGGGAATGAATTTCAAACACCGGGGCACCGTTGATTGCCGACAAAACATTGAGATGCCTGGTTTTTAAATTCTAGTAAATCCAAAACTCGTGTGAAATTCATGAAACTTGGCATGCTATCATGGAGCGGCATCAACATGCCGTGGTACAAATTTTGTCCCATTTGGGGCAAGTTTGAATATATGCTTCTCACAAACCGGAGCTTCTCACAACAAGCATGATGGTTTTCGGTAGGGAACGTCCCACCTTTGTGGACGAAACGATATCCATTGCCTCTTATTGCTTTCAAATTTTTTTCTCATGTCAACCTAGAACAACAGGAGTGTTGTGTGTTTTTTTTGTGATTTTTCGTGGTTCGTTTGGACATTTTTATGCATTAACTGAGTTTTCAATGCATTTTATGTGCATAATTCAAATTTGAACTACGTGCACATGCTCCAGTGCATATAAATTGGTTGAGAAAACAAATTTGTGTCCTTGGTTGCATGCTTAGGTCCCATGCAATAAATGGGAATGAATTTCAAACACCGGGGCACCGTTGACTGCCGGCAAAACATCGAGATGCCTTGTTCTTAAATTCTTGTAAATCCAAAACTTGTCTGAAATTCATGAAACTTGGCATGCTATCATGGAACGGCATCAACATGACGTGGTACAAATTTTGTCCCATTTTGGGCAGGTTTGGGTATATGCTTCTCACAAACCGGAGCTTCTCACAACTAGCATGATGGTTTTGGGTAGGGAACGTCCTACCTTTGTGGACGAAATGATATCCATTGCCTCTTATTGCTTTGAATTTTTTCATCATGTCAACATAGAACAAGCAGAGTGTTGTGTGATTTTTTGTGATTTTTCGGGGTACGTTTGGACATTTTTATGCATTAAATGAGTTTTCAACGCATTTTATGCGCATAATTCAAATTTGACCTACATGCACATGCTCCGGTGCCTATAAATTGGTTGAAAAATCAAATTTGTGTCCTTGGGTGCATGCTTAGGTCTCATGCAATAAATGGGAATGAATTTCAAACACCGGGGCACCATTGACTGCCGGCAAAACCTTGAGATGCCTGGTTTTTAAATTCTAGTAAATCCAAAACTCGTCTGAAATTCATGAAACTTGGCATGCTATCATGGAGCGGCATCAACATGCCGTGGTACAAATTTTGTCCCATTTGGTGCAGGTTTGGGTATATGCTTCTCACAAACCGGAGCTTCTCACAACAAGCATGATGGATTTCGGTAGGGAACGTCCCATCTTTGTGGACGAAACGAAATCCATTGCTACTTATTAGTTTCAATTTTTTCTCTCGTGTCAACATAGAACAACAGGAGTGTTGTGTGATTTTTTGTGATTTTTCGGGGTCGTTTGGACATTTTTATGCATTAACTGAGTTTTCAATGCAGTTTATGTGCGTAATTGAAATTTGAACTACATGAATATGCTCCGGCGCATATAAATTGGTTGAAAAATCAAATCGGTGTCCTTGGGTGCATGCTTAGGTCCCACGCAAGAAATGGGAATGAATTTCAAAAATTGGGGCACCGTTGATTGCCGGCAAAACATTGAGATGCCTAGTTTTTTAATTCTGGTAAATCGAAAACTCATCTGAAATTCATGAAACTTGCATGCTATCATGGAGCGGCATCAACATGTCGTGGTACAAATTTTGTCCCATTTGGGGCAGGTTTGGGTATATGCTTCTCACAAACCGGAGCTTCTCACAACAAGCATGATGGATTTCGGTAGGGAACGTCCCACCTTTGTGGACGAAATGAAATCCATTGCCACTTATTGGTTTTGAATTTTTCTCTCGTGTCAACATAGAATAACAGGAGTGTTGTGTGATTTTTTGTGATTTTTCGGGGTCGTTTGGACATTTTTATGCATTAACTGAGTTTTCAATGCAGTTTATGTGCATAATTCAAAGTTGAACTACATGCACATGCTCCAGCGCATATAAATTGGTTGAAAAATCAAATCTGTGTCCTTGGGTGCATGCTTAGGTCCCATGCAAGAAATGGGAATGAATTTCAAACATTGGGGCACCGTTGATTGTCGGCAAAACATTGAGATGCCTGGTTTTTTAATTCTGGTAAATCCAAAACTCATCTGAAATTCATGAAACTTGGCATGCTATCATGGAGCGGCATCAACATGTCGTGGTACAAATTTTGTCCATTTGGGGCAGGTTTGGGTATATGCTTCTCACAAACCGGAGCTTCTCACAACAAGCATGATGGTTTTCGGTAGGGAACGTCCCACCTTTGTGGACGAAACGATATCCATTGACTCTTATTGCTTTCAATTTTTTTCTCGTGTCAACTGAAAGGACCACGATGTCGCCTAGAGGGGGGTGAATTGGCGTTTTAAAATCTTTTACGGATTTGGCTATATCCAAATGCGGAAATAAACTAAACAGATACTTTTCAAGCACAAATCCTAAATATACTAGGCTCACTAAGTGCACCAACAACTTAGGATAAACAAGATGAGAACAACGAGGATACGAGTAAGCACAAGTAAGTCACACAACCTTACTCAATGTATATCACGAGATATGGAAATGAATAATACACACAACCAGAAGTACGCAATACAAGCTTACACAAATTGTATCACGATATATGGAATTGAATGATACAAGCAAACTCAAGTAAGCACTACAAGCTTACACAAGTTATGTCACAAGATATGAAAATGAATGTTAGAAGCTATAGCAATTCACACTAAGCATAAGATAGAGCAATAGTAGAAAGTATGAATTGCGAATATAAAGTGTAGTCCTAAATAATCTCTTCAAGGGAGTGGCCAACACAATATAATGAGGATAACAAGATATAGTGAATGCACGGTCAAGTGACCAAAGTAAACCACAAGTAAGGAGTTAGGGTTATGGATAACCAAAGTCACAAAGACGAGGATGTATCCCGATGTTCACTTCCTTGGAGGGAAGCTAGTCACCGTTAGAGAGGTTGATGTTACCACGAAGGCACACCAACGCCACGAAGGCTCACCCTATTCTCCTTGAGATATCTCCACGAAGGCGATTCTCAACCACTAGTGGTAGACCTTGAGGCGGCCTCCAAACCTTCACAAACTTTCCGGGGGACAAATCACAAGTTGATTCCTCACCGGAGCACTCCTACCATCTAGGAGTCTCTAACCTCCAAGAGTAACAGTTACAAAGGGGAAATGCTCAAGACTTGCTCAAATCACGAATTTATTTGGTCAAGAGAGGGAGAGGGAGTGGATCTATCACTTGATTGGAAAAACTCTCAAGAACTCTCACGAATCTCTCCGGGATTTAGGATTTGGTGTAGGAGAAGTGAGAGGGAGCCACTTGTGTTCTTGGGGCGATTTGGGATGAAGTGGTCAACCCTCTACCGGATTAGTAGAGGGATATATATAGAGGGCCTAGAAAACTAGCCGTTTGTGAGTAAGTGACAGCGCCGGGCCGGACATCCGGGCAAGGGCCGGACATCCAGGAAAGTGCCGGACATCCGGCGGGCACAACCAACATTTGAAAATAGGTTCTGGAATTTGCGGGCCGGATTTCCAGGATGATCCCGGATATCTGGGGCGACCCGGAAGCCCGGACATCCGGCCAAGTCCCGGATGTCCGGCCATTAAAAAAACAGCAGGAACCCCAAAACTGAAACATGCATAACTTTTACATCCGGACTCCGATTTTGATGATCTTGGGCTCGTTTTGAAGCTATGGAAAAGCTCCAAGTCCTCACATAGAGAACCACCCAAGATAAGCCAAAATGGAGGGTGCAAAGCATGCAAGGGTTATACATATACTTTGGGGAACCTAGTTGGCTTTGGATTTTCTTTTGAGATATGTAGGCATATTGTATTTGTATTGGATAGGAGTGCAATATGCCTATGTTGGAATATGATGTGAGAAGAATAGAAATAGATGATGTTGACTTGAGCAAATCCATCACTAACCCCTTTGATCCCCTCTTAATAGTGCGGGATCCCTATAACTCAAGAATCATAAAAGAACTATATTAGATAGCTTCCGGAAACTCATTCTTGAGCATATACCCTTTTCGATGGTCATCGATCCTCACATCTAAAGCCAAAGGAACTAATACCTTTGACTAGAGCCTTTCACTTGAGCTTTATATTGATGTTTCTTCATGGCTCAAGTTGAAGGCAAGACATTGGAGAAGTCTTCAAGTAGCTCCCCCATACACAATGTGGAAAGCTTTGCTTTGCATTCATCTTTACTTGTCCATCAACATTAATTACTTGATGACATACTTTGATGAGCACCAAGCTTTCGTATAAGCACAAGCTCATGAGAATTATCTAACCCACATAACATAAACAACACATAGTATGGGTTAGTACACAAAGCGCAATTGATAAATTCTTACCATACCACAAGATCTCATGTGGCACATGATATGCGCTTGTGTGTTGACCATCTTAGAGGTCAATCTTTGATCTTCATCTTGGTCAACATTTATCTTTGCTCCATGATTAATATTGATGTCTTGAAGGCCCTATTGATATCTTCACTATGCTTCATTTCTTCAAGACATAATAACCAATATCTCAATTCACCATGACCATATCAAGTTTCTCCTTGAATATCATATTGGACATAATTTGCTTGTTCTGATGCTCCAACATAGTATCTTGAGAGGCACAATGAATTCTTCACTTGAATTACTTGCTTCAAGACATAATAATCCATGACTCAACATATGAGCTCATAATGATCCTATCTTCAAGCATATGTAGAATTCTTCTCTTTAATCATTCTCTCAAGATCTTGATCCATCATGGTTCAACCCATAAGCCTTGATGCATGCACAACAATATGTATATGGCATTCATTTCGAATCCATTCTATCTCCTTCTTGCATCACCATGGAACAAACATCCTTCAGTTCATCCAATATTCTTCATGCATTGGAAATGGAACTTTCCTTCAAATGTATAACTCAATGCAAACATTAGTCCATTAGGATTGTCATCAATTACCAAAACCACACATGGGGACTACATGTACTTTCAATCTCCCCCATTTTGGTAATTGATGACAATCTCAACAAGAGGGTTTATATAATGAACTTTAACACAAGTATGCAATTTACCCGAGGATAAATTGTATACTTGAGATAGTATTGATAGCATCAAGTGTCACAAAGATACTTGAGTTTATCAGGCTCAGTGTACTAACATCGAAACACTACACAAGTATTTGATGTTAGTGGAACCACAATATATAGAGCAAGCTCCCCCACAATATATCCATGTGTGAATGAACTTTGAATTTCCTTGGATATATTGGTTGGCATACACTAGGTGGAGTTTTCTCTATATATTCATTCATGCAACAAACATATATAACCAGGGTAGATAAGCATGAGTGACAACAAGAACTTACAAAAATACTTATCTTAAACCCTCTAAACTTCTCCCCCATTGGCAACAAATGCCAAAATGGATTAAAAAAATAGAGGACTAATATAGTATGAGTTCCTCCTTAATGTGTGCATATCGCGAAAATGTGAGTGAAATCAAATGCACATATTCAATGATGAAAAATTTGAGGAGCTCAACCCATATTTAGGATCTAGAATGCAACAAGATAGTATGATATGAAAATAAGATTAAACATGGGAGGAAAACATTCAAAAGATCCAAAGAACATATTTTGGACAAGATAAAATAGGAATATCCAATGTGATCATCATGTCAAGTATGGTCCAAAATACATCCAAAACACATGAGTGCGCAAGGATATATGCAATGCATATAAGCACTCACGACACAATCTCTTACCGAAGCCACACCACACAAAGTGGACGGCAAGGAATAAATGATATCAAGGAAAGATATGAACTTTCTTATGTATAAAAATTTCTAAGTGGCCAATAATAATCATGATATGTATCCACAAAGAAACCCGTATACACACAAAAGGTTGTAATTGATAAGAACATGATATCCATGGGTGAATTCACTATTATACAACTTTGAGCCTAGCATAAGAGCAAGGCACATGGCACAAATTGATCTCATTTGCATAACACAAAGTGACGCAAGCAATCAAAAGATCTGACGAGCCAGAAGGATAAAAGAAAATTATGATTTGAGAAAAGGAGTGTTCTAAGGAAAATAGAGAAGCTCCCCATGATTTGTGCACTATTTAGATTTTTTTTATTTGGATACAAGTGCACAAAATAGGATCATCACTCCCCCAAAATCAATAGGAACACAAAACAATTGCAAGCAAGCATAGGTAAGAAAAGAATCCTAGCAATTGCAACAAACATATGGTTGAACAACATGTAAATGAGGAACCTAATAATAGGCACAACCAAAACGATGTGTGTGAGTCACGTCAAAGCACTTGAGAAGACTAATATAAGGATGAGAATTAAGCATCAACATAGTCTTGAGTAAATGAGATTCAAGGTGCCAGACATGTCCTTCCCACACACACGAACTTAAGCAGGTGACACACACATCAATCAAATGGGTTTCACAAGCTCACTAATAGCAAATTAAAAATCAAAGCTTATGACAGCCCATGGTGAAGATAGGAAATAATAGGCTTGTCAAGACAAGCACGAGGACAACAAACTTCACCAAACATGAGTGGACTAAGATGCAAAGAGGTAAGAGACACACTCATACAACGAATGCTTCCATGGAGCCACCAAAGATATAAAAGGAGAATGAAACGATGGACATGAAAGAATAGGGATATCAACTAGAGATGTAACTTCTCTCACGTGTATAAGATTCTAGGTAAATGACATATATATCCACAAAGAAGGATGTACACATGAAACAGTTACAAAAGGAAAGAATAAGATATCCAAACGGGAGTCATAAAATATACCAATGAGATCTTTGCTTGAAAGCATAGCACATGGCTTAATATTATCTTATTGTATATTAGTGAACTCCAAACACACAACAATCAAAGACATCACAACGAGCAACAAGAGATCATTGTTGGGATGCTTTGAGAGAGGAAACAAGTATCACAGGAATGATTCAAGAAATTCATGCCATGATGCAACCTACACAAGGTTGACCCCATTTCTATATATATGCATGAAGTAAATACTGTTGGAAATATGGTTATTATTGTATTTCCTTGTTCATGATAATTGTCTATTGTTCATGCTATAATTGTATTAACTGGAAACCACAAAGTAGTTGTGGGTGATGATTTGTTCAATTTGCTTACCGTTACTAGTCTTATCTTGATTCAGCGGCATCGTGGGATGAAGCGGCCCGGACCGACCTTACACTTACACTTACGTGAGACAGGTTCCACCGACTGACATGCACTTGATGCATAAGGTGGCTAGCGGGTGTCTGTCTCTCCCACTTTAGTCGGATCGATTTCGATGAAGAGGGTCCTTATGAAGGGTAAATAGCAATTGGCATATCACCGTTGTGGCTTTTGCGTAGGTAAGAAACGTTCTTGCTAGAAACCCATAGCAGCCACGTAAAACATGCAACAACAATTAGAGGACGTCTAACTTGTTTTGCAGGGTATGCTATGTGATGTGATATGGCCAAAAGGATGTGATGAATTATATATATGTGATGTATGAGATTGATCATGTTCTTGTAATAGGAATCACGACTTGTATGTCGATGAGTATGACAACCGGCAGGAGCCATAGGAGTTGTCTTAATTTATTGTATGACCTGCGTGTCAATGAAAAACGCCATGTAATTACTTTACTTTATTGCTAACCGTTAGCCATAGTAGTAGAAGTAATAGTTGGTGAGACAACTTCATGAAGACACGATGATGGAGATCATGATGATGGAGATCATGGTGTCATGCCGGTGACGAAGGTGATCATGCCGCGCCTCGAAGATGGAGATCAAAAGGCGTAAGATGATACTGGCCATATCATGTCACTTTATGATTTGCATGTGATGTTTGTCATGTTTACATCTTATTTGCTTAGAACGACGGTAGCATAAATAAGATGATCCCTCACTAAAATTTCAAGAGATGTGTTCCCCCTAACTATGCACCGTTGCGAAGGTTCGTTGTTTCGAAGCACCACGTGATGATCGGGTGTGATAGATTCTAACGTTCGCATACAACAGGTGTAAGCCAGATTTGCACATGCAAAACACTTAGGTTGACTTGACGAGCCTAGCATGTACAGACATGGCCTCAGAACACAAGAGACCGAAAGGTCGAACATGAGTCGTATAGTAGATACGATCAACATGAAGATGTTCACCGATGATGACTAGTCCGTCTCACGTGATGATCGGACACGGCCTAGTTGACTCAGATCATGTATCACTTAGATGACTAGAGGGATGTCTATCTAAGTGGGAGTTCATTAAATAATCAGATGAACATAATTATCATGAACATAGTCAAAAGGTCTTTGCAAATTATGTCATAGCTTACGTTTTGGTTCTACTGTTTAAGATATGTTCCTAGAGAAAATTGAGTTGAAAGTTGATAGTAGAAATTATGCGGACTGGGTCCGTAAACTGAGGATTATCCTCATTGCTGCGCACAAGGCTTATGTCCTTAATGCACCGCTCAGTGTGCTGAACCTTGAGCGTCGTCTGTGGATGTTGCGAACATCTGACATACACATTTTGATGACTACGTGATAGTTCAGTGCGTAATGCTAACGGTTTAGAATTGAGGCGCCAAAGACGTTTTTGAAACATCGCAGAACATATGAGATGTTCCAAAGACTGAAATTGGGATTTCAGACTAGTGCCCACGTCAAGAGGTATGAGGCCTCTGACAAGTTTCTTAAGCCTGCAAACTAAGGGAGAAAAGCTCAATCGTTGAGCATGTGCTCAGGTTGTCTGAGTACTACAATCGCTTGAATCGAGTGGGAGTTAATCTTCTAGATGAGATAGTGATGGTTCTCCATAGTCACTGCCACCAAGCTATTAGAGCTTCGTGATGAACTATAACATATCAGGGATAGACATGATGATCCTTGAGCAACTCATGATGTTTGACACCGCGAAAGTAGAAATCAAGTAGGAGCATCAATTGTTGATGGTTAGTAAAACCACTAGTTTCAAGAAGGGCAAGGGAAAGAAGGGATACTTCATGAAACGGCAAATCAGTTGCTGCTCTAGTGAAGAAACCCAAGGTTGAACCCAAACCCGAGACTAAGTGCTTCTGTAATGAGGGGAACGGTCACTGAAGCAGAACTACCCTAGATACTTGGTAGATGAGAAGGCAGGCAAGGTCGACAGAAGTATATTGGATATACATTATATTAATGTGTACTTTACTAGTACTCCTAGTAGCACCAGGGTATTAGATACCGGTTCGGTCGCTAAGTGTTGGTAACTCGGAATAAAAAGCTACGGAATAAACAGAGACCAGCTAAAGGTGAGATGACGATATGTGTTGGAAGTGTTTCCAAGGTTGATGTGATCAAGCATCGCATGCTCCCTCTACCATCGAGATTGGTGTTAAACCTAAATAATTGTTATTTGGTGTTTGCGTTGAGCATAGACATGATTGGATTATGTTTATCGCAATACGGTTATTCATTTAAGGAGAATAATGGTTACTCTGTTTATTTGAATAATACCTTCAATGGTCTTGCACCTAAAATGAATGGTTTATTGAATCTCGATCGTAGTGATACACATGTTCATGCCAAAAGATATAAAATAGTAATGATAGTACCACATACTTGTGGCACTACCATTTGAGTCATATTGGTATAAAACGCATGAAGAAGCTGCATGTTGACGGATCTTTGGACTCACTCCTTTTTGAAAAGATTGAGACATGCGAACCATGTCTATTGGTAGATATGCATGAAGAAACTCCATACAGATGGATCGTTTGGACTCACTTGATTTTGAATCACTTGAGACATGCAAATCATAACACATGGGCAAGATGACTGAAAGGCCTCGTTTTCAGTAAGATGGAACAAGAAAGCAACTTGTTGGAAGTAATACATTTTGATGTGCGCAGTCCAATGAGTGCTGAGGCATGCAGTGGATATCGTTATGTTCTTACTTCACAGATGATTTGAGTAGATGCTGAGTGTATTTACTTGATGAAACACAAGTCTGAATTATTGAAAGGTTCAAGTAATTTCAGAGTGAAGTTGAAGATCGTCGTGACAAGAGGATAAAATGTCTGTGATATGATCATAGAGATGAATATCTGAGTTACGAGTTTGG
The DNA here is from genome assembly GCF_002575655.3 of Aegilops tauschii subsp. strangulata. Lineage (NCBI taxonomy): Eukaryota > Viridiplantae > Streptophyta > Magnoliopsida > Poales > Poaceae > Aegilops > Aegilops tauschii. The sequence continues at coordinate 178,675,306 of NC_053035.3, forward strand.
CATACAATTAAGACATCGTGGAAATTGTTTCACAACTAATACCGCCTGGAACACCATAGTGTGATGGTGTGTCCGAACATCATAACTGCACCCCATTGGATATGGTGCATACCATGATGTCTCTTATCAAATTACCACTATCGTTTATGGGCTAGGCATTAGAGACAACCGCATTCACTTTAAATAGGGCACCACGCAATTCCGTTGAGACGACACCGTATGAACTATGGTTTAGAGAAACCTAAGCTGTCCTTTCTTAAAAGTTTGGGGCTGCGACGCTTATGTGAAAAAGTTTCAGGCTGATAAGCTCGAACCCAAAGCGGATAAATGCATCTTCATAGAATACCCAAAACAGTTGGGTATACCTCCTATTTCAGATCTGGAAGCAAAAGTGATTGTTTCTAGAAACGGGTCCTTTCTCGAGGAAAAGTTTCTCTCGAAAGAATTGAGTGGGAGGATGGTGGAGACTTGATGAGGTTATTGAACCGTCACTTCAACTAGTGTGTAGCAGGGCACATGAAGTTGTTCCTGTGGCACCTACACCAATTAAAGTGGAAGCTTATGATAGTGATCTTGAAACTTCGGATCAAGTCACTACCAAACCTCGTAGATCGACAAGGATGCGTACTACTTCAGAGTGGTACGTAATCCTGTCTTGGAAGTCATGTTGCTAGACAACAATGAACCTACTAGCTATGGAGAAGCGATGGTGGGCCCAGATTCCGACAAATGGTTTGAGGCCATAAAATCCGAGAGAGGATCCATGTATAAAAACGAAGTATAGACTTTGGAAGAACTACTTGATGGTCGTAAGGCTGTTGGGTGTAGATGGATTTTAAAAGGAAGATGGACAATGATGGTAAGTGTCACCATTAAGAAAGCTCGACTTGTCGTTAAGATGTTTTCTGACAAGTTCAAGGAGTTGACTACGATGAGATTTTCTCACTCGTAGCGATGCTAAGAGTCTGTTGGAATTATATTAGCAGTTACTGCATTATTTATGAAATCTTGCAGATAGGATGTCAAAAAACATTGTTTCCTCGATGATTTTCTTGAGGAAAGGTTGTATGTCATACAACCAGAAGGTTTTGTCAATCCTGAAAGATGCTAAACAGTATGCAAAGCTCCAGCAATCCTTCTAAGGACTAGAGTAAGCATCTCGGAGTTGGAATGTACACTTTGGTGAGATGATCAAAGATTTTGGGTTTTTACAAAGTTTATGAGAAACTTGTATTTCCAAAGAAGTGAGTGGGAGCACTATAGAATTTTTTATGAGTATATGATGTAGAATTTCTGGAAAGCATACAGGGTTATTTGAAAAGTGTTTTTCAATGGAAAACCTGGATTAAGCTACTTGAACATTGAGCATCAAGATCTATAAGGATAGATCAAAAACGCTTAATAGTACTTTCAAATGAATACATACCGTGACAAGATTTTGAAGGATTTCAAAATAGATCAGCAAAGAAGGAGTTCTTGGCTGTGTTACAAGGTGTGAGTATTGAGTAAGACTCAAGACCTGACCACGGCAGAAGAGAGAGAAAGGACGAAGGTCGTCCCCTATGCTTTAGAAGTAGGCTCTACAGTATGCTATGATGTGTACCGCACCTGAAGTGTGCCTTGCCATGAGTTAGTCAAGGGGTACAATAGTGATCCAGGAATGGATCACATGACAGCGGTCGAACTTATCCTTAGTAACTAGTGGACTAAGGAATTTTCTCGATTATGGAGGTGGTAAAAGAGTTCGTCGTAAAGGGTTACGTCGATACAAACTTTGACACTAATCCGGATGACTCTGAGTAGTAAACCGGATTCGTATAGTAGAGCAGTTTTTTGGAATAGCTCCAAGTAGCACATGGTAGCTGCATCTACAAGATGACATAGAGATTTGTAAAGCACACACGGATCTGAAAGGTTCAGACCCGTTGACTAATAACCTCTCTCACGAGCGAGATATGAACAAACCCCATGGGTGTTGGATTCATTACAATCACATAGATGTGAACTAGATTATTGACTCTAGTGCAAGTGGGAGACTGTTGGAAATATGCCCTAGAGGCAATAACAAAATGGTCATTATTGTATTTCCTTGTTCATGATAATTGTCTATTGTTCATGCTATAATTGTATTAACTGGAAACCGTAATACATATGTGAATACATAGACCACAACATGTCCCTAGTAAGCCTCTAGTTGACTAGCTCGTTGATCAATAGATGGTTATGGTTTCCTGACCATGGACATTGGATGTCATTGACAACGGGATCACATCATTAGGAGAATGATGTGATGGACAAGACCCAATCCTAAGCATAGCACAAGATCGTGTAGTTCGTTTGCCAAGAGCTTTTCTAATGTCAAGTATCATTTCCTTAGACCATGAGATTGTGCAACTCCCGGATACCGTAGCAATGCTTTGGGTGTACCAAACGTCACAACATAACTGGGAGGCTATAAAGGTGCATTACAGGTATCTCAAGTGTCTGTTGGGTTGGCACAAATCGAGACGGATTTGTCACTCCGTATGACGGAGAGGTATCTCTGGGCCCACCCGGTAATGCATCATCATAATGAGCTCAATGTGACTAAGGAGTTAATCACGGGATCATGTGTTACGGAACGAGTAAAGAGACTTGCCGGTAACGAGATTGAACAAGGTATAGGGATACCGACGATCGAATCTCGAGCAAGTAACATACCGATAGACAAAGGGAATTGTATACGGGATTGATTGAATCCCCGACATCGTGGTTCATCCGATGAGATCATCGTGGAACATGTGGGAGCCAATATGGGTATCCAGATCCCACTATTGGTTATTGGCCGGAGAGGTGTCTCGGTCATGTCTGCATGGTTCCTGAACCCGTAGGGTCTACAAACTTAAGGTTCGATGACGCTAGAGTTGTTATGGGAAATAGTATGTGGTTACCGAAGGTTGTTCGGTGTCCTGGATGAGATCTCGGACATGACGAGGAGCTCCGTAATGGTCCGGAGGTGAAGATCGGTATATTGGACGAAGGGTATTGGAGTTCGGAATTGTTCCAGGGGTACCAGGCTATGGCCAGCATGTCCGAAAGGGGTTTCGGAGGCCCCGTGAAGCATTGGGAGGCCTTATGGGCCAAGGGGAAGGGGCAAACCAGCCCACTAAGGGGTTGTGCGCCCCTCCCAACCCCTCTCACGTAACCAGGAGAGGTGGGGGCGCCACCCCTAGGGCAGCCGCCCCTCCCGGCTTGGGGGGCAAGTTTCCTAGGGGGTGGGGGCGCCCAAACCCATCTAGGGTTTCCCCTGGCCGCCGCCTCCTCCTCTAGATCCATCTAGAGGGGCCGGCCCCCTCTCCTCTTCCCCCTATATATAGTGAGGGAGAGAGAGGGCAGCCGCACCCCTTGCTTGGCGGAGCCCTCTCCTCCTCCAACTCCTCCTGCTCCTCCGTAGTGCTTAGCGAAGCTCTGCCGGAGAACCACGAGCTCCATTGCCACCACGCCGTTGTGCTGCTGGAGTTCTCCCTCAACTTCTCCTCTCCCCTTGCTAGATCAAGAAGGAGGAGACGTCCCCGGGCTGTACGTGTGTTGAACGCGGAGGCGCCGTCCGTTCGGCGCTAGATCGGATCTTCTGCGATTTGAATCGCCGCGAGTACGACTCCATCAACCGCGTTCTTGTAACGCTTCCTCTTAGCGATCTTCAAGGGTATGAAGATGCACTCCCTTTCTCTCGTCTCTAGCATCTCCTAGATTGATCTTGGTGACACGCAGGAAAATTTTGAATTATTGCTACGTTCCCCAACAAATACTTGTTACCGAGATAACATTGGTATGAAGTTGTAGATCAATAAAATGTCCAAGCTTGGCTCTAATTTCCTCATAGTGCCACCACCTTCATAAATAAGCCAATCACCCAATGCTTCTCAAATGTACCTAAAACATTTTAAGTCCGATATGGTCCCCAAACTTATTGGGTCCGAAGTAGTTAGCATAACTACAACACATAGGGTAAAACCACTTAAGTATGTGCATATCGATATGATTTTGAATTTCATGCACATCTTAGCTATTAAGAATTTGATGGATTTACCATATATATATATATGGGATCAAATAAAGCAAACAAGGCGTGCGAATTTACACATAGTAACTATGCATGCACATGCCTACCAAAAACCAGGGAGATACAAAATGGAAAAATGAACACATAACCATTAATACTTCCAATAACATCACTAGTCATTCATGTTGTCCAAAATAAATTAAAGTGACAAATCAACATATGATAGCACACAAAGTCAACATATGAACAAAGGAAAAACAATGAGCATATAAGATATGCATTGCACACATACTCATAGGAATATCTCACTCAAGTAGATATAGGATACTATAGACAATGAGATGACAAACTCCCATAACTCCATACAAACCAATACGATGAACTCGAACAAATGGCATTTCGAGTTATCATTCGGCGTAGAATCCACATAAGTACATGATCATCTATACTAACACAAGCAGAACATGAGAGTTTAGAAATAAACACAATGCTTGTATAGTATATTATTAACATTCCAATTAGATAGATCATCATGCAAAGCAACAATTGGAATATCTTTAATCAAACGATTTTCCGAATATGATTTTGAAGATAACCATGGGAAAAACCGCACAAGAATGCCATATATAAACAATGCATTGCATGCCACAGAGATATAAGATAATCTCAAATATATTCTAGGTGGCATCCCATAATTGTACACATTTAACAAGGATTGTGATATGCACATAGCATATCACTCCCCCGTAGTGTGGTGATCCATTAATATCTCAAAAGAGCCCAATAAGATGCAACTAAAATGCAATGAAGGCTCGAGACTACACACACAAATATATGACGTGCATTGCAACCTACACATGCTAGATAACACAAATCAAGCATATTAGGAGACACAACATATACAAACATATGCTAGGTACAAAACCTAAACATGCATGGGGCTAGTAACTTGCAATGTAGACAATATAAATACAAGTTATCGCCACAAGGAGCATTGGAATGACAAATATGATGATAATTCACTTGACTTGGTTTGAACCATAATGAATGGTGAGAATCATTTTTCTTCATGAACTAGCCAAGTCTACAATGCCCTCCACACACCTATTGATCAAGTTTGAGATCGATGGTCCCCAACCACGTTGGGTCCTAAGAAGTTAGTAACAATAGGCTTGGCAACCCAAATGGTATTATCCACTTTCAAACCACTTTGGGCACCAACATACTTGGCAAACATATTACCATCAATATCCTTCCTAAGTGAATAATGATCATTGATAATTGGAGGCTTAGAGATGTTACCGTTGGGACATGATGAAGCTATGTGTCCCTTCTTTCGGCAAATATAGCAACATGTACTCCTCCTTCTCTTCTTCTTTACTTTCTCAACTTGGGAAGTAATAACATGGTTCATCATGGATAGTGGCCGTTCTTCAACTTGAGGTTGAACTTGATATTGAGCTTGAGGCCGCTTCCCATGTAGCTTCCCTTTATAAGCCCTTTTCTTCAATGGACAAGATCTCACGTGATGTCCAACCTTTTTGCACTTAAAGCAAGATATGTTGGACTCGTTCTTGGCTTGGTATTGCCCCCTTTTCTTGTTCATGGATTTCTTCTTGTTGGAGTGAAAACTATGTCCATCATTGCACTTTTCCAAGTCTTTCTTCAAACTAGTGACTTGGGCCTTGAGCTCATTAATTTCCTCTACATGGTTAGTTTCAAGACTAGAAACAAGAGGACTAGTGGAAGTAGAAACTTCATGGTTAGAGCAACAAGACAAGGTAAGCAATTCATCATGAGGTGTATTAATATCATGTAGAGAGGAATTGCAAGGACTAGCACATGGAAATAAGGCATTTTGAGTAGAAGATGTGCTAATATCCACATGAGACTCACACGATTTTACCTTCGTGAACATAGCCTCATGAGCTAACTTTAGCCCATCATGAGAGATTAGAAGATCCTCATGAGTGCCCGAGAGCTTTTCATAACTTTATTCCAATTTCCCATAATTGCTAGTTAGCAAATCAAGTTGAGTCCTTAGCTCAACATTTTCTTTCAACATCGGTGCTTCACACAAGATAGAGTTAGTAGCACAAGCATCATTATCAATATGAGAGGAGTATGTAGAAACTAGAGACTCCGCATGAGTAGCTTGAAGTTCCTCATGAGACTTAGAGAGTTTGGTGAGCTCTCCTTTGACATTCTTGTAGCCAAGGTCAAGGTGCTCAAAATCCTCTTTAAGTTTACAATGAGTAACTTCAATCTCTTCTTTGATAGACCTCAAGTCACTAAGACATTGATGAGCCTTAGCAAGTTCATGTTCAAGTTGTTCACTTTTCGTTTGCTCGTTAAGAAATAAGTCATTACGTTTTTGAAAGCAAGCAAGAACATCTTGGAACCTTTTATAAGTGTTATCTTTAGCTCTATGAAGAGTTTTCCCAATCTCATAGAGATTTTGAGTCAAGTCATCATCATCATCCTCATTACAACTATCATCATTATCATTAAGAGAATATGATACCTCATCATTACCTCTTGCCATGAGGCACATGTGAACAAAGGGGGGTGATGATGATTCTTTTGGAGAAGAGGGTTCTTCATCAATCAAGCATGCCTCATCTTTCTTGATTTCCTCTACATGGTTAGTCATAGAACAACTAGAGGAAACCAAAGCATTTCTATCATGGCAACATGGGAGATCAAGCATATCATCAGAAATGAGCTTACCACCATCATCACAAGATATTTCTTCACTCACCATGTCATTACCTTGTGGCACGCCACATGATGGTGAAGTGGAAAATATTGAAGTGTCCAAGTAATTGGAGGTGGAAGCAATAGAGAGTTCTTCATGATTTAAAAATGTGGAGAACTCCTCCATTAACTCCCCGAAAAGAATATTGTCTTCATCAAGATTGGACCCACCATATATATCTTCAAGTTTGGTCCAAGCCTCATGAGCCGACTTGCAAGTCAAGATTTCCTTAAACACTTCGAAGGATATAGCTTGGTGAATGGCACTCAACACTTGACTATGAAGATGCATATCCTCAAGTGATGGAGATTGTCCATCCTTTAGATTTGAATCCCCTACAACAACAATCCGCAAAGCATTTGGACCCATGGCCCGAAAGTGACAAAGCATGCGTAATCTCCACATAATGTAATTTGTGCCATTAAAACAAAATGTGTCATCGTGCACTAGTTCACTAGTCGACATTGTTGCTCTCTAGGCGGTGAAGCCTAATAAGAGAGACCATGCTCTGATACCAATTGAAAGGACCACGATGTCGCCTAGAGGGGGGTGAATAGGCGTTTTAAAATCTTTTACGAATTTGGCTATATCCAAATGCGGAAATAAACTAAACAAATACTTTTCAAGCACAAATCCTAAATATACTAGGCTCACTAAGTGCACCAACAACTTAGGATAAACAAGATGAGAACAACGAGGATACGAGTAAGCATAAGTAAGTCACACAAACTTACTCAATGTATATCACGAGATATGGAAATGAATAGTACACACAACCACAAGTAAGCAATACAAGCTTACACAAATTGTATCACGATATATGGAATTGAATGATACAAGCAAACTCAAGTAAGCACTACAAGCTTACACAAGTTATGTCACAAGATATGAAAATGAATGTTAGAAGCTATAGCAATTCACACTAAGCATAAGATAGAACAATAGTAGAAAGTATGAATTGCGAATATAAAGTGTAGGCCTAAATAATCTCTTCAAGGGAGTGGCCAACACAATATAATGAGGATAACAAGATATAGTGAATGCACGGTCAAGTGACCAAAGTAAACCACAAGTAAGGAGTTAGGGTTATGGATAACCAAAGTCACAAAGATGAGGATGTATCCCGATGTTCACTTCCTTGGAGGGAAGTTAGTCACCGTTAGAGAGGTGGATGTTACCATGAAGGCACACCAATGCCACGAAGGCTCACCCTATTCTCCTTGAGATATCACCACAAAGGCGATTCTCAACCACTAATGGTAGACCTTGAGGCGGCCTCCAAACCTTCACAAACTTTCCGTGGGACAAATCACAAGTTGATTCCTCACCGGAGCACTCCTACCGCCGAGGAGTCTCGAACCTCCAAGAGTAACAAGAACAAAGGGGAAATGCTCAAGACCTTCTGAAATCATGAATTCCTTTGGTCAAGAGAGAGAGAGGGAGTGGATCTATCACTTGATTGGAAAAACTCTCAATAACTCTCACGAATCTCTCCGGGATCTAAGATTTGGTGTAGGAGAAGTGAGAGGAAGCCACTTGTGTTCTTGGGGCAATTTGGGATGAAGTGGTCAACCCTCTACCGGATTAGTACAGGGATATATATAGAGGGCCTAGAAAACTAGCCGTTTGTGAGTAAGTGACAGCGCCGGGCCGGACATCCTGGCAAGTGCCGGACATCCGGCGGGCACAACCAACATTTGAAAACAGGTTCTGGAATTTGCGGGCCGGATTTCCGGGATGATCCCGGACATCTGGGCGACCCGGAAGCCCGGACATCCGGCCAAGCCCCGGATGTCCGGCCATTAAAAAAACAGCAGGAACCCCAAAACTGAAACATGCATAACTTTTACATCCGGACTCCGATTTTGATGATCTTGGGCTCGTTTTGAAGCTATGGAAAAGCTCCAGGTCCTCACATAGAGAACCACCCATGATAAGCCAAAATGGAGGGTGCAAAGCATGCAAGGGTTATACATATACTTTGGGGAACCTAGTTGGCTTTGGATTTTCTTTTGAGATATGTAGGCATATTGTATTTGTATTGGATAGGAGTGAAATATGCCTATGTTGGAATATGATGTGAGAAGAATAGAAATAGATGATGTTGACTTGAGCAAATCCATCACTAACCCCTTTGATCCCCTCTTAATAGTGCGGGATCCCTATAACTCAAGAATCATCAAAGAACTATACTAGATAGCTTCCGGAAACTCATTCTTGAGCATATACCCTTTTCGATGGTCATCGATCCTCACATCTAAAGCCAAAGGAACTAATACCTTTGACTAGAGCCTTTCACTTGAGCTTTATATTGATGTTTCTTCATGGCTCAAGTTGAAGGCAAGACATTGGAGAAGTCTTCAAGTAGCTCCCCCATACACAATGTGGAAAGCTTTGCTTTGCATTCATCTTTACTTGTCCATCCACATTAATTACTTGATGACATACTTTGATGAGCACCAAGCTTTCGTATAAGCACCAAGCTCATGAGAATTACCTAACCCACATAACATAAACAACACATAGTATGCGTTAGTACACAAAGCGCAATTGATAAATTCTTACCATACCACAAGATCTCATGTGGCACATGATATGCGCTTGTGTGTTGACCATCTTAGAGGTCAATATTTGATCTTCATCTTGGTCAACATTTATCTTTTCTCCATGATTAATATTTATGTCTTGAAGGCCCTATTGATATCTTCACTATGCTTCATTTCTTCAAGACATAATAACCAATATCTCAATTCACCATGACCATATCAAGTTTGTCCTTGAATATCATATTGGACATCATTTGCTCGTTCTCATGCTCCAACATAGTATCTTGAGAGGCACAATGAATTCTTCACTTGAATTACTTGCTTCAAGACATAATAATCCATGACTCAACATATGAGCTCATAATGATCCTATCTTCAAGCATATGTAAAATTCTTCTCTTTAATCATTCTCTCAAGATCTTGATCCATCATGGTTCAATCCATAAGCCTTGATGCATGCACATCAATATGTATATGGCATTCATTTCGAATCCATTCTATCTCCTTGCATCACCATGGAACAAACATCCTTCAGTTCATCCAATATTCTTCATGCATTGGAAATGGAACTTTCCTTCAAATGTATAACTCAATGCAAACATTAGTCCATTAGGATTGTCATCAATTACCAAAACCACAAACGGGGACTACATGTCCTTTCATCAACATAGAACAACAGGAGTGTTGTGTGATTTTTTGTGATTTTTCGGGGTTCGTTTGGACATTTTTATGCATTAACTGAGTTTCAATGCATTTTATGTGCAAAATTCAAATTTGAACTACATGCACATGCTCCAGCGCATATAAATTGGTTGAAAATCAAATATGTGGCCTTGGGTGCATGCTTAGGTCCCATGCTAGAAATGGGAATGAATTTCAAACACCGGGGCACCGTTGATTGCCGGCAAAACATAGAGATGCCAGGTTTTTAAATTCTAGTAAATCCAAAACTCGTCTGAAATTCATGAAACTTGGCATGCTATCATGAAGCGGCATCAACATGCCGTGGTACAAATTTTGTCCCATTTGGGGCAGGTTTGGGTATACGCTTCTCACAAACCGGAGCTTCTCACAACAAGCATGATGGTTTTCGGTAGGGAACGTCCCACCTTTGTGGACGCAACGATATCCATTACCTCTTATTGCTTTAAAATTTTTCTCTCGTGTCAACATAGAACAACAGGAGTGTTGTGTGATTTTTTGTGATTTTTCGAGGTTCATTTGGACATTTTTATGCACTAACTAAGTTTTCAATGCATTTTATGTGCATAATTCAAATTTGAACTACATGCACATGCTCCAGCGCATATAAATTGGTTGAGAAGTCAAATATGTGTCCTTGGGTGCATGCTTAGGTCCCATGCAAGAAATGGGAATGAATTTCAAACATTGGGGCACCGTTTATTGCCGGGAAAACATTGAGATGCCTGGTTTTTAAATTCTAGTAAATCCAAAACTCATCTGAAATTCATGAAACTTGGCATGCTATCATGGAGCGGCATCAACATGTCGTGGTACAAATTGTCCCATTTGGGGCAGGTTTGGGTATATGCTTCTCACAAACCAGAGCTTCTCACAACAAGCATGATGGTTTTCGGTAGGGAACGTCCCACCTTTGTGGACGAAACGATATCCATTGCCTCTTATTGCTTTCAATTTTTTTCTCGTGTCAACATAGAACAACAGGAGTGTTGTGTGATTTTTTGTGATTTTTCTGGATTCGTTTGGACATTTTTATGCGTTAACTGAGTTTTCAATGCATTTTATGTGCATAATTCAAATTTGAACTACATGCACATGCTCCAGCGCATATAAATTGGTTGAAAAATCAAATATGTGTCCTTAGGTGCATGCTTAGGTCCCATGCAAGAAATGGGAATGAATTTCAAACACCGGGGCACCGTTGATTGCCGGCAAAACATTGAGATGCCTGGTTTTTAAATTCTAGTAAATCCAAAACTCATTTGAAATTCATGAAACTTCGCATGCTATCATGGAGCGGCATCAACATACCGTGGTACAAATTATGTCCCATTTGGTGCAGGTTTGGGTATATGCTTCTCACAAATCGGAGCTTCTCACAACAAGCATGATGGTTTTTGGTAGGGAACATCCCACCTTTGTGGACGAAACGATATCCATTGCCTCTTATTGCTTTCAATTTTTTATCGTGTCAACATTGACAACATGAGTGTTGTGTGATTTTTTCTGATTTTTCGGGGTTTGTTTGGACATTTTTATGCATTAACTAAGTTTTCAATGCATTTTATGTGCATAATTCAAATTTGAACTACATGCACATGCTCCAGCTCATATAAATTGGGTGAAAAACCAAATCTGTGTCCTTGGGTGCATGCTTAGGTCCCATGCAAGAAATGGGAGTGAATTTCAAACACCGGGGCACCGTTGATTGCCGGCAAAACATAGAGATGCCTGGTTTTAAAATTCTAGTAAATCCAAAACTTGTCTGAAATTCATGAAACTTGGCATGCTATCATGGAGCGGCATCAACATGCCGTGGTACAAATTTTGTCCCATTTGGGGTAGGTTTGGGTATATGCTTCTCACAAACCTGAGCTTCTCACAACAAGCATGATGGTTTTCGGTAGGGAACGTCCCAGCTTTGTCGACGCAATGATATCCATTGCCTCTTATTGCTTTCAATTTTTTTCTCGTGTCAACATAGAACAACAGGAGTGTTGTGTGATTTTTTGTGATTTTTCGGGGTTCGTTTGGACATTTTTATGCATTAACTAAGTTTTCAATGCATTTTATGTGCATAATTCAAATTTGAACTACATGCACATGCTCCAGCCCATATATATTGGTTGAGAAATCAAATCTTTGTCCTTGGGTGCATGCTTAGGTCCCATGCAGGAAATGATAATGAATTTCAAACACAGGGGCACCGTTTATTGCCAGCAAAACATTGAGATGGTTGGTTTTTAAATTCTAGTAAATCCAAAACTCGTCTGAAATTCATGAAACTTGGCATGCTATCATGGAGCGGCATCAACATGCCGTGGTACAAATTTTGTCCCATTTGGGGCAGGTTTGGGTATATGCTTCTCACGAACCGGAGCTTCTCACAACAAGCATGATGGTTTTCGGTAGGGAACGTCCCACCTTTGTGGACGAAACGATATCCATTGCCTCTTATTGCTTTTAATTTTTTTCTCGTGTCAACATAGAACAACAGGAGTGTTGTGTGATTTTTTGTGATTTTTCGGGGTTAGTGTGGACATTTTCCTGCATTAACTGAGTTTTCAATGCATTTGATGTGCATAATTCAAATTTGAACTACATGCACATGCTCCAGCGCATATAAATTGGTTGAGAAATCAAATCTGTGTCCTTGGGTGCACGCTTAGGTCCCATGCAAGAAATGGGAATGAATTTCAAACATCGGGGCACCGTTGATTGCCGGCAAAGCATTGAGATGCCTGGTTTTTAAATTATAATAAATCCAAAACTCATCTGAAATTCATGAAACTTGGCGTGCTATCATGGAGCGGCATCAACATGCCGTGGTACAAATTTTGTCCCATTTGGGGCAGGTTTGGGTATATGCTTCTCACAAACCGGAGCTTCTCACAACAAGCATGATGGTTTTCGGTAGGGAACGTCCCACCTTTGTGGACGAAACGAAATCCATTGCCTCTTATTGGTTTCAAATTTTGCTCTCGTGTCAACATAGAACAACAGGAGTGTTGTGTGATTTTTTGTGATTTTTCGGGGTTCGTTTGGATATTTGTATTCATTAACTGAGTTTTCAATGCAGTTTATGTGCATAATTCAAATTTGAACTACATGCACATGCTCCGGCGCATATAAGTTGGTTGAAAAATCAAATCTATGTCCTTGGGTGCATGCTTAGTGTTGGGGATATTACTACCAGGTGTAAACTGGCCAAGGATGCCGCGTTATCCCCATAATGGATTGTTTATACTTAAAAGCCCATGAAGACAAGGAATAAAGCGGTTTACTACACAGACTCGAAGGCCCGAGGCCCAAAGGTAGATTAAGGTCTGTAGTTATAAACCACCATATAGTACATAACTTGTATTGTAAGATATGACAAAGTAGAGACCGAGCCGGTATGTGTATAAACAGGAGTGTTCATGATTCCAAGGCAATCAGGGTGGACATGGCAATCAAGGCAATCAGAGCAACCAGGGTGGTTATAACCAACAAGGACCGCAGCAGCAACAGTCAGGGTACCAAAGTCACCCAAAGCAGTTGAATGGTGGACAGTACCACGTTTTCACCACTAGCTTATGCAAACGCGATCAGAAGCTTCATAAACGAGCGGTGAACTCGGTTGAACCGGCAGTGCCTCGTTATTTACGATGGTCTGAGCAGCCTATCGTCTAGAGCCGAGAGGATCACCCGCCCCGGGTTGACAATCCGGGTCATTTGGCGTTGGTGGTGGCGCCTCAGGTTGGAGGTTATAAGTTCACTAAGGTGCTCATGGACGGAGGCAGCAGTATCAACATCTTATATTATGACACCTTCCGTCGTATGGGGTTGACAGATAAGAACCTTAAACCGTCGAACACTATTTTCCATGGTGTGGTGCCTGGCAAATTAGCCTATCCGGTTGGTAAAATAGCTCTGGAAGTCGCTTTTGGAGATGAGTATGACTCAAGATCAAAGACATTGACTTTCGAAGTGGTGAAAATCCAAAGCCCGTATCATGCCCTGTTTGGACGGCCGGCTTATGCTAGGTTCATGGCACGACCTTGTTATGTTTATTTGCAGCTCAAGATGCCGGGTCATAAAGGGACTATCACAATACATGGAAGCCGCAAGATCGCTTTGGAGTGTGAAGAAGGTGATGCGGCCTATGCTGAGTCGGTTTGTGCAGCAGAGGAGTTGAAGTTCTATAAGGAGAATGTTGATCCAGCGGACATGACTTCTTTGAAGAAACCAACCACGGAGCATGATCCGGCCTTGAAGTTTAAATCGGCTGATGAGACTAAGATGGTTGATTTTGTGCCCGGCGATTCATCCAAACAGTTCATCATCAGTGCAAATCTGGATCCGAAATAGGAAAGCACGCTCATCGAGTTCATCCGTGAGAATCGGGATATCTTTGCATGGAAGCCTTCTGACATGCCAGGTGTACCGAGGGAACTCGCTGAGCACACCCTTAATATTGATCCCAAGTTTAAATCGGTCCGACAATTCCTTCGCCGGTTCAATGAAGAGAGGCGCAAGGCTATTGGTGAGGAGGTAGCCCGGCTCTTGGCGGCAGGGTTCATTGTTGAAGTTTTTCATCCGGAGTGGTTGGCTAATCCAGTGCTGGTGCTTAAGAAGAATGGCACCTGTCGTATGTGTGTGGATTACATGGATTTGAACAAAGCGTGTCTGACGGATCCTTTTGCCCTCCCCCGTACCGATCAAATCATTGATGCTATGGTGGGTTGTGAGCGTTTGAGTTTTCTGGATGCTTATTCAGGTTATCATCAGATTAAGATGACAGTTAAGGACCAGGAGAAGACAGCTTTTATAGCTCCCTTTGGAGCCTTCTGCTATGTGTCTATGCCCTTTGGGGTCAAGAGTGCCCAGGCAACTTATCAGCGTTGTGTTCAGAATTGTCTTCATAACCAGATTGGGCGCAACATTCATGCTTATGTGGATGGTATTGTGGTGAAGTCCAGGAAGGAGGAAACATTAATAGATGATTTAAAGGAGACCTTTGATAACCTCCGGGTTTATAAGATGATGCTCAACCCGGCCAAGTGTGTTTTTGGTGTGCCAGCAGGCAAGCTTTTGGGTTTTCTGGTATCTAACAGGGGCATTGAAGCTAATCCGTAGAAGATCAAGGCTGTTACTTCACTGACTAAACCGAAGTGCATCAACGATGTTCAGCGACTGGCAGGCCGGATTGCAGCATTGAGCCGGTTTATAAGTCGTCTCGGGGAGAAGGCCATCCCTTTATATCAAATGCTGAAGAAAATGGGCAACTTTGTCTGGAGTGATGCGGCTAATGCGCGTTTGAGGCTCTCAAGCGGCAGCTTGCTGAACCACCTGTTCTTGCTGCTCCCATGGACAAGGAACCATTGTTGTTATATGTGGCTGCTAATGCTCGAGCTGTCAGCGTGTCTATTGTGGTGGAGCGCAAGGAGGCCGGAAAGGAGTATCTGGTTCAACGACCGGTTTATTATATTAGTGAGGTGCTCATTGAGTCAAAACAGAGATATCCACATTGGCAGAAGCTTGTATATGGGGTTTTTATGGCGAGCCGGAAGCTAAAGCAATACTTTCAGGGCCATCCCATTACTGTGGTCAGTTCTGCTCCTTTGGGAGATATCATCCAGAACAGAGAAGCGACTGGCCGGGTTGCTAAGTGAGCTATTGAGCTTGGGCCTCACGGATTAAAATATATGCCTCGCATGACCGTCAAGTGTCAAGCACTCGTGGATTTCATCAATGACTGGACAGAGTTGCAGGTGCCGGAGGATAGACCGGATAACACATACTGGGCGATTCATTTCGACGGATCTAGGGAATTGGAGGGCTCGGGGGCTGGAGTGGTTCTTACTTCGCCTCGAGGTGATAAATTTTGTTATGTTCTTCGCTTGATGTTTCCTTGTACTAATAATGCAGCCGAGTACGAGGCCCTGCTCCATGGTCTTCGGATGGCTAAGGAGATGAATCTGAGCCGGGTTAAATGTTTTGGTGACTCGGACCTAGTGGCTCAATAAGTGTCTGGTACTTGGGATTCCAAGGACCCCTCATGGCAGCGTATCGTCGAGAGGTGGATATTGTTGCAGGTCATTTCAAGGGTTATCAGGTTGATCATGTAGACCGGCAAAAGAATGAAGCGGCGGACGCTTTAAGCCGGTTGGGCTCCCAGCGTAAACCGGTGCCGCCCAATGTTTTTCTTGATGTTTTGCATAACCCGTCGGTCAAGCTACCCACGGAGGAAGACTTAGCTATTCCTGATCCGGAGGCTCAGTTGGTGGCGGCGCTTCATGCCACCCCGGATTGGACGATCCCATATTTGGCGTATATGAACCGGGGTGAATTACCAGAGGATGAAGTTCTGGCCAGGCAGATAATCCGGCGTTCCAAGTCCATGACTATTGTCAACGGCGAGCTACATCATTGCAGTGTCTTAGGGGCTTTTCAACGTTGTGTTTCTCTTGAAGAAGGTCTTGAAATTTTACGCGAGATTCACGAAGGTGATTGTGGTCATCATGCCGGTTCAAAGTCCTTGGTGGCTAAGGCTTTTCGTCATGGTTTCTATTGGCTGACGGCTCATGCTGATGCTGAGGACTTGGTCAAAATGTGCGATGGCTGTCAGAAGTTTGCACGCCGGGCTCATGTTCCGGCTCGGGAGCTGAGGATGATTCCAATTACCTGGCCATTTGCAACCTGGGGGCTTGATATGGTTGGACCCTTTAAGAGGTCTAAGGATAAGAAGACCCACCTCTTGGTGGCGGTTGATAAATTTACCAAGTGGGTGGAGGCAGAGCCAGTTAGCAAATGTGATGCAGCCACGGCGGTTCAATTTATGAAGAAGGTGATATTCCGTTTTGGTTTTCCACACAACATTATAACAGATAATGGCACGAATCTTTCCAAGGGTGCTATGGTGGAGTTCTGTCAAAGAGAGCACATCTGTCTTGATATGTCTTTAGTGGCCCACCCCTAGTCTAATGGTCAAGCAGAGAGAGCTAATCAGGAAATCTTGAAGGGGATCAAGCCCCGGCTTATGGTTCCTTTGCAGAGGACACCGGGTTCCAAAGTATAGACTGCCTTCTATTTTTTGCGCATATCTGCGCCAAGATGAGTAACACGGCTACCTGCACAAGGATCATATTATTATTAAACCGGAAGTTTTTATAACTGGTGTTGTTACATATTGGTGAAGAGATTGTTACCAAAGATGGCAGAGGTCATAGCATCAATCTGCCGCTTCAGGCTGCTCAGCTCTTCTGTGGCCGGTTTAAGGGCGTTTTCCGCATCTTCTGCCCGCTTTAACAAGGTGGTCTTTTCAGTTGCCCAATCTGCCCGTTCACCTTTGAAGAATTCCTTCAGCTGCTCCATGGTTGTTAAAGCGGTGGTCAGCTCGCTCTTAACTTTGCAAGTTTCGTCTACCTGAGACTTGATGTTTCCTTGGAGATCAGTGATTTGGGAGTCTTTTTTGGACAACTCAGCCTGCAAAAATACAGATAATAAGTTAGCATTATAACATTGAAGTCTCAACCACATAACAAGTTATCTACTTGACACTTGGGGGCTAATGCGGATTGCTTCTTATCAGCTATTATTTTAATGTCTCAAACACATAACAAGTTATCTACTTGACACTTGGGGGCTAATGCGTATTCATTCAGATTCAGATGGGTTGTCATTATTATAAGTGGTGAGATTAGTAGGATGTACCGGTTCATTCTAAAAGGATATAAGCCGGTTCATGGGGGCTACACCAGCAAAATGCAAAAATCGATTCAAGACCCGGTTCAAACCAATGTTATGCACCGGCCCTTGGGGGCTACTAGAGTTGATACGTTAGACCAGTTCTAACAAAGGGACTTTTGGAATATTTATGCAAAGGGAAAGTGACACTTACCTCATACCGCTCCTTCATCAGGTCTACTAAACCGGCTTCAAAGTCGCGGCTTGTATACAGGCGGTTTAAAAAACCAGAATGAAGGTCTTCAGCGCTGAGGTTGGTATAATTGGATAACTCAGATTCTCATTTCCCTTTATCCATAGCAGAAATGTCTTCTTTGGCGCTATGCTTTGATAACGCGACAGGACGACCAGGGGAGCTGAAACCAAGGCCAGTTACGACAACATCATCGTCCGTAGTTGTGGCCGGGCTTGGCAGTTTATCAGATGCTTTAGCCGGACTCGGCGGATCAACAATTGGACTTAATGGATCAGATGACTGGCTTGTTGGATTATTTTCTACCGGTTCAACAAGCGTGTCGGTTGCTCGAGGTTCCGGATTATCAGTAATAGTGTCAGCCTCCGGATCAATAGCCTCTGGGGTTTTCTCCGGCTCGGTAGCCGGTTCATGGTCGGTTGGCTTGTTCAATCTAACCTTCTTGCTTGGTCTGGCTTTAGCACTGAAAAAGAGCAGACATGAAGATCGATATGACAATATGATACAAGACCAAAAAGTTAAAAGTATGTTATGCTTACCCAGGGACGGTTTTCAGAGGAGGAAGTTGTGTCGCTGACGACTCGCCGGACGATGAATGGGAAGTTCCCTGATAATTTGAGTCAGACGGATTAAGAGGATATCGGAAGTAACCCGCCTTAGGGTAAAGGGTGTCAGGAGTATAAGCAACCTCTTGGCGGCGTTTGCAAACCGGCGAATTTGGTAAACCGGAGGAGGTCACCATTTGGCCACTATGTCGAGTTGTGCGGCGAGCTTCATGCTGCTGCGTCTTTAAAAGAAAGTGCGGGTCAAAATAAGAAAGAGGGCATGAAAATTTTACTTTCCGAATGGCTCGACGGATTCTTGGTACTAGCACAGGATGAGAATCATAAGAAAGAATAGTTACCTCATCAGCATGGCTGGCTTCCGCTTCATCCTGATAATGATCATTGTCAATAAGGTGTATAAAAAATTGAACCGAGAGAGTCAAGTTCTACCTGTGAATCCAGAATTTCCAGATGATCATCAATAATGGGCTCGGACGGTTCAACGTTCCTTCTTTTCATAGGCTTTTTTGAAGCCTTGGTCTTAAGCCGAGGATTCTTTACCGGTTTATCTTGTGATTTTTTCTTCCAGAATGGATGATCGGCCTGCATAGACAAATAGTAAGTCATCAAAGGAGAAATTTAACAAAGGATGGATAGAGGCAGAAATACGACAGATTATACCTTTGGCGGTTTATTGGAAGCATAGAAAGGACTGAGCCCGGTTTTGCTGCATACATCTATTGGCTCATTAAGCATCTTTTTAACAGCTTCGGTGACTTCATCATCAGTCAGCTGGATGTCAACATGGCGTTGCGGGTCTTTCAGATCCCCTGTGTATTCACACATTAAACCGGGCCGCCGGCTTAAAGGTAAAATGCTCCATGAAACCCAGCATCGGACAAAATCCACGCCTGTCAGCCCATTTGCAACAAAGGCTCTGAGCTTTGCCAGTTGAGGGGCATATTTTGCTCGCTCCTGGGCTGTCAACCGTTGAGGAAAGGGATGAGCTTGGGTAAGCCGGTGTGGACGGTAACCCGGCAAAGGATTTTCATTGGATGGGGCTGTGTTGCGGCAGTAGAACCAAGTCTGATTCCAGTCCTTAGGATGACTATGAAGCTTGGCATGAGGGAAATCAACATCTCTCCTCTTCTGAATTGAAACCCCAACTAAATCAGTATTGGGGCCATCCGTAAACTTAATACGGCGGTTTAGATAAAAGAAATCCCGGAACAGATCAACAGTAGGCTCCTCTTGCAGGTACACTTCACAGAATACTTGCCAGTCACAAATATTGGATATGGAGTTTGGACCGATATCTTGGGGATGGATTTGAAAGTCGGCGAGCACGTCACGGAAATTTTTTGATCCGGGAGGAGTGAAGCCTCGGCTCAGGTGATCAACAAATACAATAACTTCTCCGTCTTGGGGTTTAGGAGGAAATTCTGGACCGGGGACTCGCCAGTGGATAGTGTCCTTATTTGCTAAAGCGCCCGTTGCAACACAACCAACCAGCTGCGGTTCCGTAACCCAGGAAGGAACCCAATTACAGGAACATAATTGTTTGGCCATTTCTAGTGACAAGCTGGAAAAAAGTGTGATATCCGGGTTAAAGTTCATGGTTACAACTTACAAACCGGCGCAATGATGGAAGACGATGATATTTCAAGCATTTGGGTGTACTAAACCAGATTTTAGCATTTAAAGCAGGTTGGCGGTTTAACAGAGGGCTAATGGTATATGATGAGTTATCAAAGTTTAAAGGATAAACCGCCCACAACGGTATAGAGGCTACAGATTCACAAAAAATTCTAAGTATGGCGCAAACAGATTTCACAGATCGGTGGTATAAATTTGGATCTGCCACAGTTCTAAAAAGAGGAAATAAATTTAACCTACAATGGTGGCAGTGGAAGAACACGTTTGTTTGATTGGATCTCAGGCCGTAAAAGGTGTTTTCTGAGGTTGAAAAGGAAAGGAACTCACCGGTGTTGCGGAACAACGGAGGAGCGCCGCGTTGCTCTGGTTTGATCAGGTTGACGCGGCGGCCTTGGTTGATGCAGTTACAAAGGTCGACGGCGGTGGCAGAGCTCGGGTTCTGAGACGTCGTGAGGAAGAAGAAGGAGACGAAGAGAAAGGGGGAAATGAAAAGGACCCTCGGCCGTATTTATAAAGATGAAAGGATAAGGGTCAAGCGCAAGAATCGAGGAGCCTAACAAATGGATATGTGACAGATTTGTTGCCTCGATCGTCGGAGGCTCATTAATGAAGGTGAGGAATATACCATTTAAAATGACAAATGACGTCATGGCGGTTTATGATGATTCTGGATGATGACGTCATGGCGGTTTACAAGATTTATGCGAAGATATGGAAGAAATTTTCTCAAGGTTTCGGAGATTGACATGAACCAGTTCAAATCAATCTGGGGCCTAATGTTGGGGATATTACTACTAGGTGTAAACCAGCCAAGGAAGCCGGGATATCCCCATAATGGATTGTTTATACTTAAAAGCCCATGAAGACAAGAAATAAAGTGGTTTACTACAGAGACTCGAAGGCCCGAGGGCGAAAGGTAGATTAAGGCCTGTAGTTATAAACCACCATATAGTACATAACTTGTATTGTAAGATATGACAAAGTAGAGACCGAGCCGGTATGTGTATAAACCGGCATCGGGACTCTGTAAGCTGGCGGGCGTCGTCCTGAGTATATAAAGACACGACCCGCCGGCGGTTCAAGGACAACAGACAACAACTCGAGACTCAGGCAAAACGTATTCGCTCCCTGGTCATCGAAACCCCAACAATTCCATCACAACTAGACGTAGGCTTTTACCTTCATCGTAAGGGGCCGAACTAGTATAAAACTCTCGTGTCCCTTGTCCGGTTTAACCCCTTTAAGCTAACCCTTTGCGATGGCTCCACGACTAAGTCCTTTCGCTAGGACATCTGCCGTGACAATTCCACGACACTTAGGTCCCATGCAAGAAATGGATATGAATTTCAAACATTGGGGCACCGTCGATTGCCGGCAAAACATTGAGATGCCTGGTTTTTAAATTCTAGTAAATCCAAAACTCATTTGAAATTCATGAAACTTGGCACGCTATCATGGAGCGGCATCAACATGCCGTGGTACAAATTTTGTCCCATTTGGGGCAGGTTTGGGTATATGCTTCTCACAAACCGGAGCTTCTCACAACAAGCATGATGGTTTTCGGTAGGGAACGTCCCACCTTTGTGGACGAAACGATATCCATTGCCTCTTATTGCTTTCAAAAAAAATTCTCGTGTCAACATAGAACAACAGGAGTGTTGTGTGATTTTTCTTGATTTTTCGGGGTTCGTTTGGACATTTTTATGCATTAACTAAGTTTTCAATGCATTTCATGTGCATAATTCAAATTTGAACTACATGCACATGCTCCAGCGCATATAAATTGGTTGAGAAATCAAATCTGTGTCCTTGGGTGCATGCATAGGTCCCATGCAAGAAATGGGAATGAATTTCAAACACAGGGGCACCGTTTATTGCCGACAAAACATTGAGATGCCTAGTTTTTAAATTCTAGTAAATCCAAAACTCGTCTGAAATTCATGAAACTTGGCATGCTATCATGGAGTGGCATCAACATGCCGTGGTACAAATTTTGTCCCATTTGGGGCAGGTTTGGGTATATGCTTCTCACAAACCGGAGCTTCTCACAACAAGCATGATGGTTTTAGGTAGGGAACGTCCCACCTTTGTGGACGAAACGATATCCATTGCCTCTTATTGCTTTCAAAAAAATTCTCGTGTCAACATAGAACAACAGGAGTGTTGTGTGATTTTTTGTGATTTTTCGGGGTTCGTTTGGACATTTTTATGCATTAACTGAGTTTTCAATGCATTTTATGAGCATAATTCAAATTTGAACTACATGCACATGCTCGAGCGCATATAAATTGGTTGAGAAATCAAATCTGTGTCCTTGGGTGCATGCTTAGGTCCCATGCAAGAAATGGGAATGAATTTCAAACACCGGGGCACCGTTGATTGCCGGCAAAACATAGAGATGCCTGGTTTTTTAATTCTAGTAAAGCCAAAACTCGTCTGAAATTCATGAAACTTGGCATGCTATCATGGAGCGGCATCAACATGCCGTGGTACAAATTTTGTCCCATTTGGGGCAGGTTTGGGTATATGCTTCTCACAAACCAGAGCTTCTCACAGCAAGCATGATGGTTTTCGGTAGGGAACGTCCCACCTTTGTGGACGCAACGATATCCATTGCCTCTTATTGCTTTCTATTTTTTTCTCATGTCAACATAGAACAACAGGAGTGTTGTGTGATTTTTCGGGGTTCGTTTGGACATTTTTATGCATTAACTAAGTTTTCAATGCATTTTATGTGCATAATTCAGATTTGAACTACATGCACATGCTCCAGCGCATATAAATTGGTTGAGAAATCAAATCTTTCTCCTTGGGTGCATGCATAGGTCCCATGCAAGAAATGGGAATGAATTTCAAACACAGGGGCACCGTTTATTGCCGGCAAAACATTGAGATTCCTGGTTTTTAAATTCTAGTAAATCGAAAACTCGTCTGAAATTCATGAAACTTGGCATGCTATCATGGAGTGGCATCAACATGCCGTGGTACAAATTTTGTCCCATTTGGGGCAGGTTTGGGTATATCCTTCTCACAAACCGGAGCTTCTCACAACAAGCATGATGGTTTTCGGTAGGGAACGTCCCAACTTTGTGGACGAAACGATGTCCATTGCCTCTTATTGCTTTTAATTTTTTTCCCGTGTCAACATAGAACAACAGGAGTGTTGTGTGACTTTTCGTGATTTTTCGGGGTTCGTGTGGACATTTTCATGCACTAACTGAGTTTTCAATGCATTTTATGTGCATAATTCAAATTTGAACTACATGCACATGCTCCAGCGCATATAAATTGGTTGAGAAATCAAATCTGTGTCCTTGGGTGCATGCTTAGGTCCCATGCATGAAATGGGAATGAATTTCAAACATCGGGGCACCGTTGATTGCCGGCAAAACATCGAGATGCCTGGTTTTTAAATTCTAATAAATCCAAAACTCATCTGAAATTCATGAAACTTGGCATGCTATCATGGAGCGGCATCAACATGCTTTGGTACAAATTTTGTCCCATTTGGGGGAGGTTTGGGTATATGCTTCTCACAACAAGCATGATGGTTTTCGGTAGGGAACGTCCCACCTTTGTGGACGAAACGAAATCCATTGCCTCTTATTGGTTTCAAATTTTTCTCTCGTGTCAACATAGAACAACAGGAGTGTTGTGTCATTTTTTGTGATTTTTCGGGGTTCGTTTGGACATTTTTATGCATTAACTGAGTTTTCAATGCATTTTATGTGCATAATTCAAATTTCAACTACATGCTACAGCGCATATAAATTGGTTGAAAAATCAAATCTGTGTCCTTGGGTGCATGCTTAGGTCCCATGCAGGAAATGGGAATGAATTTCAAACATTGGGGCACCGTCGATTGCCGGCAAAAAATTGAGATGCCTGGTTTTTTAAATTCTAGTAAATCCATAACTCATCTGAAATTCATGAAACTTGGCATGCTATCATGGAGCGGCATCAACATGCCGTGGTACAAATTTTGTCCCATTTGGGGCAGGTTTGGGTATATGCTTCTCACAAACCGGAGCTTCTCACAACAAGCATGATGGTTTTCCTAAGGGAACGTCCCACCTTTGTGGACCAAACGATATCCTTTGCCTCATATTTCTTTCAAATTTTTTCTCGTGTCAACATAGAACAACAGGAGTGTTGTGTGATTTTTTTTTTTGTGATTTTTCGGGGTTCGTTTGGACATTTTTATGCATTAACTAAGTTTTCAATGGATTTTATGTGCATAATTCAAATTTGAACTACATGCACATGCTCCAGCGCATATAAATTGGTTGAGAAATCACATCTTTTGTCCTTGGGTGCATGTATAGGTCCCATGCAAGAAATGGGAATGAATTTCAAACACAAGGGCACCGTTTATTGCCGGCAAAACATTGAGATACCTGGTTTTTAAATTCTAGTAAATCTAAAACTCATCTCAAATTCATGAAACTTGGCATGCTATCATGGAGTGGCATCAACATGCCGTGGTACAAATTTTGTCCCATTTGGGGCAGGTTTTGGGTATATCCTTCTCACAAACCAGAGCTTCTCACAACAAGCATGATGGTTTTCGGTAGGGAACGTCCCAACTTTGTGGACAAAACGATATCCATTGCCTCTTATTGCTTTTAATTTTTTTCTCGTGTCAACATAGAACAACAGGAGTGTTGTGTGATTTTTCGGGGTTCGTCTGGACATTTTCATGCATTAACTGAGTTTTCAAAGCATTTTATGTGCATAATTCAAATTTGAACTACATGCACATGCTCCAGCGCATATAAATTGGTTGAGAAATCAAATCTGTGTCCTTGTGTGCATGCTTAGGTCCCATGCAAGAAATGGGAATGAATTTCAAACATCGGGGCACCGTTGATTGCCGGCAAAACATTGAGATGCCTTGCTTTTAAATTCTAATAAATCTAAAACTCATCTGAAATTCATGAAACTTGGCATGCTATCATGGAGCGGCATAACATGCCGTGGTACAAATTTTGTCCCATTTGGGGCAGGTTTGGGTATATGCTTCTCACAAACCGGAGCTTCTCACAACAAGCATCATGGTTTTCGGTAGGGAACGTCCCACCTTTGTGGACGAAACGAAATTCATTGCATCTTATTGGATTCAAATTTTTCTCTCGTGTCAACATAGAACAACAGGAGTGTTGTGCGATTTTTTGTGATTTTTCGGGGTTCGTTTGCACATTTTTATGCAATAACTGAGTTTTCAACGCAGTTTATGTGCATAATTCAAATTTGAACTACATGCTCCAGCGCATATAAATTGGTTGAAAAAACAAATCTGTGTCCTTGGGTGCATGCTTAGGTCCCATGCAGGAAATGGGAATGAATTTCAAACGTTGGGGCACCGTCGATTGCCGGCAAAAAATTGAGATGCCTAGTTTTTAAATTCTAGTAAATCCAAAACTCATCTGAAATTCAAGAAACTTGGCATGCTATCATAGTGGCATCAACATGCCGTGGTACAAATTTTGTCCCATCTGGGGCAGGTTTGGGTATGTGCTTCTCACAAACCGGAGCTTCTCACAACAAGCATGATGGTTTTCGGTAGGGAACGTCCCACCTTTGTGGACGAAACGATATCCATTGGCTCTTATTGCTTTCAAGTTTTTTTTCTCGTGTCAACATAGAACAACAGGAGTGTTGTGTGATTTTTTGCTGTTTTTTGGGGTTCGTTTGGACATTTTCATGCATTAACTGAGTTTTCAATGCATTTTATGTGCATAATTCAAATTTGAACTACATGCACATGCTCCAGCGCATATAAATTGGTTGAGAAATCAAATATGTGTCCTTGCGTGCATGCTTAGGTCCCATGCAAGAAATGGGAATGAATTTCAAACACCGGGGCACCGTTGATTGCCGACAAAACATTGAGATGCCTGGTTTTTAAATTCTAGTAAATCCAAAACTCGTCTGAAATTCATGAAATTTGGCATGCTATCATGGAGCGGCATCAACATGCCATGGTACAAATTTTGTCCCATTTGGGGCAGGTTTGGGTATATGCTTCTCACAAACCGGAGCTTCTCACAACAAGCATGATGGTTTTCGGTAGGGAACGTCCCACCTTTGTGGACGAAACGAAATCCATTGCCTCTCATTGGTTTCAAAATTTTCTCTTGTGTCAACATAGAACAACAGGAGTGTTGTGTGATTTTTTGTGATTTTTCGGGGTTCGTTTGGACATTTTTATGCATTAACTGAGTTTTCAATGCAGTTTATGTGCATAATTCAAATTTGAACTACATGCTCCAGCGCATATAAATTAGTTGAAAAATCAAATCTGTGTCCTTGGGTGCATGCTTAGGTCCCATGCAAGAAATGGGAATGAATTTCAAACATTAGGGCACCGTCGATTGCCGGCAAAAAATTGAGATGCCAGGTTTTTAAATTCTAGTAAATCCAAAACTCATCTAAAATTCATGAAACTTGGCATGCTATCATGGAGCGGCATCAACATGCCGTGGTACAAATTTTGTCCCATTTGGGGCAGGTTTGGATATATGCTTCTCACAAACCGGAGGTTCTCACAACAAGCATGATGGTTTTCGGTAGGGAACGTCCCACCTTTTTGGACGAAACGATATCCATTGGCTCTTATTGCTTTCAAATTTTTTTCTCGTGTCAACATAGAACAACAGGAGTGTTTTGTGATTTTTTGCTGTTTTTTGGGGTTCGTTTGGACATTTTTATGCATTAACTGAGTTTTCAATGCATTTTATGTGCATATTTCAAATTTGAACTACATGCACATGCTCCAGCGCATATAAATTGGTTGAGAAATCAAATCTGTGTCCTTGCGTGCATGCTTAGGTCCCATGCAAGAAATGGGAATGAATTTCAAACACCGGGGCACCGTTGATTACCGACAAAACATTGAGATGCCTGGTTTTCAAATTCTAGTAAATCCAAAACTCGTCTGAAATTCATGAAATTTGGCATGCTATCATGGAGCGGCATCAACATGCCGTGGTACAAATTTTGTCCCATTTGGGGCAGGTTTGGGTATATGCTTCTCACAAACCGGAGCTTCTCACAACAAGCATGATGGTTTTCGGTAGGGAACGTCCCACCTTTGTGGACGAAACAAAATCCATTGCCTCTTATTGGTTTCAAAATTTTCTCTCGTGTCAACATAGAACAACAGGACTGTTGTGTGATTTTTTGTGATTTTTCAAGGTTCGTTTGGACATTTTTATGCATTAACTGAGTTTTCAATGCAGTTTATGTGCATAATTCAAATTTGAACTACATGCTCCAGCGCATATAAATTAGTTGAAAAATCAAATCTGTGTCCTGGGGTGCATGCTTAGGTCCCATGCAAGAAATGGGAATGAAATTCAAACATTGGGGCACCGTCGATTGCCGGCAAAAAATTGAGATGCCAGGTTTTCAAATTCTAGTAAATCCAAAACTCATCTGAAATTCATGAAACTTGGCATGCTATCATGGAGCGGCATCAACATGCCCTGGTACAAATTTTGTCCCATTTGGGGCAGGTTTGGATATATGCTTCTCACAAACCGGAGCTTCTCACAACAAGCATGATGGTTTTCGGTAGGGAACGTCCCACCTTTGTGGACGAAACGATATCCATTGCCTCTTATTGCTTTCAAAAAAAATTCTCGTGTCAACACAGAACAACAGGAGTGTTGTGTGATTTTTTGTTGTTTTTTGGGGTTCGTTTGGACATTTTTATGCATTAACTGAGTTTTCAATGCATTTTATGTGCATAATTCAAATTTGAACTACATGCACATGCTCCAGCGCATATATATTGGTTGAGAAATCAAATATGTGTCCTTGCGTGCATGCTTAGGTCCAATGCAAGAAATGGTAATGAATTTCAAACACCGGGGCATCGTTGATTGCCGACAAAACATTGAGATGCCTGGTTTTTAAATTCTAGTAAATCCAAAACTCGTCTGAAATTCATGAAATTTGGCATGCTATCATGGAGCGGCATCAACATGCCGTGGTACAAATTTTGTCCCATTTGGGGCAGGTTTGGGTATATGCTTCTCACAAACCGGAGCTTCTCACAACAAGCATGATGGATTTCGGTAGGGAACGTCCCACCTTTGTGGACGAAACGAAATCCATTGCCTCTTATTGGTTTCAAAATTTTCTCTCGTGTCAACATAGAACAACAGGACTGTTGTGTGATTTTTTGTGATTTTTCGGGGTTCGTTTGGACATTTTTATGCATTAACTGAGTTTTCAATGCAGTTTATGTGCATAATTCAAATTTGAACTACATGCTCCAGCGCATATAAATTAGTTGAAAAATCAAATCTGTGTCCTTGGGTTCATGCTTAGGTCCCATGCAAGAAATGGGAATGAATTTCAAACATTGGGGCACCGTCGATTGCCGGCAAAAAATTGAGATGCCAGGTTTTTAAATTCTAGTAAATCCAAAACTCATCTAAAATATATGAAACTTGGCATGCTATCATGGAGCGGCATCAACATGCCGTGGTACAATTTTTGTCCCATTTTGGGCAGGTTTGGATATATGCTTCTCACAAACCGGAGCTTCTCACAACAAGCATGATGGTTTTCGGTAGGGAACGTCCCACCTTTGTGGACGAAACGATATCCATTGGCTCTTATTGCTTTCAAATTTTTTTCTCGTGTCAACATAGAACAACAGGAGTGTTTTGTGATTTTTTGCTGTTTTTTGGGGTTCGTTTGGACATTTTTATGCATTAACTGAGTTTTCAATGCATTTTATGTGCATAATTCAAATTTGAACTACATGCACATGCTCCAGCGCATATAAATTGGTTGAGAAATCAAATCTGTGTCCTTGCGTGCATGCTTAGGTCCCATGCAAGAAATGGGAATGAATTTCAAACACCGAGGCACCGTTGATTGCCGACAAAACATTTAGATGCCTGGTTTTTAAATTCTAGTAAATCCAAAACTCGTCTGAAATTCATGAAATTTGGCATGCTATCATGGAGCGGCATCAACATGCCGTGGTACAAATTTTGTCCCATTTGGGGCAGGTTTGGGTATATGCTTCTCACAAACCGGAGCTTCTCACAACAAGCATGATGGTTTTCGGTAGGGAACGTCCCACCTTTGTGGCGTAACGATATCCATTGCCTCTTATTGGTTTCAAATTTTTTCCTCGTGTCAACATAGAACAACAGGAGTGTTGTGTGATTTTTTGTTGTTTTTTGGGGTTCGTTTGGACAATTTTATGCATTAACTGAGTTTTCAATGCATTTTATGTGCATAATTCAAATTTGAACTACATGCACATGCTCCAGCGCATATAAATTGGTTGAGAAATCAAATCTGTGTCCTTGGGTGCATGCTTAGGTCCCATGCAAGAAATGGGAATGAATTTCAAACACTGGGGCACCGTGATTGCCGACAAAACATTTAGATGCCTGGTTTTTTAAATTCTAGTAAATCCAAAACTGGTCTGAAATTCATGAAACTTGGCATGCTATCAGGGAGCGGCATCAACATGCCGTGGTACAAATTTTGTCCCATTTGGGGCAGGTTTGGGTATGTGCTTCTCACAAACCGGAGCTTCTCACAACAAGCATGATGGTTTTCGGTAGGGAACGTCCCACCTTTGTGGCGTAACGATATCCATTGCCTCTTATTGGTTTCAATTTTTTTTCTCGTGTCAACATAGAACAACAGGAGTGTTGTATGATTTTTTGTGATTTTTCGGGGTTTGTTTGGACATTTTTATGCATTAACTGAGTTTTCAATGCATTTTATGTGCATAATTCAAATTTGAACTACATGCACATGCTCCAGCGCATATAAATTGGTTGAAAAATCAAATCTTTGTCCTTGGGTGCATGCTTAGGTCCCATGCAAGAAATGGGAATAAATTTAAAACATCGGGGCACCGTTGATTGCCGGCAAAACATTGAGATGCCTAGTTTTTAAATTCTAGTAAATCCAAAGCTCCTCTGAAATTCATGAAACATGGCATGCTACCATGGAGCGGCATCGACATGCCGTGGTACAAATTTTGTCTCATTTGGGGAAGGTTTGGGTATATGCTTCTCACAAACCGGAGCTTCTCACAACTAGCATGATGGTTTTCGGTAGGGAACGTCCCACCTTTGTGGACGAAACGATATCCACTGCCTCTTATATCTTTCAATTTTTCTCTGATGTCTACATAGGACAACAGGAGGGTTGTGTGATTTTTTGTGATTTTTCGGGGTTCATTTGGACATTTTTATGCCTTAACTGAGTTTTCAATTCATTTTATGTGCATCATTCAAATTTGAACTACATGCCCATGCCCCAGCGCATATAAATTTGTTGAGAAATCAAATCCGTGTCCTTGGGTGCATGCTTAGGTCCCATGCAAGAAATGGGAATGAATTTCAAACACCGGGGCACCGTTGATTGCCGGCAAAACATTGAGATGCCTGGTTTTGAAATTCTAGTAAATCCAAAACTCGTTTGAAATTCATGAAACTTGGCATGCTATCATGGAGCGGCATCAACATGCGGTGGTACAAATTTTGTCCCATTTGGGGTTTGGGTATCTGCTTCTCACAAACCGGAGCTTCTCACAACAAGCATGATGGTTTTCGGTAGGGAACGTCCCACCTTTGTGGACGAAATGATATCCATTGCTTCTTATTGCTTTCAATTTTTTTTCTTGTGTCAACATAGAACAACAGGAGTGTTGTGTGATTTTTTGTGAGTTTTCGGGGTTTGTTTGGAGATTTTTATGCATTAACTGAGTTTTCATTGCAGTTGATGTGCATAATTCAAATTTGAACAACATGCACATGCTCCAGCACATATAAATTGGTTGAAAAATCAAATATGTGTCCTTGGGTGCATGCTTACGTCCCATGCAAGAAATGGGAATGAATTTTGAACACCGGGGTACCGTTGATTGCCGGCAAAACATTGAGATGCCTGGTTTTTAAATTCTAGTAAATCCAAAACTCGTCTGAAATTCATGAAACTTGGCATGCTATCATGGAGTGGCGTCAACATGCCGTGGTACAAATTTTGTCCCATTTGGGGCAGGTTTGGGTATATGCTTCTCACAAACCGGAGCTTCTCACAAGAAGCATGATGGTTTTCGGTACGGAACGGCCCACCTTTGTGGACGAAACGATATCCATTGCCTCTTATTGCTTTTAAGTTTTTTCTCGTGGCAACATAGAACAATAGGAGTGTTGTGTGGTTTTTTGTGATTTTTCGGGGTTCGTGTGGACATTTTCATGCATTAACTGAGTTTCAATGCATTTATATGTGCATAATTAAAATTCGAGCTACATGCACATGCTCCAGCGCATATAAATTGGTTGAGAAATCAAATCCGTGTCCTTGGGTGCATGCTTAGGTCCCATGCAAGAAATGGGAATGAATTTCAAACTTCGGGGCACCGTTGATTGCCGGCAAAACATTGAGATGCCTGGTTTTTAAATTCTAACAAATCCAAAACTCATCTGAAATTCATGAAACTTGGCATGCTATCATGGAGCGGCATCAACATGCCATGGTATTAATTTTGTCCCATTTGGGGCAGGTCTGGGTATATGCTTCTCACAAATCGGAGCTTCTCACAACAAGCATGATGGTTTTTGGTAGGGAACGTCCCACCTTTGTGGCGAAACGATATCCGTTGCCTCTTATTGGTTTCAAATTTTTTTCTCGTGTCAACATAGAATAACAGGAGTGTTGTGTGATTTTTTGTGATTTTTCGGGGTTTGTTTGGACATTTTTATGCATTAACTGAGTTTTCAATGCATTTTATGTGCATAATTCAAATTTGAACTACATGGACATGCTCCGGCGCATATAAATTGGTTGAGAAATGAAATTTGTGTCCTTGGGTGCATGCTTAGGTCCCATGCAAGAAATGGGAATGAATTTCAAACACCGGGGCAGCGTTGATTTCCGGCAAAACATTGAGATGCCTGGTTTTTAAATTCTAGTAAATCCAAAACTCGTCTGAAATTTATGAAACTTGGCACGCTATCGTGGAGCGGCATCAACATGCCGTGGTACAAATTTTGTCCCATTTGGGGCAGGTTTGGGTATATGCTTCTCACAACAAGCGTGATGGTTTTCTGTAGGGAACGTCCCACCTTTGTGAACGAAACGATATCCATTGCCTCTTATTGCTTTCAAATTATTTTCTCGTGTCAACATAAAACAACAGGAGTATTGTGTGATTTTTGTGATTTTTCGTGGTTTGTCTGGACATTTTTATGCATTAACTGAGTTTTCAATGCATTTTATGTGCATAATTCAAATTTGAACTACATGCACATGCTCCAGCGCATATAAATTGGTTGAAAAATCAAATCTGAGTCCTTGGCTGCATGCTTAGTTCCCATGCAAGAAATGGGAATGAATTTCAAACACAAGGGCACCATTTATTGCCGGCAAAACATTGAGATGCCTGGTTTTTAAATTCTAGTAAATCCAAAACTCGTCTGAAATTCATGAAACTTGGCATGCTATCATGGAGTGGCATGAACATGCCGTGGTACAAATTTTGTCCCATTTGGGGCAGGTTTGGGTATATGCTTCTCACAAACCGGAGCTTCTCACAAGAAGCATGATGGTTTTCGGTACGGAACGTCCCACCTTTGTCGACGAAACGATATCCATTGCCTCTTATTGCTTTTAAGTTTTTTCTCGTGGCAACATAGAACTATAGGAGTGTTGTGTGATTTTTTGTGATTTTTTGGGGTTCGTGTGGACATTTTCATGCATTAACTGAGTTTCAATGCATTTTATGTGCATAATTAAAATTCGAGCTACATGCACATGCTCCAGCGCATATAAATTGGTTGAGAAATCAAATCCGTGTCCTTGGGTGCATGCTTAGGTCCCATGCAAGAAATGGGAATGAATTTCAAACTTTGGGGCACCGTTGATTGCCGGCAAAACATTGAGATGCCTGGTTTTCAAATTCTAACAAATCCAAAACTCATATGAAATTCATGAAACTTGGCATGCTATCATGGAGCGGCATCAACATGCCATGGTATTAATTTTGTCTCATTTGGGGCAGGTCTGGGTATATGCTTCTCACAAATTGGAGCTTCTCACAACAAGCATGATGGTTTTCGGTAGGGAACGTCCCACCTTTGTGGCGAAACGATATCCATGGCCTCTTATTGGTTTCAAATTTTTTTCTCGTGTCAACATAGAATAACAGGAGTGTTGTGTGATTTTTTGTGATTTTTCGGGGTTTGTTTGGACATTTTTATGCATTAACTGAGTTTTCAATGCATTTTATGTGCATAATTCAAATTTGAACTACATGGACATGCTCCGGCGCATATAAATTGGTTGAGAAATGAAATCTGTGTCCTTGGGTGCATGCTTAGGTCCCATGCAAGAAATGGGAATGAATTTCAAACACCGGGGCTGCGTTGATTTCCGGCAAAACATTGAGATGCCTGGTTTTTAAATTCTAGTAAATCCAAAACTCGTCTGAAATTTATGAAACTTGGCACGCTATCGTGGAGCGGCATCAACATGCCGTGGTACAAATTTTGTCCCATTTGGGGCAGGTTTGGGTATATGCTTCTCACAACAAGCGTGATGGTTTTCTATAGGGAACGTCCCACCTTTGTGAACGAAACGATATCCATTGCCTCTTATTGCTTTCAAATTGTTTTCTCGTGTCAACATAAAACAACAGGAGTATTGTGTGATTTTTGTGATTTTTCGGGGTTTGTCTGGACATTTTTATGCATTAACTGAGTTTTCAATGCATTTTATGTGCATAATTCAAATTTGAACTACATGCACATGCTCTAGCGCATATAAATTGGTTGAAAAATCAAATCTGAGTCCTTGGCTGCATGCTTAGGTCCCATGCAAGAAATGGGAATGAATTTCAAACACAAGGGCACCGTTTATTGCCGGCAAAACATTGAGATGCCTGGTTTTTAAATTCTAGTAAATCCAAAACTCGTCTGAAATTCATGAAACTTGGCATGCTATCATGGAGTGGCATGAACATGCCGTGGTACAAATTTTGTCCCATTTGGGGCAGGTTTGGGTATATGCTTCTCACAAACCGGAGCTTCTCACAAGAAGCATGATGGTTTTCGGTACGGAACGTCCCACCTTTGTGGACGAAACGATATCCATTGCCTCTTATTGCTTTTAAGTTTTTTCTCGTGGCAACATAGAACAATAGGAGTGTTGTGTGATTTTTTGTGATTTTTCGGGGTTCGTGTGGACATTTTCATGCATTAACTGAGTTTCAATGCATTTTATGTGCATAATTAAAATTCGAGCTACATGCACATGCTCCAGCGCATATAAATTGGTTGAGAAATCAAATCCGTGTCCTTGGGTGCATGCTTAGGTCCCATGCAAGAAATGGGAATGAATTTCAAACTTTGGGGCACCGTTGATTGCCGGCAAAACATTGAGATGCCTGGTTTTCAAATTCTAACAAATCCAAAACTCATCTAAAATTCATGAAACTTGGCATGCTATCATGGAGCGGCATCAACATGCCATGGTATTAATTTTGTCCCATTTGGGGCAGGTCTGGGTATATGCTTCTCACAAATCGGAGCTTCTCACAACAAGCATGATGGTTTTCGGTAGGGAACGTCCCACCTTTGTGGCGAAACGATATCCATTGCGTCTTATTGGTTTCAAATTTTTTTCTCGTGTCAACATAGAATAGCAGGAGTGTTGTGTGATTTTTTGTGATTTTTCGGGGTTTGTTTGGACATTTTTATGCATTAACTGAGTTTTCAATGCATTTTATGTGCATAATTCAAATTTGAACTACATGGACATGCTCCGGCGCATATAAATTGGTTGAGAAATGAAATCTGTGTCCTTGGGTGCATGCTTAGGTCCCATGCAAGAAATGGGAAAGAATTTCAAACACCGGGGCTGCGTTGATTTCCGGCAAAACATTGAGATGCGTGGTTTTTAAATTCTAGTAAATCCAAAACTCGTCTGAAATTTATGAAACTTGGCACGCTATCGTGGAGCGGCATCAACATGCCGTTGTACAAATTTTGTCCCATTTGGGGCAGGTTTGGGTATATGCTTCTCACAACAAGCGTGATGGTTTTCTATAGGGAACGTCCCACCTTTGTGAACGAAACGATATCCATTGCCTCTTATTGCTTTCAAATTGTTTTCTCGTGTCAACATAAAACAACAGGAGTATTTTGTGATTTTTGTGATTTTTCGGGGTTTGTCTGGACATTTTTATGCATTAACTGAGTTTTCAATGCATTTTATGTGCATAATTCAAATTTGAACTACATGCACATGCTCCAGCGCATATAAATTGGTTGAAAAATCAAATCTGAGTCCTTGGCTGCATGCTTAGGTCCCATGCAAGAAATGGGAATGAATTTCAAACACAGGGGCACCGTTTATTGCCGGCAAAACATTGAGATGCCTGGTTTTTAAATTCTAGTAAATCTAAAACTCGTCTGAAATTCATGAAACTTGGCATGCTATCATGGAGTGGCATCAACATGCCGTGGTACAAATTTTGTCCCATTTGGGGCAGGTTTGGGTATATGCTTCTCACAAACCGGAGCTTCTCACAAGAAGCATGATGGTTTTCGGTACGGAACGTCCCACCTTTGTGGACGAAACGATATCCATTGCCTCTTATCGCTTTTAAGTTTTTTCTCGTGGCAACATAGAACAATAGGAGTGTTGTGTGATTTTTTGTGATTTTTCGGGGTTCGTGTGGACATTTTCATGCATTAACTGAGTTTCAATGCATTTTATGTGCATAATTAAAATTCGAGCTACATGCACATGCTCCAGCGCATATAAATTGGTTGAGAAATCAAATCCGTGTCCTTGGGTGCATGCTTAGGTCCCATGCAAGAAATGGGAATGAATTTCAAACTTCGGGGCACCGTTGATTGCCGGCAAAACATTGAGATGCCTGGTTTTTAAATTCTAACAAATCCAAAACTCATCTGAAATTCATGAAACTTGGCATGCTATCATGGAGCGGCATCAACATGCCATGGTATTAATTTTGTCCCATTTGGGGTAGGTCTGGGTATATGCTTCTCACAAATCGGAGCTTCTCACAACAAGCATGATGGTTTTCGGTAGGGAACGTCCCACCTTTGTGGCGAAACGATATCCATTGCCTCTTATTGGTTTCAAATTTTTTTCTCGTGTCAATATAGAATAACAGGAGTGTTGTGTGATTTTTTGTGATTTTTCGGGGTTTGTTTGGACATTTTTATGCATTAACTGAGTTTTCAATGCATTTTATGTGCATAATTCAAATTTGAACTACATGCACATGCTCGAACGCATATAAATTGGTTGAGAAATCAAATCTGTGTCCTTGGGTGCATGCTGAGGTCCCATGCAAGAAATGGGAATGAATTTCAAACATCGGGGCACCGTTGTTTGCCGGCAAAACATTGAGATGCCTGGTTTTTAAATTCTAGTAAATCCAAAGCTCGTCTGAAATTCATGAAACATCGCATGCTACCATGGCGCACCATCAACATGCCGTGGTACAAATATTGTCCCATTTGGGGAAGGTTTGGGTATATGCTTCTCACAAACCGGAGCTTCTCACAACAAGCATGATGGTTTTCGGTAGGGAACGTCCCACCTTTGTGGACGAAACGATATACATTGCCTCTTATTGCTTTCAATTTTTTTCTCGTGTCAAAATAGAACAACAGGAGTATTGGGTGATTTTTTGTGATTTTTTGGGGTTCGTTTGGACATTTTTATGCATTAACTGAGTTTTCAATGCATTTTATGTGCATAATTCAAATTTGAACTACATGCACATGCTCCAGCGCATATAAATTGGTTCAGAAATCAAAATCTGTGTCCTTGGGTGCATGCTTAGGTCCCATGCAATAAATGGGAATGAATTTCAAACACCTGGGCACCGTTGATTGCCGGCAAAACATTGAGATGCCTGGTTTTTAAATTCTAGTAAATCCAAAACTCGTCTGAAATTCATGAAACTTGGCATGCTATCATGGAGCGGCATCAACATGTCGTGGTACAAATTTTGTCCCATTTGGGGCAGGTTTGGGTATATGCTTCTCACAAACCAGAGCTTCTCACAACAAGCATGATGGTTTTCGGTAGGGAACGTCCCACCTTTGTGGACGAAATGATATCCATTGCCTCTAATTGCTTTCAATTTTTTCTCGTGTCAACATAGAACAACAGGAGTGTTGTGTGATTTTTTGTGATTTTTCGGGGTTCGTTTGGTTATTTTTATGCATTAACTAAGTTTTCAATGCAATTTATGTGCATAATTCAAATTTGAACTACGTGCACATGCTCGAGCGCATAGAAATTGGTTGAAAAATCAAATCTGAGTCCTTGGGTGCATGCATAGGTCCCATGCAAGAAATGAGAATGAATTTCAAACACCGGGACACCTTTGATTGCCAGCAAAACATTGAGATGCCTGGTTTTTAAATTCTAGTAAATCCAAAACTCGTCTGAAATTCATGAAACTTGGCATGCTATCATGGAGCAACATCAACATGCCGTGGTATAAATTTTGTTCCATTTGGGGCAGGTTTGGGTATATGCTTCTCACAAACCGGAGCTTCTCACAACAAGCATGATGGTTTTCGGTGGGGAACGTCCCACCTTTGTGGACGAAACGATATCCATTGCCTCTTATTGCTTTCAATATTTTTCTCGTGTCAACATAGAAAAACATGAGTGTTTTGTGATTTTTCGTGATTTTTCGGAGTTCGTTTGGACATTTTTGTGCATTAACTAAGTTTTCAATGGATTTTATGTGCATAATTTAAATTTGAACTACATACACATGCTCCAGCGCATATAAAATGGTTAAGAAATCAATTATGTTTCCTTGGGTGCATGCTTAGGTCCCATGCAAGAAATGGGAATGAATTTCAAACACCTGGGCACCGTTGATTGCCGGCAAAACATTGAGATGCCTGGTTTTTAAATTCTAGTAAATCCAAAACTCGTCTGAAATTCATGAAACTTGGCATGCTATCATGGAGCGGCATCAACATGCCGTGGTACAAATTTTGTCCCATTTGGGGCAGGTTTGGGTATATGCTTCTCACAAACCGGAGCTTCTCACAACAAGCATGATGGTTTTCGGTCGGGAACGTCCCACCTTTGTGGACGAAACGATATCCATTGCCTCTTATTGCTTTCAATTTTTTTCTGGTGTCAACATAGAACAACAGGAGTGTTGTGTCATTTTTCGGGGTTCATTTGGACATTTTTATGCATTAACTGAGTTTTCAATGCATTATATGTGCATAATTCAAATTTGAACTACATGCACATGCTCCAGCGCATATAAATTGGTTCAGAAATCAAATCTGTGTCCTTTGGTTCATGCTTAGGTCCCATGCAAGAAATGGGATTGAATTTAAAACACCGGGGCACCGTTGATTCCCGGCAAAACATTGAGATGCCTGGTTTTTAAATTCTAGTAAATCCAAAACTCATCTGAAATTCATGAAACTTGGCATGCTATCATGGAGCGGCATCAACATGCCGTGGTAAAAGTTTTGTCCCATTTGGGGCAGGTTTCGGTATATGCTTCTCACAAACCAGAGCTTCTCACAACAAGCATGATGGTTTTCGGTAGGGAACGTCCCACCTTTGTGGACGAAACGATATCCATTGCCTCTAATTGCTTTCAATTTTTTTCTCGTGTCAACATAGAACAACAGGAGTGTTGTGTGATTTTTTGTGATATTTCTGGGTTCGTTTGCACATTTTTATGCATTAACTAAGTTTTCAATGCATTTTATGTGCATAATTCAAATTTCAACTACATGCACATGCCCCAGCGCATATAAATTGGTTGAAAAATCAAATCTGAGTCCTTGGGTGCATGCTTAGGTCCCATGCAAGAAATGGGAATGAATTCCGAACACCGGGGCACCGTTGACTGCCGGCAAAACATTGAGATGCCTGGTTTTTAAATTCTAGCAAATCCAAAACTCGTTTGAAATTCATGAAATTTGGCATGCTATCATGGAGCGGCATAAACATGGCTTTGTACAAATGTTGTCCCATTTGGGGCAAGTTTGGGTATATGCTTCTCACAAACCGGCGCTTCTCACAACAAGAATGATGGTTTTCGGTAGGGAACGTCCCACCTTTGTGGACGAAATGATATCCATTGCCTTTTATTGCTTTCAATTTTTTTCTCGTGTCAACATAGAACAACAGGAGTGTAGTGTGATTTTTTGTGATTTTTCAGGGTTCGTTTGGACATTTTTATGCATTAACTGAGTTTTCAATACATTTTATGTGCATAATTCAAATTTGAACTACATGCACATGCTCCAGCGCATATAAATTGGTTGAGAAATCAAATCTGTGTCCTTGGGTGCATGCTTAGGTCCCATGCAAGAAATGGGAATCAATTTCAAACACCGAGGCACTGTTGATTGCCGGCAAAACATTGAGATGCCTGGTTATTAAATTCTAGTAAATCCAAAACTCGTCCGAAATTCATGAAACTTGGCATGCTATCATGGAGCGGCATCAACATGCAGTGGTACAAATTTTGTCCCATTTGGGGCAGGTTTCGGTATATGCTTCTCACAAACCGGAGCTTCTCACAACAAGCATGATGGTTTTCGGTAGGGAACGTCCCACCATTGTGGACGAAACGGTATCCATTGCCTCTTATTGCTTTCAATTTTTTTCTCGTGTCAACATAGAACAACAGAAGTGTTGTGTGACTTTTTGTGATTTTTCGGGGTTTATTTGGACATTTTTATGCATTAGCTGAGTTTTCAATGCATTTTATGTGCATAATTCAAATTTGATCTACATGCACATGCTCCAGCGCATATAAATTGGTTGGCAAATCAAATCCGTGTCCTTGGGTGCATCCTTAGGTCCCATGCAAGAAATGGGAATGAATTTAAAACACTGGGGCACCATTGACTGCCGGCAAAACATTGATATGCCTGGTTTTTAAATTCTAGTAAATCCAAAACTCGTTTGAAATTCATGAAACATGGCATGCTATCATGGAGCGGCATCAACATGCCGTGTTACAAATTTTGTCCCATTTGGGGCAGGTTTGGGTATATGCTTCTCACAAACGGGAGCTTCTCACAACAACCATGATGGTTTCGGTAGGGAATGTCCCACCTTTGTGGACGAAACGATATCCATGGCCTCTTATTGCTTTCAATTTCTTTTCTCGTGTCAACATAGAACAATAGGAGTGTTGTGTGATTTTTTGTGATTTTTCGGGGTTCGTTTGGACATTTTTTATGCATTAACTGAGTTTTCAATGCATTTTATGTGCATAATTCAAATTTGAACTACATGCACATGCTCCAGCGCATAGAAATTGGTTGAGAAATCAAATCTGTGTCCTTGGGTGCATGCTTAGGTCCCATGCAAGAAATGGGAATGAATTTCAAAAACCGGGGCACCGTTGATTGCCGGCAAAACATTGAGATGCCTGGTTTTTAGATTCTAGTAAATCCAAAACTCGTCTGAAATTCATGAAACTTGGCATGCTATCATGGAGCGGCATCAACATGCCGTGGTACAAATTTTGTCCCATTTGGGGCAGGTTTGGGTATATGCTTCTCACAAACCGGAGCTTCTCACAACAAGCATGATGGTTTTCGGTAGGGAACGTCCCACCTTTGTGGACGAACGATATACATTGCCTCTTATTGCTTTCAATTTTTTTCTCGTGTCAAAATAGAACAACAGGAGTGTTGGGTGATTTTTTGTGATTTTTTGGGGTTCGTTTGGACATTTTTCTGCATTAACTGAGTTTTCAATGCATTTTATGTGCATAATTGAAATTCGAACTACGTGCACATGCTCCAGCGCATATAAATTGGTTCACAAATCAAATATTTGTCCTTGGGTGCATGCTTAGGTCCCATGCAAGAAATGGGAATGAATTTCAAACACGGGGCACCGTTGACAGCCGGCAAAACATTGAGATGCCTGGTTTTTAAATTCTAGAAACTCCAAAACTCGTTTGAAATTCATGAAACTTGGCATGCTATCAAGGAGCGGCATCAACATGCCTTGGTACAAATTTTGTCCCATTTGGGGCAGGTTTGGGTATATGCTTCCCACAAACCGGAGCTTCTCACAACAAGAATGATGGTTTTCGGTAGGGAACGTCCCACCTTTGTGGACGAAACAATATCCATTGCCTCTTATTGATTTCAATTTTTTTCTCGTCAACATAGAACAAAAGGAGTGTTGTGTGATTTTTTGTGATTTTTCAGGGTTCGTTTGGACATTTTTCTGCATTAACTGAGTTTTCAATGCATTTTATGTGCATAATTCAAATTTGAACAACACGCACATGCTCCAGCGCATATAAATTGGTTGAGAAATCAAATCTGTGTCCTTGGGTGCATGCTTAGGTCCCATGCATGAAATGGGAATGAATTTCAAACACCGGGGCACCGTTGATTGCCGGCAAAACATTGAGATGCCTGGTTATTAAATTCTAGTAAATCCAAAAATCGTCCGAAATTCATGAAACTTGGCATGCTATCATGGAGCGGCATGAACATGTCATAGTACAAATTTTGTCCCATTTGGGGCAGGTTTGGGTATATGCTTC
This sequence comes from Aegilops tauschii subsp. strangulata, assembly GCF_002575655.3. Classification (NCBI taxonomy): domain Eukaryota; kingdom Viridiplantae; phylum Streptophyta; class Magnoliopsida; order Poales; family Poaceae; genus Aegilops; species Aegilops tauschii. Next base: position 178,717,077 of record NC_053035.3, read on the forward strand.
TCACAAACCGGAGCTTGTCACAACAAGCATGATGGTTTTTGGTAGGGAACGTCCCACCTTTGTGGACGAAACAATATCCATTGCCTCTTATGGCTTTCAATTTTTTTCTCGTGTCAACATAGAACAACAGGAGTGTTGTGTGACTTTTTGTGATTTTTCGGGGTTCATTTGGACATTTTTATGCATTAACTGAGTTTTCAATGCATTTTATGTGCATAATTAAAATTTGAACTACGAGCACATGCTCCAGCGCATATAAATTGGTTGACAAATCAAATCCGTGTCCTTGGGTGCATGCTTAGGTCCCATGCAAGAAATGGGAATGAATTTCAAACACCGAGGCACCGTTGACCGCCGGCAAAACATTGAGATGCCTGGTTTTTAAATTCTATTAAATCCAAAACTCATTTGAAATTCATGAAACTTGGCATGCTATCATGGAGCGGCATCAACATGCCGTGGTACAAATTTTGTCCCATTTGGGGCAGGTTTGGGTATATGCTTCTCACAAATCGGAGCTTCTCACAACAAGCATGATGGTTTTCGGTAGGGAACGTCCCACCTTTGTGGAAGAAACGATATCCATTGCCTCTTATTGCTTTCAATTTTTTTTCTCGTGTCAACATAGAACAACAGGAGTGTTGTGTGATTTTTTGTGATTTTTCGGGATTCGTTTGGACATTTTTATGTATTAACTGAGTTTTCAATGCATTTTATGTGCATAATTCAAATTTGAACTACATGCACATGCTCCAGCGCATATAAATTGGTTGAGAAATCAAATATGTGTCCTTGGGTGAATGCTTAGGTCCCATGCAAGAAATGGGAATGAATTTCAAACACCGGGGCACCATTGACTGCTGGCAAAAAATTGAGATGCCTGGTTTTTAAATTCTAGTAAATCCAAAACTCGTCTGAAATTCATGAAACTTGGCATGCTATCATGGAGCGGCATCAACATGCTGTGGTACAAATTTTGTCCCATTTGGGGCAGGTTTGGGTATATGCTTCTCACAAACCGGAGCTTCTCACAACAAGCATGATGGTTTTCGGTAGGGAACGTCCCACCTTTGTGGGCGAACGATATACATTGCCTCTTATTGCTTTCAATTTTATTCTCGTGTCAACATAGAACAACAGGAGTGTTGGGTGATTTCTTGTGATTTTTTGGGGTTCGTTTGGACATTTTTATGCATTAACTGAGTTTTCAATGCATTTTATGTGCATAATTCAAATTTGAACTACATGCACATGCTCCAGCGCATATAAATTGGTTGACAAATCAAATATGTGTCCTTGGGTGCATGCTTCGGCCCCATGCAAGAAATGCGAATGAATTTCAAACACCGGGGCACCGTTGACTGCCGGCAACACATTGAGATGCCTGGTTTTTAAATTCTAGTAAATCCAAAACTCGTCTGAAATTCATGAAACTTGGCATGTTATCATGGAGCGGCTTCAACATGCCGTGGTACAAATTTTGTCCATTTGGGGCAGGTTTGGGTATATACTTCTCAGAAACAGGAGCTTCTCACAACAAGCATGATGGTTTTCGGTAGGGAATGTCCCACCTTTGTGGACGAAACGATATCCATTGCCTCTTATTGCTTTCAATTTTTTTCTCATGTCAACATAGAACAACAGGAGTGCTGTGTGATTTTTTGTGATTTTTAAGGGTTCGTTTGGACATTTTTATGCATTAACTGAGTTTTCAATGCATTTTATGTGCATAATTCAAATTTGAACTACATACACATGCTCCAGCGCATATAAATTGGTTGAGAAATCAAATCCGTGTCCTTGGGTGCATGCTTAGGTCCCATGCAAGAAATGGGAATGAATTTCAAACACCAGGGCACCGTTGATTGCCGGCAAAACATTGAGATGCCTGGTTTTTAAATTCTAGTAAATCCAAAACTCGTCTGAAATTCATGAAACTTGGCATGCTATCATGGAGCGGCATCAACATGCCGTGGTACAAATTTTGTCCCATTTGGGGTAGGTTTGGGTATATGCTTCTCACAACAAGCATGATGGTTTTCGGTAGGGAACGTCCCACCTTTCTGGACGAAACGATATCCATTGCCTCTTATTGCTTTCATTTTTTTTCTCATGTCAACATAGAACAACAGGAGTGTTGGGTGATTTTTTGTGATTTTTCGGGGTTCGTTTGGACATTTTTATGCATTAACCGAGTTTTCAATGCATTTTATGTGCATAATTCAAATTTGAACTACATGCACATGCTCCCTCCAGCGGATATAAATTGGTTGAAAAATCAAATCTGTGTCCTTGGGTGCATGCTTAGGTCCCATGCAAGAAATGGGAATGAATTTCAAACACCGGGACACCGTTGACTGCCGGCAAAACATTGAGATGCCTGGTTTTCAAATTCTAGTAAATCCAAAACTCGTCTGAAATTCATGAAACTTGGCATGCTATCATGGAGCGGCATCAACATGCCGTGGTACAAATTTTGTCCCATTTGGGGCAGGTTTGGGTATATGATTCTCACAAACCGGAGCTTCTCACAACAAGCATGATGGTTTACGGTAGGGAACGTCCCACCTTTGTGGACGTAACGATATCCATTGCCTCTTATTGCTTTCAAGTTTTTCTCGTGTCAACATAGAACAACAGGAGTGTTGTCTGATTTTTGTGATTTTTCGGGGTTCGTTTGGACATTTTTATGCATTAACTAAGTTTTTAATGCATTTTATGTGCATAATTCAAATTTGAACTACATGCACATGCTCCAGCGCATATAAATTGGTTGAGAAATCAAATCTGTGTCCTTGGGTGCATGCTTAGGTCCCATGCAAGAAATGGGAATGAATTTCAAGCACCGGGGCACCGTTGACTGCCGGCAAAACATTGAGATGCCTTGTTTTTAAATTCTATTAAATCCAAAACTCGTTTGAAATTCATGAAACTTGGCATGCTATCATGGAGCGGCATCAACATGCCGTGGTAAAATTTTTGTCCCATTTGGGGCAAGTTTGGGTATATGCTTCTCACAAACCGGAGCTTCTCACAACAAGCATGATTGTTTTCGGTAGGGAACGTCCCACCTTTGTGGACGAAACATTATCCATTGCCTCTTATTGCTTTCAATTTTTTTTCTCGTGTCAACATAGAACAACAGGAGTGTTGTGTGATTTTCTGTGATTTTTCGGGGTTCATTTGGACATTTTTATGCATTAACTGAGTTTTCAACGCATTTTATGTGCATAATTCAAATTTGAACTACATGCACATGCTCCAGCGCATATAAATTGGTTGAGAAATCAAATATGTGTTCTTGGGTGCATGCTTAGGTCCCATGCAAGAAATGGGAATGAATTTAAAACACCGGGGCACCGTTGACTGCCGGCAAAACATTGAGATGCCTGGTTTTTAAATTCTAGTTAATCCAAAACTCGTCTAAAATTCATGAAACCTGGCATGCTATCATGGAGCGGCCTCAACATGCCTTGGTACAAATTTTGTCCCATTTGGGGTAGGTTTGGGTATATGCTTCTCACAAACCGGAGCTACTCACAACAAGCATGATGGTTTTCGGTATGGAACGTCCCACCTTTGTGGACGAACGTTATACATTGCCTCTTATTGCTTTCAATTTTTTTCTCGTGTCAACATAGAACAACAGGAGTGTTGGGAAATTTTATTTTATTTTTTGGGGTTCGTTTGGACATTTTTATGCATTAACCGAGTTTTCAATGCATTTTATGTGCATAATTCAAATTCGAACTACATGCACATGCTCCGGCGCATATAAATTGGTTGAAAAATCAAATCTGTGTCCTTGGGTGCATGCTTATGTCCCATGCAAGAAATGGGAATGAATTTCAAACACCGGGACACCGTTGACTGCCGGCAAAACATTGAGATGCCTGGTTTTAAATTCTAGTAAATCCAAAACTCCATTGAAATTCATGAAACTTGGCATGCTATCATGGAGCGGCATCAACATGCCGTGGTACAAATTTTGTCCCATTTGGGGCAGGTTTGGGTATATGATTCTCACAAACCGGAGCTTCTCACAACAAGCATGATGGTTTACGGTAGGGAACGTCCCACCTTTGTGGACGTAACGATATCCATTGCCTCTTATTGCTTTCAATTTTTTTCTCGTGTCAACATAGAACAATAGGAGTGTTGTCTGATTTTTGTGATTTTTAGGGGTTCGTTTGGACATTTTTATGCATTAACTAAGTTTTCAATGCATTTTAGGTGCATAATTCAAATTTGAACTACATGCACATGCTCCAGCGCATATAAATTGGTTGAGAAATCAAATCTGTGTCCTTGGGTGCATGCTTAGGTCCCATGCAAGAAATGGGAATGAGATTCAAACACCGGGGCACCGTTGATTGCCGGCAAAGCATTGAGATGCCTGGTTTTTAAATTCTAGTAAATCCAAAACTCGTCTGAAATTCATGAAACTTGGCATGCTATCATGGAGCGGCATGAACATGCCGTGGTACAAATTTTGTCCCATTTGGGGCAGGTTTGGGTATATGCTTCTCACAAACCGGAGCTTGTCACACCAAGCATGATGGTTTTCGGTAGGGAACGTCCCACCTTTGTTGACGAAATGATATCCATTGCCTCTTATTGCTTTCAATTTTTTTCTCGTTTCAACATAGAACAACCAGAGTGTTGTGTGATTTTTTGTGATTTTTCGGGGTTCGTTTGGACATTTTTATGCATTAACTAAGTTTTCAATGCATTTTATGTGCATAATTCAAATTCGAACTACATGCACATGCTCCAGCGCATATAAATTGGGTGAAAAATCAAATCTGAGGCCTTGGCTGCATGCTTAGGTCCCATGCATGAAATGGGAATGAATTTCAAACACTGGGACACCGTTGATTGCCGGCAAAACAGTGAGATGTCTGGTTTTTAAATTCTAGTAAATCCAAAACTCGTCTGAAATTCATGAAACTTGGCATGCTATGATGGAGCGGCATCAACATGCCTTGGTACAAATTTTGTCCCATTTGGGACAGGTTTGGGTATATGCTTCTCACAAACCAGAACTTCTCACAACAAGAATGTTGGTTTTCGGTAGGGAACGTCCCACCTTTGTGGACGAAACGATATCCATTGCCTCTTATTGTTTTCAATTTTTTTCTCGTGTCAACATAGAACAACAGGAGTGTTGTGTGATTTTTTGTGATTTTTCGGGCTTCGTTTGGACATTTTTATGCATTAACTGAGTTTTCAATGCATTTTATGTGCATAATTCAAATTTGAACTACATGCACATGCTCTAGCGCATATAAATTGGTTGAGAAATCAAATTTGTGTCCTTGGGTGCATCCTTAGGTCCCATGCAAGAAATGGGAATGAATTTCAAACACCGGGGCACCGTTGATTGCCGGCAAAACATTGAGATTCCTGGTTTTTAAATTCTAGTAAATCCAAAACTCGTCTGAAATTCATGAAACATGGCATGCTATCATGGAGCGGCATCAACATGTCGTGGTACAAATTTTGTCCCATTTGGGGCAGGTTTGGGTATATGCTTCTCACAAACCGGAGCTTCTTACAACAAGCATGATTGTTTTCGGTAGGGAACGTCCCACCTTTGTGGATGAAACGATATCCATTGCCTCTTATTGCTTTCAATTTTTTTCTCGTGTCAACATAGAAGAACAGGAGTGTTGTGTGATTTTTTGTGATTTTTCGGGGTTCGTTTGGACATTTTTTTGCATTAACTGAGTTTTCAATGCATTTTATGTGCATAATTCACATTTGAAGTACATGCACATGCTCCAGCGCATATAAATTGGTTGAAAAATCAAATCTGAGTCCTTGGGTGCATGCTTAGGTCCCATGCAAGAAATGGGAATGAATTTGAAACATCGGGAAACCGTTGATTGCCGGCAAAACATTGAGATGCCTGGTTTTTAAATTCTAGTAAATCCAAAACTCGTCTGAAATACATGAAGCATGGCATGCTATCATGGAGCGGCATCAACATGCCTTGGTAGAAATTTTGTCCCATTTGGGACAGGTTTGGGTATATACTTCTCACAAACCGGAGCATCTCCTAACAAGAATGATGGTTTTCGGTAGGGTACGTCCCACCTTTGTGGACGAAACGATATCCATTGCCTCTTACTGCTTTCAATTTTGTTCTCGTGTCAACATAGAACCGCAGGAGTGTTGTGTGATTTTTTGTGATTTTTTGGGGTTCGTTTGGACATTTTTATGCATTAACTGCGTTTTCAATGCATTTTATGTGCATAATTCAAATTTGAACTACATGCACATGCTCCAGCGCATATAAATTGGTTGAGAAATCAAATATGTGTCCTTGGGTGCATGCTTAGGTCCCATGCAAGAAATGGGAATGAATTTAAAACACCGGGGCACCGTTGATTGCCGGCAAAACATTGAGATGCCTGGTTTTTAAATTCTAATAAATCCAAAACTCGTCTGAAATTCATGAAACTTGGCATGCTATCATGGAGCGGCATCAACATGCCGTGGTACAAATTTTGTCCCATTTGGGGCACGTTTGGGTATATGCTTCTCACAAACCGGAGCTTCTTACAACAAGCATGATGGTTTTCGGTAGGGAACGTCCCACCTTTGTGGACGAAACGATATCCATTGCCTCTTATTGCTTTCAATTTTTTTCTCGTGTCAACATAGAACAACAGGAGTGTTGTCTGATTTTTGTGATTTTTCGGGGTTCGTTTGGACATTTTTATGCATTAACTGAGTTTTCAATGCATTTTATGTGCATAATTCAAATTTGAACTACATGCACATGCTCCAGTATATAAATTGGTTGAGAAATCAAATCTGTGTCCTTGGGTGCATGCTTAGGTCCCATGCAAGAAATGGGAATGAATTTCAAACACCGGGGCACCGTTGATTGCCGGCAAAACATTGAGATGCCTGGTTTTTAAATTCTAGTAAATCCAAAACTCGTCTGAAATTCATGAAACTTGGCATGCTATCATGGAGCGGCATCAACATGCCGTGGTACAAATTTTGTCCCATTTGGGGCACGTTTGGGTATATGCTTCTCACAAACCGGAGCTTCTTACAACAAGCATGATGGTTTTCGGTAGGGAACGTCCCACCTTTGTGGACGAAACGATATCCATTGCCTCTTATTGCTTTCAATTTTTTTCTCGTGTCAACATAGAACAACAGGAGTGTTGTCTGATTTTTGTGATTTTTCGGGGTTCGTTTGGACATTTTTATGCATTAACTGAGTTTTCAATGCATTTTATGTGCATAATTCAAATTTGAACTACATGCACATGCTCCAGCATATAAATTGGTTGAGAAATCAAATCTGTGTCCTTGGGTACATGCTTAGGTCCCATGCAAGAAATGGGAATGAATTTCATACACCGGGAAACCGTTGATTGCTGGCAAAACATTGAGATGCCTGGTTTTTAAATTCTAGTAAATCCAAAACTCGTCTGAAATACATGAAACTTGGCATGCTATCATGGAGCGGCATCAACATGCCTTGGTAGAAATTTTGTCCCGTTTGGGACAGGTTTGGGTATATACTTCTCACAAACCGGAGCATCTCCTAACAAGAATGATGGTTTTCGGTAGGGTACGTCCCACCTTTGTGGACGAAACGATATCCATTGCCTCTTACTGCTTTCAATTTTGTTGTCGTGTCAACATAGAACCACAGGAGTGTTGTGTGATTTTTTGTGATTTTTTGGGGTTCGTTTGGACATTTTTATGCATTAACTGCGTTTTCAATGCATTTTATGTGCATAATTCAAATTTGAACTACATGCACATGCTCCAGCGCATATAAATTGGTTGACAAATCAAATATGTGTCCTTGGGTGCATGCTTAGGTCCCATGCAAGAAATGGGAATGAATTTAAAACACCGGGGCACCGTTGATTGCCGGCAAAACATTGAGATGCCTGGTTTTTAAATTCTAATAAATCCAAAACTCGTCTGAAATTCATGAAACTTGGCATGCTATCATGGAGCGGCATCAACATGCCGTGGTACAAATTTTGTCCCATTTGGGGCACGTTTGGGTATATGCTTCTCACAAACCGGAGCTTCTTACAACAAGCATGATTGTTTTCGGTAGGGAACGTCCCACCTTTGTGGACGAAACGATATCCATTGCCTCTTATTGCTTTCAATTTTTTTCTCGTGTCAACATAGAACAACAGGAGTGTTGTCTGATTTTTGTGATTTTTCGGGGTTCGTTTGGACATTTTTATGCATTAACTGAGTTTTCAATGCATTTTATGTGCATAATTCAAATTTGAACTACATGCACATGCTCCAGTATATAAATTGGTTGAGAAATCAAATCTGTGTCCTTGGGTGCATGCTTAGGTCCCATGCAAGAAATGGGAATGAATTTCAAACACCGGGGCACCGTTGATTGCCGGCAAAACATTGAGATGCCTGGTTTTTAAATTCTAGTAAATCCAAAACTCGTCTGAAATTCATGAAACTTGGCATGCTATCATGGAGCGGCATCAACATGCCGTGGTACAAATTTTGTCCCATTTGGGGCACGTTTGGGTATATGCTTCTCACAAACCGGAGCTTCTTACAACAAGCATGATGGTTTTCGGTAGGGAACGTCCCACCTTTGTGGACGAAACGATATCCATTGCCTCTTATTGCTTTCAATTTTTTTCTCGTGTCAACATAGAACAACAGGAGTGTTGTCTGATTTTTGTGATTTTTCGGGGTTCGTTTGGACATTTTTATGCATTAACTGAGTTTTCAATGCATTTTATGTGCATAATTCAAATTTGAACTACATGCACATGCTCCAGTATATAAATTGGTTGAGAAATCAAATCTGTGTCCTTGGGTGCATGCTTAGGTCCCATGCAAGAAATGGGAATGAATTTCAAACACCGGGGCACCGTTGATTGCCGGCAAAACATTGAGATGCCTGGTTTTTAAATTCTAGTAAATCCAAAACTCGTCTGAAATTCATGAAACTTGGCATGCTATCATGGAGCGGCATCAACATGCCGTGGTACAAATTTTGTCCCATTTGGGGCACGTTTGGGTATATGCTTCTCACAAACCGGAGCTTCTTACAACAAGCATGATGGTTTTCGGTAGGGAACGTCCCACCTTTGTGGACGAAACGATATCCATTGCCTCTTATTGCTTTCAATTTTTTTCTCGTGTCAACATAGAACAACAGGAGTGTTGTCTGATTTTTGTGATTTTTCGGGGTTCGTTTGGACATTTTTATGCATTAACTGAGTTTTCAATGCATTTTATGTGCATAATTCAAATTTGAACTACATGCACATGCTCCAGCATATAAATTGGTTGAGAAATCAAATCTGTGTCCTTGGGTACATGCTTAGGTCCCATGCAAGAAATGGGAATGAATTTCATACACCGGGAAACCGTTGATTGCTGGCAAAACATTGAGATGCCTGGTTTTTAAATTCTAGTAAATCCAAAACTCGTCTGAAATACATGAAACTTGGCATGCTATCATGGAGCGGCATCAACATGCCTTGGTAGAAATTTTGTCCCGTTTGGGACAGGTTTGGGTATATACTTCTCACAAACCGGAGCATCTCCTAACAAGAATGATGGTTTTCGGTAGGGTACGTCCCACCTTTGTGGACGAAACGATATCCATTGCCTCTTACTGCTTTCAATTTTGTTGTCGTGTCAACATAGAACCACAGGAGTGTTGTGTGATTTTTTGTGATTTTTTGGGGTTCGTTTGGACATTTTTATGCATTAACTGCGTTTTCAATGCATTTTATGTGCATAATTCAAATTTGAACTACATGCACATGCTCCAGCGCATATAAATTGGTTGAGAAATCAAATATGTGTCCTTGGGTGCATGCTTAGGTCCCATGCAAGAAATGCGAATGAATTTCAAACACCGGGGCACCGTTGATTGCCGGCAAAACATTGAGATGCCTGGTTTTTAAATTCTAGTAAATCCAAAACTCGTCTGAAATTCATGAAACTTGGCATGCTATCATGGAGCGGCATCAACATGCCGTGGTACAAATTTTGTCCCATTTGGGGCAGGTTTGGGTATATGCTTCTCACAAACCGGAGCTTCTCACAACAAGCATGATGGTTTTCGGTAGGGAACGTCCCACCTTTGTGGACGAAACGATATCCATTGCCTCTTATTGCTTTCAATTTTTTTCTCGTGTCAACAGAGAACAACAGGAGTGTTGTCTGATTTTGTGATTTTTCGGGGTTCGTTTGGACATTTTTATGCTTTAACTTAGTTTTCAATGCATTTTATGTGCATAATTCAAATTTGAACTACATGCACATGCTCCAGGATATAAATTGGTTGAGAAATCAAATCTGTGTCCTTGGGTGCATGCTTAGGTCCCATGCAAGAAATGGGAATGAATTTCAAACACCGGGGCACCGTTGATTGCCGGCAAAACATTGAGATGCCTGGTTTTTAAATTCTAGTAAATCCAAAACTCGTCTGAAATTCATGAAACTTGGCATGCTATCATGGAGCGGCATCAACATGCCGTGGTACAATTTTTTTCCCATTTGGGGCAGGTTTGGGTATATGCTTCTCACAAACCGGAGCTTCTCACAACAAGCATGATGGTTTTTGGTAGGGAACGTCCCACCTTTGTGGATGAAACGTTATCCATTGCCTCTTATTGCTTTCAATTTTTTTCTCGTGTCAACATAGAACAACAGGAGTGTTGTGTGATTTTTTGTGATTTTTCGGGGTTCGTTTGGACATTTTTATGCATTAACTGAGTTTTCAATGCATTTTATGTGCATAATTCAAATTTGAACTACATGCACATGCTCCAGCGCATATAAATTGTTTGAGAAATCAAATCTGTGTCCTTGGGTGCATGCTTTGGTCCCATGCAAGAAATGGGAATGAATTTCAAACACCGGGGCACCGTTGATTGCCGGCAAAGCATTGAGATGCCTGGTTTTTAAATTCTAGTAAATTCAAAACTCGTCTAAAATTCATGAAACTTGGCATGCTATCATGGAGCGGCATCAACATGCCGTGGTACAAATTTTGTCCCATTTGGGGCAGGTTTGGGTATATGCTTCTCACAAACCGGAGCTTCTCACAATAAGAATGATGGTTTTCGGTTGGGAACGTCCCACCTTTGTGGACGAAACGATATCCATTGCCTCTTATTGCTTTCAATTTTTTTCTCGTGTCAACATAGAACAACAGGAGTGTTGTGTGATTTTTTCTGATTTTTCGGGGTTTGTTTGGACATTTTTATGCATTAACTGAGTTTTCAATACATTTTATGTGCGTAATTAAAATTTGAACTACATGCACATGCTCTAGCGCATATAAATTGGTTGAGAAATCAAATTTGTGTCCTTGGGTGCATGCTTAGGTCCCATGCAAGAAATGGGAATGAATTTCAAACACCGGGGCACCGTTGATTGCCGGCAAAACATTGAGATGCCTGGTTTTTAAATTCTAGTAAATCCAAAACTCGTCTAAAATTCATGTAACTTGGCATGCTATCATGGAGCGGCATCAACATGCCGTGGTACAAATTTTGTCCCATTTGGGGCAGGTTTGGGTATATGCTTCTCACAAACCGGAGCTTCTCACAACAAGCATGATGGTTTTCGGTAGGGAACGTCCCACCTTTGTGGACGAAACGATATCCATTGCCTCTTATTGCTTTCAATTTTTTTCTCGTGTCAACATAGAACAGCAGGTGTGTTGTGTGATTTTTTGTGATTTTTTGGGGTTCGTTTGGACATTTTTATGCATTAACTGCGTTTTCAATGGATTTTATGTGCATAATTAAAATTTGAACTACATGCACATGCTCTGGCGCATATAAATTGGTTGAGAAATCAAATATGTGTCCTTGGGTGCATGCTTAGGTCCCATGCAAGAAATGGGAATGAATTTCATACACCGGGAAACCGTTGATTGCCGGCAAAACATTGAGATGCCTGGTTTTTAAATTCTAATAAATCCAAAACTCGTCTGAAATTCATGAAACTTGGCATGCTATCATGGAGCGGCATCAACATGCCGAGGTACAAATTTTGTCCCATTTGGGGCAGGTTTGGGTGCTTCTCACAAACCGGAGCTTCTCACAACAAGCATGATGGTTTTCGGTAGGGAACGTCCCACCTTTGTGGACGAAACGATATCCATTGCCTCTTATTGCTTTCAATTTTTTTCTCGTGTCAACATAGAACAACAGGAGTGTTGTCTGATTTTTGTGATTTTTCGGGGTCCGTTTGGACATTTTTATGCTTTAACTGAGTTTTCAATGCATTTTATGTGCATAATTCAAATTTCACTAAATGCACATGCTCCAGCATATAAATTGGTTGAGAAATCAAATCTGTGTCCTTGGCTGCATGCTTAGGTCCCATGCAAGAAATGGGAATGAATTTCAAACACCGGGGCACCGTTGATTGCCGGCAAAACATTGAGATGCCTGGTTTTTAAATTCTAGTAAATCCAAAACTCGTCTGAAATTCATGAAACTTGGCATGCTATCATGGAGCGGCATCAACATGCCGTGGTACAAATTTTGTCCCATTTGGGGCAGGTTTCGGTATATGCTTCTCACAAACCGGAGCTTCTCACAACAAGCATGATGGTTTTTGGTAGGGAACGTCCCACCTTTGTGGATGAAACGTTATCCATTGCCTCTTATTGCTTTCAATTTTTTTCTCGTGTCAACATAGAACAACAGGAGTGTTGTGTGATTTTTTGTTATTTTTCGGGGTTCGTTTGGACATTTTTATGCATTAAGTGAGTTTTCAATGCATTTTATGTGCATAATTCAAATTTGAACTGCATGCACATGCTCCAGCGCATATAAATTGGTTGAGAAATCAAATCTGTGTCCTTGGGTGCATGCTTAGGTCCCATGCAAGAAATGGGAATGAATTTCAAACACCGGGGCACCGTTGATTGCCGGCAAAGCATTGAGATGCCTAGTTTTTATATTCTAGTAAATTCAAAACTCGTCTAAAATTCATGAAACTTGGCATGCTATCATGGAGCGGCATCAACATGCCGTGGTACAAATTTTGTCCCATTTGGGGCAGGTTTGGGTATATGCTTCTCACAAACCGGAGCTTCTCACAACAAGAATGATGGTTTTCGGTAGGGAACGTCCCACCTATGTGGACGAAACGATATCCATTGCCTGTTATTGCTTTCAATTTTTTTCTCGTGTCAACATAGAACAACTGGAGTGTTGTGTGATTTTTTGTGATTTTTCGGGGTTTGTTTGGACATTTTTATGCATTAACTGAGTTTTCAATGCATTTTATGTGCATAATTAAAATTTGAACTACATGCACATGCTCTAGCGCATATAAATTGGTTGAAAAATGAAATATGTGTCCTTGGGTGCATGCTTAGGTCCCATGCAAGAAATGGGAATGAATTTCAAACACCGGGGCACCGTTGATTGCCGGCAAAACATTGAGATGCCTTGTTTTTAAATTCTAGTAAATCCAAAACTCGTCTAAAATTCATGAAACTTGGCATGCTATCATGGAGCGGCATCAACATGCCGTGGTACAAATTTTGTCCCATTTGGGGCAGGTTTGGGTATATGCTTCTCTCAAACCGGAGCTTCTCACAACAAGCATGATGGTTTTCGGTAGGGAACGTCCCACCTTTGTGGACGAAACGATATCCATTGCCTCTTATTGCTTTCAATTTTTTTCTCGTGTCAACATAGAACAACAAGAGTGTTGTGTGATTTTTTGTTATTTTTCGGGGTTCGTTTGGACATTTTTATGCTTTAACTGAGTTTTCAATGCATTTTATGTGCATAGTTCAAATTTGAACTACATGCACATGCTCCAGCATATAAATTGGTTGAGAAATCAAATCTGTGTCCTTGGCAGCATGCTTAGGTCCCATGCAAGAAATGGGAATGAATTTCAAACACCGGGGCACCGTTGATTGCTGGCAAAACATTGAGATGCCTGGTTTTTAAATTCTAGTAAATCCAAAACTCGTCTGAAATTCATGAAACTTGGCATGCTATCATGGAGCGGCATCAACATGCCGTGGTACAAATTTTGTCCCATTTGGGGCTGGTTTCGGTATATGCTTCTCACAAACCGGAGCTTCTCACAACAAGCATGATGGTTTTTGGTAGGGAACGTCCCACCTTTGTGGATGAACCGTTATCCATTGCCTCTTATTGCTTTCAATTTTTTTCTCGTGTCAACATAGAACAACAGGAGTGTTGTGTGATTTTTTGTGATTTTTCGGGGTTCGTTTGGACATTTTTATGCATTAACTGAGTTTTCAATGCATTTTATGTGCATAATTCAAATTTGAACTACATGCACATGCTCCAGCGCATATAAATTGGTTGAGAAATCAAATATGTGTCCTTGGGTGCATGCTTAGGTTCCATGCAAGAAATGGGAATGAATTTCAAACACTGGGGCACCGTTGATTGCCGGCAAAGCATTGAGATGCCTGGTTTTTAAATTCTAGTAAATTCAAAACTCGTCTAAAATTCATGAAACTTGGCATGCTATCATGGAGCGGCATCAACATGCCGTGGTACAAATTTTGTCCCATTTGGGGCAGGTTTGGGTATATGCTTCTCACAAACCGGAGCTTCTCACAACAAGAATGATGGTTTTCGGTAGGGAACGGCCCACCTTTGTGGACGAAATGATATCCATTGCCTCTTATTGCTTTCAATGTTTTTCTCGTGTCAACATAGAACAACAGGAGTGTTGTGTGATTTTTTGTGATTTTTCGGGGTTTGTTTGGACATTTTTATGCATTAACTGAGTTTTCAATGCATTTTATGTGCCTAATTAAAATTTGAACTACATGCACATGCTCTAGCGCATATAAATTGGTTGAGAAATCAAATTTGTGTCCTTGGGTGCATGCTTAGGTCCCATGCAAGAAATGGGAATGAATTTCAAACACCGGGGCACCGTTGATTGCCTCCAAAACATTGAGATGCCTGGTTTTTAAATTCTAGTAAATCCAAAACTCATCTAAAATTCATGAAACTTGGCATGCTATCATGGAGCGGCATCAACATGTCGTGGTACGAATTTTGTCCCATTTGGGGCAGGTTTGGTATATGCTTCTCACAAACCGGAGCTTCTCACAACAAGCATGATGGTTTTCGGTAGGGAACGTCCCACCTTTGTGGACGAAACGATATCCATTGCCTCTTATTGCTTTCAATTTTTTTCTCATGTCAACATAGAACAACAGGAGTGTTGTGTGATTTTTTGTGATTTTTCCGGGTTCGTTTGGACATTTTTATGCATTAACTGCGTTTTCAATGCATTTTATGTGCATAATTCAAATTTGAACTACATGCACATGCTCCAGCGCATATAAATTGGTTGAGAAATCAAATATGTGTCCTTGGGTGCATGCTTAGGTCCCATGCAAGAAATGGGAATGAATTTCAAACACCGGGGCACCGTTGATTGCCGGCAAAACATTGAGATCCCTGGTTTTTAAATTCTAGTAAATCCAAAACTCGTTTGAAATTCATGAAACTTGGCATGCTATCATGGAGCGGCATCAACATGCCGTGGTACAAATTTTGTCCCATTTGGGGCAGGTTTGGGTATATGCTTCTCACAAACCGCAGCTTCTCACAACAAGCATCTTGGTTTTCGGTAGGGAACGTCCCACCTTTGTGGAGGAAACGATATCCACTGCCTCTTATTGCTTTCAATTTTTTGCTCGTGTCAACATAGAACAACAGGAGTGTTGTGTGATTTTTTGTGATTCTTCGGGGTTCATTTGGACATTTTTATGCATTAACTGAGTTTTCAATGCATTTTATGTGCATAATTCAAATTCGAACTACATGCACATGCTCCAGCGCATATAAATTGGTTGAAAAACCAAATCTGTGTCCTTGGGTGCATGCTTAGGTCCCATGCAAGAAATGGGAATGAATTTCAAACACCGGGGCACCGTTGACTGCCGGCAAAACATTGAGATGCCTGGTTTTTAAATTCTAGTAAATCCAAAACTCGTTTGAAATTCATGAAACTTGGCATGCTATCATGGAGCGGCTTCAACATGCCGTGGTAAAAATTTTGTCCCATTTGGGGCAGGTTTGGGTATATGGTTCTCACAAACCGGAGCTTCTCACAACAAGCATGATGGTTTTCGGTAGGGAACGTCCCACCTTTGTGGACGAAACGATATCCATTGCCTCTTATTGCTTTCAATTTTTTTCTCGTGTCAACTTAGAACAACAGGAGTGTTGTGTGATTTTTTGTGATTTTGCGGGGTTCGTTTGGACATTTTTATGCATTAACTGAGTTTTCAATGCATTTTATGTGCATAATTCAAATTTGAACTACATGCACATGCTCCAGCCCATATAAATTGGTTGAAAATCAAATATGTGTCCTTGGGTGCATGCTTAGGTCGCATGCAAGAAATGGGAATGAATTTCAAACACCGGGGCACCGTTGATTGCCGGCAAAACATTGAGATGCCTGGTTCTCAAATTCTTGTAAATCCAAAACTCGTTTGAAATTCATGAAACTTGGCATGCTATCATGGAGCGGCATCAACATGCCGTGGTAGAAATTTTGTCCCATTTGGTGCAGGTTTGGGTATGTGCTTCTCACAAACCGGAGCTTTTCACAAAAAGCATGATGGTTTTCGGTAGGGAACGCCCCACCTTTGTGGACGAAATGATATCCATTGCCTCTTATTGCTTTCAATTTTTTTCTCGTGTCAAGATAGAACAACAGGAGTGTTGTGTGATTTTTTGTGATTTTGCAGGGTTCGTTTGGACATTTTTATGCATTAACTGAGTTTTCAATGCATTTTATGTGCATAATTCAAATTCAAACTACATGCACATGCTCCAGCGCATATAAATTGGTTGAGAAATCAAATCTGTGTCCTTGGGTGCATGCTTAAGTCCCATGCAAGAAATGGGAGTGAATTTCAAACACCGGGGCACCGCTGATTGCCGACGAAACATTGAGATGCCTGGTTTTTAAATTCTAGTAAATCCAAAACTCGTCTGAAATTCATGAAACTTGGCATGCTATCATGGAGCGGCATCAACATGCCGTGGTACAAATTTTGTCCCATTTGGGGCAGGTTTGGGTATATGCTTCTCACAAACCGGAGCTTCTCACAACAAGCATGATGGTTTTCGGTAGGGAACGTCCCACCTTTGTGGACGAAACGATATCCATTGCCTCTTATTGCTTTCAATTTTTTTCTCGTGTCAACATAGAACAGCAGGAGTGTTGTGTGATTTTTTGTGATTTTTGGGGGTTCGTTTGGACATTTTTATGCATTAACTGCGTTTTCAATGGATTTTATGTGCATAATTAAAATTTGAACTACATGCACATGCTCTAGCGCATATAAATTGGTTGAGAAATCAAATATGTGTCCTTGGGTGCATGCTTAGGTCCCATGCAAGAAATGGGAACTAATTTCATACACCGGGAAACCGTTGATTGCCGGCAAAACATTGAGATGCCTGGTTTTTAAATTCTAGTAAATCCAAAACTCATTTGAAATTCATGAAACTTGGCATGCTATCATGGAGCGGAATCAACATGCCGTGGTACAAATTTTGTCCCATTTGGGGCAGGTTTGGGTATATGCTTCTCACAAACCGTAGCTTCTCACAACAAGCATGATGGTTTTCGGTAGGGAACGTCCCACCTTTGTGGACGAAACGATATCCATTGCCTCTTATTGCTTTCAATTTTTTTCTCGTGTCAACATAGAACAACAGGAGTGTTGTTTGATTTTTGTGATTTTTCGGGGTTCGTTTGGACATTTTTATGCTTTAACTGAGTTTTCAATGCATTTTATGTGCATAATTCAAATTTCACTACATGCACATGCTCCAGCATATAAATTGGTTGAGAAATCAAATCTGTGTCCTTGGGTGCATGCTTAGGTCCCATGCAAGAAATGGGAATGAATTTCAAACACCGGGGCACCGTTGATTGCCGGCAAAACATTGAGATGCCTGGTTTTTATATTCTAGTAAATCCAAAACTCGTCTAAAATTCATGAAACTTGGCATGCTATCATGGAGCGGCATCAACATGCCGTGGTACAAATTTTGTCCCATTTGGGGCAGGTTTGGGTATATGCTTCTCACAAACCGGAGCTTCTCACAACAAGCATGATGGTTTTCCATAGGGAACGTCCCACCTTTGTGGACGAAACGATATCCATTGCCTCTTATTGCTTTCAATTTTTTTCTCGTGTCTACATAGAACAACAAGAGTGTGGTGTGATTTTTTGTTATTTTTTGGGGTTCGTTTGGACATTTTTAAGCATTAACTAAGTTTTCAATGCATTTTATGTGCATAATTCAAATTTGAACTACATGCACATGCCCCAGCGCATATAAATTGGTTGAAAAATCAAATCTGAGTCCTTGGGTGCATGCATAGGTCCCATGCAAGAAATGGGAATGAATTTCATACACCGAGAAACCGTTGATTGCCGGCAAAACATTGAGATGCCTGGTTTTTAAATTCTAGTAAATCCAAAACTCGTCTGAAGTTCATGTAACTTGGCATGCTATCATGGAGCGGCATCGACATGCCTTAGTACAAATTCTATCCCATTTGGGGCAGGTTTGGGTATATACTTCTCACAAACAGGAGCTGCTCACAACAAGAATGATGGTTTTCGGTAGGGTACGTCCCACCTTTGTGGACGAAACGATATCCATTGCCTCTTATTGCTTTCAATTTTTTTCTCATGTCAACATAGAACAACAGGAGTGTTGTGTGATTTTTTGTGATTTTTCGGGGTTCGTTTGGACATTTTTATGCATTAACTGCGTTTTCAATGCATTTTATGTGCATAATTCAAATTTGAACTACATGCACATGCTCCAGCGCATATAAATTGGTTGAGAAATCAAATATGTGTCCTTGGGTGCATGCTTAGGTCCCATGATTGATATGGGAATGAATTTCAAACACCGGGGCACCGTTGATTGCCGGCAAAACATTGAGATCCCTGGTTTTTAAATTCTAGTAAATCCAAAACTCGTCTGAAATTCATGAAACTTGGCATGCTATCATGGAGCGGCATCAACATGCCGTGGTACAAATTTTGTCCCATTTGGGGCAGGTTTGGGTATATGCTTCTCACAAAACGGAGCTTCTCACAACAAGCATCATGGTTTTCGGTAGGGAACGTCCCACCTTTGTGGAGGAAACGATATCCATTGCCTCTTATTGCTTTCAATTTTTTGCTCGTGTCAACATAGAACAACAGGAGTGTTGTGTGATTTTTTGTGATTTTTCAGGGTTCGTTTGGACATTTTTATGCATTAACTGAGTTTTCAATGCATTTTATGTGCATAATTCAAATTCGAACTACATGCACATGCTCCAGCGCACATAAATTGGTTGAAAAATCAAATCTGTGTCCTTGGGTGCATGCTTAGGTCCCATGCAAGAAATGGGAATGAATTTCAAACACCGGGGCACTGTTGACTGCCGGCAAAACATTGAGATGCCTGGTTTTTAAATTCTAGTAAATCCAAAACTCGTTTGAAATTCATGAAACTTGGCATGCTATCATGGAGCGGCATAAACATGCCGTGGTAAAAATTTTGTCCCATTTGGGGCAGGTTTGGGTATATGCTTCTCACAAACCGGAGCTTCTCACAACAAGCATGATGGTTTTCGGTAGGGAACGTCCCACCTTTGTGGACGAAACGATATCCATTGCCTCTTATTGCTTTCAATTTTTTTCTTGTGTCAACATAGAACAACAGGAGTGTTGTGTGATTTTTTGTGATTTTGCGGGGTTTGTTTGGACATTTTTATGCATTAACTGAGTTTTCAATGCATTTTATGTGCATAATTCAAATTTGAACTACATGCACATGCTCCAGCCCATATAAATTGGTTGAAAATCAAATCTGTGTCCTTGGGTCCCATGCAAGAAATGGGAATGAATTTCAAACACCGGGGCATCGTTGACTGCCGGCAAAACATTGAGATGCCTGGTTCTCAAATTCTTGTAAATCCAAAACTCGTTTGAAATTCATGAAACTTGGCATGCTATCATGGAGCGGCATCAACATGCCGTGGTAGAAATTTTGTCCCATTTGGGGCAGGTTTGGGTATGTGCTTCTCACAAACCGGAGCTTTTCACAATAAGCATGATGGTTTTCGGTAGGGAACGTCCCACCTTTGTGGACGAAATGATATCCATTGCCCCTTTTTGCTTTCAATTTTTTTCTCGTGTCAAGATAGAACAACAGGAGTAGTGTGTGATTTTTTGTGATTTTGCAGGGTTCGTTTGGACATTTTTATGCATTAACTGAGTTTTCAATGCATTCTATGTGCATAATTCAAATTCAAACTACATGCACATGCTCCAACGCATATAAATTGGTTGAGAAATCAAATCTGTGTCCTTGGGTGCATGCTTAAGTCCCATGCAAGAAATGGGAGTGAATTTCAAACACCAGGGCACCGCTGATTGCCGACGAAACATTGAGATGCCTGGTTTTTAAATTCTAGTAAATCCAAAACTCGTCTGAAATTCATGAAACTTGTCATGCTATCATGGAGCGGCATCAACATGCCGTGGTAGAAATTTTGTCCCATTTGGGGTAGGTTTGGGTATATGCTTCTGACAAACCGGAGCTTCTCACAACAAGCATGATGGTTTTCCGTAGGGAACGTCCCACCTTTGTGGACGAAACGATATCCATTGCCTCGTATTGATTTAATTTTTTTCTCGTGTCAACATAGAACAACGGGAGTGTTGTGTGATTTTTTGTGATTTTTCGGGGTTCATTTGGTCATTTTTATGCATTAACTGAGTTTTCAATGCATTTTATGTGCATAATTCAAATTTGAACTACATGCACATGCTCCAGCGCATATAAATTGGTTGAGAAATCAAATCTGCGTCCTTGGGTGCATGCTTAGGTCCCATGCAAGAAATGGGAATGAATTTCAAACACCGGGGCACCGTTGATTGCCGGCAAAACATTGAGATGCCTGGTTTTTAAATTCTAGTAAATCCAAAACTCGTCTGAAATTCATGAAACTTGGCATGCTATCATGGAGCGGCATCAACATGCCGTGGTACAAATTTTGTCCCATTTGGGGCAGGTTTGGGTATATGCTTCTCACAAACCGGAGCTTCTCACAACGAGCATGATGGTTTTCGGTAGGGAACGTCCCACCATTCTGGACCAAACGATATCCATTGCCTCTTATTTCTTTCAATTTTTTTCTCGTGTCAACATTGAACAACAGGAGAGTTGTGTGATTTTTTGTGATTTTTCGGGGTTCGTTTGGACAGGTTTATGCATTAACTGAGTTTTCAATGCATTTTATGTGCATAATTCAAATTTGAACTACATGCACATGCTCCAGCGCATATAAATTGGTTGAAAAATGAAATATGTGTCCTTGGGTGAATGCTTAGGTCCCATGCAAGAAATGGGAATGAATTTCAAGCACCGGGGCACCGTTGACTGCCAGCAAAACATTGAGATGCCTGGTTTTTAAATTCTAGTAAATCGAAAACTCGTTTGAAATTCATGAAACTTGGCATGCTATCATGGAGCGGCCTCAACATGCCGTGGTACTAATTTTGTCCCATTTGGGACATGTTTGGGTATATGCTTCTTACAAACCGGAGCTACTCACAACAAGCATGATGGTATTCGGTAGGGAACGTCCCACCTTTGTGGACGAAACGATATCCATTGCCTCTTATTGCTTTCAATTTTTTTCTCGTGTCAACATAGAACAACAGGAGTGTTGTGTGATTTTTTGTGATTTTTCGGGGTTCGTTTGGACAGTTTTATGCATTAACTGAGTTTTCAATGCATTTTATGTGCATAATTCAAATTTGAACTACATGCACATGCTCTAGCGCATATAAATTGGTTGAGAAATCAAATTTGTGTCCTTGGGTGCATGCTTAGGTCCCATGCAAGAAATGGGAATGAATTTCAAACACCGGGGCACCGTTGACTGCCGGCAAAACATTGAGATGCCTGGTTTTTAAATTCTAGTAAATCCAAAACTTGTTTGAAATTCATGAAACTTGGCATGCTATCATGGAGCGGCATCAACATGCCGTGGTAAAAAATTTGTCCCATTTGGGGCAGGTTTGGGTATATGCTTCTCACAAACCGGAGCTTCTCACAACAAGCATGATGGTTTTCGGTAGGGAACGTCCCACCTTTGTGGACGAAACGATATCCATTGCCTCTTATTGCTTTCAATTTTTTTCTCGTGTCAACATAGAACAACAGGAGTGTTGTGTGATTTTTTGTGATTTTGCGGGGTTCGTTTGGACATTTTTATGCATTAACTGAGTTTTCAATGCATTTTATGTGCATAATTCAAATTTGAACTACATGCACATGCTCCAGCCCATATAAATTGGTTGAAAATCAAATATGTGTCCTTGAGTGCATGCTTAGGTCCCATGCAAGAAATGGGAATGAATTTCAAACACCGGGGCACCGTTGATTGCCGGCAAAGCATTGAGATGCCTGGTTTTTAAATTCTAGTAAATTCAAAACTAGTCTAAAATTCATGAAACTTGGCATGCTATCATGGAGCGGCATCAACATGCCGTGGTACAAATTTTGTCCCATTTGGGGCAGGTTTGGGTATATGCTTCTCACAAACCGGAGCTTCTCACAACAAGAATGATGGTTTGCGGTAGGGAACGTCCCACCTTTGTGGACGAAACGATATCCATTGCCTCTTATTGCTTTCAATGTTTTTCTCGTGTCAACATAGAACAACAGGAGTGTTGTGTGATTTTTTGTGATTTTTCGGGGTTTGTTTGGACATTTTTATGCATTAACTGAGTTTTCAATGCATTTTATGTGCATAATTAAAATTTGAACTACATGCACATGCTCTAGCGCATATAAATTTGTTGAGAAATCAAATTTGTGTCCTTGGGTGCATGCTTAGGTCCCATGCAAGAAATGGGAATGAATTTCAAACACCGGGGCACCGTTCATTGCCGGCAAAACATTGAGATGCCTGGTTTTTAAATTCTAGTAAATCCAAAACTCGTCTAAAATTCATGAAACTTGGCATGCTATCATGGAGCGGCATCAACATGTCGTGGTACAAATTTTGTCCCATTTCGGGCAGGTTTGGGTATATGCTTCTCACAAACCGGAGCTTCTCACAACAAGCATGATGGTTTTCGGTAGGGAACGTCCCACCTTTGTGGACGAAACGATATCCATTGCCTCTTATTGCTTTCAATTTTTTTTCTCGTGTCAACAAAGACCAGCAGGAGTGTTGTGTGATTTTTTGGGGTTCGTTTGGACATTTTTATGCATTAACTGCGTTTTCAATGGATTTTATGTGCATAATTAAAATTTGAACTACATGCACATGCTCTAGCGCATATAAATTGGTTGAGAAATCAAATATGTGTCCTTGGGTTCATGCTTAGGTCCCATGCAAGAAATGGGAATGAATTTCATACACCGGGAAACCGTTGATTGCCGGCAAAACATTGAGATGCCTGGTTTTTAAATTCTAGTAAATCCAAAACTCGTCTGAAATTCATGAAACTTGGCATGCTATCATGGAGCGGCATCAACATGCCGTGGTACAAATTTTGTCCCATTTGGGGCAGGTTTGGGTATATGCTTCTCACAAACCGGAGCTTCTCACAACAAGCATGATGGTTTTCGGTAGGGAACGTCCCACCTTTGTGGACGAAACGATATCCATTGCCGCTTATTGCTTTCAATTTTTTTCTCGTGTCAACATAGAACAACAGGAGTGTTGTCTGATTTTTTTGATTTTTCGGGGTTCGTTTGGACATTTTTATGCTTTAACTGAGTTTTCAATGCATTTTATGTGCATAATTCAAATTTCACTACATGCACATGCTCCAGCATATAAATTGGTTAAAAAAATCAAATCTGTGTCCTTGGGTGCATGCTTAGGTCCCATGCAAGAAATGGGAATGAATTTCAAACACCGGGGCATCGTTGGTTGCCGGCAAAACATTGAGATGCCTGGTTTTTAAATTCTAGTAAATCCAAAACTCGTCTGAAATTCATGAAACTTGGCATGCTATCATGGAGCGGCATCAACATGCCGCGGTACAAATTTTGTCCCATTTGGGGCAGGTTTGGGTATATGCTTCTCACAAACCGGAGTTTCTCACAACAAGCATGATGGTTTTTGGTAGGGAACGTCCCACCTTTGTAGATGAAACGGTATCCATTGCCTCTTATTGCTTTCAATTTTTTTCTCGTGTCAACATAGAACAACAGGAGTGTTGTGTGATTTTTTGTGATTTTTTGGGGTTCGTTTGGACATTTTTATGCATTAACTGAGTTTTCAATGCATTTTATGTGCATAATTCAAATTTGAAATACATGCACATGCTCCAGCGCATATAAATTGGTTGAGAAATCAAATCTCTGTCCTTGGGTGCATGCTTAGGTCCCATGCAAGAAATGGGAATGAATTTCATACACCGGGGCACCGTTGATTGCCGGCAAAGCATTGAGATGCCTGGTTTTTAAATTCTAGTAAATTCAAAACTCGTCTAAAATTCATGAAACTTGGCATGCTATCATGGAGCGGTATCAACATGCCGTGGTACAAATTTTGTCCCATTTGGGGCAGGTTTGGGTCTATGCTTCTCACAAACCGGAGCTTCTCACAACAAGAATGATGGTTTTCGGTAGGGAACGTCCCACCTATGTGGACGAAACGATATCCATTGCCTCTTATTGCTTTCAATTTTTTTCTCGTGTCAACATAGAATAACAGGAGTGTTGTGTGATTTTTTGTGATTTTTCGGTGTTTGTTTGGACATTTTTATGCATTAACTGAGTTTTCAATGCATTTTATGTGCATAATTAAAGTTTGAACTACATGCACATGCTCTAGCGCATATAAATTGGTTGAGAAATCAAATTTGTGTCCTTGGGTGCATGCTTAGCTCCCATGCAAGAAATGGGAATGAATTTCAAACACCGGGGCATCGTTGATTGCCGGCAAAGCATTGAGATGCCTGGTTTTTAAATTCTAGTAAATCGAAAACTCGTCTAAAATTCATGAAACTTGGCATGCTATCATGGAGCGGCATCAACATGCCGTGGTACAAATTTTGTCCCATTTGGGGCAGGTTTGGGTATATGCTTCTCACAAACCGGAGCTTCTCACAACAAGCATGATGGTTTTCGGTAGGGAACGTCCCACCTTTGTGGACGAAACGATATCCATTGCCTCTTATTGCTTTCAATGTTTTTCTCGTGTCAACGTAGAACAACAAGAGTGTTGTGTGATTTTTTGTTATTTTTCGGGGTTCGTTTGGACATTTTTAAGCATTAACTAAGTTTTCAATGCATTTTATGTGCATAATTCAAATTTGAACTACATGCACATGCTCTAGCGCATATAAATTGGTTGAGAAATCAAATATGTGTCCTTGGGTGCATGCTTAGGTCCCATGCAAGAAATGGGAATGAATTTCATACACCGGGAAACCGTTGATTGCTGGCAAAACATTGAGATGCCTGGTTTTTAAATTCTAGTAAATCCAAAACTCGTCTGAAATTCATGAAACTTGGCATGCTATCATGGAGCGGCATCAACATGCCGTGGTACAAATTTTGTCCCATTTGGGGCAGGTTTGGGTATATGCTTCTCACAAACCGGAGCTTCTCACAACAAGCATGATGGTTTTCGGTAGGGAACGTCCCACCTTTGTGGACGAAACGATATCCATTGCCGCTTATTGCTTTCAATTTTTTTCTCGTGTCAACATAGAACAACAAGAGTGTTGTGCGATTTTTTGTTATTTTTCGGGGTTCGTTTGGACATTTTTAAGCATTAACTAAGTTTTCAATGCATTTTATGTGCATAATTCAAATTTGAACTACATGCACATGCTCCAGCGCATATAAATTGGTTGAGAAATCAAATCTGTGTCCTTGGGTGCATGCTTTGGTCCCATGCAAGAAATGGGAATGAATTTCAAACACCGGGGCACCGTTGATTGCCGGCAAAGCATTGAGATGCCTGGTTTTTAAATTCTAGTAAATTCAAAACTCGTCTAAAATTCATGAAACTTGGCATGCTATCATGGAGCGGCATCAACATGCCGTGGTACAAATTTTGTCCCATTTGGGGCAGGTTTGGGTATATGCTTCTCACAACAACCATGATGGTTTTCCGTAGGGAACGTCCCACCTTTGTGGACGAAACGATATCCATTGCCTCTTATTGCTTTCAATTTTTTTCTCGTGTCAACATAGAACAACAAGAGTGTTGTGTGATTTTTTGTGATTTTTCGGGGTTCGTTTGGACATTTTTAAGCATTAACTAAGTTTTCAATGCATTTTATGTGCATAATTCAAATTTGAACTACATGCACATGCCCCAGCGCATATAAATTGGTTGAAAAATGAAATCTGAGTCCCTGGGTGCATGCATAGGTCCCATGCAAGAAATGGGAATGATGTTCATACACCAGGAAACCGTTGATTGCCGGCAAAACATTGAGATGCCTGGTTTTTAAATTCTAGTAAATCCAAAACTCGTCTGAAGTTCATGAAACTTGGCATGCTATCATGGAGCGACATCAACATGCCTTAGTACAAATTTTGTCCCATTTGGGGCAGGTTTGGGTATATACTTCTGACAAACAGGAGCTGCTCACAAAAAGAATGATGGTTTTCGGTAGAGTACGTCCCACCTTTGTGGATGAAACGATATCCATTGCCTCTTATTGCTTTCAATTTTTTTGTCATGTCAACATAGAACAACAGGAGTGTTGTGTGATTTTTTGTGATTTTTCGGGGTTCGTTTCGACATTTTTATGCATTAACTGCGTTTTCAATGCATTTTATGTGCATAATTAAAATTTGAACTACATGCACATGCTCCAGCGCATATAAATTGGTTGAGAAATCAAATATGTGTCCTTGGGTGCATGCTTAGGTCCCATGCAAGAAATGGGAATGAATTTGAAACACCGGGGCACCGTTGATTGCCAGCAAAACATTGAGATCCCTGGTTTTTAAATTCTAGTAAATCCAAAACAAGTCTGAAATTCATGAAACTTGGCATGCTATCATGGAGCGGCATCAACATGCCGTGGTACAAATTTTGTCCCATTTGGGGCAGGTTTGGGTATATGCTTCTCACAAACCGGAGCTTCTCACAACAAGCATCATGGTTTTCGGTAGGGAACGTCCCACCTTTGTGGAGGAAACGATATCCATTGCCTCTTATTGCTTTCAATTTTTTGCTCGTGTCAACATAGAACAACAGGAGTGTTGTGTGATTTTTTGTGATTTTTCGGGGTTCATTTGGACATTTTTATGCATTAACTGAGTTTTCAATGCATTTTATGTGCATAATTCAAATTCGAACTACATGCACATGCTCCAGCGCATATAAATTGGTTGAAAAATCAAATCTGTGTCCTTGGGTGCATGCTTAGGTCCCATGCAAGAAATGGGAATGAATTTCATACACCGCGGCACCATTGACTCCCGGCAAAACATTGAGATGCCTGGTTTTTAAATTCTAGTAAATCCAAAACTCGTTTGAAATTCATGAAACTTGGCATGCTATCATGGAGCGGCATCAACATGCCGTGGTAAAAAATTTGTCCCATTTGGGGCAGGTTTGGGTATATGGTTCTCACAAACCGGAGCTTCTCACAACAAGCATGATGGTTTTCGCTAGGGAACGTCCCACCTTTGTGGACGAAACGATATCCATTGCCTCTTATTGCTTTCAATTTTTTTCTCGTGTCAACTTAGAACAACAAGAGTGTTGTGTTATTTTTTGTGATTTTGCGGGGTTCGTTTGGACATTTTTATGCATTAACTAAGTTTTCAATGCATTTTATGTGCATAATTCAAATTTGAACTACATGCACATGCTCCAGCCCATATAAATTGGTTGAAAATCAAATCTGTGTCCTTGGGTGCATGCTTAGGTCCCATGCAAGAAATGGGAATGAATTTCAAACACCGGGGCACCGTTGACTGCCGGCAAAACATTGAGATGCCTGGTTCTCAAATTCTTGTAAATCCAAAACTCGTTTGAAATTCATGAACCTTGGCATGCTATCATGGAGCGGCATCAACATGCCGTGGTAGAAATTTTGTCCCATTTGGGGCAGGTTTGGGTATGTGCTTCTCACAAACCGGAGCTTTTCACAAAAAGCATGATGGTTTTCGGTAGGGAACGCCCCACCTTTGTGGACGAAATGATATCCATTGCCTCTTATTGCTTTCAATTTTTTTCTCGTGTCAAGATAGAACAACAGGAGTGTTGTGTGATTTTTTGTGATTTTGCAGGGTTCGTTTGGACATTTTTATGCATTAACTGAGTTTTCAATGCATTTTATGTGCATAATTCAAATTCAAACTACATGCACATGCTCCAGCGCATATAAATTGGTTGAGAAATCAAATCTGTGTCCTTGGGTGCATGCTT
The DNA here is from genome assembly GCF_002575655.3 of Aegilops tauschii subsp. strangulata. NCBI lineage: Eukaryota > Viridiplantae > Streptophyta > Magnoliopsida > Poales > Poaceae > Aegilops > Aegilops tauschii. Next base: position 178,745,559 of record NC_053035.3, read on the forward strand.
AAGTCCCATGCAAGAAATGGGAGTGAATTTCAAACACCGGGGCACCGCTGATTGCCGACGAAACATTGAGCTGCCTGGTTTTAAATTCTAGTAAATCCAAAACTCGTCTGAAATTCATGAAACTTGGCATGCTATCATGGAGCGGCATCAACATGCCGTGGTACAAATTTTGTCCCATTTGGGGCAGGTTTGGGTATATGCTTCTCACAAACCGGAGCTTCTCACAACAAGCATGATGGTTTTCGGTAGGGAACGTCCCACCTTTGTGGACGAAACGATATCCATTGCCTCTTATTGCTTTCAATTTTTTTCTCGTGTCAACATAGAACAGCAGGAGTGTTGTGTGATTTTTTGTGATTTTTTGGGGTTCGTTTGGACATTTTTATGCATTAACTGCGTTTTCAATGGATTTTATGTGCATAATTAAAATTTGAACTACATGCACATGCTCTAGCGCATATAAATTGGTTGAGAAATCAAATATGTGTCCTTGGGTGCATGCTTAGGTCCCATGCAAGAAATGGGAATGAATTTATACACCGGGAAACCGTTGATTGCCGGGAAAGCATTGAGATGCCTGGTTTTTAAATTCTAGTAAATCCAAAACTCGTTTGAAATTCATGAAACTTGGCATGCTATCATGGAGCGGCATCAACATGCCGTGGTACAAATTTTGTCCCATTTGGGGCAGGTTTGGGTATATGCTTCTCACAAACCGTAGCTTCTCACAACAAGCATGATGGTTTTCGGTAGGGAACGTCCCACCTTTGTGGACGAAATGATATCCATTGCCTCTTATTGCTTTCAATTTTTTCTCGTGTCAACATAGAACAACAGGAGTGTTGTCTGATTTTTGTGATTTTTCGGGGTTCGTTTGGACATTTTTATGCTTTAACTGAGTTTTCAATGCATTTTATGTGCATAATTCAAATTTCACTACATGCACATGCTCCAGCATATAAATTGGTTGAGAAATCAAATCTGTGTCCTTGGGTGCATGCTTAGGTCCCATGCAACAAATGGGAATGAATTTCAAACACCGGGGCACCGTTGATTGCCGGCAAAACATTGAGATGCCTGGTTTTTAAATTCTAGTAAATCCAAAACTCTTCCGAAATTCATGAAACTTGGCATGCTATCATGGAGCGGCATCAACATGCCGTGGTACAAATTTTGTCCCATTTGGGGCAGGTTTGGGTATATGCTTCTCACAAACCGGAGCTTCTCACAATAAGCATGATGGTTTTTGGTAGGGAACGTCCCACCTTTGTGGATGAAACGGTATCCATTGCCTCTTATTGCTTTCAATTTTTTTCTCGTGTCAACATAGAACAACAGGAGTGTTGTGTGATTTTTTGTGATTTTTCGGGGTTCGTTTGGACATTTTTATGCATTAACTGAGTTTTCAATGCATTTTATGTGCATAATTAAAATTTGAACTACATGCACATGCTCCAGCGAATATAAATTGGTTGAGAAATCAAATCTGTGTCCTTGGGTGCATGCTTAGGTCCCATGCAAGAAATGGGAATGAATTTCAAACACCGGGGCACCGTTGATTGCCGGCAAAGCGTTGAGATGCCTGGTTTTTAAATTCTAGTAAATTCAAAACTCGTCTAAAATTCATGAAACTTGGCATGCTATCATGGAGCGGCATCAATATGTCGTGGTACAAATTTTGTCCCATTTGGGGCAGGTTTGGGTATATGCTTCTCACAAACCGGAGCTTCTCACAACAAGAATGATGGTTTTCGGTAGGGAACGTCCCACCTATGTGGATGAAACGATATCCATTGCCTCTTGTTGCTTTCAATTTTTTTTCTCGTGTCCACATAGAACAACAGGAGTGTTGTGTGATTTTTTGTGATTTTTCGGGGTTTGTTTGGACATTTTTATGCATTAACTGAGTTTTCAATGCATTTTATGTGCAGTATTAAAATTTGAACTACATGCACATGCTCTAGCGCATACAAATTGGTTGAGAAATCAAATTTGTGTCCTTGGGTGCATGCTTAGGTCCCATGCAAGAAATGGGAATGAATTTCAAACACCGGGGCACCGTTGATTGCCGGCAAAACATTGAGATGCCTGGTTTTTAAATTCTAGTAAATCCAAAACTCGTCTAAAATTCATGAAACTTGGCATGCTATCATGGAGCGGCATCAACATGCCGTGGTACAAGTTTTGTCCCATTTGGGGCAGGTTTGGGTATATGCTTCTCACAAACCGGAGCTTCTCACAACAAGCATGATGGTTTTCCGTAGGGAACGTCCCACCTTTGTGGACGAAACGATATCCATTGCCTCTTATTGCCTTCAATTTTTTTCTCGTGTCAACATAGAACAACAAGAGTGTTGTGTGATTTTTTGTGATTTTTCGGGGTTCGTTTGGACATTTTTAAGCATTAACTAAGTTTTCAATGCATTTTATGTGCATAATTCAAATTTGAACTACATGCACATGCCCCAGCGCATATAAATTGGTTGAAAAATGAAATCTGAGTCCTTGGGTGCATGCATAGGTCCCATGCAAGAAATGGGAATGAATTTCATACACCGGGAAACCGTTGATTGCCGGCAAAACATTGAGATGCCTGGTTTTTAAATTCTAGTAAATCCAAAACTCGTCTGAAGTTCATGAAACTTGGCATGCTATCATGGAGCGGCATCAACATGCCTTAGTACAAATTTTATCCCATTTGGGGCAGGTTTGGGTATATACTTCTCACGAACAGGAGCTGCTCACAACAAGAATGATGGTTTTCGATAGGGTACGTCCCACCTTTGTGGACGAAACGATATCCATTGCCTCTTATTGCTTTCAATTTTTTTCTCATGTCAACATAGAACAACAGGAGTGTTGTGTGATTTTTTGTGATTTTTCGGGGTTCGTTTGGACATTTTTATGCATTAACTGCGTTTTCAATGCATTTTATGTGCATAATTCAAATTTGAACTACATGCACATGCTCCAGCGCATATAAATTGGTTGAGAAATCAAATATGTGTCCTTGGGTGCATGCTTAGGTCCCATGCAAGAAATGGGAATGAATTTGAAACACCGGGGCACCGTTGATTGCCGGCAAAACATTGAGATCCCTGGTTTTTAAATTCTAGTAAATCCAAAACTCGTCTGAAATTCATGAAACTTGGCATGCTATCATGGAACGGCATCAACATGCCGTGGTACAAATTTTGTCCCATTTGGGGCAGGTTTGGGTATATGCTTCTCACAAAACGGAGCTTCTCACAACAAGCATCATGGTTTTCGGTAGGGAACGTCCCACCTTTGTGGACGAAACGATATCCATTGCCTCTTATTGCTTTCAATTTTTTGCTCGTGTCAACATAGAATATCAGGAGTGTTGTGTGATTTTTTGTGATTTTTCGGGGTTCATTTGGACATTTTTATGCATTAACTGAGTTTTCAATGCATTTTATGTGCATAATTCAAATTCGAACTACATGCACATGCTCCAGCGCATATAAATTGGTTGAAAAATCAAATATGTGTCCTTGGGTGCATGCTTAGGTCCCATGCAAGAAATGGGAATGAATTTCAAACACCGGGGCACCGTTGACTGCCGGCAAAACATTGAGATGCCTGGTTTTTAAATTCTAGTAAATCCAAAACTCGTTTGAAATTCATGAAACTTGGCATGCTATCATGGAGCGGCATCAACATGCCCTGGTAAAAAATTTGTCCCATTTGGGGCAGGTTTGGGTATATGCTTCTCACAAACCGGAGCTTCTCACAACAAGCATGATGGTTTTCGATAGGGAACGTCCCACCTTTGTGGACGAAACGATATCCATTGCCTCTTATTGCTTTCAATTTTTTTCTCGTGTCAACATAGAACAACAGGAGTGTTGTGTGATTTTTTTGTGATTTTGCGGGGTTCGTTTGGACATTTTTATGCATTAACTGAGTTTTCAATGCATTTTATGTGCATAATTCAAATTTTAACTACATGCACATGCTCCAGCCCATATAAATTGGTTGAAAATCAAATCTGTGTCCTTGGGTGCATGCTTAGGTCCCATGCAAGAACAACAGGAGTGTTGTGTGATTTTTTGTGATTTTTCGGGGTTCGTTTGGACATTTTTATGCATTAACTGACTTTTCAATGCATTTTATGTGCATAATTCAAATTTGAACTACATGCACATGCTCTAGCGCATATAAATTGGTTGAGAAATCAAATTTGTGTCCTTGGGTGCATGCTTAGGTCCCATGCAAGAAATGGGAATGAATTTCAAACACCGGGGCACCGTTGACTGCCGGCAAAACATTGAGATGCCTGGTTTTTAAATTCTAGTAAATCCAAAACTCGTTTGAAATTCATGAAACTTGGCATGCTATCATGGAGCGGCATCAACATGCCGTGGTAAAATTTTTGTCCCATTTGGGGCAGGTTTGGGTATATGGTTCTCACAAACCGGAGCTTCTCACAACAAGCATGATGGCTTTCGGTAGGGAACGTCCCACCTTTGTGGACGAAACGATATCCATTGCCTCTTATTGCTTTCAATTTTTTTCTCGTGTCAACATAGAACAACAGGAGTGTTGTGTGATTTTTTGTGATTTTGCGGGGTTCCTTTGGACATTTTTATGCATTAACTGAGTTTTCAATGCATTTTATGTGCATAATTCAAATTTGAACTACATGCACATGCTCCAGCCCATCATAATTGGTTGAAAATCAAATCTGTGTCCTTGGGTGCATGCTTAGGTCCCATGCAAGAAATGGGAATGAATTTCAAACACCGGGGCACCGTTGACTGCCGGCAAAACATTGAGATGCCTGGTTCTCAAATTCTTGTAAATCCAAAACTCGTTTGATATTCATGAAACTTGGCATGCTATCATGGATCGGCATCAACATGCCGTGGTAGAAAATTTGTCCCATTTGGGGCAGGTTTGGGTATATGCTTCTCACAAACCGGAGCTTTTCACAAAAAGCATGATGGTTTTCGGTAGGGAACGTCCCACCTTTGTGGACGAAATAATATCCATTGCCTCTTATTGCTTTCAATTTTTTTTCTCGTCTCAAGATAGAACAACAGGAGTGTTGTGTGATTTTTTGTGATTTTGCAGGGTTCGTTTGGACATTTTTATGCATTAACTGAGTTTTCAATGCATTTTATGTGCATAATTCAAATTCAAACTACATGCACATGCTCCAGCGCATATAAATTGGTTGAGAAATCAAATCTGTGTCCTTGGATGCATGCTTAAGTCCCATGCAAGAAATGGGAATGAATTTCAAACACCGGGGCACCGCTGATTGCCGGCAAAACATTGAGATCCCTGGTTTTTAAATTCTAGTAAATCCAAAACTCGTCTGAAATTCATGAAACTTGGCATGCTATCATGGAGCGGCATCAACATGCCGTGGTACAAATTTTGTCCCATTTGGGGCAGGTTTGGGTATATGCTTCTCACAAACCGGAGCTTCTCACAACAAGCATGATGGTTTTCGGTAGGGAACGTCCCACCTTTGTGGAGGAAACGATATCCATTGCCTCTTATTGCTTTCAATTTTTTGCTCGTGTCAACATAGAACAACGGGAGTGTTGTGTGATTTTTTGTGATTTTTCGAGGTTCATTTGGACATTTTTATGCATTAACTAAGTTTTCAATGCATTTTATGTGCATAATTCAAATTTGAACTACATGCACATGCTCCAGCGCATATAAATTGGTTGAGAAATCAAATCTGCGTCCTTGGGTGCATGCTTAGGTCCCATGCAAGAAATGGGAATGAATTTCAAACACCGGGGCACCGTTGATTGCCGGCAAAACATTGAGATGCCTGGTTTTTAAATTCTAGTAAATCCAAAACTCGTCTGAAATTCATGAAACTTGGCATGCTATCATGGAGCGGCATCAACATGCCGTGGTACAAATTTTGTCCCATTTGGGGCAGGTTTGGGTATATGCTTCTCACAAACCGGAACTTCTCACAACAAGCATGATGGTTTTCGGTAGGGAACGTCCCACCATTGTGGACCAAACGATATCCATTGCCTCTTATTTCTTTCAGTTTTTTTCTCGTGTCAACATTGAACAACAGGAGAGTTGTGTGATTTTTGTGATTTTTCGGGGTTTGTTTGGACATATTTATGCATTAACTGAGTTTTCACTGCATTTTATGTGCATAATTCAAATTTGAACTACACGCACATACTCCAGCGCATATAAATTGGTTGAAAATGAAATATGTGTCCTTGGGTGCATGCTTAGGTCCCATGCAAGAAATGGGAATGAATTTCAAGCACCGGGGCACCGTTGACTGCCAGCAAAACATTGAGATGACTGGTTTTTAAATTCTAGTAAATCAAAAACTCGTTTGAAATTCATGAAACTGGGCATGCTATCATGGAGCGGCATCAACATGCCGTGGTACTAATTTTGTCCCATTTGGGACATGTTTGGGTATATGCTTCTCACAAACCGGAGCTACTCACAACAAGCATGATGGTATTCGGTAGGGAACGTCCCACCTTTGTGGACGAAATGCTATCCATTGCCTCTTATTGCTTTCAATTTTTTTCTCGTGTCAACATAGAACAACAGGAGTGTTGTGTGATTTTTTGTGATTTTTCGGGGTTCGTTTGGACATTTTTATGCATTAACTGAGTTTTCAATGCATTTTATGTGCATAATTCAAATTTGAACTACATGCACATGCTCTAGCGCATATAAATTGGTTGAGAAATCAAATTTGTGTCCTTGGGTGCATGCTTAGGTCCCATGCAAGAAATGGGAATGAATTTCAAATACCGGGGCACCGTTGACTGCCGGCAAAACATTGAGATGCCTGGTTTTTAAATTCTAGTAAATCCAAAACTCGTTTGAAATTCATGAAACTTGGCATGCTATCATGGAGCGGCAACAACATGCCGTGGTAAAATTTTTGTCCCATTTGGGGCAGGTTTGGGTATATGCTTCTCACAAACCGGAGCTTCTCACAACAAGCATGATGGTTTTCGGTAGGGAACGTCCCACCTTTGTGGACGAAACGATATCCATTGCCTCTTATTGCTTTCAGTTTTTTTTCTCGTGTCAACATAGAACAACAGGAGTGTTGTGTGATTTTTTGTGATTTTTCGGGGTTCGTTTGGACATTTTTATGCATTAACTGAGTTTTCAATGCATTTTATGTGCATAATTCAAATTTGAACTACATGCACATGCTCCAGCGCATATAAATTGGTTGAGAAATCAAATCTGTGTCCTTGGGTGCATGCTTAAGTCCCATGCAAGAAATGGGAGTGAATTTCAAACACCGGGGCACCGCTGATTGCCGACGAAACATTGAGCTGCCTGGTTTTTAAATTCTAGTAAATCCAAAACTCGTCTGAACTTCATGAAACTTGGCATGCTATCATGGAGCGGCATCAACATGCCTTGGTACAAATTTTGTCCCATTTGGGGCAGGTTTGGGTATCTGCTTCTCACAAACCGGAGCTTCTCACAACAAGCATGATGGTTTTCGGTAAGGAACGTCCCACCTTTGTGGACGAAACGATATCCATTGCCTCTTATTGCTTTCAATTTTTTTCTCTTCTCAACATAGAACAACAGGAGTGTTGTGTGATTTTTTGTAATTTTTCGGGGTTTGTTTGGACATTTTTATACATTAACTGAGTTTTCAATGCATTTATGTGCATAATTCAAATTTGAACTACATGCACATGCTCCAGTGCACATAAATTGGTTGAGATATCAAATCTGTGTCCTTGGTGCATGCTTAGGTCCCATGCAAGAAATGGGAATGAATTTCAAACACCGGGGCACCGTTGATTGCCGGCAAAACATTGAGATGCCTGGTTTTTAAATTCTAGTAAATCCAAAACTTGTCTAAAGTTCATGAAACTTGGCATGCTATCATGGAGGGCATCAACATGCCGTGGTACAAATTTTGTCCCATTTGGGGCAGGTTTGGGTATACGCTTCTCACAAACCGGAGCTTCTCACAACAAGCATGATGGTTTTCAGTAGGGAACGTCCCACCTTTGTGGACGAAACGATATCCATTGCCTCGTATTGATTTAATTTTTTTTCTCGTGTCAACATAGAACAACGGGAGTGTTGTGTGATTTTTTGTGATTTTTCGGGGTTCGTTTGGTCATTTTTAAGCATTAACTAAGTTTTCAATGCATTTTATGTGCATAATTCAAATTTGAACTACATGCACATGCTCCAGCGCATATAAATTGGTTGAAAAATGAAATATGTGTCCTTGGGTGCATGCTTAGGTCCCATGCAAGAAATGGGAATGAATTTCAAACACCGGGGCACCGTTGATTGCCGGCAAAACATTGAGATGCCTGGTTTTTAAATTCTAGTAAATCCAAAACTCGTCTGAAATTCATGAAACTTGGCATGCTATCACGGAGCGGCATCAACATGCCGTGGTACAAATTTTGTCCCATTTGGGGCCGGTTTGGGTATATGCTTCTCACAAACCGGAGCTTCTCACAACAAGCATGACGGTATTCGGTAGGGAACGTCCCACCTTTGTGGACGAGACGATATCCATTGCCTCTTATTGCTTTCAATTTTTTTTCTCGTGTCAACATAGACCAACAGGAGTGTTGTGTGATTTTTTGTGATTTTTGTGGTTCGTTTGGACATTTTTATGCATTAACTGAGTTTTCAATGCATTTTATGTGCATAATTCAAATTTGAACTACATGCACATGCTCCAACGCATATAAATTGGTTGAGAAATCAAATCTGTGTACTTGGGTGCATGCTTAGGTCCCATGCAAGAAATGGGAATGAATTTCAAACACCGGGGCAGCGTTGATTGCCAGCAAAGCATTTAGATGCCTGGTTTTTAAATTCTAGTAAATCCAAAACTCGTCTGAAATTCATGAAACTTGGCATGCTATCATGGAGCGGCATCAACATGCCGTGGTACAAATTTTGTGCCATCTGGGGCAGGTTTGGGTATATGCTTCTCACAAACCGGAGCTTCTAAGAACAAGCATGATGGTTTTCGGTAGGGAACGTCCCACCTTTGTGCACGAAACAATCTCCATTGCCTCTTATTGCTTTCAATTTTTTTCTCGTGTCAACATAGAACAACAGGAGTGTTGTGTGATTTTTTGTGATTTTTTGGGGTTTGTTTGGACATTTTTATGCATTAACTGAGTTTTCAATGCATTTTATGTGCATAATTCAAATTTGAACTACATGCACATGCTCCAGTGCATATAAATTGGTTAAGATATCAAATCTGTGTCGTTGGTGCATGCTTAGGTCCCATGCAAGAAATGGGAATGAATTTCAAACACCGGGGCACCGTTGATTGCCGGCAAAACATTGAGATGCCTGGTTTTTAAATTCTAGTAAATCCAAAACTTGTCTAAAATTCATGAAACTTGGCATGCTATCACGGAGCGGCATCAACATGCCGTGGTACAAATTTTGTCCCATTTGGGGCAGGTTTGGGTATACGCTTCTCACAAACCGGAGCTTCTCACAACAGCATGATTGTTTTCGGTAGGGAACGTCCCACCTTTGTGGATGAAACGATATCCATTGCCTCTTATTGCTTTCAATTTTTTTCTTGTGTCAACATAGAACAACAAGAGTGTTGTGTGATTTTTTGTGATTTTTCGGGGTTCGTTTGGACATTTTTAAGCATTAACTAAGTTTTCAATGCATTTTATGTGCATAATTCAAATTTGAACTGCATGCACATGCTCCAGCGCATATAAATTGGTTGAAAAATGAAATATGTGTCCTTGGGTGCATGCTTAGGTCCCATGCAAGAAATGGGAATGAATTTCAAACACCGGGGCACCGTTGATTGCCGGCAAAACATTGAGATGCCTGGTTTTTAAATTCTAGTAAATCCAAAACTCGTCTGAAATTCATGAAACTTGGGATGCTATCACGGAGCAGCATCAACATGCCGTGGTACAAATTTTGTCCCATTTGGGGCCGGTTTGGGTATATGCTTCTCACAAACCGGAGCTTCTCATAACAAGCATGACGGTTTTCGATAGGGAACGTCCCACCTTTGTGGATGAGACGATATCCATTGCCTCTTATTGCTTTCAATTTTTTTTCTCGTGTCAACATAGAACAACAGGAGTGTTGTGTGATTTTTTGTGATTTTTGGGGTTCGTTTGGACATTTTTATGCATTAACTGAGTTTTCAATGCATTTTATGTGCATAATTCAAATTCGAACTACATGCACATGCTCCAACTCATATAAATTGGTTGAGAAATCAAATCTGTGTCCTTGGGTGCATGCTTAGGTCCCATGCAAGAAATGGGAATGAATTTCAAACACCGGGGCACCGTTGATTGCCAGCAAAGCATTGAGATGCCTGGTTTTTAAATTCTAGTAAATCCAAAACTCGTCTGAAATTCATGAAACTTGGCATGCTATCATGGAGCGGCATCAACATGCCGTGGTACAAATTTTGTCCCATTTGGGGCAGGTTTGGGTATATGCTTCTCACAAACCGGAGCTTCTCACAACAAGCATGACGGTTTTCGGTAGGGAACGTCCCACCATTGTGGACGAGACGATATCCATTGCCTCTTATTGCTTTCAATTTTTTTCTCGTGTCAACATAGACCAACAGGAGTGTTGTGTGATTTTTTGTGATTTTTGTGGTTCGTTTGGACATTTTTATGCATTAACTGAGTTTTCAATGCATTTTATGTGCATAATTCAAATTTGAACTACATGCACATGCTCCAACGCATATAAATTGGTTGAGAAATCAAATCTGTGTACTTGGGTGCATGCTTAGGTCCCATGTAAGAAATGGGAATGAATTTCAAACACCGGGGCACCGTTGATTGCCAGCAAAGCATTTAGATGCCTGGTTTTTAAATTTAGTAAATCCAAAACTAGTCTGAAATTCATGAAACTTGGCATGCTATCATGGAGCAGCATCAACATGCCGTGGTACAAATTTTGTGCCATCTGGGGCAGGTTTGGGTATATGCTTCTCACAAACCGGAGCTTCTCAGAACAAGCATGATGGTTTTCGGTAGGGAACGTCCCACCTTTGTGGACGAAACAATCTCCATTGCCTCTTATTGCTTTCAATTTTTTTCTCGTGTCAACATAGAACAACAGGAGTGTTGTGTGATTTTTTGTGATTTTTCGGGGTTCGTTTGGACATTTTTAAGCATTAACTAAGTTTTCAATGCATTTTATGTGCATAATTCAAATTTGAACTGCATGCACATGCTCCAGCGCATATAAATTGGTTGAAAAATGAAATATGTGTCCTTGGGTGCATGCTTAGGTCCCATACAAGAAATGGGAATGAATTTCAAACACCGGGGCACCGTTGATTGCCGGCAAAACATTGAGATGCCTGGTTTTTAAATTCTAGTAAATCCAAAACTCGTCTGAAATTCATGAAACTTGGCATGCTATCACGGAGCGGCATCAACATGCCGTGGTACAAATTTTGTCCCATTTGGGGCCGGTTTGGGTATATGCTTCTCACAAACCGGAGCTTCTCACAACAAGCACGACGGTTTTCGATAGGGAACGTCCCACCTTTGTGGACGAGACGATATCCATTGCCTCTTATTGCTTTCAATTTTTTTTCTCGTGTCAACATAGAACAACAGGAGTGTTGTGTGATTTTTTGTGATTTTTGGGGTTCGTTTGGACATTTTCATGCATTAACTGAGTTTTCAATGCATTTTATGTGCATAATTCAAATTCGAACTACATGCACATGCTCCAACTCATATAAATTGGTTGAGAAATCAAATCTGTGTCCTTGGGTGCATGCTTAGGTCCCATGCAAGAAATGGCAATGAATTTCAAACACCGGGGCACCGTTGATTGCCAGCAAAGCATTGAGATGCCTGGTTTTTCAATTCTAGTAAATCCAAAACTCGTCTGAAATTCATGAAACTTGGCATGCTATCATGGAGCGGCATCAACATGCCGTGGTATAAATTTTGTCCCATCTGGGGCAGGTTTGGGTATATGCTTCTCACAAACCGGAGCTTCTCAGAACAAGCATGATGGTTTTCGGTAGGGAACGTCCCACCTTTGTGGACGAAACAATCTCCATTGCCTCTTATTGCTTTCAATTTTTTTCTCGTGTCAACATAGAACAACAGGAGTGTTGTGTGATTTTTTGTGATTTTTCGGGGTTTGTTTGGACATTTTTATGCATTAACTGAGTTTTCAATGCATTTTATGTGCATAATTCAAATTTGAACTACATGCACATGCTCCAGTGCATATAAATTGGTTGAGATATCAAATATGTGTCCTTGGTGCATGCTTAGGTCCCATGCAAGAAATGGGAATGAATTTCAAACACCAAGGCACCGTTGATTGCCGGCAAAACATTGAGATGCCTGGTTTTTAAATTCTAGTAAATCCAAAACTCCTCTGAAATTCATGAAACTTGGCATGCTATTGTGGAGCGGCATCAACATGCCGTGGTACAAATTTTGTCCCATTTGGGGCAGGTTTGGGTATATGCTTCTCACAAACCGGAGCTTCTCACAACAAGCATGACGGTTTTCGGTAGGGAACGTCCCACCATTGTGGACGAGACGATATCCATTGCCTCTTATTGCTTTCAATTTTTTTTCTCGTGTCAACATAGAACAACAGGAGTGTTGTGTGATTTTTTGTGATTTTTGGGGTTCGTTTGGACATTTTTATGCATTAACTGAGTTTTCAATGCTTTTTATGTGCATAATTCAAATTTGAACTACATGCACATGCTCCAGCGCATATAAATTGGTTGAGATACAAATCTGTGTCCTTGGGTGCATGCTTAGGTCCCATGCAAGAAATGGGAATGAATTTCAAACACCGGGGCACCGTTGATTGCCAGCAAAGCATTGAGATGCCTGGTTTTTAAATTCTAGTAAATCCAAAACTCGTCTGAAATTCATGAAACTTAGCATGCTATCATCGAGCGGCATCAACATGCCGTGGTACAAATTTTGTCCCATCTGGGGCAGGTTTGGGTATATGCTTCTCACAAACCGGAGCTTCTCAGAACAAGCATGATGGTTTTCGGTAGGGAACGTCCCACCTTTGTGGACGAAATGATATCCATTGCCTCTTATTGCTTTCACTTTTTTTCTCGTGTCAACATAGAACAACAGGAGTGTTGTGTGATTTTCAGGGTTCGTTTGGACATTTTTATGCATTAACTAAGTTTTCAATGCATTTTATGTGCATAATTCAAATTTGAACTACATGCACATGCTCCGGCGCATATAAATTGGTTGAGAAATCAAATCTGTGTCCTTGGGTGCATGCTTAGGTCCCATGCAAGAAATGGGAATGAATTTCAAACTCCGGGGCACCGTTGATTGCCGGCAAAACATTGAGATGCCTGGTTTTTAAATTCTAGTAAATCCAAAACTCGTCTAAAATTTATGAAACTTGGCATGCCTATTATGGAGCGGCATCAACATGTCGTGGTACAAATTTTGTCCCATTTGGGGCAGGTTTGGGTATATGCTTCTCACAAACCGGAGCTTCTCACAACAAGGATGATGGTTTTCGGTAGGGAACGTCCCACCTTTGTGGACGAAACGATATCTATTGCCTCTTATTTCTTTCACTTTTTTTTCTCGTGTCAACATAGAACAACAAGAGTGTTGTGTGATTTTTTGTGATTTTGCGGGGTTCGTTTGGACATTTTTATGCATTAACTGAGTTTGCAATGCATTTTATGTGCATAATTCAAATTTGAACTACATGCACATGCTCCAGCGCATATAAATTGGTTGAAAAATCAAATCTGAGTCCTTGGCTGCATGCTTAGGTCCCATGCAAGAAATGGGAATGAATTTCAAACACCGGGACACCGTTGATTGCCGGCAAAACATTGAGATGCCTGGTTTTTAAATTCTAGTAAATCCAAAACTCGTCTGAAATTCATGAAACTTGGCATGCTATCATGGAGCGGCATCAACATGCCTTGGTACAAATTTTGTCCCATTTGGGGCAGGTTTGGGTATATGCTTCTCACAAACGGGAGGTTCTCACAACAAGAATGACGGTTTTCGGTAGGGAACATCCCACCTTTGTGGACGAAACGATATCCATTGCCTCTTATTGCTTTCAATTTTTTTCTCGTGTCAACATAGAACAACAGGAGTGTTGTGTGATTTTTTGTGATTTTTTGGGGTTCGTTTGGACATTTTTATGCATTAACTAAGTTTTCAATGCATTTTATGTGCATAATTCAAATATGAACTACATGCACATGCTCCGGTGCATATAAATTGGTTGAGAAATCAAATCTGTGTCCTTGGGTGCATGCTTAGGTCCCATGCAAGAAATGGGAATGAATTTCAAACATCGGGGCACCGCTGATTGCCGGCAAAGCATTGAGATGCCTAGTTTTTAAATTCTAGTAAATGAAAACTCGTCTGAAATTCATGAAACTTGGCATGCCGTCATGGAGCGGCATCAACATGCTGTGGTACAAATTTTGTCCCATTTGGGGCAGGTTTGGGTATATGCTTCTCACAAACCGGAGCTTCTCAGAACAAGCATGATGGTTTTTGGTAGGGAACGTCCCACCTTTGTGGACGAAACGATATCCATTGCCTCTTATTGCTTTCAATTTTTTTTCTTGTGTCAACATAGAACAACAGGAGTGTTGTGTGATTTTTTGTGATTTTTCGGGGTTCGTTTGGACATTTTTATGCATTAACTGAGTTTTCAATGCATTTTATGCGCATAATTCAAATTTGAACTACATGCACAAGCTCCGGCGCATATAAATTGGTTGAGAAATCAAATCTGTGTCCGTGGGTGCATGCTTAGGTCCCATGCACGAAATGGGAATGAATTTCAAACACCGGGGCACCGTTGATTGCCGGCAAAACATTGAGATGCCTGGTTTTTTAATTCTAGTAAATCCAAAACTCGTCTGAAATTCATGAAACTTGGCATGCTATCATGGAGCGGCATCAAAAGTCGTGGTACAAATTTGGTCCCATTTGGGGCAGGTTTGGGTATATGCTTCTCACAAACCGGAGCTTCTCAGAACAAGCATGATGGTTTTCGGTAGGGAACGTCCCACCTTTGTGGACGAAACGATATCCATTGCCTCTTATTGCTTTCAATTTTTTTTTCTTGTGTCAACATAGAACCATAGGAGTGTTGTGTCAGTTTTTGTGATTTTTCGGGGTTCGTTTGGACATTTTATGCATTAACTGAGTTTTCAATGCATTTTATGTGCATAACTCAAATTTGAACTACATGCACATGCTCCAGCGCATATAAATTGGTTGAAAAATGAAATATGAGTCCTTGGGTGCATGCTTAGGTCCCATGCAAGAAATGGGAATGAATTTCAAGCACCGGGGCACCGTTGACTGCCGGCAAAACATTGAGATGCCTGGTTTTTAAATTCTAGTAAATCGAAAACTCGTTTGAAATTCAAGAAACTTGGCATGCTATCATGGAGCGGCATCAACATGCCTTGGTACAAATTTTGTCCCATTTGCGGCAGGTTTGGGTATATGCTTCTCACAAACCGGAGCTTCTCACAACAAGAATGATGGTATTCGATAGGGAACATCCCACCTTTGTGGACGAAACGATATCCATTGCCTCTTATTTCTTTCAATTTTTTTTCTTGTGTCAACATAGAACAAGAGGAGAGTTGTGTGATTTTTTGTGATTTTGCGGGGTTCGTTTGGACATTTTTATGCATTAACTGAATTTTCAATACATTTTATGTGCATAATTCAAATTCAAACAACATGCACATGGTCCAGCGCATATAAATTGGTTGAGAAATCAAATCTATGTCCTTGGGTGCATGCTTAAGTCCCATGCAAGAAATGGGAATGAATTTCAAATACCAGGGCACCGCTGATTGCCGACGAAACATTGAGATGCCTGGTTTTTAAATTCTAGTAAATCCAAAACTCGTCTGAAATTCATGAAACTTGGCATGCCATCATGGAGCGGCATCAACATGCCGTGGTACAAATTTTGTCCCATTCGGGGCAGGTTTGGGTATATGCTTCTCACAAATCGGAGCTTTTCACAACAAGCATGATGGTTTTCAGTAGGGAACGTCCCACCTTTGTGGACGAAACGATATCCATTGCCTCGTATTGATTTAATTTTTTTTCTCGTGTCAACATAGAAACGGGAGTGTTGTGTGATTTTTTGTGATTTTTCGGGGTTCGTTTGGACATTTTTATGCATTAACTAAGTTTTCAACGCATTTTATGTGCATAATTCAAATTTGATGTACATGCAAATGCTCCAGCGCATATAAATTGGTTGAGAAATCAAATGTGTGTCCTTGGTGCATGTTTAGGTCCCATGCAAGAAATGGGAATGAATTTCAAACACCGGGGCACCGTTGATTTCCGGCAAAACATTGAGATGCCTAGTTTTTAAATTCTAGTAAATCCAAAACTCATGTGAAATTCATGAAACATGGCATGCTATCATGGAGCGGCATCAACATGCCGTGGTACAAATTTTGTCCCATTTAGGGCAGGTTTGGGTATATGCTTCTGACAAACCGGAGCATCTCACAACAAGCATGATGGTTTTCGGTAGGGAACGTCCCACCATTGTGGACGAAACGATATCCATTGCCTCTTATTGCTTTCAATTTTTTTTCTTGTGTCAACATAGAACAACAGGAGTGTTGTGTGATTTTTTGTGATTTTTCGGGGTTCGTTTGGACATTTTTATGCATTAACTGAGTTTTCAATGCATTTTATGCGCATAATTCAAATTTGAACTACATGCACAAGCTCCGGCGCATATAAATTGGTTGAGAAATCAAATCTGTGTCCGTGGGTGCATGCTTAGGTCCCATGCACGAAATGGGAATGAATTTCAAACACCGGGGCACCGTTGATTGCCGGCAAAGCATTGAGATGCCTGGTTTTTAAATTCTAGTAAATCCAAAACTCGTCTGAAATTCATGAAACTTGGCATGCTATCATGGAGCGGCATCAACATGCCGTGGTACAAATTTTGTCCCATTTGGGGCAGGTTTGGGTATATGCTTCTGACAAACCGGAGCATCTCACAACAAGCATGATGGTTTTCGATAGGGAACGTCCCACCTTTCTGGACGAAACGATATCCATTGCCTCTTATTGCTTTCAATTTTTTTTTCTCGTGTCAACATAGAACAACAGGAGTGTTGTGTGATTTTTTGTGATTTTTCGGGGTTCGTTTGGACATTTTTATGCATTAACTGAGTTTTCAATGCATTTTATGTGCATAATTCAAATTTGAACTACATGCACATGCTCCAGCGCATATAAATTGGTTGAGAAATCAAATCTATGTCCTTGGGTGCATGCTTAGGTCCCATGCAAGAAATGGGAATGAATTTCGAACACCGGGGCACCGTTGATTGCCGGCAAAGCATTGAGATGCCTGGTTTTTAAATTCTAGTAAATCCAAAACTCGTCTGAAATTCATGAAACTTGGCATGCTATCATGGAGCGGCATCAACATGCCGTGGTACAAATTTTGTCCCATTTGGGGCAGGTTTGGGTATATGCTTCTCACAAACCGGCGCTTCTCACAACAAGCATGATGGTTTTGTAGGGAACGTCCCACCTTTGTGGACGAAACGATATGTATTGCCTCTTATTTCTTTCGATTTTTTTTGTCGTGTCAACATAGAACAACATGAGTGTTGTCTGATTTTTTGTGATTTTGCGGGGTTCGTTTGGACATTTTTATGCATTAACTGAATTTGCAATGCATTTTATGTGCATAATTCAAATTTGAACTACATGCACATGCTCCAGCGCATATAAATTGGTTGAAAAATCAAATCCGAGTCCTTGCTTGGATGCTTAGGTCCCATGCAAGAAATGGCAATGAATTTCAAACACCGGGACACCGTTGATTGCCGGCAAAACATTGAGATGCCTGGTTTTTAAATTCTAGTAAATCCAAAACTCGTCTGAAATTCATGAAACTTGGCATGCTATCATGGAGCGGCATCAACCTGCCTTGGTACAAATTTTATCCCATTTGGGGCAGGTTTGGGTATATGCTTCTCACAACAAGACTGATGGTTTTCGGCAGGGAACGTCCCACCTTTGTGGACGAAACGATATCCATTGCCTCTTATTGCTTTCAATTTTTTTCTCGTGTCAACATAGAACAACAGGAGTGTTGTGTGATTTTTCGGGGTTCGTTTGGACATTTTTATGCATTAACTGAGTTTTCAATGCATTTTATGTGCATAATTCAAATTTGAACTACATGCACATGCTCCAGCACATATAAATTGGTTGAGAAATCAAATCTGTGTCCTTGGGTGCATCCTTAGGTCCCATGCAAGAAATGGGAATGAATTTCAAACACCGGGGCACCGTTGATTGCCGGCAAAATATTGAGATGTCTGGTTTTTAAATTCTAGTAAATCCAAAACTCGTCTTAAATTCATGAAACTTGGCATGCTATCATGGAGCGGCATCAACATGCCGTGGTACAAATTTTGTCCCATTTGGGGCAGGTTTGGGTATATGCTTCTCACAAACCGGAGCTTCTCACAACAAGAATGATGGTTTTCGGTAGGGAACGTCCCACCTTTGTGGAAGAAACGATATCCATTGCCTCTTATTGCTATCAATTTTTTTCTTGTGTCAACATAGAACAACAGGAGTGTTGTGTGATTTTTTGGTATTTTTCGGGGTTCGTTTGGACATTTTTATGCATTAACTGAGTTTTTAATGCATTTTATGTGCGTTATTCAAATTTGAACTACATGCACATGCTCTAGCGCATATAAATTGGTTGAGAAAACAAATCTATGTCCTTGGGTGCATGCTTAGGTCCCATGCAAGAAATGGGAATGAATTTCAAACACCGGGGCACTGTTGATTGCCGGCAAAACATTGAGATGCCTGGTTTTTAAATTCTAGTAAATCCAAAACTCGTCCGAAATTCATGAAACTTGGCATGCTATCATGGAGCGGCATCAACATGCCGTGGTACAAATTTTGTCCCATTTGGGGCAGGTTTGGGTATATGCTTCTCACAAACCGGAGCTTCTCACAACAAGCATGATGGTTTTCGGTAGGGAACGTCCCACCTTTGTGGACGAAACGATATCCATTACCTCTTATTGCTTTCAATTTTTTTTCTCGTGTGAACATAGAACAACAAGAGTGTTGTGTGATTTTTGTGATTTTTGGGGGTTCGTTTGTACATTTTTTTGCATTAACTAAGTTTTCAATGCATTTTATGTGCATAATTCAAATTTGAACTGCATGCACATGCTCCAGCGCATATAAATTGGTTGAAAAATGAAATATGTGTCCTTGGGTGCATGCTTAGGTCCCATGCAAGAAATGGGAATGAATTTCAAACACCGGGGCACCATTGATTGCCGGCAAAACATTGAGATGCCTGGTTTTTAAATTCTAGTAAATCCAAAACTCGTCTGAAATTCATTAAACTTGGCATGCTATCACGGAGCGGCATCAACATGCCGTGGTACAAATTTTGCCCATTTGGGGCAGGTTTGGGTATATGCTTCTCACAAACCGGAGCTTCTCACAACAAGCATGATGGTTTTGTAGGGAACGTCCCACCTTTGTGGACGAAACGATATGCATTGCCTCTTATTTCTTTCAATTTTTTTTCTCGTGTCAACATAGAACAACATGAGTGTTGTCTGATTTTTTGTGATTTTGCGGGGTTCGTTTGGACATTTTTATGCATTAACTGAATTTGCAATGCATTTTATGTGCATAATTCAAATGTGAACTACATGCACATGCTCCAGTGCATATAAATTGGTTGAAAAATCAAATCCGAGTCCTTGGTTGGATGCTTAGGTCCCATGCAAGAAATGGCAATGAATTTCAAACACCGGGACACCGTTGATTGCCGGCAAAACATTGAGATGCCTGGTTTTTAAATTCTAGTAAATCCAAAACTCGTCTGAAATTCATGAAACCAGGCGTGCTATCATGGAGCGGCATCAACATGCCTTGGTACAAATTTTGTCCCATTTGGGGCAGGTTTGGGTATATGCTTCTCACAACAAGACTGATGGTTTTCGGCAGGGAACGTCCCACCTTTGTGGACGAAACGATATCCATTGCCTCTTATTGCTTTCAATTTTTTCTCGTGTCAACATAGAACAACAGGAGTGTTGTGTGATTTTTCGGGGTTCGTTTGGACATTTTTATGCATTAACTGAGTTTTCAATGCATTTTATGTGCATAATTCAAATTTGAACTACATGCACATGCTCCAGCACATATAAATTGGTTGAGAAATCAAATCTGTGTCGTTGGGTGCATCCTTAGGTCCCATGGAAGAAATGGGAATGAATTTCAAACACCGGGGCACCGTTGATTGCCGGCAAAATATTGAGATGTCTGGTTTTTAAATTCTAGTAAATCCAAAACTCGTCTTATATTCATGAAACTTGGCATGCTATCATGGAGCGGCATCAACATGCCGTGGTACAAATTTTGTCCCATTTGGGGCAGGTTTGGGTATATGCTTCTCACAAACCGGAGCTTCTCACAACAAGAATGATGGTTTTCGGTAGGGAACGTCCCACCTTTGTGGAAGAAACGATATCCATTGCCTCTTATTGCTATCAATTTTTTTCTTGTGTCAACATAGAACAACAGGAGTGTTGTGTGATTTTTTGGTATTTTTCGGGGTTCGTTTGGACATTTTTATGCATTAACTGAGTTTTCAATGCATTTTATGTGCGTTATTCAAATTTGAACTACATGCACATGCTCTAGCGCATATAAATTGGTTGAGAAAACAAATTTGTGTCCTTGGGTGCATGCTTAGGTCCCATGCAAGAAATGGGAATGAATTTCAAACACCGGGGCACTGTTGATTGCCGGCAAAACATTGAGATGCCTGGTTTTTAAATTCTAGTAAATCCAAAACTCGTCCGAAATTCATGAAACTTGGCATGCTATCATGGAGCGGCATCAACATGCCGTGGTACAAATTTTGTCCCATTTGGGGCAGGTTTGGGTATATGCTTCTCACAAACCGGAGCTTCTCACAACAAGCATGATGGTTTTCGGTAGGGAACGTCCCACCTTTGTGGACGAAACGATATCCATTACCTCTTATTGCTTTCAATTTTTTTCTCGTGTCAACATAGAACAACAAGAGTGTTGTGTGATTTTTGTGCTTTTTCGGGGTTCGTTTGTACATTTTTTTGCATTAACTAAGTTTTCAATGCATTTTATGTGCATAATTCAAATTTGAACTACATGCACATGCTCCAGCGCATATAAATTGGTTGAAAAATCAAATCTGAGTCCTTGGGTGCATGCTTAGGTCCCATGCAAGAAATGGGAATGAATTTCAAACACCGGGAAACCGTTGATTGCCGGAAAAACATTGAGATGCCTGGTTTTTAAATTCTAGTAAATCCAAAACTCGTCTGAAATTCATGAAACTTGGCATGCTATCATGGAGCGGCATCAACATGCCTTGGTACAAATTTTGTCCCATTTTGGGTAGGTTTGGGTATATACTTCTCACAAACCGGAGCTTCTCACAACAAGAATCATGGTTTTTGGTAGGGTACGTCCCACCTTTGTGGACGAAACGATATCCATTGCCTCTTATTGCTTTCAAATTTTTCTCGTGTCAACATAGAACAACAGGAGTGTTGTGTGATTTTTCGTGATTTTGCCGGGTTCGTTTGGATATTTTTATGCATTAAATGTGTTTTCAATGCATTTTATGTGCATAATTCAAATTTGAACTACATGCACATGCTCCAGCGCATATAAATTGGTTGAGAAATCAAATATGTGTCCTTGGGTGCACGCTTAGGTCCCATGCAAGAAATGGGAATGAATTTCAAACACCGGGGCACCGTTGATTGCCGGCAAAACATTGAGATGCCTGGTTTTTAAATTCTAGTAAACCCAAAAATCGTCTGAAATTCATGAAACTTGGCATGCTATTATGGAGCGGCATCAACATGCCGTGGTAGAAATTTTGTCCCATTTGGGGCAGGTTTGGGTATATGCTTCTCACAAACCGGAGCTTCTCACAACAAGCATGATGGTTTTCGGTAGGGAACGTCCCACCTTTGTGGACGAAACGATATCCATTGCCTCTTATTGCTTTCAATTTTTTTTGTTGTGTCAACCTAGAACAACAGGAGTGTTGTGTGATTTTTTGTGATTTTTCGGGGTTCGTTTGGACATTTTTATGCATTAACTGAGTTTTCAATGCATTTTATGTGCATAATCCAAATTCGAACTACGTGCACATGTTCCAGCGCATATAAATTGGTTGAAAAATGAAATATGAGTCCTTGGGTGCATGCTTAGGTCCCATGCAAGAAATGGGAATGAATTTCAAGCACCGGGGCACCGTTGATTGCCGGCAAAACATTGAGATGCCTGGTTTTTAAATTCTAGTAAATCGAAAACTCGTCTGAAATTCATGAAACTTGGCATGCTATCAAGGAGCGGCATCAACATGCCTTGGTACAAATTTTGTCCCATTTGCGGCAGGTTTGGGTATATGCTTCTCACAAACCGGAGCTTCTCACAACAAGAATGATGGTATTCGGTAAGGAACGTCCCACCTTTGTGGACGAAACGTTATCCATTGCCTCTTATTTCTTTTAATTTTTTTCTCGTGTCAACATAGAACAACAGGAGAGTTGTGTGATTTTTTGTGATTTTGCGGGGTTCGTTTGGACATTTTTATGCATTAACTGAATTTTCAATGCATTTTATGTGCATAATTCAAATGCAAAATACATGCACATGCTCCAGCGCATATAAATTGGTTGAGAAAACAAATTTGTGTCCTTGGGTGCATGCTTAGGTCCCATGCAAGAAATGGGAATGAATTTCAAACACCGGGGCACCGTTGATTGCCGGCAAAACATTGAGATGCCTGGTTTTTAAATTCTAGTAAATCCAAAACTCGTCTGAAATTCATGAAACTTGGCATGCTATCATGGAGCGGCATCAACATGCCGTGGTACAAATTTTATCCCATTTGGGGCAGGTTTGGGTATATGCTTCTCACAAACTGGAGCTTCTCACAACAAGCATGATGGTTTTTAGTAGGGAACGTCCCACCTTTGTGGACGAAACGATATCCATTGCCTCGTATTGATTTAAAAAAAATTCTCGTGTCAACATAGAACAACGGGAGTGTTGTGTGATTTTTTGTGATTTTTCGGGGTTCGTTTGGACATTTTTATGCATTAACTGAGTTTTCAATGCATTTTATGTGCATAATTCAAATTTGAACTACATGCACATGCTCCAGCACATATAAATTGGTTGAGAAATCAAATCTGTGTCCATGGGTGCATCCTTAGGTCCCATGCAAGAAATGGGAATGAATTTCAAACACCGGGGCACCGTTGATTGCCGGCAAAATATTGAGATGTCTGGTTTTTAAATTCTACTGAATCCAAAACTCGTCTTAAATTCATGAAACTTGGCATGCTATCATGGAGCGGCATCAACATGCCGTGGTACAAATTTTGTCCCATTTGGGGCAGGTTTGGGTATATGCTTCTCACAAACTGGAGCTTCTCACAACAAGAATGATGGTTTTCGTTAGGGAACGTCCCACCTTTGTGGACGAAACGATATCCATTGCCTCTTATGCTTTCAATTTTTTTCTCGTGTCAACATAGAACAACAGGAGTGTTGTGTGATTTTTTGGTTTTTTTGGGGTTCGTTTGGACATTTTTATGCATTAACTGAGTTTTCAATGCATTTTATGTGCATTATTCAAATTTGAACTACATGCACATGCTCTAGCGCATAGAAATTGGTTGAGAAAACAAATTTGTGTCCTTGGGTGCATTCTTCGGTCCCATGCAAGAAATGGGAATGAATTTCAAACACCGGGGCACCGTTGATTGCCGGCAAAACATTGAGATGCCTGGTTTTTAAATTTTAGTAAATGCAAAACTCGTCTGAAATTCATGAAACTTGGCATGCTGTCATGGAGCGGCGTCAACATCCCATGGTACAAATTTTGTCCCATTTGGGGCAGGTTTGGGTATATGCTTCTCACAAACCGGAGCTTCTCACAACAAGGATGATGGTTTTCGGTAGGGAACGTCGCACCTTTGTGGACGAAACGTTATCCATTGCCTCTTATTTCTTTCAATTTTTTTTCTCATGTCAACATAGAACAACAGGAGTGTTGTGTGATTTTTGCGATTTTGCGGGGTTCGTTTGGACATTTTTATGCATTAACTGAGTTTTCAATGCATTTTATGTGCATAATTCAAATTGGAACTACATGCACATGCTCCAGCGCATATAAATTGGTTGAGAAATCAAATATGTGTCCTTGGGTGCATGCTTAGGTCCCATGCAAGAAATGGGAATGAATTCCAAACACCGGGGCACCGTTGATTGCCGGCAAAACATTGATGTCGTGTTTTTAAATTCTAGTAAATCCAAAACTCGTCTGAAATTCATGAAACTTGGCATGCTGTCATGGAGCGGCGTCAACATGCCATGGTACAAATTTTGTCCCATTTGGGGCAGGTTTGGGTATATGCTTCTCACAAACCGGAGCTTCTCACAACAAGGATGATGGTTTTCGGTAGGGAACATCCCACCTTTGTGGACGAAATTATATCCATTGCCACTTATTGCTTTCAATTTTTTTCTCGTGTCAACATAGAACAACAGGAGTGTTGTGTGATTTTTCGGGGTTCGTTTGGACATTTTTATGAATTACCTGAGTTTTCAATTCATTTTATGTGCATAATTCAAATTTGAACTACATGCACATGCTCCAGCACATATAAATTGGTTGAGAAATCAAATCTGTGTCCTTGGGTGCATCCTTAGGTCCCATGCAAGAAATGGGAATGAATTTCAAACACCGGGGCACCGTTGATTGCTGGCAAAATATTGAGATGTCTGGTTTTTAAATTCTAGTAAATCCAAAACTCGTCTAAAATTCATGAAACTTGGCATGCTATCATGGAGCGGCATCAACATGCCGTGGTACAAATTTTGTCCCATTTGGGGCAGGTTTGGGTATATGCTTCTCACAAACCGGAGCTTCTCACAACAAGAATGATGGTTTTCGGTAGGGAACGTCCCACCTTTGTGGAAGAAACGATATCCATTGCCTCTTATTGCTATCAATTTTTTTCTTGTGTCAACATAGAACAACAGGAGTGTTGTGTGATTTTTTGCTATTTTTCGGGGTTCGTTTGGACATTTTTATGCATTAACTGAGTTTTCAATGCATTTTATGTGCGTTATTCAAATTTGAACTACATGCACATGCTCTAGCGCATATAAATTGGTTGAGAAAACAAATTTGTGTCCTTGGGTGCATGCTTAGGTCCCATGAAAGAAATGGGAATGAATTTCAAACACCGGGGCACTGTTGATTGCCGGCAAAACATTGAGATGCCTGGTTTTTAAATTCTAGTAAATCCAAAACTCGTCCGAAATTCATGAAACTTGGCATGCTATCATGGAGCGGCATCAACATGCCGTGGTACAAATTTTGTCCCATTTGGGGCAGGTTTGGGTATATGCTTCTCACAAACCGGAGCTTCTCACAACAAGCATGATGGTTTTCGGTAGGGAACGTCCCACCTTTGTGGACGAAACGATATCCATTACCTCTTATTGCTTTCAATTTTTTTCTCGTGTCAACATAGAACAACAAGAGTGTTGTGTGATTTTTGTGATTTTTTGGGGTTCGTTTGTACATTTTTTTGCATTAACTAAGTTTTCAATGCATTTTATGTGCATAATTCAAATTTGAACTACATGCACATGCTCCAGCGCATATAAATTGGTTGAAAAATCAAATCTGAGTCCTTGGGTGCATGCTTAGGTCCCATGCAAGAAATGGGAATGAATTTCAAACACCGGGAAACCGTTGATTGCCGGCAAAACATTGAGATGCCTGGTTTTTAAATTCTAGTAAATCCAAAACTCGTCTGAAATTCATGAAACTTGGCATGCTATCATGGAGCGGCATCAACATGCCTTGGTACAAATTTTGTCCCATTTTGGGCAGGTTTGGGTATATACTTCTCACAAACCGGAGCTTCTCACAACAAGAATCATGGTTTTTGGTAGGGTACGTCCCACCTTTGTGGACGAAACGATATCCATTGCCTCTTATTGCTTTCAATTTTTTTCTCGTGTCAACATAGAACAACAGGAGTGTTGTGTGATTTTTCGTGATTTTGCGGGGTTCGTTTGGATATTTTTATGCATTAACTGTGTTTTCAATGCATTTTATGTGCATAATTCAAATTTGAACTACATGCACATGCTCCAGCGCATATAAATTGGTTGAGAAATCAAATATGTGTCCTTGGGTGCACGCTTAGGTCCCATGCAAGAAATGGGAATGAATTTCAAACACCGGGGCACCGTTGATTGCCGGCAAAACATTGAGATGCCTGGTTTTTAAATTCTAGTAAATCCAAAACTCGTCTGAAATTCATGAAACTTGGCATGCTATTATGGAGCGGCATCAACATGCCGTGGTAGAAATTTTGTCCCATTTGGGGCAGGTTTGGGTATATGCTTCTCACAAACCGGAGCTTCTCACAACAAGCATGATGGTTTTCGGTAGGGAACGTCCCACCTTTGTGGACGAAACGATATCCATTGCCTCTTATTGCTTTCAATTTTTTTTCTTGTGTCAACATAGAAAAACAGGAGTGTTGTGTGATTTTTTGTGATTTTTCGGGGTTCGTTTGGACATTTTTATGCATTAACTGAGTTTTCAATGCATTTTATGTGCATAATCCAAATTTGAACTACGTGCACATGTTCCAGCGCATATAAATTGGTTGAAAAATGAAATATGAGTCCTTGGGTGCATGCTTAGGTCCCATGCAAGAAATGGGAATGAATTTCAAGCACCGGGGCACCGTTCATTGCCGGCAAAACATTGAGATGCCTGGTTTTTAAATTCTAGTAAATCGAAAACTCGTCTGAAATTCATGAAACTTGGCATGCTATCATGGAGCGGCATCAACATGCCTTGGTACAAATTTTGTCCCATTTGCGGCAGGTTTGGGTATATGCTTCTCACAAACCGGAGCTTCTCACAACAAGAATGATGGTATTCGGTAAGGAACGTCCCACCTTTGTGGACGAAACGATATCCATTGCCTCTTATTTCTTTCAATTTTTTTTCTCGTGTCAACATAGAACAACAGGAGAGTTGTGTGATTTTTTGTGATTTTGCGGGGTTCGTTTGGACATTTTTATGCATTAACTGAATTTTCAATGCATTTTATGTGCATAATTCAAATTCAAAATACATGCACATGCTCCAGCGCATATAAATTGGTTGAGAAAACAAATTTGTGTCCTTGGGTGCATGCTTAGGTCCCATGCAAGAAATGGGAATGAATTTCAAACACCGGGGCACCGTTGATTGCCGGCGAAACATTGAGATGCCTGGTTTTTAAATTCTAGTAAATCCAAAACTCGTCTGAAATTCATGAAACTTGGCATGCTATCATGGAGCGGCATCAACATGCCGTGGTACAAATTTTATCCCATTTGGGGCAGGTTTGGGTATATGCTTCTCACAAACTGGAGCTTCTCACAACAAGCATGATGGTTTTTAGTAGGGAACGTCCCACCTTTGTGGACGAAACGATATCCATTGCCTCGTATTGATTTAAAAAAAATCTCGTGTCAACATAGAACAACGGGAGTGTTGTGTGATTTTTTGTGATTTTTCGGGGTTCGTTTGGACATTTTTATGCATTAACTGAGTTTTCAATGCATTTTATGTGCATAATTCAAATTTGAACTACATGCACATGCTCCAGCACATATAAATTGGTTGAGAAATCAAATCTGTGTCCTTGGGTGCATCCTTGGGTCCCATGCAAGAAATGGGAATGAATTTCAAACACCGGGGCACCGTTGATTGCCGGCAAAACATTGAGATGCCTAGTTTTTAAATTTTAGTAAATCCAAAACTCGTCTGAAATTCATGAAACTTGGCATGCTGTCATGGAGCGGCGTCAACATGCCATGGTACAAATTTTGTCCCATTTGGGGCAGGTTTGGGTATATGCTTCTCACAAACCGGAGCTTCTCACAAGGATGATGGTTTTCGGTAGGGAACGTCCCACCTTTGTGGACGAAACGATATCCATTGCCTCTTATTTCTTTCAAATTTTTTTCTCATGTCAACATAGAACAACAGGAGTGTTGTGTGATTTTTTGCGATTTTGCGGGGTTCGTTTGGACATTTTTATGCATTAACTGAGTTTTCAATGCATTTTATGTGCATAATTCAAATTGGAACTACATGCACATGCTCCAGCGCATATAAATTGGTTGAAAAATCAAATCTGTGTCCTTGGTTGCATGCTTAGGTCCCATGCAAGAAATGGGAATGAATTTGAAACACCGGGGCACCGTTGACTACCGGCAAAGCATTGAGATGCCTGGTTTTTAAATTCTAGTAAATTGAAAACTTGTTTGAAATTCATGAAACTTGGCATGCTATCATGGAGCGGCATCTACAAGCCCTGGTACTAATTTTGTCCCATTTGGGACAGGTTTGGGTATATGCTTCTCACAAACCGGAGCTTCTCACAACAAGAATGATGGTCTTCGGTAGGGAACGTCCCACCTTTGTGGACGAAACGCTATCCATTGCCTCTTATTGCTTTCAATTTTTTTCTCGTGTCAACATAGAACAACAGTAGTGTTGTGAGATGTTTTGTGATTTTTCGGGGTTCGTTTGGACATTTTTATGCATTAACTGAGTTTTCAATGCATTTTATGTGCATAATTCAAATTTGAACTACATGCACATGCTCCAGCGCATATAAATTGCTTGAGAAATCAAATCTGCGTCCTTGGGTGCATGATTAGGTCCCATGCAAGAAATGGGAATGAATTTCAAACACCGGGGCACCGTTGATTGCCGGCAAAACATTGAGATGCCTGGTTTTTAAATTCTAGTAAATCCAAAACTCGTCTGAAATTCATGTAACTTGGCATGCTATCATGGAGCGGCATCAACATGCTGTGGTACAAATTTTGTCCCATTTGGGGCAGGTTTGGGTATATGCTTCTCACAAACCGGAGCTTCTCACAACAAGCATGATGGTTTTCGGTAGGGAACGTCCCACCTTTGTGGACGAAACGATATCCATTGCCTCTTATTGCTTTCAATTTTTTTTCTCGTGTCAACATAGAACAACAGGAGTGTTGTGTGATTTTTTCTGATTTTTCGGGGTTCGTTTGGACATTTTTATGCATTAACTGAGTTTTCTATGCATTTTATGTGCATAATTCAAATTTGAACTACATGCACATGCTCCAGCGCATATAAATTGGTTGAGAAATCAAATTTGTGTCCTTGGGTGCATGCTTAGGTCCCATGCAAGAAATGGGAATGAATTTGAAACACCGGGGCACCGTTGATTGCCGGCAAAGCATTGAGATGCCTGGTTTTTAAATTCTAGTAAATCGAAAACTCGTCTGAAATTCATGAAACTTGGCATGCTATCATGGAGCGGCATCAACATGCCGTGGTACAAATTTTGTCCCATTTGCGACAGGTTTGCGTATATGCTTCTCACAAACCAGAGCTTCTCACAACAAGCATGATGGTTTTCGGTTGGAAATGTCCCTCCTTTGTGGACGAAATATTATCCATTGCCTCTTATTACTTTTAATTTTTTTCTCGTGTCAACATAGAACAACAGGAGTGTTGTGTGATTTTTTGTGATTTTCCGGGGTTCGTTTGGACATTTTTATGCATTAACTGAGTTTTCAATGCATTTTATGTGCATAATTCAAATTTGAACTACATGCACATGCTCCAGCACATATAAATTGGTTGAGAAATCAAATCTGTGTCCTTGGGTGCATCCTTAGGTCCCATGCAAGAAATGGGAATGAATTTCAAACACCGGGGCACCGTTGATTGCCGGCAAAACATTGAGATGTCTGGTTTTTAAATTCTAGTAAATCCAAAACTCGTCTGAAATTCATGAAACTTGGCATGCTATCATGGAGCGGCATCAACATGCCGTCGTACAAATTTTGTCCCATTTGGGGCAGGTTTGGGTAAATGCATCTCACAAACCGGAGCTTCTCACAACAAGCATGATGGTTTTCGGTAGGGAACGTCCCACCTTTCTGGACGAAGCGATATCCATTGCCTCTTATTTATTTCAATTTTTTTCTCGTGCCAACATAGAACTACATGAGTGTTGTGTGATTTTTTGTGATTTTCCGGGGTTCGTTTGGACATTTTTATGCAAACTGAGTTTTCAATGCATTTGATGTGCATAATTCAAATTTGAACTACATGCACATGCTGCAGTGCATATAAATTAGTTGAAAAATCAAATCTGTGTCCTTGGGTGCATTCTTAGGTCCCATGCAAGAAATGGGAATGAATTTCAAGCACCGGGGCACCGTTGACTGCCGGCAAAACATTGAGATGCCTGGTTTTTAAATTCTAGTAAATCGAAAACTCGTTTGAAATTCATGAAACTTGGCATGCTATCATGGAGCGGCATCAACATGCCGTGGTACAAATATTGTCCCATTTGGGGTAGGTTTGGGTATATGCTTCTCACAAACCGGAGCTTCTCACAACAAGCATGATGGTTTTCGGTAGGGAACGTCCCACCTTTGTGGACGAAACGATATCCATTGCCTCTTATTGCTTTCAATTTTTTTTCTCGTGTCAACATAGAACAACAGGAGTGTTGTGTGATTTTTTCTTATTTTTCGGGGTTCGTTTTGACATTTTTATGCATTAACTGAGTTTTCAATGCATTTTATGTGCATAATTCAAATTTGAACTAAATGCACATGCTCCAGCGCATATAAATTGGTTGAGAAATCAAATCTGTGTCCTTGGGTGCATGCTTAGGTCCCATGCAAGAAATGGGAATGAATTTCAAACACCGGGGCACCATTGATTGCCGGCAAAACATTGAGATGTCTTGTTTTTAAATTCTAGTAAATCCATAACTCGTCTGAAATTCATGAAACTTGGCATGCTATCATGGAGCGGCATCAACATGCCGTCGTACAAATTTTGTCCCATTTGGGGCAGGTTTGGGTATATGCATCTCACAAACCGGAGCTTCTCACAACAAGCATGATGGTTTTCGGTAGGGAACGTCCCACCTTTCTAGACGAAGCGATATCCATTGCCTCTTATTTCTTTCAATTTTTTTCTCGTGTCAACATAGAACAAAAGGAGTGTTGTGTGATTTTTTGTGATTTTCCGGGGTTCGTTTGGACATTTTTATGCATTAACTGAGTTTTCAATGCATTTTATGTGCATAATTCAAATTTGAACTACATGCACATGCTCCAGTGCATATAAATTGGTTGAAAAATCAAATCTGTGTCCTTGGGTGCATTCTTAGGTCCCATGCAAGAAATGGGAATGAATTTCAAGCACCGGGGCACCGTTGACTGCCGGCAAAACATTGAGATGCCTGGTTTTCAAATTCTAGTAAATCGAAAACTCGTTTGAACTTCATGAAACTTGGCATGCTATCATGGAGCGGCATCAACATGCCGTTGTACTAATTTTGTCCCATTTGGGGCAGGTTTGGGTACATGCTTCTCACAAACCGGAGCTTCTCACAACAAGCATGATGGTTTTCAGTAGGGAACGTCCCACCTTTGTGGACGAAACGCTATCCGTTGCATCTTATTGCGTTCAATTTTTCCTCATGTCAACATAGAATAACAGGAGTATTGTGTGATTTTTCGTGATTTTTTGGTGTTCGTTTGGACATTTTTATGCATTAACTGAGTTTTCAATGCATTTTATGTGCATAATCCAAATTTGAACTACGTGCACATGTTCCAGCGCATATAATTTTTTTGAAAAATCAAATATGTGTCCTTGGGTGCATGCTTAGGTCCCATGCAAGAAATGGGAATGAATTTCAAACACCGGGGCATCGTTGATTGCCGGCAAAACATTGAGATGCCTAGATTTTAAATTCTAGTAAATCGAAAACTCGTCTGAAATTCATGAAACTTGGCATGCTATCATGGATCGGCATCAACATGCCGTGGTACAAATTTTGTCCCATTTGGGGCAGGTTTGGGTATATGCTTCTCACAAACCGGAGCTTCTCACAACAAGCATGATGGTTTTCGGTAGGGAACGTCCCACCTTTGTGGACGAAACGATATCCATTGCCTCTTAGTGCTTTCAATTTTTTTCTTGTGCCAACATAGAACAACAGGAGTGTTGTGTCATTTTTTGTGATTTTTCGGGGTTCGTTTGGACATTTTATTGCATTAACTAAGTTTTCAATGTATTTTATGTGCATAATTCAAATCTGAACTACATGCACATGCTCCAGCGCATATAAATTGGTTCAAAAATCAAATCTGTGTCCTTGGGTGCATTCTTAGGTCCCATGCAAGAAATGGGAATGTATTTCAAACACCGGGGCACCGTTGACTGCCGGCAAAACATTGAGATGCCTGGTTTTTAAATTCTAGTAAATCGAAAACTCGTCTGAAATTCATGAAACTTGGCATGCTATCATGGAGCGGCATCAACATGCCGTGGTACTAATTTTGTCCCTTTTGGGGCAGGTTTGGGTATATGCTTCTCACAAACCGGAGCTTCTCATAACAAGCATGACGGTTTTCAGTAGGGAACGTCCCACCTTTGTGGACGAAACGCTATCCATTGCCTCTTATTGCTTTCAATTTTTTCCTCGTGTCAACATAGAACAACAGGAGTGTTGTGCGATTTTTTTGTCATTTTTCGGGGTTCGTTTGGTCATTTTTATGCATTAACTGAGTTTTCAATGCATTTTATGTGCATAATTCAAATTTGAACTACATGCACATGCTCGAGCGCATATAAATTGGTTGAGAAAGCAAATCTGTGTCCTTGGGTGCATGCTTACGTCCCATGCAAGAAATGGGAATGAATTTCAAGCACCGGGGCACCGTTGACTGCCGGCAAAACATTGAGATGCCTGGTTTTTAAATTCTAGTAAATCGAAAACTCGTTTGAAATTCATGAAACTTGGCATGAAATCATGGAGCGGCATCAACATGCCGTGGTACTAATTTTGTCCCATTTGGGGCAGGTTTGTGTATATGCTTCTCACAAACCGGAGCTTCTCACAACAAGCATGATGGTTTTCAGTAGGGAACGTCCCACCTTTGTGGACGAAACGCTATCCATTGCCTCTTATTGCTTTCAATTTTTTCCTCGTGTCCACATAGAACAACATGAGTATCGTGTGATTTTTCGGGGTTCGTTTGGACATTTTTATGCATTAACTGAGTTTTCAATGCATTTTATGTGCATAATCCAAATTTGAACTACATGCACATGTTCCAGCGCATATAAATTTGTTGAAAAATCAAATATGTGTCCTTGGGTGCATGCTTAGGTCCCATGTAAGAAATGGGAATGAATTTCAAACACCGGGGCACCGTTGATTGCCGGCAAAGCATTGAGATGCCTGGTTTTTAAATTCTAGTAAATCCAAAACTCGTCTGAAATTCATGAAACTTGGCATGTTATCATGGAGCGGCATCAACATGCCGTGGTACAAATTTTGTCCCATTTGGGGCAGGTTTGGGTATATGCTTCTCACAAACCCGAGCTTCTCACAACAAGCATGATGGTTTTCGGTAGGGAACGTCCCACCTTTGAGGACGAAACGATATCCATTGCCTCTTATTGCTTTCAATTTTTTTCTCGTGCCAACATAGAACAAAAGGAGTGTTGTGTCATTTTTTGTGATTTTTCGGGGTTCGTTTGGACATTTTATTGCATTAACTAAGTTTTCAATGTATTTTATGTGCATAATTCAAATCTGAACTACATGCACATGCTCCAGCGCATATAAATTGGTTCAAAAATCAAATCTGTGTCCTTGGGTGCATTCTTAGGTCCCATGCAAGAAATGGGAATGAATTTCAAACACCAGGGCACCATTGACTGCCGGCAAAACATTGAGATGCCTGGTTTTTAAATTCTAGTAAATCGAAAACTCGTCTGAAATTCATGAAACTTGGCATGCTATCATGGAGCGGCATCAACATGCCGTGGTACTAATTTTGTCCCTTTTGGGGCAGGTTTGGGTATATGCTTCTCACAAACCGGAGCTTCTCATAACAAGCATGATGGTTTTCAGTAGGGAACGTCCCACCTTTGTGGACGAAACGCTATCCATTGCCTCTTATTGCTTTCAATTTTTTCCTCGTGTCAACATAGAACAACAGGAGTGTTGTGTGATTTTTTGTCATTTTTCGGAGTTCGTTTGGTCATTTTTATGCATTAACTGAGTTTTCAATGCATTTTATGTGCATAATTCAAATTTGAACTACATGCACATGTTCCAGCGCATATAAATTCGTTGAAAAATCAAATATGTGTCCTTGGGTGCATGCTTAGGTCCCATGCAAGAAATGGGAATGAATTTCAAACACCGGGGCATCGTTAATTGCCGGCAAAACATTGAGATGCCTGGTTTTTAAATTCTAGTAAATCGAAAACTCGTCTGAAATTCATAAAACTTGGCATGCTATCATGGTGCGGCATCAAACATGCCGTGGTACAAATTTTGTCCCATTTGGGGCGGGTTTGGGTATATGCTTCTCACAAACTGGAGCTTCTCACAACAAGCATGATGGTTTTCGGTAGGGAACGTCCCACCTTTGTGGACGAAACGATATCCATTGCCTCTTATTGCTTTCAAATTTTTTCTCGTGCCAACATAGAACAACATGAGCGTTGTGTGATTTTTTGTTATTTTTCACGGTTCGTTTGGACATTTTTATGCATTAACTGAGTTTTCAATGCATTTTATGTGCATAATTCAAATGTGAACTACATGCACATGCTCCAGCGCATATAAATTGGTTGAAAAATCAAATCTGTGTCCTTGGGTGCATGCTTAGGTCCCATGCAAGAAATGGGAATGAATTTCCAGCACTGGGGCACCGTTGACTGCCGGCAAAACATTGAGATGCCTGGTTTTCAAATTCTAGTAAATCCAAAACTCGTTTGAAATTCATGAAACTTGGCATGCTATCATGGAGCGGCATCAACATGACGTGGTAGAAATTTTGTCCCATTTGGGGCTGGTTTGGGTATATGCTTCTCACAAACCGGAGCTTCTCACAACAAGCATGATGGTTTTCGGTAGGGAACGTCCCACCTTTGTGGACGAAACGATATCCATTGCCTCTTATTGCTTTCAATTTTTTTTCTCGTGTCAACATAGAACAACAGGAGTGTTGTGTGATTTTTTCTGATTTTTCGGGGTTCGTTTGGACATTTTTATGCATTAACTGAGTTTTCAATGCATTTTATGTGCATAATTCAAATTTGAACTACATGCACATGCTCCAGCGCATATAAATTGGTTGAGAAATCAAATCTGTGTCCTTGGGTGCATGCTTAGGTCCCATGCAAGAAATGGGAATGAATTTGAAACACCGGGGCACCGTTGATTGCCGGCAAAGCATTGCGATGCCTCGTTTTTAAATTCTAGTAAATCCAAAACTCGTCTGAAATTCATGAAACTTGGCATGCTATCATGAAGCGGCATCAACATGCCGTGGTACAAATTTTGTCCCATTTGGGGCAGGTTTGGGTATATGCTTCTCACAAACCGGAGCTTCTCACAACAAGCATGATGGTTTTCGGTAGGGAACGTCCCACCTTTGTGGACGAGACGATATCCATTGCCTCTTATTGCTTTCAATTTTTTTTCTCGTGTCAACATAGAACAACAGGAGTGTTGTGTGATTTTTTGTGATTTTCCGGGGTTCGTTTGGACATTTTTATGCATTAACTGAGTTTTCAATGCATTTTATGTGCATAATTCAAATTTGAACTACATGCACATGCTCCAGCACATATAAATTGGTTGAGAAATCAAATCTGTGTCCTTGGGTGCATCCTTAGGTCCCATGCAAGAAATGGGAATGAATTTCAAACAACGGGGCACCGTTGATTGCCGGCAAAACATTGAGATGTCTGGTTTTTAAATTCTAGTAAATCCAAAACTCGTCTGAAATTCATGAAACTTTGCATGCTATCATGGAGTGGCATCAACATGCCGTCGTACAAATTTTGTCCCATTTGGGGCAGGTTTGGGTATATGCATCTCACAAACCGGAGCTTCTCACAACAAGCATGATGATTTTCGGTAGGGAACGTCCCACCTTTGAGGACGAAACGATATCCATTGCCTCTTATTGCTTTCAATTTTTTTCTCGTGCCAACATAGAACAAAAGGAGTGTTGTGTCATTTTTTGTGATTTTTCGGGGTTCGTTTGGACATTTTATTGCATTAACTAAGTTTTCAATGTATTTTATGTGCATAATTCAAATCTGAACTACATGCACATGCTCCAGCGCATATAAATTGGTTCAAAAATCAAATCTGTGTCCTTGGGTGCATTCTTAGGTCCCATGCAAGAAATGGGAATGAATTTCAAACACCAGGGCACCATTGACTGCCGGCAAAACATTGAGATGCCTGGTTTTTAAATTCTAGTAAATCGAAAACTCGTCTGAAATTCATGAAACTTGGCATGCTATCATGGAGCGGCATCAACATGTCGTGGTACTAATTTTGTCCCTTTTGGGGCAGGTTTGGGTATATGCTTCTCACAAACCGGAGCTTCTCATAACAAGCATGATGGTTTTCAGTAGGGAACGTCCCACCTTTGTGGACGAAACGCTATCCATTGCCTCTTATTGCTTTCAATTTTTTCCTCGTGTCAACATAGAACAACAGGAGTGTTGTGTGATTTTTTGTCATTTTTCGGAGTTCGTTTGGTCATTTTTATGCATTAACTGAGTTTTCAATGCATTTTATGTGCATAATTCAAATTTGAACTACATGCACATGTTCCAGCGCATATAAATTGGTTGAAAAATCAAATATGTGTCCTTGGGTGCATGCTTAGGTCCCATGCAAGAAATGGGAATGAATTTCAAACACCGGGGCATCGTTAATTGCCGGCAAAACATTGAGATGCCTGGTTTTTAAATTCTAGTAAATCGAAAACTCGTCTGAAATTCTTAAAACTTGGCATGCTATCATGGAGCGGCATCAAACATGCCGTGGTACAAATTTTGTCCCATTTGGGGCGGGTTTGGGTATATGCTTCTCACAAACTGGAGCTTCTCACAACAAGCATGATGGTTTTCGGTAGGGAACGTCCCACCTTTGTGGACGAAACGATATCCATTGCCTCTTATTGCTTTCAAATTTTTTTCGTGCCAACATAGAACAACATGAGCGTTGTGTGATTTTTTGTGATTTTTCACGGTTCGTTTGGACATTTTTATGCATTAACTGAGTTTTCAATGCATTTTATGTGCATAATTCAAATTTGAACTACATGCACATGCTCCAGCACATATAAATTGGTTGAGAAATCAAATCTGTGTCCTTGGGTGCATCCTTAGGTCCCATGCAAGAAATGGGAATGAATTTCAAACAACGGGGCACCGTTGATTGCCGGCAAAACATTGAGATGTCTGGTTTTTAAATTCTAGTAAATCCAAAACTCGTCTGAAATTCATGAAACTTTGCATGCTATCATGGAGTGGCATCAACATGCCGTCGTACAAATTTTGTCCCATTTGGGGCAGGTTTGGGTATATGCATCTCACAAACCGGAGCTTCTCACAACAAGCATGATGATTTTCGGTAGGGAACGTCCCACCTTTGTGGACGAAGCGATATCCATTGCCTCTTATTTCTTTCAATTTTTTTCTCGTGTCAACATAGAACAACAGGAGTGTCGTGTGATTTTTTGTGATTTTCCGGGGTTCGTTTGGACATTTTTATGCATTAACTGAGTTTTCAATGCATTTTATGTGCATAATTCAAATTTGAACTACATGCACATGCTCCAGCGCATATGAATTGGTTGAAAAATGAAATCTGTGTCCTTTGGTGCATTCTTAGGTCCCATGCAAGAGATGGGAATGAATTTCAAGCACCGGGGCACCGTTGACTGCCGGCAAAACATTGAGATGCCTGGTTTTTAAATTCTAGTAAATCCAAAACTCGTCTGAAATTCATAAAACTTGGCATGCTATCATGGAGCGGCATCAAACATGCCGTGGTACAAATTTTGTCCCATTTGGGGCGGGTTTGGGTATATGCTTCTCACAAACCGGAGCTTCTCACAACAAGCATGATGGTTTTCAGTAGGGAAC